>NC_054379.1:3709115-4909115 GCF_017654675.1 Xenopus laevis
CTGTTCTTTGTGTAGAGACATGGAACCACTACCATGAATACAGACCTGGAAGCATCCAGGAGCACTGTATTCATGAGAGGCTGGGGGCTATTGTGTTCCATGTGGAGAAGAATATGGTTGCTCAATGATCAGTCTACAGCAACAGGACTAGGTGATTCATCTTGAAGAAGTTCCACTACTAATCAAAGCTCAACTCTTTCATGACCTACATGAATGAAAACATTTGGGTGCTCCTGGTCACCTAAAACATCAGCATAATCATTGCCTTAAATTATAGCATATAGATGAAGGAATGACCTAAGATATACCAGGATATTGTTCCCAGACCTTTAGTGATCTTTCTGCACACCTGTCGTAGGTTTCTTTAGCTGTCTGTCCAAGCATAGACACTGTCTGATGGTAGGATAAGAGTGTTATTCGTCTAAGCCTATGACATGTCCCACTCAACTATGTACATAGTTCCAAGCTATTTTCATGATTACATTTCTATTGTACTTGTTCTGTTGCAAAGTGTTGCCCTTGTTACTAGACCTTTTCATTTATCTAAATCAGTGATCCCCAACCAGTGGCTCGCGAGGAACATGTTGCTCTCTACTCCCAATGATGTTGCTCTCCACTCCCATTGATGTTGCTCCCTGTGGCCTCACAGCAAGTGCCCATTTTGAAATACCTGACTTAAATTTAAGTTTTAAAGGCATGAAAGATTAGTCGACATTAACCTTCTGCAGATAAGCAGTCCACATGGGGCTATCAATTAGTCTATCATCCGCAAGCTTGTGTGACTCCCCAACAATTTTTACATTTGAGTGTTGCTCAGGAGTAAAAAAGTTTGGGGACCCCTGATCTAGACAATGTTTTTTTCCATAGAACCCATTGTGTCCCTCAACCCTTGTTTTACAGGTTATTCATGTCTCTTGTGCACGACTTGAACATTATATGTTTATTGCTAGTGATGGGTGAATTTGTGCCGTTTCGCTTTCGTGAAATACACCGTTTTTGATGCCGGCGTCCATTTTTTTCCGATTTTCGGGCGAATTTCGGGAGAATTTTCTCGAATTTATTTGCTGGCTGTGAATCGCGCAAATTTGCAGCGAATTTGTGCCAGACGAATAAATTCGCCCATCGCTATTTATTGCTTACTTGATGTGGCACCACTTGATATGGCAAACGCCCACCACTTTCTACAAACTCCTCTTTAGCAAAGTCAAAACAACAAATCACATATATTACACTGCTGTTATTATTAAGTTATTTGCTGACTAAATGAATGAAACTCAAGAAATGTTGTGTTTTGTTTAAATTATTTTTTTCCCCACTTGCTGAGCTGTGCACGACAGGCACAATAACACTGGGAGAAGACACCCTTGTCTCCGCAGGAAAAATCTTTTTTCCCGATCACTGAAATGTTGCTCTCTCAAGGCTGTGTTTCAATTGGTATAATGGGTTTTATATCCCCGGGGAGCAGATTTTCGACTAAAACACTTCTCAGCAGTACCTTTAAAACTAAGTTTATGCTCCTAATGGGAACGAATACAGAGCAGAAGGTAGTGATCATCAAAGTGTGAAAGCAGAAGGCAACACCTCTAAGGCAAAATTCTCTAAATGAACTGAACTCTTAAAAAGCAGAATAGTTGCAGGCTAAGGGAATTTGCTATTGAAGCTCTGTGGTCATACATCAGCCTTGACTGGCAGGGTTAGACAGGCATTATTCAACAAGGCTAGTGAACCATTTTATTTCTAAAATAGAGCTTAACATCAACATATGCTTAGTGCTGCCGCTGCAATATCACAGTTTAGTTTTTAGTCGTTTGGGCTTTTTTTTTGCAACTTGTTTAAGTTATTTAATTTTTGCCTTTCCATATAATTGGAGTGCCCTCCACCCATTTTTTTTGTTTCTAATGGGTTTTAGGAAACAAATTACATGTTGGCAGGGTTGGACTGGAAATATTGTTTTGTGACCCATCGACTGCCCTGATTGATAGAAAAAATAGAGAAGGAAAGCAGAAGAAAAGCAGGTTGCAGGGTTGCGTCTGGTGCTGGTGGCCATGGAGTTGGAGGAGGGATTGGGGGTCAAGGGCCTGGGGCAGGTGTGTGTGTGCGAGCCCTTGCTGTGGCAGCCCCGGTGGGCCCGGTCCCCCCCATCCGACACTGCTTGTTGGTGCTTATGCTGGTGCTGGTCTTACCCAGTTTGGCTTTAGGGCAGTAGCAACTCCCTGTGACTACTGGTAGGCACATGTTACATAGGACTCTCCTATCTCAGGCTAGTTACTCTTACTAATTACCAACATATTCCACATAAACTTGTAACACTCATACTGTATAGCAGGGATCCCCAACCCTTTTCCACCATAAGCAACATTCAGAAGAAAAAGGAGTTGGGGAGCAAAACAAGCATGACAAATTTTCTTGGGGTGCCAAATAAGTGCTGTGATTGGCCATGTGGTAGCCCCTATGTGGATTGTCAACCTACATTGAGGTTCTGTTTGGCAGTGCACCTGGTTTTTATGCAACTAAAACTTGCCTCCAAGCCTGGAATTAAAAAATAATCTCCTGCTTTGAGGCCACTGGGAGCAACATCCAAGGGGTTGGAGAGCAACATGTTACTCATGAGCTACTGGTTGGGGATCCCTGCTTTATGGTTATCTCTCAGTGGAGAAACATCAATTCCAGAAATGCTCCGCTGTAAACATATATGTATGTATATATGTATTTTTATATATGTATTGACACTCTACAATTTTTTACCTGGGATTCACAATCTCTGGCTGTGCAATAGAACATCACCAAGACCTTTAAGAGACTATATAAAGATATGTGCCACAACATTGCAAAGCAATAGGAAATCTTATTTCTGAATATAAAGAGATTAAGGGGGTTATTAATTAAGCTCCGAATACCCGAAATCCGAAAAATTCCGATTTTTTGGACGTTAAAAAAAAAAATCTGAATTTTTCAGGGATTTATTAAAGTATGAAACTCTGAATCTGAAAACAGGGCATCTCAAAGCTCTCTGGGTCCTGTATTAGTCAATGGGGAAGGTCCCAGTGTCTGTGCTGCTGTCAGTACCGATATCCGATGATTTTGGGCCAAAAAGTCTGAAAACTCCGAAAAATTTGTGGTTTTTGCAGAAAAGTCCGAAAACTTTTCGGGCAAAGATCCAAAGTTTTTGAGTTTTTGCCCGAATCTATTTTTTTGACTGATAAATAAGGTCCATTTGGGAATTCGAAGTTGCTCGGATTTTTATCTTAGAAAATACTGAGCTAAATTCAGAAATTAATAAATAACCCCCTAAGGGTTTGCTGCAAATTTATGGAGGTATGAGGACAGTGATTAGGGATGCTTATTGTGCTTTATGTGTTTATTGTGCCTTTGTCCTCTGCCTTTTTGGAATTGGCTCCATTATCTACTTGAAACCCCAATATTTCCAACAGATTCAACAAACTGATGCTCAGCATTATCATCCTTTTTTTTTTGTAACTAAGATTTTATTGAGTTTCACAATAAACTTACATAGTCAACAACAAAAGACTCATGTCATCATCTATAACAATCAGTTCCGTTCCATGCAAAGGTATCTAAATTACAGTACAGACTGAAGTTTGAATTACAGAAAAGTATCAAAACAGCACAACCGTAATGGAAAAGCAACAGTCAAAATAATAAAAAAAAAAAGTTTGGAAAGTAAGAAGAGGGAGAGAAGAAAGCAACCAACACAAGAGATATCATAGGAAGGGGAAGAAGCAGCCAATAGAGACATTACGAATTCCGAGCTGTGTTGAAAGCAATAGGGAAATCAGGATCCTTTTTTTTAATAGGTGGAGACTAATAAAGACGTTGGGTGGCTTCCTCAACTGTCATATCTACTTTATGATGATATGGTTCCTTATAGAAAGGGGCAAATTGGTAGCAGGGTAAGTTTAGTTTAGGGGAAAGAGGACTTTTGACCTGGGTGCCAGGGTAAGAGAAGTCTCTTAGGGGGAAAACATGTAAAAGGAAACAAAGGATATTCCTGTATAACATACAACTATAGACCAGTGATGAGCAAATCCGTCCGTTTTGCTTCACCGAAAAATACACAAAACTGCAAAAATTCCCGAAACACATTGAAGTCAATGGGTGTCAAAATGGTTTTCATGTGCTGGACAATTTTTTAGGCGCACAAAAATTTTCTCTCTACAAATGCATTAAAGTCAATGGGATTTAATTTGTGTGGCAACTTTTTTCTCTCTGCAACTTTTTTGTCCAAATGCATTAAAGTCAATGGACGTTTCTTCTTACGGTGATTATTTTGACAGATGCATAAAAGTCAATGGGTGTTTTTTCTTATGGCGACTTTTTTGTCGCAGTGAATTTTACTGTGGCAATTTTTTTTCCACAGTTTTGTGAAAACTTTTGCAGAAATGTGCAATTTCGCCGTGAATCCATGGATGGCGAAAAAATGAGCTCATCAATACTCATCACTACAGTTGATATATACAATGTTCTACCCTGCAGGTCTGTTCCAAATGTGTCTACCCGTTAACCCCTCTGGGGGGTGCTCAGCTTTTCTGAATTTCCATTATTGCCCTTTTCCTTACTTCCAAATATTATTTTATATTTCATTTTTGTGTTGTCTTTCTACGCATTTCTATTTGTTGAGTTCCTGTTCATGGGAACTTCATTTTGTTGTCTGTTTGCAGGAGAGAATGTCTCTATCCAGCTGGAATCCATAGAAGAGAATGTAGTGTGTGGAAGTTGGGAAGCTGTGCGGCTCATACTGAGTCAGAATATATGTCCTTTAGGGAGTTCACCTTACTCTGAGCTCTTGATTAGTTATTTATGGTTTATTTATACTTTATTTATGGACTCCTTAAAACATACAGAAAAACCCACTGATCTGACGCCTCATCGTAAATCTAAGCCGGACATAAAAAATTTCTTATTAGCTGTGCCAATCTCTAAGTATCTACTGAGCGGCAACTCACAATACACTGGGAATTTTGGAATTCTTCATTTTTCAGAAAAAAATACATATACTTGTATTCCCTCAGTTATACTTTCAATTCAGAAAAAAACAAGCAGAATATGTGGTTCTTCAGGCAGGGAAAAGCAGTAGCAACTTATTTCTTCCAATGCTGCCCTAGTTCTATTCTACAACCCTGAACCAGTGACTAGAGATGAGCAAATAAATTTGCCAGGCATTAATTTGCTGTGAATTTCAGTATTTCGCCACCCAACTGAGTCAAAAATTCACCAGTGAAAAATCCTCTGCAACAAAGAAAAAATTGTTGTGCGTCACAATTGGCGCGTGCATAAAAATTATTCGGACACATGTTTATTTCTCTGCATTTTGACAAAATAGTCGCTAGTATAAAAATTGTCTATCGCATCAAAATTATTTTGACGCCTATTGACATCAATGCGTTCTGGGACAGATTCGCCAATCACTACCAGTGACCTCTCTTTTGTTACCTCTTTCCCTTCCATTTCCTTCCAGCAGCCATGCACCACCAATTAGTCAAAGATAGTTGTTATAATTATCCCCATATCTAATAAAAAGCATTAAGGGGTATATTTATCAAAGAGTGAAGTTAATAGTGAAGTTCCGCCACTAGAGAGAAATTCCGCCACTTCCCATTCATTTCTATGGGGTTTTTATAGGCGTATTTATCAAAGGGTGAAATTTCACTTTCACCCATTGATAAATACGCCTTTCAAAATCCCCCAGAAATGAATGGAGAGCTGCGGAATTTCACTCTAGTGGCGGAACTTCACTATTAACTTCACTCTTTGATAAATTTACCCCTATGTGTGCCCAGGTGCAGTAACACACAGTTTGTATTTGAACAGGCGATCAGTAAATTGTACCTGCTGATTAGTGATGGGCGAATTTATTTGCCAGGCGTGAATTCGCTGCGAAAATTGGCAAAACCGCGAAATTCATGAAACGGTGAAAAATTCGAGAAATGGCACCGCCGTCTCGTTTTTGACAGCGTCCAAAAAAAATGGACACCGGCGTCAAAAACGGACGCCAGCATCAAAAATGAGACGTCGGAACCGTTTTGTGAATTTTTCGCTGTTTCGGGATATTTTGCGGGAAATTTGCCCACAGATTCGCCCATCACTACTGCTGATTAGTTGCTATGGGTTTCTGCCAGGGCCAGGTCAAGCCAATATGTGTACAATATTATACACAGAAATCAGAAATACAAACCATCTCCAGTAAAATGTAATTATATTAGATATCTGGCAGTGCAGCTGTAGTAGGGGTTTATCACGGTGAAAGTAATTTTGAAACCGGCCCCACTGGAATCCAACATCTGACCTGAACGTGGTTGGGAAGAGATATTGTTTAAAACATTTCAAACATGATATCAAGCTGGAAATTGGAATAGGATTGTTCGATGTGTCATATCCACATGAGATAAAGAAATGACAGAGATAAATATAAGTTGGCTAACTGCACTATACCGGATATGCATTTTATGGTTTGCATTCCAAATAGAGAAACTAAAACATTGACTGGCCATATAGCTGTTATTGAGGAATGATCTTATCAGATTTCAAACAAGACAATTATATGACGGAAACGTAATTTTTTTTTAAGGTTTCCAACGGGGCAAGCTGGTTGCCAGCAGAAATGTCAATCAACAAATATTGGTAGAACTACTCTACCACCAAAATGTACCACCAACCATGTAAAGACATGTTCATTGTGTCCTGGGTACTCTTGCTTCATCTTACGTATTGGTTCCAAAAATTGTGGGTCTGAACTTCAAATTGGGATCCAATCTTGGATAGAGGGGACCAGTCTTATGTGACAACCTTTATGATAAATATCAGTTTTATTCTGAAGGCTCAGATAAGTCATATCTTGACCCCTGTTAGGATTATATTATAGAGTGGGAGCTCATTTACTAGGATACAAAATGCAAAACACTGTTGTCTTGTTTTTAGGCACCTGTGCAGATCTCTGAACTTCAAAACAGAGTATAGAGACCTGAGTTCCACTCATGAATACAGTGGCCCCTCCTGTTCCTTCCATGACCTTGAGATGTAAGTTTATGAGTGTGTAAAATTCAGAAATGACGTATGGAAGGCTCTGCATCTTGTCCAAATCTTTGCTTTATTATCTCAACAGTTAGGTGCAACACCTGAGCTTCACTATGGCCAACACAGATATAATATTGTCCTAATCTGTCCTTGCTCCAGAATGGCTTATTTCCCTGTCTCTAAAACTACCAGAACCCCCTTCCTTACTCCTGTGGTTATCCCCTTCCTGCCAAAATAAACTTTATTAAACACCCAACTTAAACAAAATGTATTGCTCCACCTTAAAAGTGCAAATGGGGGCAGGCTGCAATGGGGTATTTGGTAAGGTAATGTTTGCCTTGAGTCTTCCAACACTACTCTCTGCACCTCATAATGCATTTTATATCTGGTGGGAGAATCAGAGTCCAGCCAGACCCCACTAGAGCTTTTTAAATGAACGCCAAGGGACGTGCATCTGGGGTCTCAAAAAAATGACCCCCAGTATGTATCCCTAACCGTATATAAATCAAAGGGGTGCCTCACTGAATGTAGTAGAACAAGCTTATGTAAGGGTTGTGAAGGGATACATTGGCATCCAGTCAATGACACAGATAGAGTTTAAACATAACCACAAAGAAGAACAATTGGGATCAGGTAATGATAACAGTAGAAGACAGTAGAAACGAAGGAAGAAAATAAATAAAAATATAGATTTATAAAATACTGGGGCAGAAACATCTCATTACAATATTTTACAACAATAACAAATGTGTTTGCTGTTTACCAGGTGCATGAGGGACAACACAAACATCCAACTTGCAGTGTAGCACTAAAAAGTGACTTCAGAACACATGACTGGGGGCACCTGGAAAATGGACACTATGGGGCAGATTTATCAATGGTCGAGGTGAATTTTCGAATGAAAAAATTTGAATCTCAAGCTATTTTTGTGTACTTCGACTAGGGAATAGTACAAATTTGATTAGAATTTGAAAAAGAAATAATGAAATTTATCATGTACTGTATTTTTAAAAATTTGACTTCGACCATTCGCGATCTAAAACCTGCCGAATTGCTGTTTTAGCCTATGGGGGACCTGCTAGAACTCATTTGGAGTCTATTGGTGGACTTTGAAAAATCAAAGGTTTTTTTGGGATAAACTTTGAATCTAATTTGATCGAATGCGCTATTACTTTGATTCGAATTTGAACGGACCTATACAACCAAAAAAAAAACACCTTTGACTTAATTTCAGTTGGTCTTTTTGAACTAGAATTTTTAAAATTTTTCAATTTTTCATTTCGACCCTTGATAAATATGTCCCTATATCTAGCCCCGTGCAAAATTTCAAAATTAAGGGGCATATTTATCAAGGGTCGAACATCAAATTGAAAAAACTTCGTAATTTGAATTCAAAAAGACCAACTGAAATTAAGTCGAAGTTTTTTTTGGTTGAATGGGTCCATTTTTGATTGAATAGGTCTGTATTCAGCCAAATTCGAATCATACGAATCGAAGGAATGGCACATTCGATCAAATTCGATTTGAAGATTTTCCCAAAAAAAACTTACATTTTTCAAAGTCCACCAATTGACTACAAATAGGTTCTAGGAGGTCCCCAATAGGTTAAAACAGCAATTCGGCAGGTTTTAGATGGCAACTGGTGAAATTTGAAATTTTAAAGAGACAGTACATGATAAATTTCAATATTCAAATTTTCAAATTTTTTTCAAATTCAAATCGAATTTGGACTATTCCCTAGTCGAAGTACACAAAGGGGCACATTTACTTAGCTCGAGTGAAGGAGTAGAATAAAAAATACTTCAAATTTCAAAGTGTTCTTTGGCTACTTCGACCATCGAATTGGCTACTTCGACCTTCAACTACGACTTCGAATCGAATGATTCGAACTAAAAATCGTTCGACTATTCGACCATTCGATAGTCGAATTACTGTCTCTTTAAAAAAAACTTCGACCACCTACTTTGCCACCTAAAACCTACCGAGCACCAATGTTAGCCTACGAGGAAGGTCCCCTTAGGCTTTCCTAGCTTTTTTTGATCGAAGGAAAATGATTCGATAGATGGATTAAAATCCTTCGAATCGTTTGATTCGAAGGATTTAATCGTTCGACCGAACGATTTTTCCTTTGATCATTCCATCGATAGAAATGCGGTAAATCCTTCGACTTCGATGTCGAAGGATTTTACTTCGACGGTTCAATATCGAGGGTTAAATAACCCTCGATATTCGACTAATAGTAAGGGGCCGATTCACAAAGGGTCGAATATCGAGGGTTAATTAAAAAAATTATTTAACCCTCGATATTCGACTGGGAATTAAAATCCTTCCACTTCGAATATCGAAGTGGAAGGATTTTAGCGCAAATAGTGCGATCGAACGATCGGAGGATTATTCCTTCGATCAAACGATAAAATCCTTCGAATCGAACGATTCGAAGGATTTTAATCCAACGATCAAAGGAATATCCTTCGATCAAAAAAACTTAGGAAAGCCTATGGGGACTTTCCCCATAGGCTAACATTGAGTTCGGTAGCTTTTAGATGGCGAACTAGGGGGTCAAAGTTTTTTCTTAAAGAGACAGTACTTCGACTATCGAATGGTCGAATAGTCGAACGATTTTTAGTTTGAATAGTTCGATTCAAAGTCGTAGTCGTAGTCGAAGGTCGAAGTAGCCCAAAAAACACTTCCAAAATATAAAAAATGTTTGCTCTTGTAAAAAACAGCTTTCAGTGCAGAATTCTACAGGAGCTGCACGATTAACTGCTGCGTTTTGAGAAAAAACATGTTTTCCCGCGACAGAATCCCTTTAAAGATTTGGAAACAACTGGGATGTGCTTTGTGACATGGGAAAGGCTCAAGGTATTTGCAAGTCAAGATGATCCCACCCTTCAAGGAATTCATTGGCAACTTCAGGGATTTAAACATAAAATTGGCAGTTGGGAAGAAGTGTTCTCCTATTCAACCAGATAAAATGGCACATGGAAAAGAATCTTCCATGTCCCTAAGGGCTAATTACTTGCCTCTAAATATTTATAACCGTTACCCACCATCAAACAGCTGCTCTGTAGCCCAATCATTTGTATTCGTATCTCGTCTAATTACGACTTCCATAAAACAAAGAAATGTGATCTCCGGCAAATCTAACGAGGCCTCCACCCTTCCCCCCCACTACTAATGCAAAATGTATTAATTATTTACACTTCATATTTAATACTTCCCAAATGGCTGTGCGTAATTAAAAACTTAACATAACCTGAGAAATATAATTGTGCCGTGCGGATTCAGGATCAATAATCCCAGTAACAAATGCGACAAGGGTGAAAGTAAATGAATCCACCGATGTATGTGATGATATGTAGCAGTTTAATGATGGCGACGTTATTGGTGACTGTGCAGAAAATATTCTTTTTTTCCTATAGAAAAAGAAGCCGAGAATTAGCCAGAAATCAGAAATTGTACATCCTGTTGTCTATTATGTATTAATTCTGATTTTTAATATTTTATCGGTGAAATAAATACACTGCCCAAGAGTTATGCTAAACTTCACCTGCAGCAGCCAACCAAATTGCATTATAATAAATCAGATAAAATGTTCCAGCCGGTATGACATTGGATTGCTGAGTCAATGTTTAGTCGGCATTTAGTTCATATATTGAATATAACAGCGACTTTTAGAATTACAGTAAACACAAAGATCAGACACGCAGACACATCATTGATGCCTTTTTTTTTTATTTTGCAGCCGCTACAATTATTAGAAAACCCTATACAGGTATGGGACCCATCTGGTTGGTAGGGTCCCAAATACCTTAGCAACCATGCCCTGATTTGTATAAGAGACTGGAATATGAATAGGAGAGGCCTGAATAGAAAGAGGAGTAATAAAAAGTAGCAACAACAGTACATTTGTAGTCTTACATTTGTGTTTAGATGGGGTCAGTGACCCTCATTTGAAAGCTGTAAAGAGTCAAAAAAGAAGGCAAATCATTTAAAAACTATAAAAAATAAATACTGAAGTTGAAAAGTTGCTTAGAACTGACCATTCTATAACATACTAGGGGGCCGATTCACCAAGGGTGAATTAACCCTCGATATTCGACTGGGAATTAAAATCCTTCGGCTTCGATTATCCTTTGACCAAAAAAACTTAGGAAAGCTTATGGGGACCTTCCCCATAGGCTAACATTGACTTCAGTAGCTTTTAGATGGCGAACTAGGGGGTCGAAGTTTTTTCATAAAGAGACAGTACTATCGAATAGTCGAATAGTCGAACGATTTTTAGTTTGAATCCTTCGATTCGAAGTCGAAGGTTGAAGTAGCCCATTCGATGGTCGAAGTAGCCCAAAAAACACTTCGAAATTCGAAGTTTTTTTACTTCGAATCCTTCACTCGAAGTTAGTGAATCGGCCCCTAGAAGTTAACTTAAAGGTGAACCACTCCTTTGAGTCTGCTAAAAATCATGTCAACATTATTATCAAAAAACGATTGCCAAAAACGAAAATGTTTCAAGATTTATTATACCCCGAGGATGGAAAAAGTCAGAATCCGAATGCTCCATCTTCGACCTGTTCCTGTTGAGGTCCCGTAGAAGTCAATGGCAGAAGTCCTATTTGCAATTTGAAGATATTATGGTCTGCGCTGGGTTTCATACGATAATCTGAACACTATGGGCTTTTCCGCCGATTCCTACAATTTCACGAAAATTTTTGACTTTTCGGGTGTCAAACTTAAAAAACAATCAGAACCAGTCGCACTTTTTCCCGATCTGATTTTTTTATGGTTTGCTTTATGATAATTAAGGGTAAATCATGGATTCTAGTTTGGTTGGACTTTTTTTAATTCAAAACATGAGAAGTCGGCTTTTGATAAATAACCCTCTGAATAAACTCAATAGGCTGGTTTTGACTCCAATAAGGATTAATTATATCTTAGTTGGGATCAAGTAAAAGCGACTGTTTTATTATTACACAGAAAAAGGAAAGGTCTATGGGAGATGATCATCCTTTAGTTCAGAGCTCTCTTCATAACAGGTTTCCGGATAACGGATCTCATACCTGTATCTCAACCAAATTCCCAACCCAAATATTAGCATTAAAATAAGATCAGTGTCAGTCCAGACCATGTATATATATGTAGTACATGTCTTTACTGTTGTTTTTCTATGTTTTTTGGTACTTCTAGGGCAGTTTTTAGTTCTGACTCAGTGGCGTTTCGAGGGCATATACAGATTAACAGTGTATTTAATCTCATTTGTATCATTGCTTAAGTATAATTCCAACAATGCATTGGTTCGTAGTAGAACTAAGCAAGGTGTTTGGTAGGAATTGTAATGAAGTGTTGCACGCCAAGGAACCATAAAAACGCAAACAATGAGTTTGCCCAGAAGCAAGCAGTTATTCACCACAATATCACATTGGTAGCATTAATAAATGGACTATAAGCCTTTCCTTTTTTGCGCATAAAGCTTCTAAATCCGCCTTTAGAGGAATTGCATCACTTTAGATCATATATTAACTCTACCCATTGGGAATCCCAATTCTGCATAACTGTTCTGTCCAACTCTTACTCTGTTGTGGGTTGTTACTATATCCATGTTCTTACATCTTAACTATTCCTGGATCCACATTAAGGGGCTGATTCACTAAGGGTCGAATATCGAGGGTTAATTAACCCTCGATATTCGACTGGGAATTGAAATCCTTCGACTTTGAATATCGGAGTCGAAGGATTTAGCGCAGATAGTTCGATCGAACGATCGAAGGATACTTCCTTCGATCGAACGATTAAATCCTTCGAATCGAATGATTCAAAGGATTCAAATCCAACGATCGAAGGAATATCCTTCGATCAAAAAAAGTTAGCCAAGCCTATGGGAACCTTCCCCATTGGCTAACATTGACTTCGGTAGCTTTTAGATGGTGAACTAGGGGGTCGAAGTTTTTTTTTTAAAGAGACAGTACTTCGACTATCGAATGGTCGAACGATTTTTACTTCGAATCCTTCGATTCGAAGTCGCAGTCGTAGTCGAAGCTCGAAGTAGCCCATTCGATGGTCGAAGTAGCCCAAAAAAAACTTCGAAATTCAAAGTTTTTTTACTTCGAATCCTTCACTCGAAGTTAGTGAATCGGCCCCTCGATGTACCATCCTATCTTATAATCTTTATAAAACCTCTCAGGAATTGGAGGGTAGTGACTCAGGGTTGTTCTCCAATAAGTTGAGTCCAAGGGTTAGGATTTAGGTGTTGCAAAGCACTAGGGCTATCCAAAAAGAAGACTGTGTTTCTGTATATGGAGAGGACAACACAGTGATGGGAAGGAAGGATGTAGTGCAGGTATAGAACCTGTTATTCACAATGCTCGGGACCTTGTGTTTTCTGCATAAAGCTGGCCATAGATGCAAAGATCCGATCATACGAATCATCGTACGATCGGACTTTCCCATCTCCCGACCCGCCACTAACCATTCAGATCAAAGTCTTACCAGTCAGATTAGTTAAAGAACAGATCAGCCAATGTTCTGCCCCTGACAGCAATCGTACGATATCTATGTCCAACCAAAGCTGGTGAGTCTCCCACTGAAAATCGTACGATCGGCAATACACGCAGAGATATTATCAGCAGCCGACAGAAATGTTCTAACCTGTCCCATCGACCAAATGACCGATCTCCGGACGAAAAATGTCGGGACTCTCCACACACGGTTCGAAAATCGTACGAATCCTCGATTCGTACGATCAGATCTATGCGTCTATGGCCAGCTTAAGGGATCTGTAATTTAGATCTCCATACATTAATTAAACCTAAATGAATTGTATAGCCTTCAATAAGGATTAATTACAGTATATCTTACCTGGGCTCAAGTACAAGGTCCCATTTTATTATCCCAAAGAAAAAGGAAAAAAAAATATTTGATTTAAATGGAGTCTATGGGGGATGGCCTTCCCATAATTTGGAGATTTCTGGATAAGGGGTTTTCGGATAATGGATTCCATACCTGTACTGTGATAAAAGAGGCCCATACTGATGTGAGAATGCTGAAGAGCAGTGTCAATTATGGGCAGAAAAAAAATCCTTCTGGTCACCTACTTCTCTTACCTATTTGTTACCTATTGATTCCTTCCTCTTAACTCACAAACTTTAACCCCCCCCCATAACCCGCAAAATTTGGCCATAGTATGACCTGCACTGGATCATAGGGAACCCATGCTGAGCTGTTGGATATAAAATGTACATTCGGCTTAATGTCACCTGATGGGTATGAGTCCGGGGAAGGTAAAGATTGGGAAGAGGACCATTTTGGTGCCATTCATGGTGTTATTAGTTGTCATACATTCATCAGAGTCAGTGCTCCCCTTTGAGGTTCAAACCTGGCCCGGGACTCCTTTAGCATAATATCCAGGACACTCTATGGGGCCCATTTACTTAGATCGAGTGAAGAAATAGAAGAAAAAATACTTTGAATTTCAAATGTTTTTTTGGCTACTTCGACCATCGACTACGACTTCGAATCGAACGATTCGAACTAAAAATCGTTCGAATATTCGACCATTCAATAGTCGAAGTACTGTCTCTTTAAAACATACTTCGACCACCTACTTCACCACCTAAAACCTACCGAGCACCAATGTTAGCCTATGGGGAAGGTCCCCATAGGCTTTCCTAGCAATTTCAGATTGAAGGAAAATCGTTCGATCGATGGATTAAAATCCTTCCAATCGTTTTTTTTAAAGGATTTAATCGTTCGATTCGAAGGATTAAATCGTTTGATTAGAAGGATTTAATCGTTCGATCGAACGATTTTTCCTTTGATTGTTCGATCGTAGGAAATGCGGTAAATCATTCGGCTTCGATATTCGAAGGATTTTACTTCGACGGTTGAATATCGAGGGTTAATTAACTTTGTTGTTCGACCATTAGTAAATGTGCCCCTATGTGTCACCTTAATTGGTTTCCCACAAATATCTAAAAGAGCAGATAGAAATTATCTCTGAAGCTAAACCTAAATTCTCTTGTGTCTGGATTCCCCTTAGCAACTCTTTCAGGGATCCCTTGGTGGGGCCACATAGTCTGTGGCTTCTTCTTAAATAAGACAGACACAAAGGGGCCGATTCACTAAATTCGAGTGAAGGATTCGAAGTAAAAAAACTTCGAATTTCGAAGTATTTTTTGGGCTACTTCGACCATCGACTACGACTACGACTTTGAATCGAAGGATTCGAAGTAAAAATCGTTCGACTATTCGACCATTCGATAGTCGAAGTACTGTCTCTTTAAAAAAAACTTCGACCCCCTAGTTCGGGAGATAAAAGCTACCGAAGTCAATGTTAGCCTATGGGGAAGGTCCCCATAGGCCGATCGATCAAAAAAGTTTTTTTTGGTCGAAGGATATTCCTTCGATCGTTGGATTTAAATCCTTCGAATCGTTCGATTTGAAGGATTTAATCGTTCGATCGAAGGAATAATCCTTTGATCGTACGAACGCAGAATTTGCGCTAAATCCTTCGACTTCGATATTCGAAGTCTAAGGATTTCAAATCCTAGTCGAATATCGAGGGTTGATTAACCCTCGATATTCGACCCATAATGAATCAGCCCCATATGGTATAGACATAACTATACTATACACAGTATATATATCTAGAGGGAGAGTACACAGATACATAGAAACATCAGGAAGAATAGAAGCATGTGGGGAGATTGTTATTTATTTAGCACCTCTCCTACGGTTCCTATACCATAATGACTTCAATGAAGATATTAAAGATTCATAGTGAGCCGGATTGCGCCTTGAATCAAACCGAGAGGTTTCAGCATTAGCTTCTATTTCTTCTCACTTTTTTCATTACCAGAGGGCCCAAAGGAAAATGACTGCAAAGGTCACTGCACTAGACAAAAGTGGCTGATGTGATCCAGCCCCGGCACAACGTACAGCCTTGCCATTTAAGAGACAGCAGGCTTTAACAGTAATCCTGATGCAAGCATTAGCTCTAATCCTGCTGCCACTATAGCTATTGATTTTCTGTTTTATTGTTCTTTGATTTCCATTTTGGTTATTTAATGAAAGGATGATGGATTCCTGACCTTCAGCTCGGGTGCTGGCAAGACTGGCATTTGATAATGTCCTGAGATGCGATGCAGGAGCCGCGGGGTCTCATGTTTTCTCTATTAAAGTGATATTTGTAAACCATTTGCAAAACACTGATTAGGAAAGAAGATTAACTTTTCATCGCCCGTTAAGGCTAAGTGGCACGTCATTAGAGGCTTTCATCAATTAAAATGTCATAAATGTCGTAGATTTCAGTTTTATTGGAAAGTTTTTGCTTTCCCATTAAAATAACATGTTACTATAGTTTTACTAAAGTTAAAGAACTGATGTGAATATGGGGATGTCCCTAAGGCTTTGCACATATTGTTGATGTACAACTTTTAGCAAGTCAAGACCAGGGGGGGGGGCAGTAGTTACAATATTTAACAATTGGTAATTGTTTCCAATACACTTTTGTATTTAATAATTTATGTTCCCCACTTTTGGGGGTTGCATGGGTAATACTTATTTGATCTTTGATCCCTGCATTTGATTTGCACTGGGATTGAAAGCTGAGGGCTACCCCTCCGTAGAGTAGGATGGTGGTCAACCGCTCAAAGCCCATATTCTTCCAAACCAATGTAAATATCCCATCTGATAAATATTCATTAGATCAAGCCTTTCCTCAATGCCAGAAATCCATCATTGGTTATTCCTATGCTTTATTGGTGGGTAACAATGAGCTCCTTGTAGCTCCATGGGAGAAGGGATTTAGACAGCATTTTAATTGCTACATGTTCCTACTGAAGCTCAAAAAAAATAAAAAATGATGGATCATTCAAAAACAGCCAATTGATATTTCCAATGGTTTCACAAAGATCATTGTACAGCTATAGGATCCATTATCCAGAAACCAGTTATCCAGAAAGCTCCAAATTACTGAAAAGCTATCTCCCATAGACTCCATTTTATCCAAATAATCAAAATTTTATAGAAATGATTTCCCTTTTCTGTGTAATAGCTTGCACTTAATCCTTATTGGAAGCAAAACCAGCCTATTGTGTTTATTTCATGTTATTCTAGTAGATTTAATGTATAAAGATCCAAATTATGGAAAGACCCATTATCCAAAAAGCCCCGATCATTCTGGATAACAGGTCCCATACCTGCCCCATAAATATTACTATCACTGAAAATTAATTTACTACAAGTATGGGAATGCTCGGGACCTGGGTTTTCCAGAAAACGGTCAGTGATTTCAATCTTCATAATTTAAGTTTACTAGAAAGTCAATTAAACCAATAGGATTGTTTTGCCTCCAGTAAGGATTAATTATGTCTTAGTTTGGAATGAGTACCCGGTAATGTTTTATCATCACAGAGAAAAAGGAAATCATTTTTTAAAAAAAATTTACTTATTTGGATAAAATGGAGTCTATGGGAGAAGGCCTAACCATGATGCTGAGCTTTCTGGATAACGGGTTTCCAGATAATGGATCCCATACCTGTACCACAAATATCGATTCAGACTAATTATTTCCCAAATATTAAAGAGCAATGTAAAAAGTATAATTAATTGTATACACTGAAAGAAAAAAAGATCATGACCAATAGCCTTGAATGGGTTTTGACACCCCAGACCAGTAGTTCTTTTGGCTGCTCTGGGATTATAAAGCATGAAAGGTTGGATGAGGATAAATATCAGTTTTGAATGAAAAGTTTATCCCCCATATGTAATAAAAGGCACTATGTTTGCCCAAGAGCAGTAACCCATAGCAACCAATGAGATGTTTCCTTTTAAACAGGTGAATGCTACCTGCTGATTGGTTGCTATAGGTTACTGCACCTGGGCAAACTTAGTGCCTATTATTACATAACCCTCTCTATGCATTGATTTTTTGGCTGACTCTTTAAAGATTGTTAAATATTGTTCTCCCACCAATACGTCATAACATTTCCAGTTTGTACTGCGCCGGTAGGTTGCTCTCAACTTCTCATTACCATTGTGAGACCACAGTGCCTCCTGCTTGTCTTTTCAGACTGTTACAGACCAATCTATCATGTCTATCAAATATATATAAATACATGTAATAATGAGCACATTCTGCAGACCAGATCCGGATTCATAGATGCTCAAAGCTTTAAAATGCATATAGGCTCCTTGCATTACTAACAAAGACCTATGAAGATGTAGCGTTGAGTTAAATATAAACTGGGATTTCTCAAGGCTGGATATTTCGGTGTGGAATCTATGAGCCATCTGTCAAGTCTCCGGTTCCTCTCCTTTTCCGTGTGCAGTGATGGCAAGAGGGGCTATTTATAGGGATTTTAATTGCGACAACATTTCAATTGTGTTATCGCAAACCAAGAAGTTGTTATATCAGGTTTCCACTTGACCTTTTGTGATTATGTTTAACACGGTTTGTTCTGAAGTTTTATTTTCCTGCCAACACAAAGAACTGCTCATATCACGTGAATACGTATGAGGTTACTTTAGATTTCAATTAATACAGTAGTCATTGAATATTATAGACATTTCATTGTGTGAAGGAATAATATAACTGTCCTTCATTGATCCCATCGAAGCATCTTTACACACATCTGCCCATGAGACATTTCCATGCCTATCAAGATGGGACAACCATCCTTTTATTATAAGTATGATGGAGATTTTACTTTAACTGGGAACTGGCAACTTTCCTTCTGACTGTTGAATTGCTCGAGGCGACACCATCATCCATCAGCTGAGAGGCTTCTATATAAAGTCTCCTTATAAAGATATTGCCGTTATTATTCATGTCATGTATCTCACACAGTTACTATTCCATGCATTTTAGAGTTTTCAGAAAGCCAGAGAAATGAAAAGTTTATTTTAAAAATACCACCTTTTTAGCACAAGCTAAATGAATAATGAATAGGACTTGTGCTGATCATTGATGAACTTGTTGCCTATTGTTTTAATTATTTGTTACGTTTTTTTATTTCTAGCACCGAACAAGTATATAAAGCCAGTTTCAAACCAATGTTTTCCCGTCACTTGTCCCACAGAACTTCAAAGGAGCTGATAAAACGAATTACCAGTCCACTCGAGAAGTCCCTGCTAATGAACATTTGAAAGGCTGCTGCTTAGAGAAGAGAGGACTTTGTTTGTAAGCAAATGGGGAGTTCTGAACAATTTGCTCTGTTTATAAAGGAAGAAGGGGGTGAGGTTAGTGAAAACAGCCTAACTTTCAAATGGGTTCTTTAGAATGGCAAAAAAAATAAAAATATAGGTTTTAAAAAAAAAATGAAAACAATAGGTATAATCTAATTTCAGCAAAAGTCCTATTAATTTGATTAATTTTAGCAAATGTGTCTTTAGGTGTATAGGGTAGTTTAACATCTTGAGTCATTCTCTTACTGGTCAACTGGTCTTCAGATTCTGACTCTGGAAACGTAATATCATGTCTGATTGCTGAGGACCAGAAAGCAGATCAATCTGGAGACTAGATTTCTATTGTTATTTATACAGTAATTTGTTTTTTATTCAACAGTCTATTTAGACCCTCTCCTATTTATCCTCAGATGATCTGGAATTCAAACCTCTGGCAAGTACAAGGTGGCTGCTGATCCCTTGGACTACACCATAATTAAAGGGAAACTGTACTCCCCGAACAACGTAGGTCTCTATAAAAATACATTACATAAGACAGCTCATATGTACTGTAAATTCCCGATTCATCTAAATAAACCATTTTCATAAAAATATACTTTTTTTAGTAGAAACTTTCAAGAAAAAATGTTTTTTGATTGCTTCAACTGCACGCAGTTTACTCGTTTGTGACTGACTGCAGAGGTCTATAGCTATTGTTTAAGATATAACTTAATTTAACTAGAATACCTAATGCCAAAACCAACTTAAAATTGTTACTGCTGAAAAAGATTTAGATCTTAAAACTGTCACAGGATGAGGTTTTGCCTGAAAAAGGGAAAAACCTGAGACCTTGTTGATTCCCCTCCTAAAGTCATTAATTTGGGCTAATAGACAAACACAGTCTGCAGGCTAGAAGGTCACTGGAGAAAAAAACTTCAACACAAATACAGAATTGCCCAACGACAAGGATACTCGATCATTGGAATATTCAGGGACTTATCTAATAAATGCGTGTGGTATGACTGCACAATGTTGAAATGCTAGTTAATTCATAGACACCATTCCAGAAATAAACAAGGAAAATATGCTGAACCCAAAGGTTAATTCTCTACACCGACATAGGAGACTGTCTCTCTTCTCCTCTTCTCCTATCCTACCACCTGCTCTCCTGATCCTCTTCCCTCCCATCTCCTTCCCCCTCTCTTGCCCAAATCTCACTTCACTGAATCTTCTTCTTAATTTCCATATTCTTATTTTCATATTAATTTTTCATATTCTTACATCCATCAGGTCATCAAACCTGTCCTCTGGATCCTACAAAAATCCTTCAAAGAGTCCTCTCTAAACTTGAACATTTTGACTCTTAAATCTAGAACTGTTTATCATTAAAGGGATCCTGTCATCGGAAAACATGTTTTTTTTTCAAAACACATCAGTTAATAGTGCTACTCCAGCAGAATTCTGCACTGAAATCAGTTTCTCAAAAGAGCAAACAGATTTTTTTATAATTAATTTTGAAATCTGACATGGGGCTAGACATGTTGTCAATTTCCCAGCTGCCCCCAGTCATGTGACTTGTGCCTGCACTTTAGAAGAGAAATGCTTTCTGGCAGGCTGCTGTTTTTCCTTCTCAATGTAACTGAATGTGTCTCAGTGGGACCTGGATTTTACTATTGAGTGCTGTTCTTAGATCTACCAGGCAGCTGTTATCTTGTGTTAGAGAGCTGCTATCTGGTTACCTTCCCATTGTTCTTTTGTTTGGCTGCTGGGGGGGAAAAGGGAGGGGGTGATATCACTCCAACTTACAGTACAGCAGCAAAGAGTGATTGAAGTTTATCAGAGCACAAGTCACATGACTTGGGGCAGCTGGGAAATTGACAAAATGTCTAGCCCTATGTCAGATTTCAAAATTGAATAAAAAAAAATCTGTTTGCTCTTTTGAGAAATGGATTTCAGTGCAGAATTCTGCTGGAGCAGCACTATTAACTGATTCCTTTTGAAAACATTTTTTTTCCCATGACAGTATCCCTTTAATATTGGGCTGACTTATGAGGACAAAAATGTCAAATCAAATCCCTGGTTTAAATAATATAGTTTTAAAAATGAAATATTTAAAATAACCAGTTTGATATAAATTGTATCACAGTTGTAAAAATGCAGACAGACAGAATCAATTGCTATGTATATAGAGTGTGTCCTTAGTGCTACAATGGCTAATGGCAATCTGCTGAACTCAACAATATCAGGGGAGTGTCAGGGGAGAATGGATTGTGGTTTCCATGGTCAGTGGTTAATTGCTCATGGCTACATTATTATTTTATCATAGTGCCCACAATTAGCTTTTACTCAGCAATGTTTTCTTAGGTAACCCTTTGCAAATGGTATTAGCAGAAAGAAATAAAAGAAAAATGGGGTGAAAGGGAGAATATCTCTTCTCTTAGTACATGCAGACTATTTTACCCCTTTTCCCATTTTTGAATTGTAAGGGGTGGATAGATATCCTACCTGGACCTTCAGAACACTGCCAATATATTCTATAACCTGTGACAATACATAGTATTGTTGTTATTATGCTCCCATGTAACCTATTTGTTCACAGTAGAAGACTTCTCCAAGCCAAGTTGACCTTGACTGCGGCTGAGGGTTCTTTCTCCCCACATTATATTCATAATGGAAGTAGTACAGGTTCAGCACACATGTAGGTCACTGAACTGTTGTCCCATTCCCCTGTGCCACTTTATGTATTGATGCTACTGGTTGTGTTGCCATAGCATTATAGGCACTCTGTGTAATTGCATTACTAGCATTCATGGAGAGGGATGCTCGGTTTTTTCCTGTCCACCTAGGGCAGGGGTCAGGGCAGGGGTCCAACAAGGATAGGGTCAGGGCAGGGGTCCACCAGGGATAGGGTCAGGGCAGGGGTCCACCAGGGATAGGGTCCGGGCAGGGGTCCACCAGGGATGGAGTCAGGGCAGGGGTCCCAACCCCAAAAAAACTACCCGTGAGAAATGTTCAGATGTAAAAAGAGTTGGGGAGGGACACAAAGATGAAAAATGTTCCTGGGTGGTGCCATGTAATGTCTGTGATTGGCTATTTGTAGCCCCTATGAGGACTGGCAGCTACAGGAGGCTCAGTTTGGCAGTACACCTGGTTTTTAAGCACCAAAACTTGCCTCCAAGCCTGGAATTCAAAAATAAGCACCTGCTTTGAGGCTACTTGGAGAAACATCCAAGGGGTTGGAGAGCAACATGTAGTCATTTCCCCCATTCTAGAGTATCTCACATTGAGTTTAGACCTTTAAAAAGTAAATACAAGAATTATTACACAAGAAGCATAAGTTCTGATCAGAGAGGTGACAACTTATATTCATGCCAGTGCTACCTAGCCTTTTCCACACAATGGAACCAATATCTGATATTAATTGATTTAATGATTGCAAATGAGCCTGAGGGCCATCAAAGGGATTTGATGGCCCTTTACTTCACAATTAAGTTTTAGTATGATTTAGACATTCATATTCTAAGAAAACTGGTTTTCGATTTATTTTTTGTGTTATGTTTTTTAAATCATCATCATTTATTTATAAATTACATTTTTAGCTCTTTGTTACTTTCAGCATCTATATAGTTGCTAGGGTCCAATTTACCCTAGCAACCAGGCAGGGGAGGGCTTGAATAGAAAGGGAAGTAATAAAAACAATAACAAGAGAATTGTAGCCTGACAGAGCAATAATGTTTGGCTTCTGCCCACCAGACAGCTGGAAAGAAGCAGAAGGAAAAGACACATAATTTAAAAACTATAAAGAATAAAAAATAAAGGCCAGTGGAAAAGGTACGAATAATAAGACATTCTATAACATACTAAAAGTTTACTTCCACTGTATAGAGCACTGGTAAGGCCCCATCTAGAATATGCCGTACAGTTTTGGTCTCCATCACTCAAACAGGACATTATTGTATTAGAGAGGGGACAGAGAAGGGCAACTAAGCTGGTAAAGGGAAAATCTTAGCTATGAGGAAAGACTGGCCAAATTGGGGATGTTCACATTGGAGAAGAGGCACTTAAAGGAGAAGCAAACCCTAAAGTTAAAAAACCCCTACCCCCCTACCGTACATAGACCCCCCCCTCCCACCTCCCTCCTCCCCCCCAGCCTAACTGCTACCCCGGGCAAATGCCCGTAAGTCTTTACTTACCCCTCGGTGCAGATTAAGTCCAGTGGAGTTCACAGGCACCATCTTCTTCTCTTTGGTCTTCTTCGGGAAGTGAGTGACGTATCGGCGCATGTGCAGTTGGAGAATGTGGAAATTGCTGAAGCACCACGAGAAGACCTGAAGATTACTGAAGCGGCTGAAGATGTCCCCCGTGAACTCCACTGGACAGAATCTGCACTGAGGGGTAAGTAAAAATTAGGTGCATTTGCCCGGGGTAGCAGTTAGGCTGGCGGGGGAGGTATATGTATGGTTTGGATTAGGGGTTTTTAACTTTAGGGTTTGCTTCTCCTTTAAGGGGTGATATGATAACTATATATAAATATATATGGGTATCATATAAGAATCTCTCTAATGCTTTATTTACCAGTAGCTCCTTCCAGCTGACACAAGGTCACCTATTAGAAGAAAGAAGGTCCCGGCTAAATATTGGGAAGAGCTGTGAAGATGTGGAATTGTCTCCCTGAATCAGTGGTACAGGCTGATACATTAGATAGGTACAAGGAAGGGTCGGATGCTTTATTCACCAGTAGCTCCTCCCAACAGACAGGAGGGAGCCAATGAGATTAGAGGAGGGAAAGGGGTGTTACAGGGAGAGCTGGGAAGTGAATCAGGGGTACAGGCTGATACATTAGATAGGTACAAGGAAGGGTCGGATGTTTTATTCACCAGTAGCTCCTCCCAGCAGACAGGAGGTAGCCAATGAGGTTAGAGGAGGGAAAGGGGTGTTACAGGGAGAGCTGGGAAGTGAATCAGTGGTACAGGCTGATACATTAGATAAGAAGGGGTTGGATGGTGGTCCCATTGCCATTTTAAAGTCAGATAGGATTTTTTCCCCGCTGAGGCAAATTGGAGAGGCTTCAAATAGGGGTTTAGCCTTCCTCTGGATCAACTGGCAGTTTGGGCAGGTTAAAATAGAATCAAAAGGTTGAACATGATGGACGTGTCTCTTTTTTCAAGCTAACTTACTATGTTACTATGTTACTTTGTATGTTACTTCAAGGTGAACAAACCCCTTTCAATTAACTTAGAGAGCCACATATGGCTTTCAGCACTCAGTGGTATAACCTTACTATAAGGTTTCCTGTAGTGATGTGAGTGACAGCCCCAAACCCAAGGGACTTTGGTAGTTGGTTTGTCAGGTTCGGGCTCAAGATTGCCGGGTCATGGGCGGGTTGAGCTCTTCCTTCCACTCTCCCTGCCTGTGACTCTGCTGGCTTTAACCTCACTCACACTCCCTTCCCCACTCCCTTTCATGACATCAGAGATGGGCGGGTCAGGTGCTGGTCTTTAAATACAGTGGCCATGCTGGGTTGGGTAGGGGTTCGGGTTGGGAGAGCTTGAGTTAGGGCTGATTTTTTTGTCGACCTCCCCATTACTACTATACTGCCCCGGTTTTCAGACACTGGGGGCTTAAAGCATCATAGTAGTAATTATTATTATTATTACCTTTTATAATTAATATGTCTGAAACTTCATAATGGTCATTTATTTTTTTAACATCTGGTTTCAGCCCACCTTATGTCATTCATTTTTTATGAGTTATAAAATCTGTATTTTATTTTTTTTTTAGTAGCAGAAAATACTCTCAGACCTGATGCCTCACTAGACTTCACCTTCACTTCAATTTTTCATTTTCTCCCTGGCTCAGAAATCATGCAACCATGTCGAGGGAGCCCGCGTGGAGCGCAACGGATTCTGGGTAAAATACAAAACGCAATAAATAAAGTACGAGGATATCTGAAAAATTTCCGGCTGCTGAGCTGAAAAAAAGAGAAAAGGGTAACGGCGAGTCTGCTGTCATAACATTTAGAAATTTTGAACCTAACCATAAAAATCAAGCTAAATACACACAGACAGAGTCCAATGCGTTTAAGTAGCGATATTCGGGTTTTACAAGCAGAGCCATTTGTAAAGTATGAATCCAGTATGGGCTGTTAATGGACACCGTGCGGCTGGAATCGCTGCTCTGGAGAAGCTCCGCTGTCGCATCAAATAAGACAAATAACCGGATGTTAAATCAAAGCAATAAATTAAATGGCGTCTTGGGTATCATCATCTTTGTGTGACCGCCGGTCGGTTTATCGGCATAAAAATTCCCCCTTAAATAAAAGAATCCGGCAATAATGGCCCAAGAATATTCTAAAAAGAAAATCCATCGTGAGAGGCATTTTTTTCTGTTACATTCCGTTACGGTTTATAACTTTTTTTCCCCCCCTGTTCTTTATGACCATTTAGGAAAGTAGTCTATCAATTATTTCAGCAGCGAAGGCGGCAGGCGTCTGCCAAAATCACAGATTTTCCAATTCTCTGAGTTTAAACTGTTTTATTATTGATGGCGGGACTAAAACGGGGTCACCTACCCGAGCCTTTAGCTTCATTACATGATAGAGAAAATGTTTTATTCAGACTGTGGCACAGTCTTTGCAGCTGATTTTTAATAGTTATCATAACTGTTATTTGTTTAAAGAATCCAACTCACATGATCTGTTTAGAGTTTGGTTTGTGTTGCTGTGACTGCACTAGATGGCTTAAACCATTCTCTTATATAGGGACCTTCTTACGTGCTCCGCGCATTTCTCCACAATATTCCATTCCAGTCGTCTGACAGTTGTGAGGCTTCTTGCTAAAATTGTAGCAAATGAAGTACAGGTATGGGACCTATTATCCAGAATGCTCGGGACCTGGGGCTTTCCAGATAATGGGGCTTTCCATAATTTGGATCTTCATACCTTAAGTCTACTAGAAAATCATATAAACATGAAATAAAGCCAATAGACTGGTTTTGCTTCCAATAAGGATTAATTATATCTTAGTTGGGATCAAGTACAAGCGACTGTTTTATTATTACAGATATGGGACCTGTTATCCAGAATACTCAGGACCCGGGGAATTCCGGATAACGGATATTTCCATAATTTGGATCTTCATACCTTAAGTCTACTGGAAAATCATGTAAACATGAAATAAACCCAATTGGCTGGTTTTGCCTCCAATAAGGATTAATTATATCTTAGTTGGGATCAAGTACAAGCGACTGTTTTATTATTACAGGTATGGGACCTGTTACCCAGAATACTCAGGACCCGGGGAATTCCGGATAACGGATATTTCCATAATTTGGATCTTCATACCTTAAGTCTACTAGAAAATCATATAAACATGAAATAAAGCCAATAGGCTGGTTTTGCCTCCAATAAGGATTAATTATATCTTAGTTGGGATCAAGTACAAGCGACTGTTTTATTATTATAGATAAAAAGAAAATCATTAAAAAAATGATTATTTGATTATAATGGAGTGTATGGGAGACGGCTTTTCCGTAATTCGGAATGTTCTGGATATAGGGTTTCCGGATAACGGATCCCATACCTGTATTTGAGTTTTCCTTGAATTTATCAGTCCAAAAAATGTCAATGGAAATAAATTCAGCAATTAATTAAAGCAAATTCTTAGGAGTAAGTCACCTTATACATATGCAAACAACGTTGGACTGGAGCATCCAAGGTCCACCAGGGTTTCTGCTACATGGACCTCACCACCGCCCTCCAGGCGCCCCACCCCAGCTGCAATCCCTCCCCTCTCTGGGGCCCCCATGCGTACCTTTCCTTTAGTTCAGGGGGTAACAAGGGCCCATGTGTACCTTAGACGGATGTGGGTCTAGTATCGTAGGACAGACCATTTTTTTACCCAGTTTGAGCCTGTTTACAAAGTACTATAGTCCCTGAATAAACAATATAGTTATACCATTGACGTGCCCAGTTGGCATGAAATGCATTAGGAGGGAGGAGCTCAGGGACCATAGAGCACTGAGGTACCTCCATCCCTTTTGGTTTGGTCTACAACCAGGAAAATGTAAAATGAATGGGGTGGTTCACCTTTAAGTCAACTTTTAGTATGTTATACAATGGTCAATTCGAAGCAAATTTTCTTTTGGTCATCATTCTTTATTTTCTATAGTTTTTGAATTTTTTGCCTTCTTCTTATAATTCTTTCCAGCTTTCAAATGGGGGGGGGGGGGTCACTGACCCCATTTAAAAAACAAATGCTCTGTAAAGCTACAAATGTATTGTTACTTTTTATGCCTCATCTTTCTATTCAGGCCTCTCCTACTCACATTCCAGCCTCTCATTCCAATCAGTGCAGGTTGCTAAGGGAATTTGTACCCTAGCAACCAGACTGCTGAAATTACAAACTGGAGAGCCGCTGAATAAAAAGCTAAATAAGTAAAAAACCACAAATAATAACAAACGAAAACCAATTGCAAATTGTCTCACAATATCACTCTCTAGATCAGGGGTGTCCAAACTGCGGCCCGAGGGCCAAATGCGGCCCAGGATGCATATGAATGCGGCCCAGTTTGGTTCCCGAGGAAACGTCATGTCGCAAAGGATATAGGAGGAGGGGGGACTCTGCCCATTGTCCAGTTAGTAATAATAATAAGTCTATTTAATATCCAGGTGTCCCATATTACAGTGTATAGCTCCATCTGGTTATCCAACTGGCATTGTATTTCTTTTCTGTGTATTTCCTTTACTTTTACAAATCAAACGTGTTTGTGTATATCATGTGTGGCCCCAGACAAATTTTTCTTTTTCCAATGTGGCCCTGCGAGCCAAAAGTTTGGACACCCCTGCTCTAGATCAAACAGTTAACTCAAAGGTGAACAACCCCATTAAGTTAATGCATGATGTAATAGTGATGCTTGGAGTGAAAATAATTCAACCTGTGCTCGACCTTGACCCACACAAACCTAGTCTGACTCGCTGTATTAAATGGGGCAGAGAGTCACGGGAGGAGGGGGTCCCACTGTATAGAGCACTGGTAAGGCCCCATCTAGAATATGCCCTACAGTTTTGGTCTCCATCACTCAAACAGGACATTATTGTATTAGAGAGGGGACAGAGAAGGGCAACTAAGCTGGTAAAGGGAAAATCTTAGCTATGAGGAAAGACTGGCCAAATTGGGGATGTTCACTCTGGAGAAGAGGAGCTTAAGGGGTGATATGATAACTATGTATAAATATATAAGGGGATCATATAATAATCTCTCTAATGATTTATTTACCAGTAGGTCTTTCCAGCTGACACAAGGTCACCCATTCCGATTAGAAGAAAAGAGGTTCCAGCTAAATATTGGGAAGGGGTTTGTTACAGTGAGGGCTGTGAAGATGTGGAATTGTCTCCCTGAATCAGTGGTACAGGCTGATACATTAGATAGGTACAAGGAAGGGTCGGATGCTTTATTCACCAGTAGCTCCTCCCAGCAGACAGGAGGGAGCCAATGAGATTAGAGGAGGGAAAGGGGTGTTACAGGGAGAGCCGGGAAGTGAATCAGAGGTACAGGCTGATACATTAGATAGGTACAAGGAAGGATCGGATGCTTTATTCACCAGTAGCTCCTCCCAGCAGACAGGAGGGAGCCAATGAGATTAGAGGAGGGAAAGGGGTGTTACAGGGAGAGCTGGGAAGTGAATCAGTGGTACAGGCTGATACATTAGATAGGTACAAGGAAGGGTCGGATGCTTTATTCACCAGTAGCTCCTCCCAGCAGACAGGAGGGAGCCAATGAGATTAGAGGAGGGAAAGGGGTGTTACAGGGAGAGCTGGGAAGTGAATCAGGGATACAGGCTGATACAATAGATAGGTACAAGGAAGGGTCGGATGCTTTATTCACCAGTAGCTCCTCCCAGCAGACAGGAGGGAGCCAATGAGATTAGAGGAGGGAAAGGGGTGTTACAGGGAGAGCTGGGAAGTGAATCAGGGGTACAGGCTGATACATTAGGTAGGTACAAGGAAGGGTCGGATGCTTTATTCACCAGTAGCTCCTCCCAGCAGACAGGAGGGAGCCAATGAGATTAGAGGAGGGAAAGGGGTGTTACAGGGAGAGCTGGGAAGTGAATCAGTGGTACAGGCTGATACATTAGATAGGTACAAGGAAGGGTCGGATACTTTATTCACCAGTAGCTCCTCCCAGCAGACAGGAGGGAGCCAATGAGATTAGAGGAGGGAAAGGGGTGTTACAGGGAGAGCTGGGAAGTGAATCAGTGGTACAGGCTGATACATTAGATAGGTACAAGGAAGGGTCGGATACTTTATTCACCAGTAGCTCCTCCCAGCAGACAGGAGGGAGCCAATGAGATTAGAGGAGGGAAAGGGGTGTTACAGGGAGAGCTGGGAAGTGAATCAGTGGTACAGGCTGATACATTAGATAGGTACAAGGAAGGGTCGGATGCTTTATTCACCAGTAGCTCCTCCCAGCAGACAGGAGGGAGCCAATGAGATTAGAGGAGGGAAAGGGGTGTTACAGGGAGAGCTGGGAAGTGAATCAGGGATACAGGCTGATACAATAGATAGGTACAAGGAAGGGTCGGATGCTTTATTCACCAGTAGCTCCTCCCAGCAGACAGGAGGGAGCCAATGAGATTAGAGGAGGGAAAGGGGTGTTACAGGGAGAGCTGGGAAGTGAATCAGGGGTACAGGCTGATACATTAGATAGGTACAAGGAAGGGTCGGATGCTTTATTCACCAGTAGCTCCTCCCAGCAGACAGGAGGGAGCCAATGAGATTAGAGGAGGGAAAGGGGTGTTACAGGGAGAGCTGGGAAGTGAATCAGTGGTACAGGCTGATACATTAGATAGGTACAAGGATGGGTCGGATGCTTTATTCACCATTAGCTCCTCCCTGCACACAGGAGGGAGCCAATGAGATTAGAGGAGGGAAAGGGGTGTTACAGGGAGAGCTGGGAAGTGAATCAGGGGTACAGGCTGATACATTAGATAGGTATAAGAAGGGGTTGGATGGTGTTTAGCAAGTGAGGGAATACAAAGTTATGTGAACACAACCACATCACTAGTGGGACTTGGTTCAGTGCAAAAAGGTGGAAAGACCACCCATCCGTCACTCTTCTCTTGGTGCAATTGTTTAGCCAGAATTTACCAAATCTGCAGTTCCTGTGGGTTTGGTGTCTACCTGCATATTAATTAGATGTATTTTCAACATTCGAGGTATATATGGCTTTTTTTGCATTGAAATTTAGACTTTTCTGTGACTTAACATGATCCAAGTATTCTCATACCTTTCTGAGAACATCAAGAAAATTGCTGGAAAAAAAAACTAATTTTTAAAAAAATTTCTGCCCCCATTTTTCTCTTTTTATTGCTTCATAGGTATGGAGCTGGGATATATTAATGCTTGACACATGGAAGGTGGAGAAACATGCCCTAAGATTTAGAAGCAAACTGATTGAGGGTAGCAAAGTTGGGATCATGTACAAGACCCGGTTTTATTACAGAAAAAACAAAATCAGTCAATAAGTGAATAATTATTTGCTTATATAAGACACTGGGCAATGGTGTTCCATTATTTTGGAGCTCTGTTGATGATGGGTTTACTCATAATAGATCTCATAACTGTACACTTACAGCTACAACTGTACAGTACTTCTATCCGCCTCCATTTGTGAACAGTGTCTGGGTGTCTTATTGCAGACATTTTGGGGGTATTTTATGATGATCATATTCTTATTATTGTTGCATTTATGCTGCTGACAACGTTGCGCCAAATGCAACTTTCAGGGTTGTATATTTATGGCCAATTTTGTGCTCAAACTGGCAATTGCTAACATGAATTGACTGCAAGTTGGTAAGAAAAAAAAGAAAAACACAATGGAATAGATGTCATTCTGCTACAAAATGCCTTAGTGATGTGTCTAGCCGTCTATAATTGGGTTTAATAAATGAAGTCACGCTGTCCATATTGAGTGCCCTTCCTATTGACATATCAGAACATTCGTTCAATATTGTCATCTGCTCAAATGCCTTCATTTTGTTTGTTGTTGTCCTTTCCAGTAGAAATGTCATGTTCCTTTCCTTCAGCCGTACGTGTTGACATTTCCACTGAAATGCTCTTGTTTTTTTTCCAGGCTAATTAAAAAAAAAAAAAAGCACTTATTGACTGTTCAAGGAAAAAAAATATTTCTTACAGTGTTAGCAATCGGTAATTGTTTTGAGATCAAGGTGAATAGCTTAGTAATAAGTTTTTATACCTTTTTAAAAAACTCAGCTGCATTGGATGGGAACTTGGTTTGCCCAAAGGGGTCAAGAGAGCCTGGAGAATATATGTATAATTTATGGCATTGGCACACTGGTAATTCTATGGTCTGTGGATCTTAATGGCATAATGCCATGGAATACAGGGACAGGTATGGGACATGTTATCCAGAATGCTCAGGACCTGGGGTTTTCTGGATAACAGGTATTTCTGTAATTTTTTTGGTTTTCATACCTTAAGGGGCAGATTTACCTAGGGTCGAATATCGAGGGTTAATTAACCCTCGATATTCGACTGCCGAATTGAAATCCTTCAACTTCGAATATTGAAGTAGAAGGATTTAGCGATATTCCTACGATCAAACGAATAATCGTTTAACGTTTAAATCCTTCGAATCGAACAATTCGAAGGATTTTAATCCATTGATCGAAGGATTTTCCTTAGATCAGAAAATTGTTAGGAAGCCTATGGGGACCTTCCCCATAGGCTAACATTAGCCTCGGTAGGTTTTAGGTGGCGAACTAGGGGGTCGAAGTTTTTTTTAAAGAGACAGTACTTCGACTATCGAATGGTCGAATAGTCGAACGATTTTTACTTTGAATCATTTGATTCGAAGTCAAAGTCGTAGTCGAAGTAGCCTATTCGATGGTCGAAGTAGCCAAAAAAAAAAAACATTCAACATTTTTTCCCTCTATTTTCCTCTATTCCTTCACTCAAGCTAAGTAAATGGGCCCCCAAATCTACTAGAAAATCATATAAACATGAAATAAAGCCAATAGGCTGGTTTTGCCTCCAATAAGGATTAATTATATTTTAGTTGGGATCAAGTACAAGTTACTGTTTTATTATTACACAGAAAAAGGAAATCATTTTAAAAGAATTGGATTATTTGCATAAAACGGAGTCTATGGGATCTATCTGGAAACTAGCTATCCAAAAAGATCTAAAAACGACAATGCTATATTGATGGTTTGAGAAGGAAACCTAATTCGCCAATATGTTACAAATCCGCTAGTGAATCAAATTTCTTTTCAGAACTGGTCCAAGGGAAAAAAACACAGTTGTGCTCTCATCTTTCCTTTCTCAAACGTCCCTCTTCAGACTTGCAATATGTATGCATGGTAGAGGGGGAATCTTTGGACTTAACTCTTCTGCACATGTGGGTGCTATAAATGGATGCAATGGCATTGTCTAGATCAGTGATCCCCAACCAGTAGCTCATGAGTAACATGTTGCTCTCCAACCCCTTGGATGTTGCTCCCAGAGGCTTCAAAGGGGAGCTTATTTTTGAATTCCAGGCTTGGAGACAAGTTTTGGTGTATAAAAACCAGTTGTATTGCAAAATAGAGCTTTCTGTAGGCTGCCAGTCCACATAGGGGTTACCAAATAGCCAGTCACAGCCCTTCGTTAGCATCCTCGGGATCTATTTTTATGCTTATGTTGCTCCCCAACCCTTCTTGCATTTGAATGTGACTCACGGGTGAAAAAGGTTGGGGATCCCTGGTCTAGTTGATACAATTGCTACTGTTTTTGCATCCAAACATGCTCTTGCACTTCAACATGGTTGCCAATGTGTCCATCCTTCTATTGCGTGGTGGGCAACTGTATTTATTGATGCCATGGAATCCTGGAGATACCCCATCCTACACCTGGTGGAAGCTCCAGAGTTCACAGTGTGGGTTGTAGGTACATCAGACATCTGCCCCGCTAATTGCCTCTCTGGATAATAAACTCAGGGACTGGATTCACTGGGGGAGCCTTACATACTAGCACCCCTCAGCGAATAAGGGTTTTTTTTCTCATTGTTCACTATTTTTCTTGCCCACTATAAGAATAATGGGCAGATTTATCAAGGGTCGAAGTGAATTTTAGGGAATTTTCGAAGTAAAAAAATTTGAAATTCAAAGTAATTTTTTGGATACTTCAACCATCGAATAGGATACTACGACTTGGAATTTACTTCGATTCGAAGTAAAAATCACTTGACTATTCGATAATTGAAGTACTGTCTCTTTAAAAAAACTTCGACTTCAATACTTCGCCAAATTAAACCTGCCGAAGTGCTATGTTAGCCTATGGGGACCTTCTACAGCATTTTTCTAAGTTTTTGAAGTCGAAGTAAAAATCGTTCGATCGTACGATAAAATCGTTTCAATTGTTCGATTCGAAGGATTTAATCATTCGATCGTTAGATTTTCATTCGACTGCAGAATAGCCAAATTTGATGAAAAAAACTTTGAATACGATATTCGAATTCTAAGTATTTTAATTTGCTGGTCGAATATCAAAGTATTTTTAACTTCGAAATTCGACCCTTGATAAATCTGCCCCTAAGTGTAAATCTTGTAATTGGTGCTAAATAACTCAGCATAAATCTATATTAAAAGTAAAAAAACATTTTTTCCCCATTAAAACATCACACACTTTCTTAATATGAAATCCCATATCTGTACTATGAAACGGCCCCATTTTATTTATTAACACAGCGTCGGTGGAAACAATATTTTAGCTAAAAACTTTGCACAGTTCTCTGATAATAGAACAGAGGTTTTTGGTTGGACCATTTGTTGGAGAGAAGACTTTTGTCATGTGAAAAGAAAAGGCTTGGCGGAAAGTCTTTTGGAATCCAATTACTCCCTAATTAATTTCAGCTTAAACTTGGGCTGTTTCAGATATTGCCATTTATAAACGTCATATTAATTTGCATCACTAGTAATATCCCTTAATTATTTAATGTCCTTCGTGTATCAGCCAAGGCCACTAAATGGAGCTTCTCTTTCAGAACAAAAAAAAAAGGAAATTAATGTAATCTGCACTTTCTGCTTCCCGATTACAGAGACTTTGTTCCAAATTTGTAAAAGCGACTTTTATAAAGAATTTGAAAAGAATAACAGATACGTGTGCAAATTTGTATCCTTTTATAGCCGTCCAAAAAACCTGTTTATCTTCTGCAAAATGTAATTAAACCCACAAAAATACAGTGAATCTGTAGTTTTGTTGTTATGAACAAAGAGGATAAGTTGTGTAGCGAAAAACTAAATGATAAAAGTTGTGTGGTTTTAGCATCTTAACAGTCAAACGCAGAACTTCTTCAACTTGTGTCAAACTTTTCTATTCAAAGACGACTTCAAAAAGAAACATCATTTGTCCAGATTGGCTTAATTCCTTTTCATCCAATAAACTACAGTGGGGGAGAGAGGACTCCTTTCTTATTAGCGATGTCTTACTTGACCTTTACAACTTGAGAGTTTTTGGCATTGTACAAGGCTACTTGGCTTTGATTGTATCTGCACATTCTGTAGTGCAAGAGATTTTTGAGACTAAAAAAAAAAATAAAGATAATAACGATAAACCACATGTTAGTGTCTCTCTTTTTGTTTGTTTTCTTAATTTTATGCCTCTGCCAGGCTCATACCTATGTTTTTAATTTGCACTACATTTGCGATTTTGTGAAACAGAAACCCGTAAACTCTGAATTACAGAAAGGTTGTCTCCCATAGACTCCATTTTATCCAAATAATCCAAATGTTTAAAAACAATTTCCTTTTTCTGTGTAATAATAAAACAGTCGCTTGTACTTGATCCCAACTAAGATATAATTAATCCTTATTGGAGGCAAAACCAGCCTATTGGCTTTATTTCATGTTTATATGATTTTCTAGTATACGTGGAGGCCTAATTATGAACTCATTTTAGTGGTTTTATAGGTTTTTGAAACCACAACTAAACTCACTTTCTCTAAAACCCACTAAAACCACAAATGACATGAAATGTATTCAAAAATCTGAACTGAAAAAGCACAAACAGGAAAAGTCGTCGATTAGTCACGAAAACTTCAACTTTTTTTGAATTGCTGCAGAAAAATACCCAAAAACCTCTAAAACCACGGATCAAAGAAAGATCTTCCAGTTGTATTAAGGGACACCTGCCACTGACTTCTACATGATTTTGACAGGTTTTAGCAGGAGCATTTTTATATTCGGAATTGTCACAGTTTTGTCGCATAGTAAATCCCAAAAAAGTTGCGGCTTAATAAATTGGCCGCTTAAGGTATGAAGATCCAAATTATGGAAATATCCATTCACCATAAAACCCCACGTCCTGAACATTCTGGATAGCAGGTCCCATACCTGTCTATTTACATACAGTAAATATATCTGTAAACAAAGAGTACACTTTGGATCCAAGAGATGTAATGGTTAATATCATGGCTGAAGAGCATTTGTATAACGGACGGTACCTGGTGGTCTAGAAGGGCGGCACGGTCGCCCACCACTCTCCTCATGGAGAATCCTGCAGCCGCTTCCCTATAATTTGCGCAGTAATATAACTAGAGGGGGGTGGGCCCTGTTGCAGGACGTGCAGCGGGCCCCCGCCCCCTCCGTACGTCCTTTTCTGCGCGCGAGCTGCCGGGGGGCCCTGAGGGGGTGCGGGCCCTTGCCCAATTGCACCCCCTGTTCCCCGGTAGTTCTGCCACTGTTTGCGCACATGTCATGTTGCTCATTTTGTTTGGCGCCTTCTTCTGATGTCATCACACTTGGAGCAAATTCAAATATTTAAAGACACGATGTCCATTTTCCTTTCCCCAACATAGGTCTATCGTTAGATAATTCTTGGGTGTGATTCTGGTTTGATTTACTGTTCCTAGACCCTGGCCCGTCCTTGACCATTCCTGTCTGCTGCATGAATAGACCATTGTCTGTTTACTGACTACTCTTCCAGATCACATTACTCCTGTCAAACGTTCTGGTTCCCTTGCCTGCCCAGAACTTTTACCTTGGTTCTCTCACTTTAAGTCCTGGCAGCATCCGAGTGGCAAAGGGCTCCAGATATAAAAGATGGCTGTTATAGGCAGAAGCGTGAGCTGTGATCAGAACCTTGGCGTCTGTTCTGGGTTTTGGGATACCAAACGTGACAATTTGTAATGTATACTGTACATGGGTTTCAGAACATCACCAGGAGTAATTTGGCAGCACTCACAATAATCTCACTGGTGACAGGCAAGCAAAGTATAACCTGATTGATGGAAAGGTTTGGAAAGAGATGGAAAATGTTGTAGATAATTAGAAAGAATAAGTCGTTTATGAGACACCCTGTCAAAGCGTTAAACATAACTTCTATATTTACTTATAGGGAGTCATTAATGAGCACCTCATTTGAACATGACAACCACTTACCCTATGGGGTTCATTTACTAACAATCAAATTTCAATTTTCCAAGAAGTGAGTTTAGTCATGATTTCAAAATCCTCTAAAATCACTAAAATCTGAACTTTGCTAAATAGGCCTTCACATGTTGTCTTTTATTTGTGTTTAGAACATTCTGGAATACATGCAAGTTAGAATACCTTCTTATTGGGAATCAGTTGGATTAGTTTCTTACTGGGGTCAGTTGGATCCCAGAAAACAGTAGTGGCTCATTCAGTTCAAGGTTAGCCAATAAGCCTACAATGAAACTTAAATGAAACTTAAATTCCCCATGGTGTTCACTGCAGTCTCAATGGGGATTTGTCAGGTGCTCCTCTGGCCTATCTGTCTGCCAGTAGGGTTTTCCAAGGCCTTGCTGCTCCATACAGTCTTTTAGGAAGATAGAGGTAGGAGGCTTTGAATATTTCTGTATAAACATGGCTCATAGGATGATCAGCAGAAAACACATACTGTTACTCACTTATTCTCAAAATATCTACCATACGTATTACATTATTGTACATTATTGAGAAATGACCATTTGCAGTTGAACAAAGCCTTCTCCCTGGAGAAGATGACCCAGAGATGAATGGATTTTGCATCTTTATTGAACTCAGTGATTTAATTGGGATTTTAATTGATTATACATAAATCTAGGACACTCCTTCATCTAGTCTGGTCAATGTTATGTCAGCATCTTTGTTTTCAGCACCTAAAGGAATCTTCTTTTCAACACTGACATCCTGATGCAAATTACAAATTGACTATCCTAGTGCAAATCTAATAATATGTAACATACAATGCAAAATTTATAGAAAATAAACAGCTGTAAACTCTTTACTGCAGGCGAACAGTCATCATCCAAGCTTCCTAATTAGGCTTATCCCTACTGACCGTGTCCTGCGGGTATACAGAACTCTTCCACGGTACTTCTAGCAGGAGTCAAGCTTGTTAAAGAAATCTAAAGGTTAACATCCAGCGGATACAGAAACAGCATATGCAGCCTTTGAAACCGGCAAACAAATGAGCCTTTCCGAAAGCTTCAAATCCAGATCTGTAAGCATTTCTTAGGTCAGTTACTAATCTAAATAAAACATATTGCAGCCTTATTTCAACAAGATCAAAAAAAAAGCTTCAAGATTAAGAAGAATTTTTGTATTCAGCACGAAGAGGGAAATAATGAAAAAAGATCCTTGAAATATATATGCGTAAAGACATTTTTTCAAAGGTTTTTGGACTCACCAAAATAGTAGTAGTGACTTGAACTGCTAAATAATTTAATTTCTAAATAGGAAATTTGATGAAAATGATAAATTAAACAGATTCATTGTATATCCAACACAGCATAAGGAAAGTCTACCTATAGACTGGCTTCTCTTTCTGATCTATTCTGACATCTATAATAAATGTGTATTCTTATCCAATTCCCCATGCAACCCACTTGAACTTGGATCCAGTAACCTCAGAGGAACAGTATATTATGGGGAAAGGAAGGTTCTTCACAGTATACTTGAAAAAAAAAATCCAATAAATATTTTTCCTTTTTAATCTACGACACGAGTTGGTGGTCTTGCAGAGAGCAAACCTACAATTCTTTGGCATCTTGGAATTTTTCCCTTGTTGCAGGGCCACAGCCTTTGGTGACTTATAATGTGTTTAACAAACTTAGTAAGTAGTAAGTAATGGCTTTATGGGCATTGTCCAACGTATGAGCAATGGGCTCGGGGCTTGAGCACCAGGGTCTCAGTTTTAACAGGGTTTGTATACTATAATATCCTGTTTAACGTCCAACTTAGAAGGGATCAAATGCTGAACATTCCTTATAAACAGTTCTTCTGTTGCTCAGACTAGAACACTCAACTTCTTTTGTTAGGGACCTGCTTTCCTTAACTCGGGACCTGCTAACAAGCACAAAGCTTGGACAGTTTTAAGGTGGGATCAAATGCTGGACACTCCTTATAAACAGTTCTTCTGTTCCTCAGACTGGAGGACCTGCCTTCCTTCACTCTAGACCTGCTAACAAACTGAAATGAATGCAATGGCTCCCTTCATGAACAGGTTAAAAAATACCAACAGCTCCACATTGGTCATTCTTCTTCTACCATAGTTATAAAAATTGCTGTTCTGAAGGTAAAGGACACACAAAGACATCATACATGTGAAGTGAGTCATAGACTAATCAGATCATGGTTTGGATTATAAGATAACTGCACATTGAAAATCGTTACCTTCACTTGACAATTTTCGTCATAGCTGTAGCACAATTTTACTTAATCACTAATTCTTCAATATCCAGGGAAAAAAATACTTTGCTTTGTTAGATCACAGGCAACACGGGTCTTTAGAGAGCATGACTATGAGATGTCCCTTTGGTAACAATGCGAGATGCTCAATTGCAAATGGTCAATACTTCTTCGCTAATGGCACATCATTATTTTACTCGCACTTTGTACCTTTTCTAATTGTTAGTTCTTCCTTCATTTATGGTTTATTTTGATGTTCTCCCCTTTATACTATGGATTGTCAATTGACATATGTTAGTTGTGAAATCAGGATTTTTGAGACAGTCAACAATATTGTGGGTTTTCCAGCTTTAATTTCACTGGTGACAATAAGTCACCTGACATAGAAAATGTTACATTTTTAAAAATCTTGTCTGTATGTTGTGCTATCATCTTTTTGTTGGGTCTATAAAGTGGAGATCAAATTGTTTTGCCACACATGAATTCACTGCAAAATTCTTCATTTCACCATTGGAGGACTTTTTCGCAAAACTTTGCAGTGAAAAACCGCATGAAAAGTTCCCATTCACTTCAATGCATTTGGAGTGAGACAAAACTTGAAAAAAAAATGCCCATTGACTTTAATGCAATTGGAGTGAGAAGAAATGTTACCCATAAACTCTTATATATTTTGCTGTAAAGAAGTTGCTGTGACAAAAAAGTTGCCCTTAGACTTTCATGCATTTTGCAAATTCTTCACCGTTTTGCCAAAAACTTTGCGAAATGCATTAAAGTCTATGAGCTTGTTTCTTGTACCAAAATATATTAGAGTCTATGGGCAATGTTTTTGCTGCAGGAGATTTGCTCATCCCTACTGACAACCCCACAGTGTACAATGTGCCTAATACAGGGTTAAATAAGCTCCTACAAAACCTGACAAACACACTATATACAGTATGTGTTCATTTCAGAGAGTTATGGGATATGATGTTGCTAATTGTTCCTATGTGTCAGGGTTACTCTGCATCCCCCCTATGATTACAATGATGTCTACATTTGGCAGCACTGTATTTATATGAGGTTGGTGGGGCATGTAGGTTCCCTCACTCCTGCCCCCTAACTGCACCAGTGGACATAGTCCTCAACAGAGCCCTGCTTATCTTATGACAGAAAAATCGTTTCCCCCATATGGATTGGAGTGGACTTAGTTAACCCATACCTCTAGTTGGGGAAACAACTTTTAGTTGATAGGTGCAATTTACTGTAACTATACCTTTTAAAGGATAAATGTGGGCCTATTTGTACATTTTGGGAAAAATCTGGGTTGCAAAAAGACAACTATCCATTGAGTTCAGCCATTCATTGTATCAGGATTTCCAGGATCAAAATAAATTGTTAAATCTCATAGCTTAGAAAGATTAACTCAACAGTAAATACAGGTTTGTAGATCTAAACTTTAGAAGATATGTAGACTCTCAGGGGCCCATTTATGATTATCCAAGCTTTTGTGCTCATACAATCATAAAGGAAACCCAGTGGGAGTTTACTATTCACCTAAAAGCTGCCAAAGTTTGCGCATTCAAGCAAACTTATAAAGATTGCCACACTTTTTTCAGCCATGAATGTTCAGGTAATCTTAATGGGCCCCTCCAGTTGTCCTGGGAATTCCGTTACTGGAGAACACTTAAGGGAAAAGACAACGTTTATTTGACGTGAGCTTTGTGTATTCTTGTACCAAGAGTCAGAACCCTGGATAAAGTAATCACAGAGTTTTATAGACTTGTAAAAAGGGAGTTACAGGTGGGAGAGTAGAGAGATATTGCTTCACAGCACAGAAATACAAATAACTGCACTTACAGCCAAACAGGTGGCTCTACCTCAAGGCCAGGGTACTAGTGACCAAGACTGGCTTGAGAACAGAATCCACCCAATCCCTCCTAATATGCATACACATAGGATTTTATTTTTTTCAATCTTAAACAATGAATTCAATCAGCAGTAACATCTTCCACTAATGAACAAGTCAAAATGCAAATAAATTGAAAGTACCTCCTTCCCTTTTTCTCACTGAATCAAAACACCAAACCAAACATTGTAAAATACACAACCACGTTATTTCTGCCATTCCTGCAGAAATAAAGCAAAGAGACAAATAATTTATCTAAAAGGGAAGATATTCACCCAGACAAACTCAATCCTTTGAATCCAAAACCAATGCTACACGGGCTAAAGCGACACACCTAAATCCTACAGCCTTAGGGGCAAATTCATCATGGGTCTAATATCGAGGGTTAATTAACCCTCGATATTCGACTGGGAATTAAAATCCTTCAACTTCGAATACTGAAGTCGAAGGATTTTAGCGCAAATAGTTCAATCGAGCGATCGAAGGAATAATCCTTCGATCGAACGATTAAATCCTTCGAATCGAACGTTTCGAAGGATTTTAATCCAACGATCGAAGGATTATCCTTCAACCAAAAAAACTTAGGAAAGCCTATGGGGAAGGTCCCCATAGGCTAACATTGAGTTCGGTAGGTTTTAGATGGCGAACTAGTTGGTCGAAGTTTTTTCTTAAAGAGACAGTACTTCGATTATCGAATGGTCGAATAGTCGAAGGATTTTTAGTTCGAATCCTTCGATTCGAAGTCGTAGTCGAAGGTCGAAGAAGCCCATTCGATGGTCTCTTCGAATCCTTCACTCGAGCTTGGTGAATTGGCCCCTTAGTGTAAATGTGATGGAGAGATTTGTTCTGGCACTGACTTCCCAATATAGGTTTCTGTTCTGCAAAGATGAAAGATTTCAGAAAAGAATTGGTTTTATTTTGCAGTCAAGATTTGTTTTAAGGCTTCTGCTCATGGGTTTGGTCGATTTTATGTCAAAGTAGGAAACAATACGACAATTTGCATTAAATGGCGTTTCTTTAAGATAGTATATTTTTTTCTAGCAACATTTTTTAGTGAGATTTGAAAGCTATTTGTCACTTTAATGGTAATAACGGCATCAGCCCTCTACCTTGGTGAATTTTATTACTTGGGCAAATCGACAATGTCCCTAGTAATAGAAACAGATACATAAACTACAGTATAACCTGGGGCAACAGAAAAGGTGATTTCAGAGAATAGGGACAATGTCTTAAATCAATTGGTGTTAATCAATGTATTAATAGGCATACTGTAATTAGTGTAAATGTTATTTTACTTGTACCTCCAAGGCATGAACTGCATGGGGATAAGGATGGGAGTGCTGAGCATAGCAAAACATTATTGCAAGTTGTGAACAGTACTCACCACTATCATGGCAGAAACTATTGACCGCACAGCCAGTTCAATGGATCTGGAGAACAGTCACACATTAAATTTGGAGTAGAGATTGGCCTTAAAACAATGTTTGTATATAATTGTTTTGGTAAAAATATCCTGCATGCTGGGTAACCCTGGAATGTTGAAGGTGTTCAACATCATTCAAGAATCATTCTTGTACCAGTTCTTGTACAGACCTCAACTAGATGAAAATCCAAAAGCACATGTTTAGACACAAGTTCCTTTAATAAATGGCATCAAGATGTTTATTGACCAGCTGGGCTCAAGCCTTCCTTCACCCTAATAGAAGTGTCAGGTCTGGCCGCTGGTGAGTAAACAAAAGGTTGGAGCCTTTATGCAGAGTAACCCCAGAAACATACATTAATGGCTGATAAAATTGGCAGAAGCCATGGTAATGAGCAAAATAAGGAAATAAACAAAACAGATTGAAGAGTACAAGAGTCCAAAATACAGGCCTGTGGTGAGGATAATGGTAGACAAGGCACAATGGTCATGTCTAATGAAGACAAGGGAAGTCCATTAGGAAGGTTGAAGTCAAACCAGAAAAATCCACAGCAGTAGGAATCAGGTACAGAGTAGGAACAGGATATCAGGACCAATGATCTCGGCAGGGGATACGGGAACCAAGAATCACATGAATCACATGAATCACAGGCTAGATCAGGCTCAGAAGCTTTGATGATCAAGCAACTGAGGGTTGCAAGGGGCAGGTTTATAAAGGCCCATGATTATTGGCACATGTTGTAAATGAGGTAGTTGGAGTGAAGTGAGTAGACGGGAGAGATAATGGTTCTTCATCTGGAAGACAGACTGATACTAAAGTTGGCCATACACTATAAGATCCGCTCGTTTCGCGACATCGCCAAATGAGCGGATCTTTTCCCCGATATGCCACTAACGTAAGGGCTATATCGGGGGTAATCCGAACGTTCGGCCCTATGGCCGAACGATCGGATTACGCCGAGCGCAATGGGCTCCGACGGGTCGATTTGGAGAAAAATCAAATCTTCACGATCTACAGTATATCATGTCCAGATATCGATCGGAAAAACCCGTCGGAAGCCTCTATACAAGTATAGATTAGCTGTCAAATTGGTCTAAACGACCGATATCGGCAGCATTATCTGCCCTTGTTTGGCCAACTTAACTCCAAGAGCCCCCAGTGGATCAGGAGAACAATGCAGGCACAGTTCTGCACATAGTCCAAGGATCGGTTCTGGGCAGTTCCTGACAGGTAGGTAGAAACACTGACACTGACAATTTTCACTAATCTGACACCTGAATTAATATACAAAGGGCCCACAGAAGCCCATGCTGATCAGTAAAGGATATAACCATTTATGGATGATGATGATAAAGACACAGTGAATGGAGATTAAGGCTTACGTATTCAAAAAAAAGTGGTCTAAATTCCTGTCGGGGAATGTGCCAATTGTCTGATCACTATTGTTCTTATCCAAGCAACAAAGGGCTTTTGCTTTCATTTGTTCCCAGCCTGCAAGGACGGGTAGATTAAGCAGACACATTTGCTATTTTTGCAGAGGGTTACTTTGTCAATAAGCCAAAAGATAATCATCTGCTAAGACATATAACATTCAGGCCTTCAAAACAAACGGCCAATATGAGACACCACGAAATATAATTTGCTGCCTATACATTTCTACCTGCAATGACATGATAATGCTGATGTGCTACAGATGAGAGCAGCTGGAAATTGAAGGTACAAACTACCAAGTGTCCATTTACCTCTCATATTGCTCATTTAAGAAGTAACCTGGCTGAGAAATACAGACATAAAATACATCTTTTCATCTTCAAACATACTTAAGGAAATGTCAGATAACGTTGCAACAGTCTTGGAACCAATACTTCTCTCCTGATAGTAAACCTCAAACTGGTTCAGAATCCCACATAGACAGCAATAGTTAGTCACTTCTGTTAGCAGAAAAAACCCCAGTAAGCCCTATTTTTCATCAACTCTGTTTTACTGGTCCCAGAACTTTCTGTTGTGGTACCAATAGGAAACATACTTGCTTTATTGAGCTAACTTAACCTATAGTGAAGCACAGGCATACAGTTATAATAATAGAGACAAAACGTAGTCAAGGTGAGGGAAAAGGGTCAGGACAAGCACCAGTAACGGTAAATAAGAAAAATTCAAAACCTGGAAGAAAAGGCAGAACAACATATAAACAGAAGTTTGCTTGGGTAAAGAGGTAAGTGGAGACCTACATCTAAAAGGAAATGGTGCACCATTGTCAACACAAAACAGGATTAAAGGCTACACCTTGTTCATCCCGACAAGGACGAGTGAGCTGCCCATATTTACAGGTCAAGACTGAAGCCAAAATTATAAGTCAAGGAGCAACGCTGTGGATACATCTGAAAGGACCTTTGCATCTACACTGGAAAGAAGGGGATCATTTCTTCCGCCAGTCTCAATAAATCCACTGGAAATAGTTTCTATTAAGTTTATCCAAAGACGCATAGTACTACATGTTTTGGGCTACTAAAGCCCCATTTTTGGTAACAAGAACCTTTTTGTAGGTTCCTCGTGGGACAAAGGGCCTTGACAAAGTGTCCAGAAGGGTCCAATTGTTGCTTTTAATTGTGTGGTTTTGAGTAAATAAATTCAGAGCACATCACTTATTTCAATGAGAAATGAGTTGGCAATGTGTGCCAGATGCTACTATGTGCCAGATGATTCAGATAGAATTTAGGCTTTGTAATTTGTCAACACACTGGCTCCAGGTACAGGAGCAAGAAGCGGAATTTGGCGCCAACATGTAATCTAGACAACGACTGTGTCTTTACATCACTCTCCGGATTAGCGCCTAATATGTGGGAGTTCAAGTTGCACACCAAAATGTATACTTGCCTGTTTTGGCACTGAAATCCGCTCCATGTACCTGTACCTGGAGCCACTGTATCGACACATTTCAAAGCTGTTGGGAGCATAGGGTTCTTAGGAAGGCAGGAACCTTATAGTTGCACAATCAGAGAACCTACTACTTCTACTTTGATATTCCAGAGTAGTTTTTCTTGTTTTTTTATGTGATTGGAAAGTCAAATAAACAGTTGAGGCCTAGCCATGAACTACAAAACTGCAGTTTAACCTGTATGTGTATATCCTTAGCTTTGATAACGAGAATGAAAAAATCTATTTTGCCCTTGGTGCCTCTAATTTCAAGTCTTCATGGCTGAAAAATTAGCAAAATCAATGGCTTAATGGGATCTTCTTTAGGATAAGCTTCACTAACTTCTCCTTGCCTAAGTAGGCTCAGCAATGATAACAATGGAGAAATAAAGGTGATACAGCAGGCCTGTTTTTTTTTTTTAACGCAATTAGACTTTATTTGTCACTAGGGGAAATCTGGTCCTGGGATGAAGATTTCCTCACCCCTCTTGTCCAGTGTTCGGACCATGTTGAGGTGGTCCCATCACTAATAAAGAAAATTCAGAACACCACTGGTATGATTCTGTCACAATGATAACATTAATCTTATTGAGGCAAGTGTTCACTTTCCAAATTATATGAGTGGAAATGTGAAATGTTGTAAGACCACCACTCAAGAGGGTTCTAATTGGCACATAATATTGGCTGAAGTATGGCCAACTAATCTGCAATAAAGGCAGTGGATACTTTACCTTTTCTTTCTCACCTTCCACATTCTCTTTTGGTCTGACTTCCTCTGCAGCCTTCTCCACTAGTGATTGGTGAATTTATTCGGCTGGGAAAATTAGAGGCGGATTTCAGCGTTTCACCTCTGGCGAATAAGTCTGCGAAACGGGTGCAAAAATTTCAAGAATATGTATACATATAACTGCCCATTATAAGTGAATAAAACTGAATAATACATGAATTTGATAGGAATATGTAATATATATGAAATTGAAGTAAAAAAAAATGGAATGCTTCTTATTCCTTAAACATCTGGAGAAAACAGGGAGATCACAATTTCCTAGCAGTTTCTTAATTGTAATGATCTCATATATAAAATCGAAGAGATTCCAGTACTTCCCCCAAACAACGTGTCAGGGTGTATATAACTAAGTACATGACAATGCAGCCGGCGAGCAATTTTGTGTGAAGGGTACAATGTTCGAGAAGAAACAAAATTCACAGGGCGCATTACAATGGACAAAATTGGTTTATTGATTTCTGAAATCGTTTACCAACACAAAGAAAAAAAGAGCATGTTATATAAAAAGTCTCATCTCACACCACATTTATCAGAAAATAGCCGAAGATCATACACAATTGCAGAAATAAACAGTAAAGTGTAAGATTCATATTTTAAACATTTCTCCGTGAAATATGTTGCAGGGTTTTTGGTCTCTGTGGTTCAGACATATAGAGAGAAGCTTAAACTATGAGCTTGTGGCCAAAATTAGCCCCCATGCTGCTTGGGGTGGACATCCATCATCCCTATAAATACAGTATCATTATGTTTCCCCCAGTACTAAAGACCATTCTACTGGAAAAAAATGAGCGTATATTGGTTGTTTAAAGTTATTAGGTTGTGCTGCCTTTAGCTTATAGTTGGGTGCTGGGAGTTGCAGCGCAACAGAACCTGGAGAACACCATTGATGTACAGATGAAGCCACTTGGATTTGTGATTTAAATGCGTCATGACTCAGAGTTAATTGAAGAAACTGTGTTATTTAAAGTTATCTTAACTCATTTAATGCATTTAACCTTTTCATTAGAATACCAAAGCACCATTGTTCACAATGGTGAATGCTTTAATTAGATGGGATGTTGTGTCACAGTTTTCTGTGTTAAATGAGATAAATGGGATATCTGTGTTTAGTTATTCTGTGTCAAACAGACAAACCAAAGTGGCTGCATCTGTATATACTTACAATATCTAATAACTGCTACATATCTCAGAGAGAGTAAAGGTTTTGTTAACTTTATTTCAGGTAGTTTTCCATGAAAGCTTTCATCAGATAAGAGCTGGGCCTGATTTGCAGTTCAGAGTGAGCAATGTCTCTTATTACTGGTTAAAGCATTTTTTCTGGCAGTTCAGTAACTGGCTAGAGGTTGTCAGGATTTCCTATTTATAAAAAGGGAAACCCGCATGTGCTCAGCCTCTTTTGGTTCCGACATGCTGGAGGAGATGCTGATGAAAGGTCTGGAATGGAGGTAGGTCCCAGCAGGAAAAGTAAATGTTAGGAAGATCTGTAATAGCTCATTGTAAGAGTGAGAAAGAGAAGCAAAGTAGTTAGTAGAGCAGCCAGAGGCTCCAACGAGGAAGAAGGAAGGGGTATTACCATGCAATGTCAATGCTGCCAGTATAGGGACTCAAGTCGTCAGACTCCTGGAGTATGGGACCACTGTGAGCTTTGCCTAGTCCTGGGGACTGTTTCACCAAGGCAGTGAGCATTAACTCTGGGGTATTGTCAAAGTAGCATCTAAGGGATTAAATTATTTGAAGTAACTGTAAAGTGAATGATTCCTGAACCATCATATCAGCACCTACCAAAGAGACTGAAGTTATTCAATCAATAAAGAGTTTCATTTTTTTTAGAAACCACTAGTATCCAAGGTATTTGTAAGATCAACTTCTGTGTGTGTGGAATCAGTGTGGTTGGCACAGGGCCCATCTGAAAAGAAAAAAGTCCATGTAAAATGTGCTCTACTGGAAGTTGCAAGGAGTTGTTCCTCCATGAAGCAAGCCTTAGTAAGACTTATTACAGTCCACAGTCCCAATGCATGTCCCAATGTTGAATCCTTACTGCCTGCCTCTGACCAATTGCCTGAATCTGACCGCGCCTTCGCCTGATCCCCTTTGTACTATGTATTTAGACTAATCTTGGCTGTGATTTGGATTCCAGTCAGCTCTGCAGTAGAAAGTTCTGGGGCCCCACAAGGTGAAGACAGGATACATGCCTGGTCATGTGCTTTCAGAAAGAGCCAGTGCTGCACTATGGACCTGGATTTTTACTATTGAATGTTTCTACTAGGCAGCTGCTATCTGGTTACCTTCCCATTGTTCTGTTGTTTGGCTGCTGGGGGGGGGGGGGGTGAATGGAGGGGGTGATATCACTCCAACTTGTAGTACAGCAGTAAAGAGTGACTGAAGTTTATTAGATCATAAGTCAGAGGACCAGGGGCACCTGGAAACTGACAGTATGTCTAGCCCCAGGTCAGACTTCAAAATTGAATATAAAAAAATCTGTTTGCTCTTTTGAGAAATGGATTTCAGTGCAGAATTCTGCTGGAGCAGCACTATTAACTGATTCGTTTTGAAAAAAAAAACATGTTTTCTCATAACAGTATCCCTTTAATATTCTTAAACAAACCATACAGCACACTGTACAGTGGTTCAGGCACCCGTAGCCGTATGCTTAGGAGCTTGGGTGCCTTTCCTACCTGTGGCCCTTCAACTTGTTCAGGAATCACCTGGGAGAGCCAACTCCACACTCCCCCTCCTCAGGTGAGTCTAATACTCCTCTTTCTAAGGTGATCTGCCTCACGCCCAACTCCAAGTGTGATATCACAGAAACCTCTATCCGCTGCTTTTACCTTGCTCCTCTATCCCTGAATCCTAAGTGCTTCAATCCCCATTGCTCCAGTCCCAATGAAAATTTGAGATAATAAAAGGGATGGGACTGGGGCGATGAATGACAGCAGACCTAGGGGTGCCTTCTATGTAATCCGGCCCTGGAAACAGGGAAATCAGATTTAAATAAGTAAAACGTGTTTATATTGAGAATAGCAAACCTCAGACCCACCAACCCACATCTGCAAGTCCTACCTGCTTAAAGGAGACTTGTCAACCACACATGGAAATCTGTATAATAAAAGTCCTTTTAAAATTAATCATGAAACCCACTTTCTTTATTTTTATTAAAACAACCATACTGGTTATAAATGCTTTTAAAACTCTCAGCTGTCAATCAAATATTGCCTGCCCCTCCTCTATGCCTTTCACTTTTCATTCTGCACTTGCTAGATGTCACTGTTCTACTTAAATTCCCCCAACATTTAATTTTGTAGCCAGTGCATGGCCATGGGCAGTAAGTGTCCCATTTTGGTGCATAAACAAGATTTTGGCATGATTTGGCAAGATTGCTTGATGTGATTGTGATTTACATGATTAGAAGAATTAAGATTGAAATCATGTACTATATAGTGTAAGTGAAGTTAATTTGCTTGATTAACATCATAAAACAGGATTTGGAATTATTTTTTAGGGTGTTAGGTCCCCTGTAATTAATTGAGCAGAGTAATGGGCGAATTTTAGGGATGCACCGGATCCAGGATTCGGCCAGGATTCATCATTTTTCAACAGGATTCGGATTCGTCCGAATAATTCTGCCCGGCCAAACCGAATCCGAATCCTAATTTGCATATACTAATTAGGGGCGGGAGGGAAATCACGTGACTTTTTGTCACAAAACAAGGACGTAAAAAATGTTTTCCCCTTCCCACCCCTAATTTGCATATGCAAATTAGGATTCGGTTCAGTTTCGGGGCTTCGTCCGAATCCAAAATAGTGGATTCAGTGCATCCGTAGCGAATTTATTCACCAGGCATGGAATTTCGCAACGAATTTCCGCATTCCACCGCCTGCAAATTGTTTCTCAAAACTGCTGTGAAGTCGCTCATGTAAAAATTGTTGCGCGTCAAAATTATTTTGACACCCATTGACTTTAATGCATTCGGATAAAAAAGTTGCACGTGTAAAAATTGTCGAGCGCATAAAAATTGTTGTGTTTCATAATAATTTTGACATCAATACGTTTCACACATGTTTTCGGATTTTTGCTAATTTTTCGGCAAAGAGGGGCAGATTCGCCCATCGCTAATTAAGAGGCCAAAATGATAATTGTCTGTTGCAGATGATGGGCTGTATTGGCTGATATATATTTGAATATTGTATAAAACATCCATTTTTCCCATTATTTGCTAAACAGCAGAATGCTAAAACCAGTGCTCCCTCTTGGGAACCCATCGGTGGCATAAACATCTTTTGTCCTGTTTTCCTCCAAAATGATCAGTAACTTAGTGGCGTGTGTGTGCTCACTGAGCGTGCCCAGAAATGCCTGACAGCCCCATATGTTATTTACAAACAGCTACTTACTGGGAAGCTCCCAAGTATCCAATCCTGACAGCCCCTGCACCGCATTCCTCATATAAGTTTCCCCCAGCGACATATTGTACCTTGCCTCTGTAATACAACTCCTTACAATGAATTAATTATCATGGATTTGTTTCAGCAGGAGACACATTTCACAGTGTGAGTTTCCAAACAGAACAAAAATCAAATCTGTTAAGACCGAAATCATTTGAGAAAATAGCTTCCTCGTAAAAACCCTCCGTATATCACTTCAACCTGTTTTGCTTGGTTACGGAACTGTTACACATTATGAAAAGTCACAAAACATAAAACATCCCTTTCATTTCGATTTCTGTATTGCAGGAAATTTATCAGCCAATGGCTTATCCGGCATTTTAAGGCCAATAAAGAGGCAACTTTCAGCATCTGCATAAAAAGGGGGAGGTTATTTATTGGAATGTGTTTATTATGGGGAGACGGTAACACGTCTAATTCAGTCGGTATCCCATAGTGACCAATTAAATTCAAGTGTCTTCATTCCATCTGCAGGTAATGATAACTGCTCAATGGTTGCCATAGGTAACTGAACTGAATTAACCTTCTACCCATGTTCCTGCATAATCTCCATAGTGTTTTAGCCATTTATAAAGATTCATGTTGAAAATAACAGATTCCTTTTCCTGAAACTCTAGTCTAGCCTTGTTTTAGTTTTGTGTTTCCCTTTAAACATTTAAGGGCAGTCTCCGTATTTCCCTGGGCACAAGTCTCACATATTAGTGCCATGCACAGAGCTCTGTTGTCTGGGAAAATGGCGGAATTTGCACCCTGTGTCAAAAAACAGCAATTTGGCGATTCTGGCAAATGCCAGAGGTGCTGTTATAAGATGCCACCGGCAGTCACTCTTAAATGGACTTCTGGGGGCTGTTTTGGCCTCCATGTACCCGGAGGGCCAAGGTTTAATTTTGAGTTGACAACCTTGACAGCAAAGCAGCCCTATGATGAATGCCTGGCTTAGACAGGAGGTAAATACAGGGCTTCTTTGCTCCTTGAACTTGCTGGTGCCCCTGAGCTTGCATGTCTAAATGATGTACAAGTTTGAGAATATGAAGGCAACCCCTACACCCACCACCATATTTGCAGCATCAGCAGATACTACAGGAAAGTCACCAAAATTCTTTGTGCTCAGTTGGGTAATTACAAAAATGAGAGGTTTTGGGAGCTCATTAAAATGGCATAGGGCAAGACTAAAGGTGGCCATAGACTCAAAGATCCGCTCGTTTGGCGACATCGCCAAACGAGCGGATCTTTCCCCGATATGCCACTAACAGCATGGCTATATCGTATGGCCGAACGATCGAATTACGATGCGCCAAGGGGCTCCGACGGGTCGGTCGGTTAAAAGTCAAACCTTCCCGATCGATATCGTGGCCAGATATCTGTCACGGCCGGCATCCAATACCAGAACAAATGCCAAGGACCCTGGTCTCGGCTCGGCTTCACCAGTAGTGTGACCACCTTTGGGCTTCGGGAGGAGCCCTCAGCTTAATTGGGTGCCACCTGGACTTAACGAGGGGTACAAGGCGAGGAGTTCTGGCTGGCAAAGGGGCAGCAGGTCAAGGACAAGGCGTCAGGTGGGAACGGAACAGACCGGATCAGGACAGGCAGATAACAGAATCGTCAGGCAGGCAAGGGGTCAAAACCAGATAATCAGACAGACTGGATAAGGCAGAAGGATGGTCAGACAGGCTGGGTCGAGGCAGGCGGATATCAGAATCGTCAAACAGGCAAGGGGTCAAACTGGGTGATCAAGCAAGGGGTTAAGCAGGAAGAGTTGTCGTAGGCAGGCAAGGGTCAGGATACAGAATGCAGAGTAGTCAGGAACAGGCAGGCTCAAACACGGATAATCAGTCAGGATAACAAATTCAGAAACAGGTAGCAAAAGCTCAGGAAACCACAGGATAAGATCCTATAACGGGCACTGGCTACAGGTCTGAATGGGCCTTAAATAGGGATCCAATTGGCGTCAAAACGTGTGCAATTTCGCGCCGTTGCGCGCTGGCGCAATCACGCCTGCGCCTTTAAGAGGCACGCCGCGCGTGCCCTAGTAATCAAAGATGGCGACGGCAAGGGCAGGATAGGAGCGGCGCAGCGGGCGTCCACGCCAAGGACGCGGTGTGGACCCCGCTGCCCACTAGACCACCAGGGTAAGTTTCTTACAATATCCATCGGGAAGACCCGTCGGAAGCCCCCATACACGGGCAGATAAGCTGTCAAATCGGTCCAAACAACCGATATCGGCAGTTTTATCTGCCCGTGTATGGCCACCTTTAGAATGCAAAAAAGGGGTCCAGATATGTGATATTTTTGTACCTTCACCTTAATCACACTTAATCCTTCAGTCTACTGATGTTATGAAGACAACTGTTAAAAAAGTATAATGATACAGGATCAGTAAAGTAGGGTTGATTTGTAGATATTTAATCACATTAGGCCCAGATGGCACATAATACTATTTGATTGCTGGAAGTCTCTCATGTAGGACCATGGCCAGGAAATACTCTTTACCAGCAAACTCTGCCCATTGACAAACCCTGGCAAAATGTTGTCTATCGCTCGGTTTTATCCACTATACACTTTTGGCATTCGGACTTAATAAATAACCTCCATAGTATGGCCAAAGAATGGCCAATTCTTAGCAACTTTTTTTATTGGTCTTCATTATTTATTTTTTTATAGTTTTTTGAATTATTTGCCTTCCAGCATTCAAATGGGGGTCACTGATCACATCTAAAAAAACAAATGCTCTGTAAGGGCAAAGACACATGGTCAGATTCGGGGAGATTAGTAGCCCCACGACAAATCTTCTCTTCTTCAGGGCGACTCATCTCCCCAAACTGCCTTCCCCTGCCTTCTGCTGGCCTGTGTGAAAATTGCCGGCGGGATGCGCTTCATTTTCTGAAGTTGCCTCATGATGAAAAAGGGATCTTCGGAAAATGAATCGCTCCGAATGCCATCCCGCCGGTGACTTTCATTCTAGCCTGCGGGAAGGCAGGGAAGGCAGTTAAGGGAGATTAGTCGCCCGAAGAAGAGGAGATTTGTCGTCGGGCGACTAATCTCCCCAAATCTGACCATGTGTCTCTGCCCTAAGGCTACAAATACATTGTTATTGCTACTTTTTCCAGACTCTTATTGATATCAATGCATGGTTGTTAGGGGAAATTTGGATGCTGAAATTACAAACTGGAGAGCTGCTGAATAAAAAGCTAAATAAGTCAAAAACCACAAATAATAAAAATTTAAAACCAATTTGTATATTGTCTCAGAACATCCCTCTCTACGTCATACTAAAGGATAATTTAAAGCTGAACAACCTTATTAACGCCCCAAACCATATATTGTTTGTGGGGTTCCTATTTGTTTTTTTAATTCATTTTTTTTTTTTAATTCATGGAATAAAGATCTAATTTTTATCCCTACTGGCTGGGGTGCTTTCTCATTTCCTTAATATTATAAAGTGAGCCCCATTGCTGTGAACTAGGCCCTTTCTGTTCTGTCGATTTATGAAAAACAAAACACACACAGGTCTATATTTAAAAAGGTTATAAACCCAAAACCCCAGAACCTACAATGTTGGGCCTAAAAGCCAATGTCCTCTGTGCCTATTCTATAATGAGTGATACAGATCATTGTCTGCATTTGTTTTATTTTTCAGTAATGCTGTATATAAATGGCGCATTTCTATTTATTAATGAACAACACAACAACGACAAGCACAAGAGACTCATAATTATTTGAATTCAGTCAATAGCTTTTGTCATTGCGCTGCATCTGTGTCAAATGTGCTGCACTCGACTATAAATACCTGCCATTCAGTCCTGCGGCTGCTGCTAAAAATAGGCAGTTTGCCTGCCGCACAGTGTGGGGGGATCATATATGTGATCACACCGAGTACGAGTGAGAAAAGGAACAATCTTGCTGCAAATGTCACATTCACACCCTGCTGCGCACACACCACTGTCACCATGGCTGGATCATGCCTATTCTTGGAAAAGCAAACATTATGACAAATGGACTGTGAGATATATATATATATATATATATATATACTGTATATAACATTAGTGCACAGTTATGAGAGCAAAAGCAATAAACTTGCTGTTAACAATACACGTCCCCAAAGGACCCCAAGGATTCCAGAAATGGTACTGACCCTGTTCTCATTGGGAAATATCAATATTTCAGGGCTGGCAGAAATACTTTGGGTCCCCAACTGCACAGTGGCCCATTGGAGGGAGAAACAGAGATAAAATTACAAGGATAAATTGTATTATAATGGGTTTTAGATATTTTACTGCAACTATCATTGGCCGTCAACAGGGCAGCGTGTACCTTATAAGCACCTGTGGGTCTGTGTCTAGGGCGGCAGCTTTACAGGGGGGCAGCCCACAGGTATCTATAGAGTAGGTAGAAAATTATCACTGGGTGGGGGGCGGTTGAGATCCAGGGCCTGGGGAAGCATCAGACCTACCATTGAGGTGAGAAGCATCTGCCAGGGGACCTATCTTCTAACCCTGATCTACAAATTCATTCCCTTCATTAACATCAAAATGTGTTTTGCCCAGTGCTCTGAAAAAATATGATCAGGGCAGTGTCAAGGCCTTCAGTCAAGGTCATTGGTCATCCCAGTACAAATATAATCAGACAGCACTAATACCCCCATGATACACCTTGAGACTAGAATAGATATGAAACACCACAGCTGTATTTGCACAGTGAGAAATAGAGACCTGTAAGCTTATGAAATTCCTGTAGCCTTGTGCCTTTATATGGTCACAGAACAACCCCTCAGTGACATCTAATATCCTTATCATTTACAGTAGGGGGTACATTATCCCTTATAATACATGAGTGATACTCAGAGTTCCCTGTATAACTCAGCCTGCAGCCTTGTGCCTTTATATGGTCACAGAACAACCCCTCAGTGACTTCTAATATCCTTATCATTTACAGTAGGGGGTACATTATCCCTTATAATACATGAGTGATACTCAGAGTTCCCTGTATAACTCAGCCTGCAGCCTTGTGCCTTTATATGGTCACAGAACACCCCCTCAGTGACTTCTAATATCCTTATCATTTACAGTAGGGGGTACATTATCCCTTATAATACATGAGTGATACTCAGAGTTCCCTGTATAACTCAGCCTGCAGCCTTGTGCCTTTATATGGTCACAGAACAACCCCTCAGTGACTTCTAATATCCTTATCATTTACAGTAGGGGGTACATTATCCCTTATAATACATATGTGCCTTTATATGGTCACAGAACCCCTCAGTGACTGGATCTTTCCACCGATATATGTCCACCAAGGCCTCCTAGGGCCAAACAAGCCCAATCAGTCCGCACCCGATTTGAAAATAAAACCTGGCCCATCGACATCTGCCCAATTTTTGGACAATTATCGGTCAGGTAGCCCCATTGGAGGGCCCCATAAATGGGCAGACTCGGTCTAAAGGACTTAGTCCTCACAAAAATGACTTCTCACGCCAGCAACCATTTCTCCCTCTATTCAATAGCTGTGAATGAAGATGCCATAAAAGTCACAGGAGAAGGAAAGGGTATGGCGCACTTGGCCCTAAACTAAGCCACGGGATCAAATAACAGGACAGGAGGGTAGGATGCCGTTCTCGACCCTGGCCCCAATAAATTTGATTTTCCTTTTTCTGCTAACCTTTTCCATAAACTGTAGCCTCACCTCCTCCCTTATCTTTCAATGGTTGGTACAATAATATTCTATATAAACATGCTATATATGTATCAAAATCTGTATGTACACATAAATAAAAAAAACAATGATATCAGAATGTTAGAGCCTTTTTTGTCTCTATTACTACCCTCTTAATATATATTAATATACCTTCTGGTTTTCAGACTTTTTGGGTCAAGCACCTCTTGGAGGTCCCAATTTTGGTCAGGGCTCCCCAGTGCTCACCCTAATTGACCTTCAAGCCGGGCTTCCAAGATTGCACATAGGAATTTTCCAAAAATGCCAGTCTAACCGACTTCCAGGCTGGGTCTTCATCCCCTTCTCTAGACTCCCATGGGCTAAGCCCACTGTATTGGAACTATATCAAATGAAATTGTCCATGGTATGGAGAGGTTATTTGGCTGTGCCTGTATCATATCTGCCCCGAGCAGACAAGTATTAGGTGAACTTGTGATGTGTCTAGATGTAAATGGTGGTTGGCCATAGCCTAAAATGTCCCAAACATTCTGTTTATATAATTTTTATATATGAAAAACAATAATTGCACATCATTTTCAAGAAAACTGTATCAAGGCCAAAAATCCAGTATTTGACCTAAGTTCTTAGTGTAAATCACATTGTTACACATTTGGATAGTCACCTACAAAAGGCACTTGCTTCTGAATGAGCATTTGCCAGGAATCTTGTAGAAATTAGGCAGGACCATATAAAACAAACAATAATGGAATTTACAGTTCATGAGGCTGTTTTATAAAAGGCAATAACTGAACCTCAGTTATTTGAAAGACATTATTATTCAGCCAATCTTGTGTTTCTGTTATAAAACAGCTGATTATGCTGAAAAACTTTAATCTGAATAATCTGCAGACGCCTCTGTCAATGAATCATATTTGTATTAGTTGCAAAAAGGTCATTAGTCTGCAAGAGGGATCTCATTTCTTGGCATAAGATCAGCATTCACTTTGTCAGATCTGGCCTTTTCTGAAAGTTCTGACCTACTGGAAAACAGGCGCCTCAGCCATTACATTGCACTTTATTGATAGACTGAGACAAAGTGTTTATCTTATTGCTCCAAACCTTATTTCCCCAATATATTTACTTTTTTCCCACAAGTTATTCAGGAATTTGGGAGATTGTTAGTCAGGGTTCCTTTAGAATTGTCCAAATGGATTTAACAGCATGGCTGGGTAGATAAGTACCTTCTCTGAAAACCACATGCAGTGGAGTAAAATAGACACCTGGAAGGTGAAGGTTACACCCTAGTCCTCTCTATTCCAAGTTTGGACCTTAAGACTAGCACAGGACCTTTGCACCAAAGTCAAATTGTACTGCATATTTATACCTGTAGCCTCACAATTCCATTGTATAGTTCTTAACAGTCAGTGATGTCAGTGTTAAAGATGAAAGGTAAAATTTCTCGGGGTACCAAGTTATTTAGCACCCCTACCAGTGATTCTAGTTGCTTACCGGCATCAATAAACCCAAATGTTTGGGGTACTGTTTGCTGAGTGCCATGGATGCCATTTGGTTTCCTTTTTCCACATGTCTCTTGCACCAATTCTAGGCACAGTACAGAAATCTCTTCTTTATGCAATCAAAACCCAACAACGGATGGATAACAGACCAGAAAAGTTTAGTGGTGCAGTGCTCAGCATAGTATCCCAGGCTGGTGCATTTTTTGTAGGGTGTCATATCAGGGTACAGGTAAGGATCTAGAATCACTGGGGTGGTGCCAAACAACTTGTTGTATCTTACTGACTGTATTCGCTATTGGTCCATGTGCAATTATGAGTAAAAAAGTTTCCCTTACCCAATGATCCCCAACCAGTGCCTCACGAGCAACATGTTTTTCACCAACCCCTTCCATGTTGCTCCCAATGGCCTCAAAGCACCTGCTTATTTTTGAATTCCAGGCTTGGAGGCAAGTTTTGGTGCATAAAAAACAGGTTTACTGCCAAACAGAACTTCCTGTAGCTGCCAGTCCATATAGGGGTTAGCAAATGGCTAATAATAGTCCTTATTTTTCATGCCTGTGTTGCTCCCCAACTATTTTTACATCTGAATGTTGCTCATGGGTAAAATAAAAAGGCTGGGGACCCCTGTCCTTACCGAACTGAATGCTTTATTTATCTGAGTTCGCCATGTATCTAGTGTATTCAGATGAAACAAATCATGAGACCAATATGGTCTATCTTGCATGGTCACTTTTATATATGGTAGCAGCTATAAAACATTTAGGGGCCCATTTATTAAACCTCAAATGTATCTTTTCATGGTTTTAAAGGGAAAAATTTTCAAGAAAATATTTATTATACCAAAAAGCTGCTAAAAATCCAAAATACTCCATCTCAAACGTGTCGAGGCCATGTAGAAGTCAATGGCAGATGTCCCTGAATTTGTTTTTTAACATCTAGATCTGCGTTGGATAATCCGATACAATTTGTGTTTTTGTCCGATAATCTGATAAAGTCGAGTTTTTACAGCAACAATTCAATGAAGTCACATTTTCAGAGCATCAATCCTAAAATTCTAATTGATGTTTGATTTTGTTGCAACATTTTTTTGCTCTGACTTTCTAGAAGAATTATTAATACATTTGTGGGTGGGAATTTGGTCAAATTTGTTTTCATAAAAAAAATGTGATTAATTTGCGTTTTAGTAAATAACCCCTTTAATGTAATTATTTTCAACTGTACTTTATCTGTGCACCTACAGTTCCTCTGTCCTTTCCGACTCAACCCTTGTGTTACTATTTCAAATCCTTCTATGGCAGCCAATCAATCATCCAATTTGCACTAACATTGAGATCAACTCTTCTGCCATTTATTTACCTCCGTTCCTTAATTTCCCTAATCCATTACAGGAAAAATCATTAAACGTGGCCAGTATATTTTCATCTAGAATTACTGCAAATAAGAGAGGAAACCTGATTTGTGCTCATTTTTCATTGTGTAATAAATGGCGAGATAGCGGCCAAGATTGCACTTCTGTATTCCGTTACACGAGAGGATAATCACTTTAAAAGCTTAACCTTGGTGTTTGTGGTGTTAATAAGCACACGCTGCTGTAATTCTCAGCATACATATTCATATCTATATATTGCATATAAAGATGTTGATTCAATTAATTTTATGCCTACATAAATGTTAATGACCTTATTTTTAAGTTTACGTTCACTAAGCATTCCACCCTAATGTCGTTTTTGGATCTGCCTTCATCAGTTGATGGAAATTCAATTGTGGTCTCTTTATTTAGGAAGGAATGTCTTGGAAATACCATATTGAGGGCATCATCTTCTCATCCCCCTCATTTAATTTGTAATATACCATATGGCCAATTCTTAAGACTGAAGCATTTATGTTCAGATCATGACAATTGAACGGAAGTCATGAGATCTGAGGGATAGGCTCTTAGCACGGGGCTACAGAATGCCTGTACTGACCAAAGCCTTTAGTATAGGCCTACATATTCCCCAATATACATTATTTACTAAATATTAATCTGGTGAAGAAAAAAAATTATATAACTGCCATTAGATACAGTTAGACCACCTCTCCTGATCCCACCACCTGTGTACTAACATACAGCTCCTAATATAAGGACATAGTTAATAGAAACACTGGACCATTTATTTAATTTATTATTTCGGCAGGCGCGAATTCGTGGTGAATTTGCGCCATTCGACTACGGCGAATAAATTAGCGAAACGTCGTCAAAATTTGGGAAATGGCATCAAAAAAGAAAATAGACGCCGGCGTCCGTTTTTTTGGCGAAAAATGCGCCGGCATCCAAAAAACGGACGCCGGCATCAAAAACGGACGCCAGCATCAAAAACGAGACGGCGAAACAGCGCAAATTCGCCCATCACTACTCAGGAGATAATAGGTAAAGCGGGAAGCCTGGGGCATACCCATAGATGGCAGGACAGAGTCATAATACAATTTAATAATGAATTAAACTTACTGAAATGGTGCAAACCATATCACAGGCAGTAATGAAGAAAAAAACAGCAACAGAAATCATAGTCAGAAACAGGCAAAGGTTCGAATCAGGAAATCTGCAACAGTACAGAATCGAAAGGCGAGAGAATAGTTGAGGTCACAGGCTGAGTTCAAACACATCAAAACGCAGTACAAAAGCAGGATCCAAAGAATAGTCAATACATGGGTAAAGGTCAATACGGAGAAATCCACAATGGTAGGGATCGGGACAGGAATACCGGAATCAGGAACTTGGAACAAGGAACACATTAGCTTGGAACACAGGAGCTAGGGATACAGGCACTTGGAACAAGGACGGCAAGTCTTGCAGGGAAAACGCAATGACCAGGCGCATGGCAAGGGTCAGGGCTGGGCTTATAAAGGGGACATAAATAGAAATGGGAAACACATGAGGGTAACGAGATGGGAGGAGACCAGGGAGTAGACATACTGGGAACAGGCAGAGTCAGGAACATAGATGAATAGTTCAGGATTATCCCAGAACTGCATACACAAGAGTTTAAGTATGGGCTGGTCATGACAGCTGCTTTATTTCTAGAAGATCCAGAACTCTGAGGAATGCACTCTCAACTAGTAGAATTAGTAGTTGTAAAAAACCTACTTGGTTGAAACATTAAGATTCCTTTAAGTGTGGGGCCAATAGGTGCATAGCCTGTAAATTTGTTACAATAGGAGATACTTTTTACTCTCACTCTACCAATAAATGTTTGAATATTAAACAATTCATTAATTGTAATACCCGGTACATTGTGTACCTAATCTCATGTGGAAGATGTAAATAATATTTTGGACAGACTAATTGGATATTAAAAGAATGTATATGAGAATATGATAATATTAGGAACAAATCAGAGACTAATGTGGCCAAACACTTCATGGGGTGTAGTTTAAGTAACTTAGACTTCTTTACCATATGAGGTTATAAAAAGAGTCACCCCTGATCAGAGAAATGGTGATGTTATGAAAAAAAGTGCTACTCTTTGTTTTGGCTGGATCTCCTCTAGGATTCAATAACAAATATGATGTGCCCTGCTATGTCTAGTCCATGTGTACCTCTTTGTATGTACAATGAAGTTTTCTTTGATTCAATTAGGTCTCAAGCTAGGTGTACAAATATGGCATCCATTACTTTATTGGTGGGTGAAACCTAAGCCTTGATTGACTAGTATGCTTTTAAATTTAATTTGACTTTTGTATTTCTCTGTGTGATTCACTGATTGGAAGTGTTTCCTGATTGGAGCACTCCTGTCACGGTCGGCACCCAACACCAGAACAAACACAGGCACCCTGGTCTCGGCTCGTGCTTCACCAGTAGTGTGACCGCCTTTGGGCCTCGGGAGGAGCCCTTGGATTACTTGGATGCCACCTGGACTTAAACGAGAAGTGCAAGATGAGGGTTCTGGATAGGCAGAGGGGCACGACTGTAAAGCAAAGTCTTTGGACAGAAGATCGTAGTACAAGGCGTTAGGCAAAAGAGTAGTCAGATCTGGCCGGGTCGAGGCAGGCAGAGAATAAACGTTATCAGACAGGCAAGGGTCAAACCAGGAAGTCAATCAGAGGGTTAATCAGAAGAGGTAGTCGGTAATCAGGCACGGGTCAGAATCCAGAAGTCAGAATAGTCAAAATAGCCAGGCAGGGGTCAAAAACAGGAATCAAACAGGTTCAGAATATAGCAACGAATAGCACAAGGCTCAGAAGCACCAGGAAACAATATCCTATCACGGGCAATGCATAAAGTAAACTGTACCTTTAAATACATTTGAGATTTGCGCCTTTGCGCGCTGATGTATGACGTCAGCGCGCCTGCGCCTTTAAGACGCAACCAGACGAGGTGCGTGCTCCCTAGGCGCCGAAGAACCCTGCGGACGTCCCCGCTTGGAGTGCGGCGGGCGTCCCCGCCGCCCCCCAACACCCCTACCGGGGTAAGTTATTACAACTCCCTTTTAAATATTGCGTACAGATTTCTGTTTGGATAGCCTATGACAAGTGTTTGCAGCACAAAATGCGTAAGGCTTCTCATCTATGACTTCCTGGCGTGAGATTGCCTTTTTTTGTGTGCCTGCCCAACAGATATTCGGTTGATCCAGTCCCTCTGCTGAAAGTTCAGGGTGGTGCATCTGGGCCTCTTCCCTGATGTGGTGAGTCATCAAACCTTTTTTAACCCACTTTTTAGTCTCAAGGTGAAAGTTTGTCAGTTTGCTGCTTTTCTGTGCACAGTCACCGAATACAACAAAACCTTGCAGAGACCATTGTCTCTCCCAGGAAGAGGTCCATAGCTACTTTTAATGCAAACAAAAAATATTGGGACCCCATGAGCAATTGCCCTCTATATCTGAGGACCCCATCCCATCTGTTGTGTTATAGTGGGTCCAAGCTGGTTTCGAAAATTGGTTAATTACAGGACATTATTCCCTAAATGCCCAATATATTATTCCCTTTATTACTAGATTATGTATTTCTAAATTATGATTTTAATTTGTTATCTTGAAACCAATCTTGAGACTAGAGTCTCCGATCACAGTTTTTGTCTCATTGCAGAGCTTGCCTTTAATTTTGTGTTTTTAGTATTCACAGTGCATCTAATGACATGGCACACGAGACAAGCGTGCATCATAAGTTTCAATAAAATGAGCATTTACTTTATTAGCATTCCAGTATTTTGAAATAAAATGTTATTGGCTGAGATTAATCGGCATAAAACAATGACGATACATGAGTAACAGAAATTTGAGGATATAAAAGAATTAAATTGTGCTTTTTAGTTTATCTATTAGAGGCCGGCCTCTGTCCATACTGAGAATATCAGCGTGCTTAGAAAAGGCAAGATGTTCAGCTTCAAAAATAGATTTTTAAAGACTTTCATCTATTCTGGAAAGCTGTAGATATACAGTAATGTGAATCCATTGATGTCAATGTTGATCTCTTGCAAAGTATTCTGAACTCTACGTGTTATTTATCATTATCATTATCACTAGTCACGGTGGTGAATATATATTAGTCACCATGAAAGCTGGTAGGGCGAGCGATACATCACTCTGTAATGTCTTAATAGATTTTTTAAGCAGAATGGCATGATTTATATATTTTTTTAGATTGTATCTCAAATTTACCTTTTTCTTTTTAGTTCCTCCGAAGGACATTTTATGTCCTACAAAAAGAAATGTTCTTTGTAGCTTAATTCTAAGCATATATGTGTGTGTGCATAGATATACAGGACAGGTATGGCACCTGTTATCCAGAATTCTTGGGACCTGAGGTTTTCCGGATAACGGAAATTACGGTTGCCATAACTTAAGTCGACTTTGCCTCCAATAAAGATGAATTATATCTTAGTTAGGATCAAATACAAGGTACTGTGTCATTTCTACAGAGAAAAATAAATCATTTAAAAAATGTTTTTAATTATTTGATTAAAATGAACTCTATAGGAGATGGCCTTTCCGTAATTCAGAGCTTTCTGGATAATGGGTTTCCGGATAATGGATTCTATACATGTGCTTCCAATACGGATTTATTATATCTTAGTTTGGATCAAGTACAAAGTAATATTTTATTATTACAGAGAAAAGGGAATCTGTTTTTAAAAATGTTTATAAAATGGAGTTTACTGTAGACAACCTTTCCATAATTCAGAGCTTTCTGGATAATGGGTTTTCAGGATAACAGATCCCATGCCTATGTGCAAAGAAAGTGCAAGCACATAATGTATACAAACACAATGAGAAATCCTCACCTATATCAGTATATCAACATATTAAAGGACATTGATGCATTTTATGCAAAAGCTACGAAGAACTTGCCCCCCATTAAATAAAAAAGCAATTGCTTGTCCATATATTGCAATATATTTAAACTGGCCAATGCTAATCTTGCCCTCATTGCAACACCTCTTTATGAATCAATAATATTTAGGGTGAACAAGATTTTTGGTTTTTGCTTATACAGCAGGATTGGCCAGTTCTTTGTTGCGTGTCCCATCACCCCATCGGTTGGGGTGTCCAGAAATCATTTAGGAGTTTTACTCTTGGAAAAGCAAGTTGCAGGGGAAGCTGTGCATAATGAACTACAATTTGAAATTCAGAGAGAGGGAGGGAGAAATACAATAAACCACACTCGTAGGTCTTAGAAAGCAAGACCTTCATCAGTCAAACAAAACTGGGACCTTCATCAGTCAAACCAACAATGTGGTTTCTATCCCATTTAACCACAAAATGAAAACCCTCAGGTACAAAATGTAATAAACACTGCAAAACCACCCATTTCAACTAAAAGAAATGATAGGCAAATTAGGAAAATGTAAAAAAATACACATTTCTTGGTCTTTAGTACTGAGATAAAAGCCATGATCCTACCTGATAAACCTTCAGACCTTTACAGATAAAGTAGAAACCCTAGAAAAAGGGAGGAACATATAAAACCAAAGCAAAGACCCAAAAGAGGGAGCAGTACCAACAGCTGTTTCATATTGGGGTAGTATGGTTACTAGGGGATGCATTCTAAACCATGTGACAAGGTATCACAGCAGTTTCCAACATGAAGTTCCCAACATCTTGTTCCAGCATTGGAGAACAGTAGTTTGGCTTCAACCACAGTAGCACAAATTGACTACCATTGTTATATTGAATAAAACAATGGTATTAAAGTAATAACAACCCTGAGATATTTCATTTAAATATAAAAATGTAGAAAACCGCCTATTATCTTGATTTCATCCGATTTGATTGCTAATGGCGCCAGCGGTAACTCAGCATACACAATCTTCTCATATATTATAATTGCTCCTGGTGTGAAACAATATCGTAATATAGGTTTTCATTACTGTTGCTTGATTGCCGGATTAATTTAGCCGGTCTAATCTTGCCGAAGTTCTTAAAACTGAATCCCATTTGCATCTCTAAGCAACATTCGTGTCTATCAGGTTCCATGGCGGTGTAGCAGCCCTCTTGCAAAATTCATTAATGGCATCAAATATGATTGTTGCAATGTACTGTCATGCAATTCACATTTCTTTTCTTCCTATCTAATCAATAGTATACTTAAATGTACTTACAACAGACATTGATATGGTCCCTAGCCATTTAGATACTATTACGAACACAGATGAAGTAGCTGCTCAATTGAAATGTCAATTCGGAGCTTTTAACCTACACTACTAATCTGCCTAAGTCTTTGTTTAGCGCATCCATTTTCTGTGACTGTTCTAGTCAATTTACTTTTATCAGCAAATTTTGTCAGCTCATTTATACTGTCTAAAAGACTATTGAAGTACATAATTGAAAAAGTTTAAAGTCTAGAAATAACAGCTTTTATTCACCATGTCTACACCATAACTTGATTTGTATCTTCGAGTCTTTCCTCCGTTTGTGTTGGTTGTTTTATTGCCGGCCATAATCTAGCACATTGGCTTCTTCTTATTTAACATATTCCACTCACTTTCATTTCTACTGCCTTTTTTATTATTCTTTATATCTCTCATTCTTTGCTTTATTCAATGGATGGCACATATTTTTCTGTCGTATTGAACTATTGTGGAGTGTTCCAACTATAAAACATAAGCCGAACTAAGTGCCGAGACACAGACTTACAGTTCCTGACTATAAGAAGCACAATCATAGACCTGCATCATTCGAGGGGAAAATATCTGTTTCTTATGGGGGTATTACTATATGAGAGTATTGTATCTTACAATATTTGTCCAAGTGAATCCAACTCCCACTGTCTAAACTGTCTTTAGATTCTCAAGTATTGTCTCAAGAGTTTTTTGTAACCTTCTATTTACTAAAAATCCAGTGTATCTGCCAGTACAGCTGCAGAGAGAATTCCACATCTTCAGAGCTCAAACTTGGCCCAATTTGGCACCTGTGAAAGAACCTTCTTAATTCTAAACAGAAGGTCACCCTTTTGTCCATGGTAAAGATCTCCAGGTAATTAAAGCTTTGATTATATCATCCTTTAAAATACCCTATATTAAATAATCCCTTTAAATCTTATATTTGCATCCTGTAAGGGAAACTGTGCAGAGGAAGGTGAGGATTGATATCATGCCAACAGGTAATGAAAGGGAGAAGCCGAAGGTCAGGAACAGGATTAACGGTATAAGGACAGCGTGGTTGAAGAGCCATGGTCTGGCAGGTGTAGGACAGAGCGGGCAAAGAACTGGTGATAGGAAGGAGTGGGACTGGAACAGAACAGGACTAGGAATAGGTGTAGGACAGTACTAGATCAGGACTAGAGCAGGACTGGAACAAGACTAGGAGCAGACAGGAGTGAGGAAACAATGACGTGTCATAGTGCTTAGGTAACAGAGGCCAATGATCAGGCAGAGGATGTGAGGAGAGCAGGACTTATATAGGGCAGAGTCAACCCTGGACCTGTCTGACCCCAACCAACCAATTAGGCTGCTGGGAAAGGAAAGACCAGATGATAGATAATGAGCAGGCATGCTAGCTACTCACCTGGCCTAGTGGATAGGACATGGTGCTGAAAAACCCTAAGGTTCCTGGCTCGAATTCCAGCAGAGCTTTACTAATCATGGGTGAAAATATATGAGCCCAGAGTATTAAATGGAGGCAGTGTACCTAGATTTCTCTACATGCTGGAATATCACCATCATTGCGTTAAATATTTCTTCTCTTTTGCATGAGAGTCTTTAGGGACAATCAGTGGAGGGCCTTTGGTCTGACCTTGAGAAGTCAACATACTTGTGTTTAAAATGGTCACCATGAATTTCACAAGAAAGTTTTTCAGACCCACATCCCTTACCTAATAAATCCTCAATAGTTAAAGAAAGACCTAGTTAAAACTTTGACCTAAATGAATGAATGCATTTTGACTGGGACTCCTTATTACATATGATTAATGATGAATTGTATATATAGAATTGTAAGTAAATCTGTGTAGTAGAGTGAACGGAAATCATATGAATTTGGCTATTATTATACATGTTTTTGTTTTGAAAAACCTTTCCATCCATAGAAACACATCCCAGTTTAGCCTGACAGCATCTTGTGGGTATCTTTTTTATTTGATCTACTCTGGATTTATATTTGTAATTCTATATTCATTATTGTCCTTGGTGAATTCTTTAGGACGAATGATTGCATCTCGGTTTTGAATAAAGTGGAATTTAAAATATACAATGATTGAATAGCCAAACAAAGTATATTATGCTCAAAGTGATAAGTATCTAGAGCTGTCACCTTATTTTAAATCCCACATATTGCATTCTTCTAAAAACCCATGAACTGTCATACAGATTTATTTTTGTCTACTCCAGCATTTGGCGTTTACCTAATGTTTGCAAAATCATTATTTGCAGCATGAATCCCAACAAGCATATTCACAGTTAAAGTCTCTTCCCCCTTTTCTTTGTCTCTTCTCATTTCATTTGTTTTATGCTAACTGAAAATCAAATGCTTTGACTGTGGACTTGTTTATTGTACAGGCTTTGATTCTCTATGGCCGCTATGCTGCTTGAAGATGAAAAGTAAATATTCCTAGACAACATGAATCAGTTTTAGGGAAATTGCTTTGTCTATGTTATAAAGATTTAAAGTATGTGTTCTAGCATGCCAGAAAGTAATGCATTTTGAATACACCCTGACATTATTGGGGTTATTTTTCAAAGACTCGTGACTGTAGAAGGGAGAGAAAACTAGAACCAGATAAGTAGAAAGAAAAAAGTTGAAAAAAATGCGATTTTGCTTTCTGAAATATCAGAGGCTGCCTTTTATTGAAAATTCCAACGATGAACAGACAAAAGACAAATTACATCTGCTGTACATCCATTAAAACATGGTATATAATAGTAACACTCTTTTGTTCCCATCAACAATTTAGCATTGAGTATTTATAGCCGTACATTATCATTTTCACAATTATGTTCAGTTTGTAAGCTTAATTGCTTTCTATAGATGGAATTCTACAATCATCTGTAATCCATGTAGAGCTATTAAAAGACAGCAGGTCTTCTCATACGCAAAATGAAAGAATATATTTGAATAAACAATATGAGAACAATACTATTGTATTAAATAAAGTGCACATTGTAGCATTATAGGTCCCCGTGAAGTGGTTTATGGGAAATTCAGTATTTTTTTGGGATGAGCAATTTGAAACTGGATTGAGGTTCTTGTCTGTTGAGCTTTAGAAATGGCCAAAAAAACAGAATTTGACCTATGTTTAGTGATTGACAAATCTGTGCCGAAACATTTGGGAATTTACAGCAAAATTTGCAAAACGGATGAAAAATTTAATGCGTGTCAATTTTGACGAGATCGACAATTTTTATACGGGTGACTATTTTGACACGCACCATTTTTTTTTTTGCCGCTGCAGAATCATTGCTGAAGTTTGGTGAATTAATTCGCTTGCAGAGATTCACTGTGAAATCTTATCTGATGAATTTATTGGCCCATCACTACCTATGTTTTGAAAATGTGCTAAAATCCATTGATATACATTTATTTTCATATTCTGTGAAGACTCCTCCTATGTAAAAATCTGTTTTCCAAGTGAAAGATGGGCTTATTGGCTGCTCAATAAAAAATTTTGCCTTGGATAAATATGAATTTAACTGAATGTTGGTAAATGCGCCTCCCCTAGTTGGACTAGGGGCAGATTTATTAAGGATCGAGTTGTGTTTTCCACAAAAATTTTAATTTCCGAGTTGTATTTTTTGGTCAAAACACATTATCAGTTAAAAAAAAAAACTAAAGTTTTTTGGAGGGGTAAAGAAAACCTCTAATTTCCAAGATTTATTATACCCCGACCCTGAAAATAGTTTGATATTATGGGTTTTTTTTTCCCCAAAAACTCGATCAATTTGAGTTTTTAAGTTTCGGGACTAGAACTCGCAGAATCTGTTTTTTTCCCAAGTTTTTTCTTAAATAAGAAATCACTCGAGTTAATTTGAGTTCATTAGAGGTATAAAAAACTCTAACACTCAGGGGCAGATTCACTAAGGGTCGAATTTCGAAGTTAAAAATACTTCGAAATTCGACCCTCGAATTTAAATCCTTCGACTTCGAATATCGAAGTCGAAGGATTTAGCGCTAAACGTTCGATCGAACGATCGGAGGATTTTTCGTTCGAAGGATTTTAATCAAACGATCGAAGGAATATCCTTCGATCAAAAAAAGTTTAGCAAGCCTATGGGGACCTTCCCCATAGGCTAACATTGACTTCGGTAGGTTTTATCTGCCGAAGTAGGGGGTCAAAGTTTTTTTTAAAGGGAAAGTACTTCGACTATCGAATGGTCGAATAGTCGAACGATTTTTACTTCGAATCGTTCGATTTCGTTCGAATTCGAACGAATTTAACCAATTCGATGGTCGAAGTACCCAAAAAATACTTTGAAATTCGAATTTTTTTCATTCGAATCCTTCACTCGAAGTTAGTGAATCTGCCCCTCAGTCTTTGATAGATAGGAGTTCAAACCCAATCATTGCTGGGAGACTTTTCCAAAATTATACAGAGTGTAACAACTTACCAACCTGCTGGTCTAGTGGTGCGGCGGGGGACACCCGCCACACCGCTCCTCTTCTTTGCGCTGGTAAACTAAGGGAGCTAATACCTTCTGTATTTATAGGCACATTCAGTCATAACGCCACTGTGCAATGGCGCGAAAATCGAAAGTATTGACTCATGCCTGTCTGACTCCGCTTGTACTCTGCCTGCCCCGACCCGGCCTGATTTGACTACACCTTCTGTCTACTCCTTGTACTGAGACCTTCTGCCCAAAAGACTTTTCTTTACCGCCGTGCCCCTTTGCTCGTCCAGAACCCTTAGCTTGGCACCTCTCTTATTAAGACCTGGCGACATCCAATTAGCCGAGGGCTCCTCCTGAGGTGAAAGGGGGCTGTTTTAGGCAGAAGCAAGAGCCGTGAACAGGGTGCTTAGCATTGGTTCTGGATTTAGGGTGCGGACCATGACACAGAGCCACAATACAGCACCCAATTATTTTTATCCATGCTAGTTGGCTTTATATGTGGCAATAATTCCCATATATACTTTTGCCATTAGCACTTGAGATAAATGGTTGTTTATCCTGAAGGTCAATCTGATTGCCCATTGGCCATTGTTCACCTTATCTAATAAAAAATATAGCTCTTCACAATATATATGGGCAGATTTACTAAGGGTCGAATATCGAGGGTTAATTAACCCTCGATATTCGACCAGGAACTAAAATCGTTCGACTTCGAATATCGAAGTCAAACGATTTAGCGCAAATCCTGCGATCGAACGATCGAAGGATTATTCGTTCGATCGAACGATTAAATCCTTCGAATCGAACGATTCGAAGGATTTTAATTCAACGATCGAAGGAATATCCTTCGATCAAAAAAACGCAGGCAAGCCTATGTGGACCTTCCCCATAGGCTAACATTGAGTTCGGTAGCTTTTAGCTGCCGAACTAGGGGGTCGAAGTTTTTCTTAAAGAGACAGTACTTCGATTATCGAATGGTCGAATAGTCGAACGATTTTTAGTTCGAATCGTTCGATTCGAAGTCGAAGTCGAAGGTCGAAGTAGCCCATTCGATGGTCGAAGTAGCCAAAAAAACACTTCGAAGTTTTTTTAATTCGAATCCTTCACTCGAGCTTTGTAAATGTGCCCCTAAGTGTTTTTATGATTTTGACCTTTTTTCCCCAAATATTAGTTTAGTTCTTAGTTTTTATCATATAAAATGTTTTCCTATTCCACAGCATAATGTTCATATGAAATAAATTGTACCAAGCAAATACGAGATGCTCTAGAAAAATGTACATTAATCTTAGATCATTGACATTTCATCTTTTCATCATGAAAATGATAGTTCAGAAGTAAATTAAAAAATAAAACTTTAAATGCAGTTCCAATCAACTTGTTAAGCATGTCGAGTATGATTATGGTGTGCTGTACTGAAAATAAAGGCCTTCAATGGCATTTGCATTTAGATTGGCAGATGTGGTTCTTTATTTCTCTATGAAAGTCAAGCTCATTATATTTGCAGATACATACATACATGCAGTGTTTTCAAATTATTCAGTTTTGGAAACGAAGCCAAGTGTTTTAATACTCTTATTTTCTATTCCTACTTTATCATATTTCTTGTTTACAGGACTGGAAAACATCATTTAATTCCATTCCTAAACAGCTTTAGTACATTTTTTTGTTGTGCTGATCTTTTAAGATGGAATAACAAGCATCTAGAAGCCTCTGAGGTGTTCTTTAAGTATCCCTTGAAAAATGTGTCCTTCAAAGAACATCTTGGGTTTCTAAAATCCTCTTTATTTTAGTTATAATAATTATGTAAATTTAGAGGTTTTAAAGTGAAAACATACCTCCTTCTTAAAAATACGCTCATTTAGTTGGACCCGAGTGCAGGAACTCTATCTGAACTGTCAAAAATACATTTATATTTATTTCTATCACCCAGACATACTAGAGGAGGAAACCATAATAGTCTATCTGTGACCTGCAGGGACTATTTCCCCATCCCTTATGTTGGAAGAGTCTTCAAACCCCTCTTTCACTTTTTCCTGTCACATTCGCTATCCCAAAACCCAGAACAGATGTCAAGGTTCAGATGCCGCCATGACTTAAAGTGAGAAAACCAAGGTGAGAGTTCTGGGCAGGCAAGGGAAGCAGAACGGGTGAAAGGAGTAACAGGGTAAAGCAAAATGTAGAGGAATCAGCCCGGGGTCAATAACCAGTTAGTTCAGAATCAGGATCTGAAAGAGTAAATAGTAAACAGGCAATGGTCGGTTCAGGCAGCAATAGAGCAATGGCCAAGGACAGGCAAGGGTCAAGGACAGTAAATTAGACAAGAGCTCACCCAGGAGACTATATCAGAATTGACCTATGTTAGGCAATGAAAAAATGGACAAGACACTTTTAAATATCTGAATTTCACGCCAAGCGAGATGACTTTAGCACTAGGTATCACTACAGTTCCATGTTAAAGTTATGGATTCTGGGAGCAGATTCTCTTTACTTTCCAACTAATCTGTGTACTACCCACCATGTCTCCTCCAGCTTTCAGTGAGAAGAAGGAGAATGTGGTGGCTGTACCTGTTCAGAGGTTACACTCTATGATGTAAGGCTAAGTGCAAGTCAGGGTAAGGTTGGGAGAAGGTGTTGTTCCAACCAGCAGATATGGTGGGTGCTTCACAAAGCAGAGCGAGTTCAAGTTAATAGATGCTAGTTACTTGTTCGTATCAGTTATCTGTAAAGCTTTTTTAGGTTAAAGAAAAATGACATGCTGCCTATAACTAGGATTTTTTCTCAATTATATTTAAACAACTTCTGCACAAATTAGCATTTATATATATAGGGCAGAGCAGCACATTCTAAAATGAAAAATACAATGTGAAAAATACATTGTGAAAAATACATTGTGCAATGCAAATAGTATTTGAGTTTTTTTTTCATGTACGACTTTTATTACAATGTTTCAAATGTTTATCATAATAAACGTTTGATTTTTAATTTTTTTCCATTTGATAAAATTCGGTGGAACAGGAGCTATTTCAGCGTGGGGAGTCACAGCAGGAAGTGCCCACTGCTCAGGAGGAAGTGCAGGAGGAAGTGCAAGAGGGGCAGGAGGATGTTAGTAGTGGGGAGAGAGAGCAGGAACCCCCTTGGGAGGAGAGCAGCACAGAGAGGAGCAAGGAAGGTGCCACCAAGAAGAAGGAGAACAGGTTGGAACCAACTAAATGTAGCATAGAAAAAACATACAGAAAAAAACTCAAATAATACATTAAGATCACATAAATGTCCTTCAACAATCAATTTTTAACCATTTTAACCATCAACATTTTAAATATAAAATGTTCTACTTTGTGTTATTGACTCAGCATTTTTTTAATTCATGCTTTTTATATTCAGATTATTTAATAAATGACATGGCATTGGTGGTTTCAAAGAAAATTAGTTTATTTGTGGTTTCAAAAACCTCTCAAACCACTAAAATGAAAATGTTGATAATAGGGATGCACCGAATCCAGTATTAGGTTCTGGATTCGGGCTTTTTCAGCAGGATTCGGATTCCGCCGAATCCTTCAGCCTGGCCGAACCGAATCTGAATCCTAATGTGCATATGCAAATATGGTACAAAAAGTCACACAATTTCCCGCCCCTAATTTGCATATGCAAATTAGGGGTGGGGAGGGAAATTGTGTTACTTTTTATCACAAAACAAGGAAGTAAAAAATGTTTACACTGCATATGCAAATTAGGGATGGGGAGGGAAATTTGCACATGCAAATTAGGAGTCGGATTCGGTTCGGTATTTGGCCAAATCTTTCACTAAGAATTCGGCCGAATCCAGAATAGTGGATTTGGTGCATCCGTAGTTGATAATTGGTCCTCCCTTTGTAGCACGTGACCTAAGAACAATATGAAAATGTTTACTTCTGCTCTGCTTTTGTACTGAAGGGGCCAAAATCTCTATAATTTGTTATATATTTGGTACTGGTGTGCTAGGGTTATTCCTAAATGCCAGTGGACAACATACAGATCAGCAACACCAAAGTAGGCCTTCTAAGAAGAAGTTAGGTTAATGCCACACCAGGTTGTACCCATACACAAGCGGAGAAACTATCTCCAACTTAAAGCCTTAAAGGAGAAACAGACCCCTTATTAAAAAACCTTACCCTACCCCATATATACTTTTTAGGCTGAGGGGGCAGGAGGTAGGGGGGTCTATGTGGGGTGGGGGTAGAGGTTTTTTTTAATAATGGGTTTGTTTCTCCTTTAAAGTCATGCATCTTGTTATAGAAGAAGCGTTAGCTACTAATTCAGACACCTATAGTAAGCTTACTTGGTCTTGAAAATAATCAGTATATGGTTTACTGTGTAAACTAATAGTTGCCCCCAGGAATGCAAGTAAAATAAATGAGCACGAGATGTAAAAAAATTGTCTTGGTGCACCTTTGTGGAAATTTAACTGGCACTCAAAGGTAAAAACAATGTATCAAGAACACTATTCAGTGATGCAGCCCATTCACTTACTCTCAAGTATCGTCTAATCTGTCTTTCTTCCCACCCTTCACTTGCTCTGTCCTGTATTATATAAAGACAAATGACCCAAGCCAGTAGAAGGAATCATTTTCTGTTGAACACCTTCTGGTATTGTTCCATTGCACATCATATCATCTCTCTCCAGTGGGTGTATGTGATAGAATTCTATAAGCAGACTCATTAATGTTTACTATCCGGAGTTCTCTCTGTACAGATGGTGGTACTGATATTACAATTGTAGGGACCCATAAGGTTAACACTGGGCAAAAGCCCATGTGTCTAATTTTGCTTATTAGCATAATGTGTACAGTTTATCATTGGCCCAGAGGCTGATGACAAGTTCCTGCCACACTTCAGTATAGTGCTGGGCAGAGGGCAGGGCTTCCTCTTTCCGTGCCACTCCAGGAGGGAGTGGATGCTTGGAGCATTAGACCCAGTAAAGGGAAGGCCCCAAGGGTGGTGAGGCCCTTGGTGAAGTCAGGGATACAGGTCCCCCGTGAATGAGGTGGTAGTAGGACAGGATAGTTCTCTGTTACATCACTTTCTAGGAAAGTGAGGCAGATAGAGCTTTATCAAGAGCTAAACTGTGTGAGGATCCAGGTCTTGGTACAGAGATACCGAGGGTGCATCTATCCAGTGTGGTATGCTTTCTCCACAAGGGTGTTACAAGGTGTTGGCTATGAAATGCTGTGATGTACCTGACATGTATGTGATTATTTTATTTAGTCACACAGCACAAGTGAGGTGTAGTTGCACAAAACCATTCCCTCACCCTTTCATGTAGAAAAGGTCCATCCTGTGGAGAGAGGGTCAAATGTAACTTGTGCTCTGCCTGTTTCCTAGCCGGACAAGGTCTAACCTAGCCTAGATGGGGTTACGCAATGTTACAAAGTTAAAGCTTTAAGTTACTTTTTTATTTTTCCTTTCAATAGCCCACATACTATTGTATTGGTGTCCTAAGAACAGGGTTTCTATACAACAGTTTGCTAAAATTTGCATCTCTAATAGGACTTTAGCTGATGGAGCAAGCGATACTTAATACTATAAAAGAAAGAGTTTAATGTTTGATGGTATGGTGGAGGTTTGGTTTGAAAAACCTTTCAAGGTATTACATTACTCCATGTGATACTTGCACCACCATCATACACAAAAGGCAAACTTGTAAGACACTTTAGTGGCAAATAAACCGTTGTTGCAAATGAACTCAGACTACAGCTCACTTTCTTAAAAATTCATTGTTACACAAATTCCCCAACAAACAATGTGGCCAAAATAAAGTATCTCAGGCCACTGGGCCCCAGCCTGATGCCTACTTTCCTGCTCCAGTCTTCCTTCTTATAGACTTTCATTACAGGGGTCAGCCTTGCATTTGAGACACACTAAGTACTACTTAACTTAGTCCCTCTTCCACTGGGTCCCTATCTGGGCGAGGTACCGCCAGGACACTGGTCTTTTCCTTTCTACTCTTTGGAGCCTCAGTTCATCATCTTACTAACCTGCCACTATCTTTGACCACCAACAGCAAGCTCAACAAATCTAACCTATCATTATCTAACTATCCTACAGGGTACCTTTCTAAGGTGAGAGACTTCAACTCCTTGACATCAATCTCTTGTTCTTCTGTTCATCCAAAAAGGAATTAGTACTCTGTTCCCTCACTTATATAGTCTCTCCTGGGGATTGTCCTTACTTTACAGCACCACCTGGGAACTGATATAGAAATAATTTTTACATCAAATCATCGACCATTCAACATACTTGAATGTGTCCCTACAATTGTATCTTCAAACTGAACACATGCTTGTGCCTGTCACCATAACAATGGGACTTACATTGTGAAGACAGAAGTGTAGAACAGTAGATGCAGCTTCCAGATCAATTATTCAGTCATTTTCTTTGATATCTTCAATTTACTAGTCTTATATCCCCGACTCTAAATATGTGATGGCTGTTGCCAAATATTGGTATATAAACACAGAGTTGGGTTATTATTTACTGACTAAATAGTTTGAAAAGCAAATTTCTGGTGTCTGAGAGCTTTATATAGATCTCTAGCTGAAAGCCAATATTTTCCATTGAGCACGCAATACACTATAGACCACCTAAGGACCACTGGCAAGCATGGGAATGGGAATAGAACAGTCAGAATTGTTTAGGGACAGTAAAGATAATCTCTAAGGAGAAAATCAGAAAGTGAAAAGATAGCACCTATGTCAGTTACAGTATTGCAGACTGACTACCAAATACTGTAAATAGAGGAAAATATAAGGTGTCTACATCACAAAGACACATGACTAGTTTATTATTTTGTGATAATTATATAGTTAAGTCCTATATTCGTTTTAATCATATTCTTGTGATCAAGAACAAAGATTATAGAAGAGGGCAATAGTACAGAACGGCTGTGTTGTAGAAGAAGCTCAAGGTTCAAGGCCATTCTGTTATTAGGGTTGTAGAAGGTAGAATGTAGAATGTAGAATGCCAAGAAAGACACATGTAGTTTCAGAAATGTTCCCACAGCACCGATACCATTCTGGACTCTGTACTGACACAGTAGATGGAACTTATTTGGCTATTGTGCTCACACGTGACTCTGTCCCTAAGATGAATGTAGTGTGTATGCTAAAGCAAGAATGATGATTGGATGTCATGGGATCAGCCCCATGGAAGAAGAAGATGTTATATTGCAACATGGTGTATTGCTAATTGGTTCATCCACATCCTCATGAGCTTTCAGGACGTATGAGCTATTATTTAATACTCAATATTATAATACTCTGTATCAATGTATAACTCAAATAAAGCTGTCTGGTTAATATCCTGAGTGAATCTCAATGGTTCAAGTCAGGCCCAGGGGGAACTTCGGGGCCAGGCTCAATCCAATCCAAGAGAGACTTACTCATTGTAGGAGAGAATCATATATCCCTAGTGGAGACTCAAAAGAGCGAGAATACGTGAACATGACATTTCATCATATGTGATCATTATATTGGATTATACTTTTTATATTTGATGGCTCTCTGCGAGACAATATAGAAGAAGTCATATTTGACATATCAGCCTATCAGCAAAGTGTCAGTGAAAATTATTCTTCCAGCGTTGGCGCTATGTAATGAAGATAATGATAGCAGGAGAATTGAACCATTATGGATTAGTCCATTTGTTAACAGAGTGCATTGTAAATCAGTAACAGATCTGCCTAACATCACTTGCAAAGTATTATCAGATTCATTGATGTCAGACTTAACATCTCAGATCTGCTGATAGGCCAGATATTCCAACTTGCGATATAAAGCAAAGGAAATAAATTGATCTAATATTATCTATCTATCTATCTATCTATCTATCTATCTATCTATCTATCTATCTATCTATTATCTCTCTCTCTCTCTCTCTCTCTCTCTCTCTCTCTCTCTCTCTCTCTCTCTGTCTGTCTGTCTGTCTGTCTGTCTGTCTATCTCTCTCTCTCTCTCTCTATCTATCTATCTATCTATCTATCTATCGATCTATTATCTATCTATCTATCTATCTATCTATCATCTCTCTCTCTCTCTCTCTCTCTCTCTCTCTCTCTCTCTCTCTCTCTCTCTCTCTCTCTCTCTCTCTCTCTCAATTATTGCTTAATTCTAACACATATTATATTATTCATTATTGTACAGGATCTATTATCTAGACAGCGTGGGACTTGGGGGTTTTCCAAAAAATGGATTGTTCTTTAATTTGGATCGCCATACAATAAGTATGCTAAATAACATACTGTATAAACATTAAATAAACCCAAGCTTGTATGGGCTTTGTATGAAGTATGGGGATAAAATAAAATGTTTCACAATATTTAAGTTGTTTTTATTATATTGATTCTATTATCATTTATGTTTTTAAAATTTTATGTTTGAACTTTTTTAAATAAACAAATAAAATCACAGAAACCGCATTAAAGAATCCAGTTTTTCTGGTGAAGGATGCTATTGTATTGGAATTTATGGATTACATTTTACAAAACAACCTGTATGGCAGCTGCAGTAGAGGTATAAGACCTGTTATCCAGAATGCTCGGGACCTGGAATTTTCTAGATAATGGATCTTTCCATAATTTGGATCTTCATACCTTAAGTCTACTAGAAAATCATATAAACATTAAATAAACCCAATAAGGATTAAATATATCTTAGTTGGGCTCAAGTAGAAGCGACTGTTTTATTATTACACAGAAAAAGGAAATCATTTTTAAGAATTCTGATTATTTGGATAAAATTGACACTCTCTTTAATGTTTTTGTTCTATAAAAAGGGGAGTTCTGTCTCTTTGAACCCCACTTGCTGCACTAAAGTAGTCGGTGCTGCAGAGCTTCTGGAAGGAGGCCTCAGTAGGAGTTGTTAGTGTCAGGAAAGAGTCTGTAATTTCTCTCGTGAGGGTAGTTAGTACAATAGCCAGAGGCCCAAACAAGGACATGGGGTCACATGCCAACGTAAATCCTTAAGTAGTCATGTTCAATGATAGAGAAATCCTCTGTAGCGCACCACCATGATTAACCTTCCAACCTGTGCAATTTGTGCCCAATAACTTAAACATTGTGTATGATGTCAAAGTGGTTAATCCTTCAACGATCCTACAGCAAAGACCCATGAGAGAGTCACATGAAAAGTTCTAGTTGTGACTCTCCAGGCCCATGTATAAGCGAATAGCAGGATCCTCTGTCCAAAGGTTAAACAGAATATAGCTCACCATCTTAATTATATATTTTTGTGTTTCCAATATCTTTTAAGGCCCTTTGACTAGTCTTTATGCAGAAGACCATAACTGCACTTATTGAAATACACTTTTCTGGATAAAAAACATTCCCATACACTTGAACAATAAAGGAACTGTCAGTGGAACATTCTTTTGTTTAAATAATATGATCACTTTGGAATTAAACATTCCTGAGCAATTCCTGTCTGCTGGCGAAACTGTTAAATAGGCAGTGTGTTCCCTACTCTAATAAATGGGAAGTGCCCATCTGGTAATGGACCTTTTAATTGCTGATAGTCGCTCTGACGTGGCAATAAAAACTCCCATCCCTTTGTTGGTCAGTCTAGTATCTATATATCATTCTATACTTATGTCTAATTTTTATATTCTGGCATAAAATGTAGCTATAATAAGTTTGGACTTTAAGTGTGGCCCAACTACAGCAGTCAATCATTATTCACTTTAAAGTGGAATAACAATCAGTGCTCCTCATTAAGTCATTTTTGTCCTTCAAACACTCCAGAAATATGTTTGATGTGCTTTTTTATTGCCAAACTCTGCACGAGTGTTAACAAAAGGGAACATTTCTAATCAGGAGCTCTTTATCGTGTTGGTTTCAATGTGTGTCACTTATTGCCTGAAGTTGTGGCAATGAACATGTTAGGGCGGCCAATTATCAAGATCCCTTCAAAAACGGTCTCAGTTCTTTTTATTCTTAATTATCTTTTTTCAACTCTCGACTTTTTGAAGCTATTTTCCCCAAATCAATTATTTTCCCTTAACACTGTTGCTTGTTTTCAGACAACCATTAAAACAATCAGTAAAATGGAACTGCATGAAAACCCAACTTATCAAAAAGAAAATTTGCAATTGTAAAAGAGAAGGAAATTAAAACTCAATCAGAGTGCCAATTTGTTTGATGGACCCTAATTTCCTACCCCAGGTTTCACACCCCTCATCTTTTTCCAAGTTCTCGTGTATTCCATGCACTTTGCTGGGTAGGCTCATGTATATCAGAGAAAAAGGTGCTAGGGATGGGCGAAAAATGACGCCCATAGACTTGTATGGAGACGTGCGTCAAAAAAAAAGACGCGCAACAAAATAATTCCGCTGCGCGACAAATTTTTTTTGACGCCCATAGACTTTAATGGGCGTCTGCGACATTTCGCAGGCGGCGAATTTTTGGCAAAACGAAACGGGTCAAATTCGCCCATCCCTGGGTGCTACAGGTAACAAGGGTAGAGAACTCAACAAGTAGAATAAGAGGTTCAGGTGCACCAGTCCCAGACCCTCAGCTCAGGGATCGGTATCCGTTATCTATGCAGATAGGCAGAAGTGGCCTCCTGGCACTCTAGGAACTCCATAGGGCTACGGAAATTGCAGTAAAAGCTAATTTTATATAAAAAATTAAAATATAAACATCTCCATAGGCCCTACATGTTTCATATCCAGTAGGCACTGCATTCTAAATTCTCACTACAGGAAGTAGGTATTTAAGGAGGAATGGAGTCAATCAATTTTCTTCCTCACTACTTCCTGTAGTGAGAATTTAGCCCATAACTAAGTGCCTACTGGCCCCTATGATGGGCCATTTAGTTATTGATCATATGTAGGGATGGGCAAATTGTTTTGCCTTGTTTCGCTGCAGAAATGAAGCCCATAGACTTGTATGGCATTGTGCGTCAAAAAAAACACTGCCTCCCATAGACTCCATTTTATCCAAATAATCCAAATTTTTAAAAATGATTTCCCTTTTCCTCTGTAATAATACATCTTTTCCTGGTGTTCTTGGCCCTTTAATGGAACCAGTATTAAGAGAGCATTTACACATGTTGTGGTGACTGTAATATTACACATCCACGGTCCCTAGAATGTTTTAATGTATGATTACAGCTATTAACCAATTCTTTATACATTAAAGTTCAGACTTGGTCCGTTTATCTGTTTTTATCTTGTGATGTAAAGATTTTACTGTTATTAATAAGATATGTCATATTTATGACTGTATGTTCTATTTTAAAAAAATTTTCAATAAAAAATATTGAAACCAATTATAAATATAAAGCTGCACTTACATGCACCACAAAGAGGGCCACAGAATTATCATGGGGGTAGGCACCATTTCTGGTATTATGGCAGAATAGAAGATGATATTTCAGGTGCATATTTTTAGGGATGCACCGAATCCAGGATTCGGTTCGGGATTCGACCAGGATTCTGCCTTTTTCAGCAGGATTCGGATTTGACCGAATCCTTCTGCCCAGCCAAACCGAATCCGAATCCTAATTTGCATATTGTATTGTTGGAAATTGTATGACTTTTTGTCAGAAAACAAGGAAGTATTTATTATTAACATTATTAACATGTATTTATATAGCGCCAACATATTGCGTAAAAAATGATTCGGCAAAATGATTCGCAAAGGATTTGGGGGTTCGCCCGAATCCAAAAAAGTGGATTCGGTGCGTCCCTACATATTTTAAAAACGTACGGTTTTGAAAAACAAGTACAAAGTTACACCAATACCATATTCTTGTCACAAATGAATGCTTCCTATTCTTGGGTGACTTAAAGTACTGTCAAAAAATGTGATAGGGAACTTAATTATGTTATCTTAAGTCATTCTTCCAAATTTATATATTTCACCTAAACTCATTACTGGGTCATTTTACTTTGTGTTTGTTATGTTTTGTCGACTGCAAACATCCATAATTTAACTTCATTCTCTCCCAAGGGACAGAAAGATTAATAGAAACTGCCGCTAAAGGTGAGATCATTTGTTATCAGAGATTAATTACCGTGAGTAATGCTGTGTATAATTTAGATGCAGACAGATAATTGTCTTAGTAGTTAGAAAAATGTAGATTTAAGATTTATAAAACAAAGTTTTTGCTGCAAAACTCATGAGAATAAATAGCAAACGGTTTAGGTGGGTCGAGTTATTATAAGTTGAAATGGTTTTCCAGTGGTTTGGCGCATGTTACATTTCATTTTCAGAATAACAAAAACTTTTCTGGCAGTGTAAAAAAATTAAATCCATTTTTGTTGAGTGTAGGCTAGTCAGACAGATTTTTATGGCAATGCATGTGTAATTTATCAGTGAATTGCAAATTCAAAGACTCCATTTTATTCAAATTATCCAAATTTTTAAAACTTCTCTGTAATAATAAAATAGTAGTTTGTACTTGATCCCAACTAAGATATAATTAATCCTTATTGGAAGCAAAACAATTATATTGGGTTTATTTAGGGGGTTATTTACTAAACTCAGAATGCAAAAATCATGAAAAATTTGTGATTTTTTTTTTTTAAAATCTGACTTTTAATAAAATCAAAAAAAATTCGGAATTTATTAAACCCTGAGCATGGAAAAGTCCAAATCTGAAAACCTGGCATCTCAGACCTGTCGAGGTTGCATATTAGTCAATGGGAGAAGTCCCAATGATTTTTTGATGTGCAATACCCGAAAGTTTTTGAAGTTTTCGTGTGAAAATTACGAAAAAATCTTGAATCGGATGAAAAAGTCTGAAAAATTTGCGAAAATCTGATTTTTTTTCCTGCAAAGCAAACTTTCGTGAAACTGTAATAATAAATAAGTGGATTTGATCGGAGTTTGTAGCATAAAATATTGAGATAAATTCGGACCTTGATAAAAAAAACCCTTAATGTTTCCATTATTTCCTAGAAGACTTAGAGAGAGATTTATCAAAGGTCGAAGTGAAAATTCAAATAAAAGAATCTGAATTTTGAGCTAATTTCTGTGTACTTTGACTTGTCCAAACTGGAATCAGTTATTTGAGTGAGCTCTAATTCATCTTTCAAAGCACTTCAAAACTGTGCCCCATCCTACATCTCTGAACTCCTCTCTATACACTCACCCAACCGCTTACTTCTCTCCTCTACTGACCTGCTCCTCAACTCTTCTCTCATTACCTCCTCACATGCTCGCATTCAAGACTTTGCAAGGGCTGCACCCCTCCTCTGGAACTCTCTCCCACGGTCTGTCCGACTTTCTCCCAACCTTTCTGCTTTCAAGAAATCTCTTAAAACGCACTTCTTCCGAGAAGCCTCCCCTCACTCTGCTTAACTACCAAACGCAACACCACATACAGTACCACATTTCTCACCCACTTAATTCCATCTTGCCCATTTTTTTTTTTAACTATAATACATTTGAATATATTCGAATGGGAGATTGCTTACGAAAAAACTCGAACGTCTAACATTCGAATGAATACTAATGACCTGAAAATTCGAATCAAATTCGTCATTCGAATCTTAAGAAATCTGATCATAGATATTAATTTGTGCAATAATACACGATGGAGCATCCTTTGACCTGAGTTGTTAATGTGTTGTTTTGCCTTAAATGAAACCTGCATGTATTGGCTTGCGTGACTTAGCCACAAAGGATCTTAGTAATGTATTGAGGGAGGCAGAATAAGGGCATGAGTACACTGTAGTATGAACCACTGGTGGCTTTGCACCCATTTAATACCTTGCTATTGCATCTCAATACTAAAATACATTATACAGTGAAATACATTTCCATGAGCATTTTTATACACACAGCAATATTTAGCTTTTAAATAGTGCTGGGCGAATTTGGGGTGTTTCGTTTCGACAAAAAATTAGCGAATTTCCCGTGAAATTCGCAAAACGGCAAAAAAATTGCGAAATGGCGCCGGCGTCTCGTTTTTGACGCCAGCGTCCATTTTTGATGCCGGCATCTGTTCTTTGACGCTGGCGTCCGTTCTTTGATGCTGGCGCAAATTTGCTGGCGAAAATGTGCAGGCGTCCATTTTTTTATGCTGGTGAATTTTCGCTGGCAAATTTTCATAGCGGTTTCGCAAATTTATTTGCCGGCGGCGAAACGTGAGAATTTGCCGCGAATTCGCACCTGGTGAATAAATTCGCCCATCACTACTTTTAAATAGTAACTACTCCTGTATTCTGGGGTCATTTATCTGTTTCCAAATTATTCCCCTTACCATTCTCACACTACAAACAGCAACAACACTGGCATTTACTGTATGTGGCAACAAAATCAGATTTTTTTGCATTTTGAATAATAAAAATATAATTGTGCTGATCGATGAAGACCTAGAGATTGACTATTCTTAAATAAAACAAATCTCCCGGCGGTCCTGGAAATCCTCTCTTTTCTTACTAACTGTGCCATATAAATTTTACCCCTTGTAAAAGAATTAAGATTTAAACAAAAATGTATTTCTTATCAACTGTTTAGAAAGTCAATGTTGTGGAAAGTATTTTCATTTGTAGACTCAGGGCAGCATTGGTAAAAGGTGTTTAAATATTTAGATGCCGGTGAATGTTTTATAAAGCATCCAAATAAGAAAAATACAGCAGGAATAAAGACGTTGGTCAATTTAGATTCAAGGTCAAAAAGAAATAAAATCAGTGTGACTCAAAAACAGCCTCAACGCTCAATGAAATCCAAGTACCAGGCGACTGCTGATTATTTTGTCAGGATCTGTTCATGACAACATCACTCAACACTTTTGTTGGTCATTGTTGGTCATTTCAGTCCAACCCTAGTAACCACACCGCGTTTCACCAGCAGCGAATAAATTCACGAAACTTGAAAATTCGCCAGGGTCAAAAAATATTGGAGGCGCGTCCAAACACTATTTGGACGCCCATTGACATTAACACCGGCATCAAAATCGCACATTTTTCGTCGTTTTGTGAATTTCGCGGGATCACTATTCCCATCCTTTCCATGAAGGAAATGACAAGTAAATGCCAAAAAATGAATGACATGTATATTGTATATGTGAACTTCTACTTATGTGTAAGCCAAAGTCTGAAGTTGACTTCACTTAAACTAGAGTAAGTCTGAAAACATAACCATTCTCTGTTTATGCTTTATAATTATAAAAACCAAGCAAGAATTCATTTTTATCAATTAAAATAATAGGCACAAAAGGGGCCGATTTATATATAAAAAAAATGAACATACATCTTTTTCTCCACTCGAGAAAAAAACGTAGTGACAAAATGTGAATGCTAATAGTCGCACAAGTATTTTCAGCTCTGATACAGTATTCGGGGTTTAATGAAATCAAAGTCGGCAAAAAGTCGCCAGAAAAAACTCAAATTCCAATTAACTCTATTGAAGTTAATTGGAATATTCTCTAACAAATTTTTTTCCCCCCAGTTCAGTAAAATATGAGTTTTTCAGCCCCATTGAAAATGAATGTATAATGTGATTCTTTGCAGCATGCCGCTTTTTTATGCAAATAAATGAGTATGCGACTATTTGGTCCAAATTTTTCATAATCAAGTTAGCATTCGAGTAAAGTTGCACGCTTTTTTTTTTCTATGCTCAAATTGTTTTTTGAACTTGTAAATGAGTAAATGGGCCTCACTGTATTCACATTATTCAGTTATGGGATCCATTATCCAGAAACCCATTATTCAGAAAGCTCTGAATTACGGAAAGGCCATCTCCTATAGGGGCAAATTCACTAAGATTCGTAGTTGCGCCAGGCGCAACTTCGCCGCACTTCGCCACACTTCGCCAGGCTCCGCAAATTCACTAAAATCCGAAGTTGCGCTCAGGGGTAGCGTAAGGTTGCGAAGCGAAGTTACGCTAGTGATGGTTAATTTGCATACGGCGCCAAATTCAAATTTCAATGGAGGAATATGTAGCAGCACTACAAATGCCTGGGAAACCTTCAAAACATCAGATAAAATGTTTATTTTGCCCTACACATGTGCCCACTGTATAGTTAAGGTGCCATGAGTTAGGAAATGTAGGGGGGAGCCCCAAAAAAAATTCGATCTTTTCAGCCTACCCATAGGCCAGCGTTTTTTGGGACTAAGAAAAAATTTGAACTTTTTTTGAAGCAATCCCTATCTACTCTATTGCACTTCGCCTGGTCTGAGGTGGCGAAGGAAGTCTAGTGTAAAAGGTAGCGGTCAGAAAAATGTGCGTCAGTGAATTTGCGTAGTTACGTCTGTTGCTCAAATTCGCCAGACGTAAGGGTGCGAAGTAACACTAGCGAATTTACGCCAGTGTCCGTGAATTTGCAAAGTAACAAAAATGCTCAACGCTAGTGAATTGACGCTAGCGTTAGGCGCTTCGGCGCTTAGTGAATTTGCTCCATAGACTCTAATCAAATAACTTAAATTTTTAGAAATTATTTAATTTTTCTTTATAATAATAATAAAACAGTAGCTCGTACTCGATCCTAACTAAGATATAATGAATCCAGCAAAACCAGCCTATTGGGTTTATTTAATATTTACATGATTTTCTAGTAATTCTCGGAGTATCCAAATATTAAACTTGAAAAGCAACAAAAAAAAAAAACCCTTTTTCAGACATCCCATTTTTCTTAAAAGTTACACTGAAAAGTTTTCCCTCTTTTGACCACACTTAATATGTTGTGTGCAGTCAGCACAATCCATATGTTAGTATGACATTTACAGGACCTGAATTATTTATGATCTGAGTCATTGTTATCGGATACAGTGTGTACACGACTTGTTGGGAAAGCTGAGCATTATCATCTGGATTGTGAGGCTAAGCAGATGGTTCAGGATGGAAAAAGAACAGTATAATACTTAGTAAAAATGAATATTCCTTTCATAATAAATGTGCTTATAGTCTTAAAGTCTGTTACCGTTAAAAAAATAGTAACATGAGCATAAGGACATGTGCTGGTAAACATTGGTTTAAAAATAAATGAAAAATATAGAGATTCCACCATCCCATGGTACTTTATCCCTGTTTTTATCTTCTTCATGTACTTTTACATAAAAGTTAAATTTCCCGTTGCTTAAAATTCCATTATTATAATTTAGCTTCTGGGGTCTAGCCTACTCAATAGATTGATTAAGATTGGGTCTGACTTCATCTTCCTCTATCAGTTAATGTTGATATTAAAAAAAAAAACAGGAAAATAAGCATTGCCCATAGCTATTTGTATGTGGGGCTTAAGATAATGAATCCCGAAGGCTACTGGGCAATGCAAAATAACGGGTTTGATCAAATATGTCAATTTGATTGTGAATGTAGGCTAATTTGTGTCATGTTTTGCCTGGGGAGAAGTTATGGGGTACCAGGAAGTTGGGAGCCTGAAGACTGGGTAACCTGGGGTATAATCATACACAGCATTACAGAGATCCAAATCCATTATTATGGTGAAATATATTTAATAAACTTAGAAGTGATTACAACTCATGGTGCTCACAAAGTAGATACAAAGTTGTAGTAGAAAGCAGCAGCCAAGGATACAGTCCATAAACAGGCCAAACAGTAAAGGCAGGCGGCAGACAAACAAAGTCGAGGGACAGGCCAGGAGTCAGAACTGGAGAATCCACAAGCAGAGCAAAGAGGGGCACTGGGGTACAGGAACAAGGCAGGAAGGAACTTGGAACAGGACAGGTCACAGGAACTCGGAACTTGGAACTTGGAACAGGATCAGATAAATACAGGAACAGCAAGGTCATAGGAACATTGCAGGATTGGATCATGGGAAACAGATGGGAATAATGAGATGGGCGGAAAAGTAAAACAGACAACTGGAGTATATCAGGAACACAAATACAGAACAAAGCAAGGACCTCCAGTGGCACGATAGGTAAGTGCAGAGGTAACTTAGTCCAGAGTTCGAAATGAGAAAATTGGCCCCTATAATACTGTACATGTAAGGAACCTGTTATCCAGAATACTACGGACCTGGGGTTTTCCGGTTAATGTATCTTTCCATAATTTGGTTTTAATACATTGTCTACTAGAAAATCATGTAAACATTAAATAAACCCAATAGGCTGGTTTTGCTTCCAATAAGTATTATTACTTTAGTTGGGGTCAAGTACAAGTGACTGTTTTATTATTACAGAGAAAAAGGAAATAATTTTTAAAAATGTGGATTATTTGGATAAAATGGAGTCTACGGGAGATGGCCTTTCTGTAATTTCAGATTTCTGGATAATGGATCCCATTCCTGTATCCTATTTTTAAAGCTAGGTTAATTTATTCTATGTTAGAAATCATTATCCTCATGTACATTAATCTATAGCCCATAGGAGTGACCACAAGTGAATTGTATCTAGAGGTATTTGAGTACTCAAGTTTGAGTTGCACCCAATTTGCAACAAAATGCAAACTCAGTTGCATCCATTTTGATACATTGGGCACCATAGTTGGGAAACACCTCATTATGGGTAAAAACATGGGAATTTAAGTCCAAAATTGTACTTTGCAAATTTGAGTTTACATCAGAGCACAAGATGAAGATGCATTTCCACTCTTGTCTCACCTGGACACTAATCCAACAAGGCAGATTGCATTTTAGCACAAACTCTAAGGGGCTGATTCACTAAGGGTCGACTATCGAGGGTTAATTAACCCTCGATATTCGTCTAGGAATTAAAATCCTTCGACTTCGAATATCGAAGTCGAAGGATTTAGCGCAGATAGTTCGATCGAACGATCGAAGGATTATTCCTTCGAACGATTCGAAGGATTTTAATCCAACGATCGAAGGAATATCCTTCGATCAAAAAAAGTTAGCCAAGCCTATGGGGACCTTCCCCATAGGCTAACATTGACTTCGGTAGCTTTCAGATGGCGAACTAGGCGGTCAAATTTTTTTTAAAGAGACAGTACTTCAAATATCGAATGGTCGAATAGTCGAACGATTTTTCCTTCGAATAGTTCGATTCGAAGGCGTAGTCGAAGGTCGAAGTAGCCCATTCGATGGTCAAAGTAGCCCAAAAAAAAATCTTCGAAATTCGAAAGTTTTTTAACTTCGAATCCTTCACTCGAAGTTAGTGAATCGGCCCCTAAGTATAAGAGAGTATGTACTGGTACAAGTACAGGTATGGGATCCGTTATCCAGAAACCTGTTATCCAGAAAGCTCCGAATTACGGAATGGCCGTCTCCCATAGACTCCGTTATAATTAAATAGTGCATATGTTTAAAAATGATTTCCTTTTTCTCTGTTATAATAAAACAGTACCTTGTACTTGATCCAAACGAAGATATAATTAATCCTTATTGGAAGAAAAAACAGCTTTTTAGGTTTATTTAATGTTTACATGATTTTCTAGTAGACTTAAGGTGTGAAGATCCAAATTATGGAAAGATCCGTTATCCGGAAAACCCCAGTTCCCGAACATTCTGGATAATAGGTCCCATACCTGTACATTCATTAACACAATTTAACATCAGTTTTTTGGACTTTGCAGTGCACCGTGTGATTGTAGAACTCCTTTAGTGAAACATTGCTTTTGAGCCTTCCAAACTTTTAGTAAATATGCTCTCAGCAAGGCAACTCGATAAATATACACTTAAGCCACTTTTGCCATAAATGTTTCTACGTAATATCCTAGGAATCATTTCACATCAAATGTAATGCTTTATATTGTGATATATAACTCATGCAAAGACAACCCAATGGATTTTAGATTTCCAGCGAAATATATTGTTCCCAGTAATAGACTTATTGATTTCATACTGCATACAATTCAACACCTTAATATTGTCTTAGGCAGGATCCATAAAATACCGGTGAATTGCATTTTAAGCCCTTCAAATGGGTCCCTTAAATGCCCCCATGTTATAAGAGTTTTGGTTATCAAACTTTAAATTCACAGTTATTAAACTTTAGACTTTTTCCTAATGTTGCTGCATTTTTCTGTTACTGCTCTAAAATGTTTTTTTTAGGACTGCCAGTTGGCTCTCGATTCCAGCACTGAATGTATCTCACTATTGGGATATAGCATCGTTATAGCAATTATAATGTGTCCCAGCTGTAGAAACTGTATTTTTATATTTATTTGTCAATGTACCTTGAGAGCATTATATTTCCCTTAGTTCATATGCATCACATTTCAGGTACTGTAAGTTACAAAATGTTCCAAATAAGATATCCAAAAAATCTAGTCTGTAAATATTCATACGGTTAGTGGTTCCCAGGGAGTTAAGTAGTTATGACATGACTATGTACAGTACTGGATACAGAGGAGCATGAAACATTACTCATAGTGATCTAGCACCTCTATCTAGCACATTGTCATGGCACTGCTTTGGAAATATATTTTCTGATCTGAAACAGCAGAACTTCGTACACAAATCCAATTGTACCATATCACACTGATGTGTAACATCTGTCCTAAATTCATGATGAGGGCATACTCAGCCCATTACCTAAGAAACTCCAACTCATAAAAATGAATGGTGTTGGAAGAAGGAAAGGATCATAGAACAACAACTTGTAAAGGTCTTCACTGACCAGCACCTCATTTGTAAGGGCCAACCGAGGCCCCTTGATTACTTAAGAGATTCTAGAGCATCGTTCTTCCCATAATGTTGCTTTGTCTGGAGCCTTGTGTATGTTTATATTTAGTACTTGCAGTTATAGTTGTATTCTTAGAATGCATGGAGCTACATCAGCTCAACTTCCAAAAGGCATTAAGCAGATGTGCCTGGTGCTGGTAGATGAGCCAAACATCCTATAAGTCCACGGTGCAGAGAAGAATTTTTAAGGTTATATTCAAAGGTTAAGCCCAGCAGATGGATAGACCGAGAAATGAAAAGGTTCATCATTCACATAGAATGGAAATGTTCTACTGGGGAAGGAACAGTGCCTAGAAGGGAGGGTTCAAGCCAGTTCTGACTTATATGTGGTCATGCAGAATTTAGTATTTCTAATCTGCCCTTCTGATTACAAGAAAATGAGGGGCCCATTCATTAAGTTCGAGTGAAGGAATAGAAGAAAAAATACTTTGAATTTTGAAGTGTTTTTTTGGCTACTTTGACCATCGAATGGGCTACTTCGACCTTCGACTACGACTTCGAATCGAAGGATTCGAACTAAAAATCGTTCCACTTTTCGACCATTCGATAGTCGAAATACTGTTTCTTTAAGAAATAACTTCAACCCCCTAGTTTGCCACCTAAAAGCTACCAAACTTAATGTTAACTATGGGGAAGGTCCCCATAGGCTTGGCTATCTTTTTTTGGTCGAAGGATAATCCATTGATCTAAGGATTTAATCATTCGATCGAACGATTATTCCTTGGATCATTCAATCGAACTATTTGCGCAAAATCCTTCGACTTTGATATTCGAAGTCGAAGGATTTTAATTCCCCAGTCGAATATCGAGGGTTAATTAACCCTCGCTATTCGACCCTTAATGCATATGCCCCATAGTGTATGGATGGATGCATGCACCAAGGTTTTTTTTTTCACGATAAGATGAAGCCTATCTCTTTCTTCTCATCACAACTCTAACATCAACAGGTAGCAATGTACAGATACAACAATATTTTGAAGTTCTGGAGGTGGATCCAATAATAAGGGGATTGATTACAAAACCAAAACACGACACATACACAAAAACACATACACAGATGTTGATGGGATTTTTCTTGCATATCATGTTCATTCTCAGTCACCCTCAGCTTTTGTGAGTATACCCAACACAAACAACACATTTCTGGTTTGGTATTACTTAATAAATAAAATATTTGTATTTGCAACAACAATGGGTAATGTTGAGGAGCAGTTAAAGTATTTATTCAAATGTTAAAATAAAAAATGCTTTTAATTAGTAAGTATTGAACTGCCACATGATTTCACTAGTCTAATAATAATTCTGAATTTTTCTTTAGTTTGGTGCCTGGGTCCCTTATACTGTATGTTAAATTTGACTCATAATATTACTCATTCGCGCCTAGCATTACTTCAGACTGCATTACCATATTGGAAATGTCTCAGTATGCTTCCTTTTCATCTGAGCAGGGAAAAGTTGTTCATATATTTAAAATTAGAATTATGAAATCATTCATTTGAATCTGTAAGTAGTTGAAAGCCTTCCTTTCCAGTGTGAGAATATTTGTTTAAGTGTTACTTTTCTGCACAATTTAATAAGATCTTTAAAATAATTCCATCCTGTCCCGCTTAGTATCAGGGGCAAAAACTTACACCTACGCATTCATTTCATGATGAGATTCTAAATTCAATTAAGATTCATCAACTGTATTTAACTTTGGCTTGGCTTTAAATTAAACTAAGATAATGGTTGCTAGAAGTGTTTTGGGTGTTTCACCATTAGGAGCATTGTTTAAGGTAAAACGTTTTGCTACTAATCTTCAGGATGTAAATTCCAAAGTCTCACTTGGTATCCATGCAGACTTACAGATGTAGGCTATGTTGGACTAGATGGGGGTTCGTTTCTCTGAAGAAATGGGTTTTAAGATATCATTTGAAGGCAGAAAGACTGTAAAAAGTAAGAGATAACGAGTGATAAGGACTAAGTCATCAGAGGAACATAACAAGAGGCTTGGTGAGGATGAGTCTGAAGAGGTAGGGTGGGCCAAAGCCATGACCTGTTTTGAATATCAGGGTCTGTAATTTAAATGTTATTCTGAAATGTAGTAGAAGCCAGTGCACTGGTAGTTTGTGATCAAAGCAGAGGAGGAGTCATTGCTGGAGGCAAGTCACAGTATTCATTGTGGACTGAGAGGTGAAGGCCAATTAATAGAGTTACAGTTGTCAATGCAAAATAAGATGAGATAGTAAATCAGAATTTCGGGTGGCATCCTGGGTGGTAAATGATTGGATTTTGGAAATTAATATGATTTGGTAATTAAATGGATATGAGAAGGGAAGGACAGGATCATGGATAACCCCAAGGCCCAGTCCTGGAGAGATTTGGTGATACTATACTATCATATACTATACATATACTATCACTTTAAGGGGCAGATTTACTAGTGGTCGAATATCGAGGGTTAATTAACCCTCGATATTCGACTAGGAACTAAAATCGTTCGACTTCGAATATCGAAGTCGAACGATTTAGCGCTAATCCTACGATCGAACGATCGAAGGATTATTCGTTCAATCGAACGATTAAATCCTTCGAATCGAACGATTCCAAGGATTTTAATACAACGATCGAAGGAATATCCTTCGATCAAAAAAGCACAGGCAAGCCTATGGGGACCTTCCCCATAGGCTAACATTGAGTTCGGTAGCTTTTAGCTGCCGAACTAGGGGGTCGAAGTTTTTCTTAAAGAGACAGTACTTCGATTATCGAATGGTCGAATAGTCGAACGATTTTTAGTTCGAATCGTTCGATTCGAAGTCGAAGTAGTAGTCGAAGGTCAAACTAGCCCATTCGATGGTCGAAGTAGCCCAAATTCGAATCCTTCACTCGAGCTTTGTAAATGTGCCCCTAAGGGTTACAAATAAAGGTAAAGTTGTGCATCAAGGGACGTCAGTTGACATTTTTCTTTTTTTTTTTCAACAATATTTTTATTGTTTCACAAACAAATGCCAAGTGTACGTTACAAAAGTTTGACAGGTTATCAAAAATAATGCAAACAGTCGAAAGCGGACACAAGTAAAACATCAGTGCACATTGACACAACGTAAGATATCAACAGTGAATAGACAAAAAAAAAATCGTTGCAAATTATTATGAGACCATGTGAGTCTGTTATGTGACATTTTTCTTTTTTGCTTTGTTGTTATGGTAATACATAAAGATAAACTGATAATGAGTGTTACAAATAAACACATATTTCTCTAAAGTTATCTAAAGCAAATGAAATACTAGCACAAATTACCTTTGGCCAAGGTTATAAAATTCAAGTGAAAGAATACAGAAATGCATTGTATAGTGAAAAATGTTTCTATGTGCGTAATGATGTTCGGTCCAGCATCATGAATGAGGAGGTTTCGCTTTATTTACACAACAGTCTATCATTTTTTCAAAGACTAAAAGTGACAATGTGTTAAAGGTGAGGAGTAGGAGTAATGCAAGTGACTGAAAGGTTTAATACAAATTTAAATTATTTGTTGAAAAGCATCGCCTCTCTGTTTTATCTCTTGGCTAGTTTTGATACCAAATGAGGTTGTCTATAAGCTCCAGACTTTAACAAGTTTTCACCTTGATATTAGCAATACCAGAAAAATCTCTTAAACATCCTTGGCTTCTATGTTTGTGGCAATCCTCATTAAGTAGTTTTCTGCAAACCCAGACTCAATATGGAAAAAAATTAACATTGTATTTACAGCAGCAACTTGAAGATGATCTTTCACCCGTCCCACCTTGCAGCAACCTATCTTCTCTCTGATCTCCACCACAAATTGCTTTTGTGCACAACATGCCAGTTGTGACTATTTAAACCCTTTGGCAGGGCCCAGCATATTTCTCAGTGTTTAGCATTGTATGAGGCTTTGATTTATTTTATATTTTGCCAAATATTAGGAAAATCGCTGGGTGGCCACAACAAAGTCACCCAGGCATTGGTCAGAGCAGGCAGAGATTAGGTAGGCTCAGATACAGTAGAACATAAGCACCTACCACAGGCAGTGACCAAATTACTAGTGGGAGGTAAAATGCTAAATTAGGCTATATGTAAGCAGCTTCTGGGGAATACACTGCACCTGGTAATGCAGAGCAATATAGGTAGACTTCAATACAAAGAAACCCAATACCTACAGCTTGCCTCTGTAGAACAAGGGTAAAAGGCTGCAAACTACTATTGCTTCAGGTTCAAAACAAGCAGAGAACAACAAAACCGGGGACATCGTCTTACTCTGGTGCTACAATGTATCTCTGAGCAGAGATAGAGAAGGCAAATTGTTCATTATTGCAGGGCATTGTGTGTTTGTGTGTGGGGGGGGGGGGCAGTATGATCTTTAAGTATGGCAGCTGTTTCAGATATTCTTCTCCTCCCATTGTGCCTCAGGGTAGAACCAATGTCATCGGGATGTGTCACTGGCTGGGCAATAATATAAACAGTGGAAGCTCATGTTGGTTGCACTTTAGTCAACATTGATATTTCCTTTCTGGTTGTCCATCCTACTTGTTAAGGCTGGGGCTTCAGACCTCTCATCTGGACTGAGCACAACAAAGCCCACTTCTTTTACCATTCCTATTGCTGGTTATGATGTCAGCATGATGAGGACTCCTGAATATTGTTCAGTAAATTGAACTCCATTGGGAGAGTGCAGACAGCAATACTGGGATATTGGAAAATCTCAAAATACATCTCATAAGTACAGCAAAAGTCATTTAACTGGATGCCCAGCAATGGGCAGGCCCATACTGATTGATATTTAAGGTTCAGAGGTGATTTAAGAGGATACATTTAGGAGGTTATTTCAGAGGATATTTAAGGTCAGAGGTTCAAATTGATATTTAAAGGGATACTGTCATGGGGAAAAATTTTTTTTTCAAAATGAATCAGTTAATAGTGCTGCTCCAGCAGAATTCTGCACTGAAATCCATTTCTCAAAAGAGCAAACAGATTTTTTTATATCCAATTTTGAAATCTGACATGAGGCTAGACATTTTGTCAATTTCCCAGCTGCCCCAAGTCATGTGACTTTTGCTCTGATAAACTTCAATCACTCTTTACTGCTGTACTGCAAGTTGGAGTGATATCACCCCCTCCCAGCAGCCTAACAACAGAACAATGGGAAGGTAACCAGATAGCAGCTCCCTAACACAAGATAACAGCTGCCTGGTAGATCTAAGAACAACACTCAATAGTAAAACCCATGTCCCACTGAGACACATTCAGTTGCATTGAGAAGGAAAAACAGCAGCCTGCCAGAAAGCATTTCTCTCCTAAAGTGCAGGCACAAGTCACATGACTTGGGGCAGCTGGGAAATTGACAAAATGTCTAGCCCCATGTCAGATTTCAAAATTGAATATAAAAAAATCTGTTTGCTCTTTTGAGAAATGGATTTCAGTGCATAAGTCTGCTGGAGTAGCACTATTAACTGATGCTTTTGAAAAAAACATCTTTTCTGGCGACAGGATCCCTTTAAGGTTCATAATGGATGCAGATAATAGTTACCAGTTTGGCAAAACCTGCGAAGCAGCCTAGAAGAAATTGACTATTGCCACTTAACACCTAAAATAATATTGTGGAACGTTAAGCTTTAACGCAACTTGGCCAGACTAGACTTTGATCAGACAGTTGCAGAGAATAATATGAACAGTGCATTTTGTAATTGACAGGTTAGAGGACTGAATATGATACAAACCTTTTTCAACTATGATACATGAAAGTGTGCCGTTGAATGAGACCTTATTCCATTTATTTGAAGTTTTCATTCTATAGCATTTAGACTTGTTACAGGGGTCATTTATTGTAATTTTAATGTCAAAATTCATCAGATTATCTAGAGGAACATTCTTTTTTGGTAATGTTAACACATTGGTACAATATCTGTGAGATACCAAAGTGATTCACATTGAGCAGCAAGACTAAAGGAATTCTAGACTTGTAATGAAGTTTGTTCTACAGGCGGTATTCCCCATTAGGAAGAGCCAGTATAATCCTCAAAGTACTGCCCGGTGTGAACATTGTAAAGCCTAATTTTAGGAGAGATGACTGCTTGATAGAGGTCACCCTTGAAAATAGATAAAAGGTTCTGGGTATTATGATGAACACAGGGCCGTATTTAACTCTTGAACTGAGACTGTAGCAGAGTGATAGAAAATCTTAATATCCTGTTGTGCAGAATTATACATGAATGTAGTCAGTTTAAAGATAAATGTATTTTATTTCTGTAAAATATAGACCTGGGTTCCATATTTCAGTACTGACCATTCCTCCCAGCTGTAAGATAAAATACAATGTTTACTATTATGTACATGCATAATTCTCCTGAAATAAAAGAACTAACAAGTTGCTGCCAGAAGAGAAATGAAAAGTGTAACTTCCCTTGAGTAGATAGAGGTATTGTGAGGCCACACGGAGACTTTTTTTAATAACAGAAAATTACAATAAATGTATTTTTTTGTTATAAACTGAACTGATAGCTACACATTATAGATGAAAGGAATAATGCCCACTTCAGGTACTGTTGGAAATGTTGTCGTAGTGTTAAGAGAGGATAATAGGAAGATTAATTTTAAATTTAGGTGCCAGCATGATCCATTACTGGCAGAGACAACTGTTACCTGGCATTAGCATTGAGCAGTGTTGCAAAAAGGACATTTCATCCCTGAGGAATTGTTTGGAGAGTGATAAAAGTCTTGCTTTAGTCTGGTGTCTTCTTATAAGCTTTTAATCAATAAAGAGAAAAAAGGAAAGTAAGGTAGTAAATATGTGAAGTGAGGCATAGAGAGATAAATGGATAGAAAGAAAGAGAAGTTATAGAATATATAGCGATTGATTATGGTGATTTTGATAGATAGATGATATAGATAGATAGATATATAGATGACAGATAGATGATAGATAGATAATAGATAGATAGATAGATAGATAATAGATAGATAGATAGATAGATAGACAAGTGATAGATAGATGGAAAGAGAGAGTGAGCAAGAGAGAGAGAGAGAGAGAGGTGGATAACGATAAAAAGATTGATAGACAGACAGACAGACAGACAGACAGACAGATAGATAGATACACAAATGATAGACAGATAGATAGATAGATAGATAGATAATAGAGAGAGAGAGAGAGAGAGAGAGAGAGAGAGAGAGAGAGAGAGAGAGAGAGAGAGAGAGAGAGAGAGGTGGATAGATAAAAAGATTGATAGAAAGACAGACAGACAGACAGACAGACAGACAGACAGACAGACAGACAGACAGATAGATAGATAGATAGATAGATAGATAGATAGATACATAGATAGATAGAGAGAGATAGAGGTGGATAGATAAAAAGATTGAGAGACAGACAGACAGACAGACAGATAGATAGACAGACAGACAGACAGACAGACAGACAGACAGACAGACAGACAGATAGATAGATAGATAGATAGATAGATAGATAGATCCTGCCTGGTTATAATAGACAACACTTGGGATCTGATCACTGTCATAATAATTTTTCCTTCTGGTGCAGTATAATGTAGTATAATGTAATAGAATTTGCATCTATTGATTGTTGCTGGTCAGATGTGAATTAACTCATCACATTAGATGTGTGTTCTATATTGTGTTTATTTTTTCATTTGTAATATCTTGTTTATTTCTTTTTCCAGCCAATCACATATGAGTGATGTCTCCCTAGGGTGCTAGTCTGATCCTTATATAATGAGAAGGAATATCAGTAAGGGGGATCTGGTCAATAAACTCTTTTCATTCAGTGGTTACACACTCTTTTTTAAACCCGTTGTTCAATGAGTCTTCTTAAGCTAATGTCCAACCTACCTTTATATCACAACTACTTTACAAGTTTGCCGAGGTACAGCAATCTATAGGAACCAATACCAAATTTGCTTTTAAATACTAAATAGGTAACCAGTAAATGCTTTGCTGGTTGGTTGCTATGTGTTACTGCATCTGGGTAAACAAAGTCACAGATTTATCAGTCGTCTTCAAAATCATAATGAAACTCAATCTAGTTTTTTTCTTGACTAGTTACAAAAACGGAGTCACATTCACTTTCAAAACACCCATTATTTACAAAAAAAAAAAAAAAACTTCAAAAAAATTCACTATGTTTTGGGCTGCCAATTTTTTCATTGGAATTTTGAAATTTAGTCAAATTTTTGTGGTATTAGAGATTTTCAAAACCATGATTAAATTAATTTTCTCTAAAAACAATAATGACAAGTTATTAAATGATCTGAATAGAAAAAGTATGAATAGAAAAAATTGCTTAACAATCAAAATAAAAATAGAAAAGAATCTAAAACAATTACTAGAGATGAAAATCTTAAAACCTCTAAAAGTCTTGATGGCTTAAAAAATAGGTCCAATAGGATCAGTGCAGCTCCCATTGACTTCTATAGGACCTAAACTATATTAGAGTTTTGTATGGGTTTTACACGTAATGCATCTCAAGTTTTTAGGGTTTGAGAGAAATCAAAAGACACCAATTTATAGAGAAAAAAATTGTGAACATAGAGAAAAATAGAAATCTGTATGTTAATAAATCAGCCCCTAAGTCTTGAAAATTGTAGTTAAAAAAATGGCTATTAAAAAAAATGTTTTTTCTTTGGGATTTTCTTGATTTGTGGAAAAAACACACAAACACAATTTTAATATATAATTAAAAGAGTAGAGATAAGTAGAATATGAGGTGTGCAAAGGTTTATAGAAACGCCAACCCTCTAGGACAAAATACAAACAGATACTATTTTTTAAAACCGCTAATTAAATATCAAGGTTAAAAGCAATGAACACGCAAATGCGCGTTTCGCATAATTGCTTTGTCAAGGCGAGAATGTGGCTACTTCCGGGACTAGCGGTTAAAAAACATTTCCTTGTAGACGTCATCACGTATATCTCGCGGGAGTTTTGGTAATAATACTTGCTGGATCTCAAGATAACATTTGTCCTATATTTTTGCTGTGTATAAACTCGTCATCACCAATGTGCGGGTTAGCACCTTCCCCTGCAGCGACACTCCATATGTATGTGGGTCCATTGCTTTTAACCTTGATATTTAATTAGCAGTTTTAAAAAATAGTATCTGTGTGATATTGCAGTCACTGTTATTCTTTCATATAACCAACAGAGAGCGCTGTGTGATATTGCAGTCACTGTTATTCTTTCATATAACCAACAGAGGGCACTGTGTGATATTGCAGTCACTGTTATTCTTTCATATAACCAACAGAGGGTGCTGTGTGATATTGCCATCACTGTTATTCTTTCATATAACCAACAGAGGGCGCTGTGTGATATTGCAGTCACTGTTATTCTTTCATATAACCAACAAAGGGCGCACTGTTATTCTTTGATATAACCAACAGATGGCGCTGTGTGATATTGCAGTCACTGTTATTCTTTCATATAACCAACAGAGGGCGCATTGTTATTCTGTCATATAACCAACAGAGGGCGCTGTGTGATATTGCAGTCACTGTTATTCTTTGATATAACCAACAGAGGGCGCACTGTTATTCTTTCATATAAGCAACAGAGGGCATTGTGGGATATTGCAGTCTCTCCCCAAGTGTACTGTTGGTATAGGAATGATTAAAAGTGACTGCAATCTCAGCTACTCGGGTCGGGTACCGCTGACCCGAGTATAAGCCGAGGTAGACTTTTTCAGCACATTTTGGATGCTGAAAAACTTGGCTTATACTCGGGTATATACGTAATTTTGTGACCAACGGTATAGTAATTAGCTTATGCGGGATACTTTCCTCTTTCTATAAGAAACTACTTATCAGTCATCAAAATAGTAATTTAATTTTAAAATTCTATAGTTTCTTTTTGTCTTCTGAAACTGTTTTACAGTTATATTTTTACTTCTGTAACAAAGTATAAATTTAGGAAATATTTGGCTCTGTAGCTTGAAACCTATTTGGGATCCATTATCATTAATCATTTAAATATTTGTAACACCAGGGCTTAAAAAAGGCTGTGCTTCATTTAAGGCAGATGATAATTAGCAAGTGAGTCCTGTTGTTAGGCCAATAACAGCAGCCTTGGAGGAAGATTGCTAACAATGTTTATATTTGATTTTATTCCCCAGTCAAGTGAAAAGAGCCAACACTAGGTCAGAGAAACAGAGTTGTGTCTGCAGAAACTGAGCAAGTTGTATCTAAAGGGGTTTTGCATTAGATTCACTGGCAAATGCCAGGTCCACTATGGTGGCAGAAGCTGCAGGAATCTCTAGTGTCAGAAATGATGCCCCTTAATCAGAATGATGGCTTGACTGGCAACTATATGGAAGTGCATGAGAGCATATTTGCACAAGTATCAACAATTTGCATCAACATGCTCTCTCCATTTTGTCCATTTCCAAACACCTGCACTTGTATTTCTAAATGACCTCTATCAACACCTTCAGCTCTTCTCCAGCCAAGACAGGTCTTTTAATCAGTTGGCTTTTGCTACTTTGCTTTAAAACTCAGAACCCTGTATAATACATTTGACAGTTGATTAGAATTACATTATATACTGGAGGCGGGTATGTCAGAGGACCTAAGGTAGAGATAGGCCTCCAAGAAGAAAAAGTCTGATCCAAAAGTAAACTTTCCTTAGTAAAGCAAGGACAATGGGACAGGTAAATGAGGCTATCATCCTGGGATTGTACACCGCAGGGTTGAAAGACTCCACAGTCAACACCCGCCAAAGTAGGGACTTCAGTATGGCAGATCTGATGGTAAGGTACATTCCCTTGGAGCACCAGTAAATATTTGGTATGCTGAGGCTGACACCTGTGGTAATCTTAACCAAGTGTCTGTTGTATGAGTATTGCAAAAACTATTAACATATAGGGGGTTATTTATCAAAGTCCGAATGTATCTTAATATTTTCAGAAAAAACTCCAGACGAATCCGCACTGGTTTTTTTGGGCTTATTTATTAATACACTTTCCTGAAATAAATCAGAAAAATTTTCAGAATTTTCCGAATTCTGCCCAAAAACTCTGAAAACTTCAGGGTATTGCCAAAAACCCAGCGCACATCAAAAAATCATTGGGACTTCTCCCATTGACTTATATGCAACCTTGACAGGTCTGAGATGCTGAATTTTCTGATTCTGACTTTTCCATCCTCAGGGTTTTTATAAATTCCCAAAAATTTGTGATTTTTTTTTAAAGTCAGATTTTGTATTCGTAGTTTAGTAAATAAACCCCTAAGAGTAAAAAAGGAAGTATCTTTCAATTCAATAAACTGTTGTTTCATGATGAGGAACCACGTCGCCCTTCTTCTCGACACTTACATCAAGGGCTGAGTGAAGGGGTCACAATGTAACATTGCTTCTGTTTAACAGCTGTCAATGCATCTTTGACCAGTTTACCTATAACTTTCTGCTGTCACAGGGAAGTTTAAAAGTAAATGATCTGGAGAGCAGCAGAATATCAGCTGTGAATCCGTTTGCAATGTTAATGTTTGAGCAGGATATCAAATAACAATATTTTACATGCTACAAATAGTTGTATAGCATAATAACCATAACATTCCATATCATAACTGTTTTCTTTCTTAATGTATATTACTCACCTTTCTAGGTTGGTTATATCCTTTTACTATGAAATTTAAAAAGAGACCAATTCCATGTAGGGCAAAGAAAAAACAAGAATAAAACTGGATCTAATGAAAGTACTTTTTAATTTAAAGTCTTCATGTTTGATAGTTTTGCTCTAGATTTGTGTATTTTCCATGAAGGACACAGTGCTTTTTACCTCTAATGTACATTTGTATATATTTTCTCAAAATGATTCTCCTTTTAAGGAAGGTTGGGCTTTTTTTTGATGCCAAGAATAATAATATTCCAATTGTCTCTATACTGCAGCCCCCATGTACACAACCTTTCCACAAATGCAGTTCTTAATCCTTTTCCCTATTATACAGCATATCATTGTTTCTAAGTAACTCAAATCATTTCATACCAAGGACCACATAGGGCATAGTGGATCTTTAAACTCAGTTAAACATAAAATAAATGTATTACATTACACAATGACATAACATCCACAGTGGAGCTGTAATCTTGCCTTTCTTTACAGCCAAGTTCAGCTAATTAAAAATAACCTAAAAAGAAAGCTGTAAAACAGTATACAAATGAGTAATTCTCTATAATTTTGCATTTTTCCAATTTACAGAGAGGCCAAGTTACAGTCCCACGTGTAGCAGATAAGGGTGGAATGATATGGTAGGATTAAGCAATTGGTAGCTACTTGGGGCCCAGGAGTGTGTCATAGATAAGGAGTAGGCTATGCATCAAATATAACACCAGAGACCTATATGAATCAAGCTTCCCTTCCAGTGATTCTTGAATATGGCAACCAAGTGGAATAATATTTAAGGCTGCAAATATCCTAAAAACCTGGACAGGACTAGGTATTTTTTTAATATATATAGTTTGTCTATGAAAAACCATTGGAATTGCCATTAATTAGGAACTACAGAAAACTTTAGAGAGTTTTAATTTAGAAGATTTTGCTGAATGTACATATGCTAAGTTTTTTCTTTCTAAGTATTTGCTCCCAGGGCCCCCCTTTGGCTCTAGGCCCAGGCACAGTTGAGGCCCCAGGAGCTATCAACATGCAACCGTAACTTAGCACTGATCAGTTCTTTAATAATGAACCAGGCAAAACAATGATATTCACATTTCATATTTTACAGGTTTATGTAACTGAACAAACTGAGAAATATTGCTTTTTGTTACTTGTTTCAGGTCCATGAGGAAACAAAATAATCATTTCAGATTTAAAGGGACCATGTACACCCATTTTTTTCAGGTATACTTTTTTTTATTGTTTTGTTGATACAGAGATATATATATATTTATTTTTTTTATTTTCTGGTGCTCAAATTTTTCTGATTTTTGAAGAATATTTCAAGTGCACTATATCATTGTCTTAGAAACCTACAAAGGGCTCAAGAGTCAAAGACATAGAGATCCCACAGACTAGAGATAAAGAATTCCAAATATTGGGATTAACTGAGTCATGACAAAACATGAGAGGAAGAAGATCAATCACTTTGTTTGATATATAATCCCAAACCAGAGATAAAATCCTGTAAAACTAGGCAAGATGCTTAAATGAAGATACTTCAGGTTTTAAAAGAGAAGATTATGTTTCAAGCTCCATAACAGCGCACTCAGGATAAAAACCCTTTTCAGTGTAATCTTTCAGAATGATCATGACTCCTTTATTAATCAGTGTCCTTCACTCATTTCCAGGCGTCAGCATATTCCCATGGACATCCCTTCAAAGATCATAAATATCAACATATGCTCCAAATGAATCCCTCATTGATTCTTAATCAACATTCTCAGTCCATATAGTGAATCCCATCTATCCCTGTGCACATTCCCATTCACTCCCTGCAATGTATAAACAGATTAGTCAAACCAAAAGTCCTGAAATCATCTTCACATCTATCTATCTGTCTGTCTGTCTGTCTGTCTATCTATCTATCTATCTATCTATCTATCTATCTATCTATCTATCTATCTATCTATCTATCTATCTATCTATCTATCTATCTATCTATCTATCTATCTATCTATGACACTGCCATTGCAAATGGTATTGAATTATTTTAAAACTTTATGGATAATTGGCTTCTACACAATCCCATACTTGTACCTAAAACATAAAAAAAATGTGCATACTATACAGTATGATATTATATAGTATTATATTTTTCTCAACATATGTAGGGCATATTTATCAAAAAAATACTGTATTTCTTTTCACATTCTCTGAGCAGTAAACTAAACTCACATTGTCACAGGAAAATTCCCTGTAATTCTCATTCAAAAATCTTTATAAAGTTTTCACAACTTGTCACTTTGCTTGACTGATTGTAAACTCCATGGGGCACATTTATTAAACCTCGATTATTTCTCGTCTATGTTTTTTGTGGGGAAAAAGATATATCATACCCCAAAGATGCTAAAAATCCAAAAATAATCCATCTGAAACCTGTTGATGTAGAAGTCAATGGCAGATGTCCTTGAAGTTGTTTTTTGACATCGTGATCTGCGCTGGATAATCTGAAAAATTCAGGGTTTTCATCCAATAATCTTGAAATGCTGAGTTAAGCAGAGAAAATTTAAAAAAAACGAGTTATTGGTGCATCTATTGTATTGACACTCAATTTTGTTGTGAAGTTTTGTCAATCAGATTTTTTTCTAGAAAAACTATTGATACGGGATGTGAGTTAAAATCATGGGAGTTTCGTTGGATTTCTTTTCATATAGAGATTTTATCAATTTGAGTTTGAGTAAATGTGCCCCATATGTAAGAACTCTAGTGCACCCATTTTTAAAAATCTACAACCTGAATTTATGCCAAATTGTTTCACCTTAATGGACTTAGGGAAGGCGCAGGCAAGTTAATGGGTACAAAGGCGCATGTGCATCATTGTTTTATAGACTATATCAATTATTCGTCCTTTTTTTTCAGAATTGTATTTTTGACATGGGTTTCTAAACAGGTGTTCTAATAAATATTTTTATCTTGCAGTATTTGTGCTAGCAAAGTGTGACAAATAACAGACCCTAAAAAGTTGTGTTGTATATGAAATACAAAAACACAGTTGTTAACCTTGTATTGGGGTTGCCTTCATCTGCCAGATAATTCAGGTGACAGAAACAACCGGCAACTCTACCGGTCATGGGGCAAAAAAAAAAAAATTCTATAAAAAAAAAACCTAACAAAATAAATAAGAGCACTGTAAATTGTATATGTTGATGCCTGTGTATAATCATAAAATGATATGGTCGTGTTTAAATAACTATCATTTGCTTTTCTGTTCACAAAACTGGTTATTATTTTACAGTATTTTTTATTTTTATTTTTACAGGTTGCTACAGCATATACCTTATGTTGTCATGCTGTTTGCTTACAGGCTTCTTGCTGTACAGAAATGCCCTGGGTGTTTTTCTGTTATTCTATGAGTTTTCCCACTGACCTTTGAGCAGAAGAGCCAAGAGAGATGAGATCTCACAAGCAATGGCCGTCTTCCTCTGCTTCCCCGTCTGCCTGGTGTCTGAAGTTGACTGAAACAAGATTGTTTTGCATTCAGCCCAAACCGTAACTCAATCTCATATCTATCACCATAAATGGATCAAGGTGTCAGCAGAGCTATTTTGCTGGGAACATTAGATGTATTTAGAATTATGAGAGAGATCATTACTGATTTCATGAAACATTCAGCAAAATTGATCATGAATGATTTGCTTATGTCTAATGTTTACAAGCCTTTGAATATTTCATTAGCCGTTCTCATGCATAAAATAGAAATCCATCTAATGAATGGTCTCCGAGCTTTCATATGTCATATAATAACGTGAAGAAAACCATAATATGTATAACGATTCAGAATAACCCCCAAAATACAAAGCTTTCGGACCCAAACATCGCTTACTGCGTCAAATAATTCCACTGAATCTCATATTTACTCGAGGGAGGAGAACGCACCACTGATAGATTAAAATACAAAAAAAAGTTCATCAAATATTTATAAACGACTCTTTATGACTGTGTTGTGTTTACTAAGCCTTGGAATAATTAGAAGCAAACACTGGTTCAGCATAAATAATTAACTGTTTATTATATTTCAAACTATGAAACAGTAGTAAAAAATATAAAGATTCATGGAATAGTTAGGGCACCTCTGTGTTTATTATTTACAAGATTATTCCTTATATAAATTTGGCAAATTTTTGTTTTTGTGCAGTATTAAAAACCAGCTCTACCATTTGGGTAATTTCCTATATTTATATTCAACACATAGGGCCAGAAAAACAAAAAACTTCGAAATTCGACCATCGAATTAAAAAACTTCGAATTCGAATATCGAATTTGGCAATCCTGCGGACAAATAAAATTAAATAAAATTCGAACGATTTTAGCGATCGATCGAAGGATTTTTATTCGATGTGTAAAGACTTAAGGGCCGATTCACCAAGGGTAGAATATCGAGGGTTAATTAACCCTCGACATTCGGCTGGGAATTAAAATCCTTTGAATATCAAAGTCGAAGGATTTTAGCGCAAATAGTTTGAACGTTCGATCGAAGGAATAATCCTTCAATCGAACGATTAAATCCTTCGAATCGAACGATTCGAAGGATTTTAATCCATCGATCGAAGGATTATCCTTCGACCAAAAAAACGTAGGCAAGCCTATGGGGACCTTCCCCATAGGCTAACATTGAGTTCGGTAGGTTTTAGATGGCGAACTAGGGGGTCGAAGTTTTTTCTTAAAGAGACAGTACTTCGACTATCGAATGGTCGAATAGTCGAACGATTTGTAGTTCGAATCCTTAGATTCGAAGTCGAAGTAGCCCATTTGATGGTCGAAGTAGCCCAAAAAACACTTCGAAATTCGAAGTTTTTTTACTTCGAATCCTTCACTCGAAGTTAGTGAATCGGCCCCCTAGAAAAACATAGCACTTTGGCAGGTTTAATTTGGCGAAGTATTGAAGTCGAAGTTTTTTTTAAAGAGACAGTACTTTGATTATCGAATGGTCGAATATTTGAACGATTTTTACTTTGAATCGAAGTCTAAGTAAATTCGAAGTCGTAGTATCCTATTCGATGGTCGAAGTATTAAAAAAAATTACTTTGAATTTCAAATTTTTTTACTTTGAAAATTCCCTCGAATTCTCTTCGACCCTCAGTAAATCTGCCCCATAAAAGCAAAGACTAAAATGCCGATTTCATTTTCACAGATTTTTCTTTTCCTTTGCAGGTGCTAGAATGATGCCGTTGATTGATTCAAGAGAGGGAAGGAAAATGCAGAACTATGGAAGCTTGACATTATCGATCTCTTTTCTGGCTACATTTACATTCCCTGTGCTTGTTCATTTGCTTCTGTACGAGATGAATGACAGATTGAAAGACAAAGGAAGAAAGGGGAAAAAAAGCAGCGGCATAAAAATGAAGGTTCTTCCAGTTTTGATGAATTCTAAAAATGTTGCAGGAATTTGGTCTGCAAATTTTTTACTTATTTAAACATTGTTATTACTGCAAGGTTAGACTTTCTAATAAGTAAATATCTAGATAACAAGACTCTTTGGTTTATTTCATTTTATAAATTGTTTGCTTGATTCATTCATTATCTAACTTTGCCTTTCCATGTAAACACTAAATTATGTATCTCTGATGCTTTTCAGACGTTGGGTAGGCTTAGGCTGGAATAAGAAATCTTGTTCTTTTCTTGTCGTGATCCCTGATGTCTCTGGGTAAATGTGTATACGGTTGGGCCCACTGGGTGGCAGAATTTGTCCTCATATAGAAGTGTAACAAACAAATGTGGCGAGTTCTTTAATTTATACCCGAATTAAATGAAATCTTCAGGGGGAAGACGACAGTTGCAGTGTTCTCAATTTCATGCTAAAGCACCGAACATTCACTACCAATGGTAATTTCATTTGAATCATGATATGTAATCAAAGATATATTTACATACTCAAATCAGAAAATGCTAGAATATTTCGTTATATTATTCAGTTGTTTTTTAAAAAAAAATAATTTTTTTTTCCATCTGTATTCTACTTGGCAATGTTAAAGAATATAATTCACAAAAACAGGTTTAAATACGGAAGTTCACTTTTATGTATACAATAAAAGGAGATGATTTCAGATCAGGAAGCTTTAATACACCGTATCTTGACCTGATTGATTTACTCAACAGGCAAATTGAGAAATCTACAATGATATACTGAACTTAATATTATTACAAAAACATTATTCTCTAGCAATCCCTGTGTTATTTTTCTTAGAAAGGTTTCCTAATGTGTTGAATTTTTTATCAACTCATTATTTCATTCTTTGGCTAGTGTATTGGAGGCTTAATTAGTCAGTTCCTGACTCATCAGATTCTTTGGAATGCTACAGCCAGATTAATTCACCTCATTAACTACTGTACTTCTGTTCTGCAGTCCACATGCCAACCCCTAAATTATATCTACAAAGAGTGCCATCATTTTACATTGCTTTGTAGCCAAATAACACACACACTGTATATTTATATATACATAGGTATATCTATATATATTAAGGGAATATATATCGGAACTTATATATACATGTACTATGTATGATTTCACACTGTTACCTTACTGATCCGCGCTGTATATGGGAATTATACAGAACACTTTTTTTTTATTATGATTTACTTTATGGGGTTTTTATTTCTTATCACTCTAAGTTGGATAGTAGTGATGGGCGAATTTATTTGCCAGGCGCAAATTTGCAGCGAATTTGTGCGATTCACCGGCGGCGAATAAATTTGTGAAACGGCCACGGTAGTTTGTTACATTAATGTTAGCAGATAACATTGCAACACTGTGTTTGTTTTTAACACTGTTTTTAATTTGTTTTTTTTAGAAGGAGCTTTTTGGTTTCCTATAATGTGTTTAGACAGGTCAACCATTTATGAAATACGGTCAACCATTTACAGATGCAGCCACTTTGGTTTGTCTGTTTGACACAGAATAACTAAACACAGATATCCCATTTATCTCATTTAACACAGAAAACTGCGTCACAACATCCCATCTAATTAAAGCATTCACCATTGTTCACAATGGTGCTTTGGTATGCTAATGGAAAGGTTAAATGCATTAAATGAGTTAAGATGACTTTAGATAACGCAGTTTCTTCAATTAACCATGAGTCATGACGCATTTATCTCACAAATCCAAGTGGCTTCATCTGTATGCAATGATTTGATTTGATTGGCAGTAGCTTTAAGTTGACTAGGGATGGGCGAATTTGACCCATTTCGTTTCGCCATAAATTTGCCGCCGGAGAAATGTCGCTGACGCACATTAAAGTCTATGGGCATCAAAAAAACTTTTGTCCGCGGCAAATTTTTTTGACGTGTGTCTTTATTTTTGTCACCCATCCATACACCATGTCTAGGGATGGGCGCATTTGACCCGTTTTGTCACAGACGGCCATTAAAGTCTATGGCCGCGCGGCAATTTTTTTTTGACGCGTGTCTTTTTTTTTTGACGCACGCCGCCATACGAGTCTATGGGCGTCATTTTTTCGCCGAAACTAGGGCAAAAAATTTTGCCCATCCCTAACCACGTCAGCTAGACTGTTGTTTTCCCGCCAGATCATGTTTATAATATGCAGTTCTAACAAAGAAATGTTACTTTGAGAAAGGCCTGGGATCAAGCCGAAATGTCAGTCTGTAACTTCTACAATAAAACATTTTTTTCTTTTTGAGAAGTCTTGAGAGTGCAGACCTTATTGCATTTGGATACGCGGGACACTGCACCCAGGCATTTGAACCCTGTGTCAAGAGTGCTGGCAACATGGAGGTTGTATATATATATATATATATATATATATATATATATATATATATATATATATATATATATATATATATATATATATATCATCTCTCATACAATTTATATATATTCTCCAGAGATTAAAGATAAGAAAAGGTATAAGGACTGGGGTGCCAAAATGTTAAGCATCACTTACCTTAGACCCCTGGCTTCCAGTTTGTTAAAAACTGCACTGGCTTGGGATTCTTCTTTAGGAGCACCATGTTGCAAACTTCTATCACTTTGTTAGGTATGCATGTGCAGTAGAATAAAAAGCAACTGAAGGTGTGCCCAACATTTTGAACTCTGCTGTCGTTATACCTTTCCTTCTCTTTTAAGTGAAAGAACATGATTTTCCCTGAAGTGAATTGAGGAGAGCAGGTGGGTCATCCATTCCACTAGGCTACACCAACATTGCTGGTAGTGACTTATTAGGTGCAGTTTTGAGTGGGGAGTATTTTTGTCTCAATAAGAAGTAGATGAGCTTTAGTTCTGTGAAACACAGTGTGGGGAAGAGCAGGAGCAGCAATTCTAAATGAGAACCTTACTAATATGTAAGCACATGTGTTTGCTTCTTAAAGGAGAAGGAAAGCTACTGAGGCATTTTATTGCCAATAGATTAGCCACAATAGTGCAAGCTAGAATGCTATATTTATTCTATAGAATGTTTTACCATACCTGAGTAAACAGCTCTAGAAACTCTCTGTTTGTTTGGGATAGGAGCTGCAGTATTAACATGGTGTGACATCACTTCCTGCCTGAGTCTCTCCTTGCTCTGGGCTCAGATTACAGTAGTGAAGGGAGGGGGCGGGGGAAGAGGAGCAAACTGAGCATGCTCTTGCCCTGGGCAATGAGGTTTTAGCTGAAGGCAGGAAGTCAGATACAGAAGCCCATGAGTACACAATAGAAGGAAAGAAATGCTGTGTTTCTTTTGACAGGGGACTCAGAGCAGCACTACTTTGGGGGTTTACTGGTATATTTAGATGGACCTTTCTGATAAGGCTTACTTAGTTTTAACCTTTCCTTCTCCTTTAATGGCTAGGCCATCATTTTATGGTAAAGTGGAACAAGACCTTTGTATTAAGGATTTATTTTCTTTTTGCTGTTTGGAAAATCCAGCTGTAATGTAATTTGAGTGGACTTCATCTATACTTTGGGTGTCTGCCAGAATCTTACTGGAAGGCAGCTGTCCAGAGGTAGAATGCCAAGAATTTTAATCATCGGATAGGGTCCTAACAAATTGGCACCCCACAGTGTATTTTTTCTCATTTTTACTTTCTTTCATTGTTCTTTGAATCGATACTGGCACATCTGAAAAGCATCTAAATATTGAGAGTATGTGACTGCTTCAGGTTCTCCAGTTCAGAAGCTTATTTGCAAGTTCTAGTTTCAGCACTGCTATATGTAGAAACATCTATAATTCTTATAATCCACTGTAAGGAGAGTATTAAGCAATGAGAACATGGGGAGGTCCATTTATTGAAGTCCGAATTTATCCCAATATTTTCTGAAAAAAACTCTGACCAAATCCGCACAGGTTTTTTCTCCTTATTTATTATTACACTTTTCCAAAAATTTTATGCAATTTTCCCAGTGCTTCCCTTAACGTTTATTAAGTGGGCTCACCTTCTTAATTTGGTCACATCATAAAGACAAAAAGATTCATCAATATACGTTGTATGAAGGAGGCCACAAAGCATCCGCAGTACTGTGCTGCAAAACTTTTATTCCAAAATACACTACGGGGCACATTTACAAAGCTCGAGTGAAGGATTCGAATTAAAAAAACTTCGAATTTCTAAGTGTTTTTTTGGCTTCTTCGACCATCGAATGGGCTAGTTCGACCTTCGACTACTACTTCGACTTCGAATCGAACGATTCGAACTAAAAATCGTTCGACTATTCGACCATTCGATAATCGAAGTACTGTCTCTTTAAGAAAAACTTCGACCCCCTAGTTCGGCAGCTAAAAGCTACCGAACTCAATGTTAGCCTATGGGGAAGGTCCCCATAGGCTTGCCTGCGTTTTTTTGATCGAAGGATATTCCTTCGATCGTTGGATTAAAATTCTTCGAATCGTTCGATTCGAAGGATTTAATCGTTCGATCGAACGAATAATCCTTCGATCATTCAATCGCAGGATTTGCGCTAAATCGTTCGACTTCGATATTCGAAGTCGAACGATTTTAGTTCCTGGTCGAATATCGAGGGTTAATTAACCCTCGATATTCGACCCTTAGTAAATCTGCCCCTACATGTTTCGAGTCAACAAGGACCATTTCTTCTGAAAAAACCTGAAAAAATTGTACAAATTGTTTTTTGATTTTTTCACCGGATTTTGTCTGATTATATCATGAATTCAATCAAAACTGAACCCCTGGAGAAAGAAAACTGATTGTGACCCATGATGTTTATTGCTACAAATATTTTTTCAGCTATTTTACTCCAGCCCTCCAGCACAGTAACCTTGTAATTCTGAAACAGGAAAACTTACTAGTAGGAAGGATCAGCAAAAAACATAATGGCCAACTGAAGAGTTGCCAAACAAAGATGTTCAATAACTTCTTAATTCAAATTTGCACTAATAAGCATTTAAAAAAATGTTCCGATTTGATACCCATACAATACACAATTGAGTTTTTCAAATTCAAGTTTTTTTTAGTACCGATGATATCGATCAAGAAGAAAAATTGTGATTGTGAAAAGACTTCACCAAGTTTATTGTGACTTTTTTGTTTTGAATTCTGAAAAACTTGAATTCCCAGGGTGCTGATTTATATAGTTGCAAAAAACTATTCAGCAGAAACATGCAAAAAAGTGATTTCGGTGCATCATAATGTAAAATAAATAAAAGTAGTACAATTTTCTTAAGTTTTCTATATCATTTTGCTTTAAGGGGCATATTTATCATCTTCAATTTCATTCATATAAAACTGCAGATAAAGTTGAGAAAGATTTTAAAAAACAACTTAAATATCTGAAATAAATGGGTATGTTTATTAGCAACTATCCAGCTATTTTATTATTTTCTTTAAACCACCTAATTGTCAAAATAAACGGAATAATGTGATTTTTGATTAATTTGACCCTTGCTTTTACATTTTCAAATAAATAACAACCTATCAAGAATTTTGATAAAAAAGGAAAATATTCAACAAAGAAACAAGTATCAGTGTCAAGAATAACTTAGGGGCAGATTTATCAAGGGTCGAATTTCGAAGTTAAAAATACTTCCCAATTCGACCATCAACTTAAAATACTTCGAATTCGAGTATCGAATTTAAACTTTTTTTCATCTAATTTGGCCATCAAAAAGTAAAATGGAACGACTGAATGATTAAATCCTTTGATTCAAAAACTGCTGTAGAAGGTCCCCATAGGCTAACATAACACTTCGGCAGGTTTAATTTGATGAAGTATTGAAGTTGAAGTTTTTTTTAAAGAGACAGAACTTCGATTATCGAATGGTCGAATATTCAAACTATTTAACTTTGCATCAAAGTCATAGTATCCTATTCGATGGTCGAAGTATCCAAAAATTACTTCGAGTTTTGAATTTTTCGAAACTTCCCTCGAATTCACTTCGACCCTTAAATCTGCCCCTTAGTGTTTAATCTTTACGACTTTTCAGTTACTATTGCTACAAGTTTTAAAAATATGTTTATGAACAATATATGCTTGAAGTTTACTATGTCCTTTAATGTACAATAATGCTTATGCAATATGGCTTTAAACTGATATAAATATGTTCAATAAAAAAAAATACAGAAAAAAAGGAAAATATTTTAAATTAAAAAAAAAAAATCTGCCTCTATAATTCTTTATTATTTTCAGCTAAATCATGTATAAAATAAATGTTTCTGAATATTAGAAGAATCTAAAAATAAAATGAGAAACAAGGCAGCAATCTGTATTATTTTTCTTCTGGAAGAAATAGCATTGTTATGAGATACAATAAAAGTAATTATGTGTAACCTCAAAACAGAAGTAATTCTGCACATTTTCTCACTTAACACATGAGAAATACAGTAAATGTGTCCACCCACTTTCCAGTGCATGTTATTATATTTGGGAAAAGATTTGTATTTCTTGCGTCTAGGAGATTATTCATGCACTTGTTAGTAGTTCAGTCGTTGTCAGATAACCGAATGAATCTGTTCAGTGCCCTTTAGTAATCTTTCCCATTCATTTTATGAAATATTTTCATATGACAATGCAATACCAAAACAAAAAGTGTCGTTGTACCATTAAGAAGCAGAAATGAGGCACGCAATAATTGGTTGTTTTTCAAACAAATCTGTATTTCTGCATTGCCTCGTCAGTTTTAAACAATTTTTAAGCAATGACTGTATAAGTAATGTTTATTGCAAGGTTATCTTTTAATGCTTTTATTGCATCTGGCTAAAGCATCATTGCCATACAGTAGTACCAATGCCATAGATACAATGGTTGAGGTTTTTGCTTTCATCTATGCTGTTACACTTTAAAAGACACTCTGGCACAAGAGTGTTAAACATGGAATGGATGTGTATGCTGAGAAACAGAAAGATGAGCAAAAGAAGAAGAGTTCTAATTAAGAGTTGACGAGGAAGATCATTGCATGATGAAGGCATTAAAAAAATGCATGAATAATACAAGAGAAAGCCAATAGAGTATGAGAAAAATGAATCAGGCAAAACCCATAGGTTTCTCATCTCAGAAGTTATAAAATGTATGGGAAACGTTTTTTTGGCGAATGCACACAGACCTCTAATGACTATGGTAAATGACAACATATTTTGGATCTCACCTGATGGTCCTCAACTGATGAAGGATCTCTAGATCTGAAACATGTTGTGCATTATACAATGAAAGTTTACTAGATAAGTCCTATGGTTCTCCAAAGTGCAATTTGTTTGTAATTTGTAATGTCTGGATGGCCTGACAAAGCCAAACCCAGATACAGGATTAAAGGGGAAAAAAATCACCTATCAATTACTGTGACCTATAATAACTGACCTATTCTCTTCAGTTTGGTCACTGGTATTCTAGAAGTCAGTATCACACATGAGATGGAAGCCTCACTAGATCTGTTCATTATGTCAGTTGTACTGCTCATCCCATATAAGGACATAACAACACCACCTATTTCTGAAGCCCATAGTAAGAAGCACATTCCTGTCCTATGGTGGCATTAGAGAATCAGTAAATATCAATCCTACAATAAGTGAATTTTCTCTAGCCAATGTTCAGCCTTATGGAAATCATTGCACACAATCATTTGCTACTTTTCTCTAACATAAGCTGCTTTACAAGATGTTATCTTAACAGTTAGGGGCTGATTCATGAAGCTCGAGTGAAGGATTTGAATTAAAAAAACTTCGAATTTCGAAGTGTTTTTTGGGCTACTTCGGCCATCAAATGGGCTACTTCGACCTTCGACTACTACTTCGACTTCGAATCGAAGGATTCGAACTAAAAATCGTTCGACTATTCGACCATTCGATAGTCGAAGTACTGTCTCGACCCCCTACTTCGGCAGCTAAAAGCTACCGAAGTCAATGTTAGCCTATGGGGAAGGTCCCCATAGGCTTGCCTGAGATTTTTTGATCGAAGGATATTCCTTAGATCGTTGGATTAAAATCCTTCGAATCGTTCGATTCAAAGGATTTGGTCGTTCGATCGAAGGAATAATCCTTCGATCGTTCGATCGCAGGATTTGCGCTAAATCGTTCGACTTCGATATTCGAAGTCGAACGATTTTAGTTCCTAGTCGAATATCGAGGGTTAATTAACCCTCGATATTCGACCCTTCATACATCTGCCCCTTAATGTCATAACATGTCTGCATTGGAACTGATGCCTTTTGACTTTCTACTATGTTTTAGGCATAGCTGTACACTATAATATACTGTGTTATATATTTTGTACCATGCTGTAAGTGTGTTCCTTAAAGGGAAACTAAAATAATAAAATAGAATAAGGCTACAAATGCTGTATTTTGTATACTAAACATAAACATGAACTTTACTGCACCAGAAGCCTAATTAAACAAATGATTTATGCTTTAAAAGTTGGCCACAAGGGGTCATCATCTTGTAACTTTGTCAATCATCTTTACAAGACTACGCACATGCTCAGTAGGGATGTAGCGAACTGTTCGCCCGCGAACTAGTTCGCGCAAACTTCGACCGTTCGCGTCCGCCGAATGTTCGCGAACGTTTGGGAACGTTCGCATTTTGAGTTCGCGTTCGATCATTCGACCATTCGACCATTCGACCATTCGAATTCCTTCGACCGCTAAAAATCGAACGATTCCATTCGTTCGAACGATTGTAAGCATTCGATCGAATGAAAAGCATTCGATCGAATGGCTTCGATCGAATGAAAAGCATTCGATCGAATGGCTTCGATCGTTCGATTCGAATGAAAATCCTTCGATCGAACGATTAAAATCCTTCGATCGTTCGAATCGAACGATTTTAGCGGTGTTCGAAGTTCGCGAACTGTTCGCGAACGTTCGCATTTTTTGCCGGTGTTCGCGAACGGCGTTCGCGAACACCAAATCGGCAGTTCGCTACATCCCTAATGCTCAGTGTGGTCTGTGCTTTAGTTGGGAGGTTAAGCTTAGTTAAAACCACAAAAAACTCTACTACAAAATTCTCCAAGTAAAAGCAGTCAAGTTCCTATAGAAGTCAATGAGAGCTGTGCTTTCTTTCCACTTGTAATTGTCCAAAAAACTCTATTTTCTAGAGGTTTTAGAGATATTCATATTTTTAGCAGATTATTCAGAATTTTTTTCCCTTTGAACTTTTTGTATTTGGATCTTTTAATGACTTTCATGGCATTCGAGGTTTTAGAGAAATAGAGTTTAATCATGGTTTCAGAAAGCTCTAAATCCACTAAAATTCCACCTTTAATATATTGGCCTCTAAGGATTATATTTTTACTAAAATTAAAATAATATCAGTTTTTTTTTAATGAAAACAAAGTTGAACAAACTCCCTTCCACTAATTGAACTCATTTATGAATATTTTTTCTCCAAAAAATTGGAGTGACAAAATGTTGTGACAAAATCGAGCCTCGATTCGTATCATACGATAGACGCTCTAAAAACTCGATTCTAACTCATTTTTGATGCAAAAACTAAACTTAATCGAGTTGTCGGATGAAAACCCCAACTTCATTGGATTATCCAGAGCAGATGCTAATATCAAGAAACAACAAAGGGGCATCTGCCATTGACTTCTTCATGACCTCGACAGGTTTCAGAGTATTTTAGGATTCCGATTTTTAGAAGCTTTGGGGTATAATTTTTCTATTTTCCCCAAAAAACCTCAACCAGAAAAAAACAAGGTTTAATAAGTAGGCCCCTAATTGTTATCAGCTGAATGCCTCTAGAAGGTTCATTTAGGGCATATGGACTACATGGTCCCAGTGATTTGGAATAAGGTTCATGCTCAGTAGTACAACTGGAGTCTGTTGGCACTCATACATTTCGAGTGTTCATAACAACAAAAGTAAATACATTCAGGGATTCAGATCAAACAGTGCGATTATTAGACTAATGTAACTATAGTTTATGCATAGGAAAGATTATTGGTGGCAATTCATAACATTAACATCACTTTATGCTACGGTTGTGCAGCTGTAGGTTTGGTTTGCATGATCGCTTTACATTTGGGATTTGTTTTGTGCTACTTCCTAAATGCAGTTATTTATGAGCCTGCCCTATATTTCCACAGCTAAAATTCACTTTATATATAGAAACCCTGATGTCTCAGCTCAACAACTTCAAGTGCAGAATCTTCCTGGCATATTACAGAACATTGGAATAAATGATCAGCTTAAATGAACAGTCTCACCTTACATTAACGGTGGAAGGAATTGCCTTTAAAGTGCTTAATATTGATTGTTTTAACCCAATCATTTTCCTATTTGAAGTGCGCTACCCAGTTTGGAACGCACTGTGTGCTTGTAGGTTCAGTACTAGTTTTCTTCTGCAAAAAAAGTTATATCTGGCCAGTTATGGGTTAAATAGTGGAGCCAGTCTATACAGCAGCAAATGGAAAACAGAACCACCAGCAATAAAAAAAACAATGGCATCTTTGCCTCAGAAAATGATATTTCCAAATTCGTGCATAATTTATATTTATGAAAGTAATTCTGTTAACATTTTACAATATCAAAGACACATAAATTCATGGACAAGGTTATTAACCCTTTGTGCACTGGCTACTGTACAATCTGTAGCACTGACACAACACCATAGATCCTGCGATCCTTTTGATCCATGGTCCTTGTTCATCATGGAAGTGGAAATATTGACTAGTCCATTGGGGCAGGCCCAAATCCTGCTCATACTAGTTCTTAGGTGATCATAGTATTCTGATGTCTTATATCAGGAATAAGTAATACTAGAAAAATATGGGAAGTTACAGTGACTCCGAATAATGTAATTGTCATTTTACTAGCTGAGCTCTTGATACATGAACCCTTTCAGAAAGTATTGTTACGGCACATGGACTACATGGTCCCAGTGATTTGAAATAAGGTTATTTGAAGAAGCAAGCTCAGTAATACATCTGGAGTCTGTTGGCACTCAACCAACATCCATTTTGCAGTGTGAATTGCAACAAAATGCAAATGTTCATGTTTATTTGCAGCAGTGTGGTAAGATAAAATGGTACCACCACAGAAATCAATTATAACAAGTGCTTAGGAGTAAACCTCCTGATACTGTACATCTGTGAATAATGCACTAGACCCTGAATAAATAATATAGTAATGCAAGTCTTACAGATGAAACATTTATTTGCTGCACAAAGCAATCCTAAACTCCTAACGCGTTTTTCGTCATTGCGCAATTCCTCAAAGTAGGTCTGACAGAGCATCAAATGATGCGAAACACATTAGGATGGAGGAGTTCATGGACCATGGAGCACTGAGATACCTCAGTCCTTTTGGTATGGTTAATTACTTTGAATCTTGGATAAATGTTTCATGTGTGAGACTGTCTTCTACAATACTTGTATTACCAACACAAAAGGCTTAAAAGCCAGAGCAGAAATCATCCAAAATCTAGACAACTTCTTTCTGTGGAGCAAGAGAGGCGAGGCAATTATCTATGAACCAATTGGTTAGATCATTTCGTTTATAATAGAATGTAATATATTTGCAGTTCAAGAGAGAGGAAACAATCATGATCTTCCTCTAGAGAGAGCACAATAGTTCTCATATATTTTCTGCCCTAAATGAGCCACAACCGCAAAACTGAATCTACCAATCTAACATTGTAACATAGTAAATTATGTTGAAAAAAGACACATCCATCAAGTTCAACCGTTTAACTCTATTTTAACCTGCCTAACTGCTAGGTCCTCCTTGCAGCAAGTTCTAATAGTAACAAAGTTGCTCACTTAAAATTGTCCTACAACAACAACTTGCACTCAGAGGACCAGCCGCACAGTGTAGGGCTCTGTTTACTGCCATACATAAAGCACAATTGTAATGGTTGGCACCCTGAATCTAGAACCAATGCCAAGCACCCTGGTCTCGGCTCGTGCTTCTGCCTCTAAACAAGTGAAGGGGCACAACTGTAGGTAAAGTCTTTGGGCAGAAGGTCGTGGTACAAGACGTTAGGCCATAGATTAGTCAGATCAGGCCGGGTCTGGGCAGGCAGATTATAAACGTAGTCAGTCAGGCAAGGGTCAGGATCCAGAGGTCAGAATGGTCAAAAGCCAGGCAGGGGTCACAACAGGGATCAAAACAGGTTCAAACAGATTAACAAAAGCTCAAATAGCACCAGGAACAAACTCCTATAACGGGCAAGGTCTGGAAGCCCTATTAGGCTATTTATACTTTTTGAATTTCGCACCCTTGCGTGCTGACGTCATCATACCTTTAAATGAGTTATGAGCGTGCTGTGCGCGCCCTAGTGAGCAGGCACCTGCGGCCTAATGGCAGGGGCCGCACGACATGGCGGGCGTCCCTGCCATCCTCCCACTAGACCACCAGGTACGATCACTACAACAATGCTAGTGATACAGTACGTGTCTGGATTTTGAACTCTGGCTTTTTCTTAGTGGTCACTTCCATATTGTTCCCATTCACAGAATAAGGAAACATTTTGAGGGTTATTTATCAAAATATGAGTTTTTCTGATTCTTTAATTTCAAAAAGTCAGACCAAACCAGAATCCAAGATTTGACATTATTTACTATTAGCAGAGCTTGATTTATTTAGATTGGGAAAAAAACAAGCAAAAACCCGAATCTTACGATCTTTTAGTATTTTCCCCCCGAATTGCTAGATTTATTCTGCTTTTTTTCTGAAAAGTCCAAATTTTTCAGATTTTTGCCCAAAAAGTCAGAAATATTTGGATTTTCGTGAAAATTCCAGCGCAGACCACAGAAACTTTCAAAGGATAGGGACTTCTCCCATTGACTTACAGTATATACAACCTCGGCAGGTCTGAGAGGGTGGATTTTAAGATTCTGACTTTTTGTAGCCTCCACTAAAAACTTGATTTTTTTTTAGTTTTTAGCATTTGAATTTTGATAAATAACCCCCTTTTAGTTAAGTATACAGCCTGATGTTATGGAATATTCAATCACTTGACCTAGAAACAATTATGTGAATTATTTATAAATGAGCTGTGAAATTAAGGGGTCTATTTACAACCATTTCAAATTCTATTTTTTACAAATCTTATTTTTTTCTCTAAAAATGTTTTGCTTTTTTTAATTTCTCCAAAACTCTAAAAAATGTATTAAGTGTAGGGATGTAGCGAACTGTTCTGCTGCGAACTAGTTCGCGCGAACTTCGACCGTTCGCGTCCGCCGAATGTTCGGGAACGTTTGGGAACGTTCGCATTTTGAGTTCGCGTTCGATTCGAATACAAGTCGTTCGACCATTCGAATTCCTTCGACCGCTAAAATCGAACGATTTCCATTCGTTCGAACGATTGTAAGCATTCGATTCAATGAAAAGCATTCGATCGAATGGCTTCGATCGTTTAATTCGAATGAAAATCCTTCGATCGAATGATTAAAATCCTTCGATCGTTCGAATCGAACGATTTTAGCGGGTGTTCGAAGTTCGCGAACTGTCCGCGAATGTTCGCATTTTTTGCCGGTGTTCGCGAACGGCGTTCGCGAACACCAAATCGGCAGTTCGCTACATCCCTAATTAAGTGTAAAAACCAGGAAAAGCTCGAATACAAAACTTTGCCAAGTAAAAGAAGGTCTTGTGGAAGTTAATGGTAGCTGCATTGATCCTATTGGACTTTTTATAGCCATTTAGAATTTTAGAGATCTTTGGAATTTTTTTTTGCTAGTAATTGTCAGAAAAACTTGAATTTTAGAGGTTTTTGAGGTTTTCATATTACTATTCGAATCATTTGTCATTTTTTGATTGTGCTATTTATATTCAGATCTTTTAATAGATTACATGGCATTTCTGATTTTAGATACATGGGGCTCATTTATAAACACTGGGCAAATTTGCACCTGGGTAGTTACCCATAGCAACCAAACTGTAATTACCTTTTTTCAGTCAGCTGCAGGTTCAGTGCCTTAAGCGGTTATGTGATTAGTTGCCATGGGTTACTTCCTAGGAGCAAATGTGCCCATTGTTTATATATGAGCCCCCAATAAGTTTATTCACGGTTTCAAAAACCTCAAACACTACTAAAATGTGAATGTTGATAAATGGTCCTCCCCATGTTTCCAAAAGGTCTCTGAATATGACATCATAGTATGGCATCATACTAAAATGTAATATTATAAATAATAAAATGTAATAATATTGTGAACCTCTCCTTTATATTATATATCCTATATATTTATATGGTTATTTAATCAAAAATCCAACAAACTTTGAAACTTTTGAAAGTTAAACATTTGAAAACACTTTGCCCCAATTTCCAGGAGCAGACAACTTTTCTATCTAGGCCAGTCCATTGTTTTATATTTGGTAATTCCCGCTCTTACAACGATTATCTAAATTTATTTTTACGCATGTTCCAGTTCCAACGATGATCATCAAGCATATTCATTAAGGCTGTTATTCTGTGATTACCATTCATTAAACTGGCATGGCCTGCAAACCCTATTGACTCAGCTTCTGCCTTACTTGCCAGTTATTGATGCCAATTTTATGGATTAGATTAAAATAATTGAACATTTCATCCTGCCATTGACTTATAACTGTATATAACCCCATCTATTAGTTCTGCACTAATGATGGGCTGAATATAAATAGGAATACTGTTATTCTATTTTTCTAATACCATATAGTTAAATCAAAGTGCTAGAATGCATTATATAAAGAGGGTAAAAGAACCTTGGCACTGGTATGCTTGATAACCAATATTTGCTGAAATTTCTAAAAACACAACAGTTATTTATTTAGTTATTTATAAAGGAACTATGTCAATGCACTATTCATTATTTCTTGTATTCAGTGTACTACTCTGTTTATTGGATACTCTGGGTTACAGATGGTGTGGTCTTACCTTTCCATGAAACAAGGGAAACCCCTGCCAGCACACATCTTCACCAACACCCTTTTTAGGCTACTAGAATTTTTGCTGCAGAACTGACAGGGAACCTAGATGCTTTGGAGTCTGAACCAGAGCAAATGGCGTAAAGACAAGGATCAGGCAGGATCATAGTTAAGGACAGGCTAAAGGGTGCCAATGAAGACTAGGTGCTAAGATATGATGTTGCAGCATCAAATGTGCCTCATCTTTGTGACCCAGAAGTAATGGAGCACACACAAGGGGTACAAGTCAGAAATGGTAAGCCAAGACTTACACTAAGATAAGCACATACAGAGGTTATCCACAAACCCTGGGGTTGCATATGCAAGAGTACTAAAGGGAGCAAGGGCTCCGGTCCTTAAAAAGGATATCAATGAGCTGGAGAGAATGCAGACTAAGTGCAACTTAACTGGTTAAGGGGATAGAAGATTTAAATTATGAGGGTAGATTGTCAAGGGTGGGGTTGCTAATTGCGGTTTGTCTTTTGTCATAACAGTGTTCAGTTTTAAAGCAAAAGCTTAAGGGAGAGCAGAGTTAAAACCTTATCTGTACCCTCCTGCTCCCAAATAGCACCACCAACCCGAACCTGGCCTACAACTCCATTTATAGACCCACAACTGTCCATCTCTGATGTCAGGAAAATGAGCAGGAGTGCACCTATAAATGGAGGCTGCTAGAGCCAAAAGCCACAGAGTAAGAGCAGGAAGAGCAGAAGAAGAGTTTAGCTGCCCCCCACCCCCACTAATACATATACAAATATATATATCCACATACATATAAAAACTGACTGTAGATATTGAGATCACAATAACCTTGAATATTATCCTGGTCCAAGAAATAATTCAAGGCCCTCTTAAAGGAATTAATAGAATCAGCCATCAAAACATCCCAGGTAAAGCATTCCCCAACCTCACTGTGAAGATCCATTTCCTTTATTTCAATGTAACTTCAGTTCCAGAAATCTAGAGGAGTGACTTCTTGTTCTTTGTTCTTTTTCAGGTAAACAATTATAAACCACTGTCTGTCGTTTATGCCCTCTAATGTACTTATAATGAGTAATCATTTCCCTCACAAGCGCTTTTTCTTAAGAGAAAACAACCCCAACCTTGACAGTCTGTCTTCACAGTTGTTCAATTTCTTATACCAGTTCGCATTTCTTGTACTCTTTCCAGCCCACTGATATCCTTCTTCCAAACTGTGGGCCAAAGCTTCACTGGATAATCAATTTGCCACATTGTCAGTTAAAATTATGTTTTCACCCCAAAAGTCAATGCTCCTTTTTATACAAGAGAGCATTTTATTAGCTTTGTAACCACTAACCGCCACTACCTAGAGCTGCATAGCCTGTTATCCACAAAAACTCCCAAATCCTTCTCTTTTAAGGAGGTCCCTCAGCAAACTTGTCCATGTGTATAAATAGCCTTTTTTAACAGTCATTTTTAACCAAGTACTAATTTGGATGGTGGAGGCTTTGTGTGTTATTATACTGCAGAGTGCCAGCCCTCACCTTATGTGCAGTTTTTTCTGCTGTTTTTTTTTTTCTTTTTGCATTGGCGCAAAGTAGAACATTAGAACATAATCCTTATTAAATTAATATGATAAACAATACAGATACTTTGTGGTTGGCGATTGGATATCAAATTCATGCAGCCACTGATTTAGTCAACTTTGACGAACACTGATAATACTTTTGGATCAAAAAGAAAGAACATTTAGACAAAACTGATATTCCACAGATCTATCATTGTTAACCTTTGATCTCATAGGTTTACTGCTTCACAGAAGGTCCCAGAAGACCTGTGTTTCTCAACCATGACAATCCTTCTCCCTACAGATGCGATGCTCAACAAAGAGAAAGAAAAAAGAAAACACCAAGGAGATTTTCACTTTCAAGCTTTCATTTTATATTTGGCACCTTTTTTGCATTATATAAATATACAACTTTCCTACACTTCTTGAAATATATTTTGTCAACCCTGTTTGAGCAAGGAAATGTAAATTGCAAATGGAAATACAACATTTCTCTGTTAAAAAAAATATTTACACACAGGCACCTATAAAGCGTGTTTGATTTTATTGCCAGATGATAATTTTTCAAGATCTGTTTTTGTTTTAAATCCAAGAATGCATAACAAACAGAGTTACTGTGCATATAACTAAATAACAACATTAATTAATAGATTTCTCATTTCTGGAATGTGTAAAATGCTAAGAATAAATAGGCTTTAGCTCATAGAAGAAGAAGAGCACATTAAGAAGGAATATGAGCTTATATCCTTTTAAAATATTTTTAAAACATGGCAATGGTAGTGTGTTTTCTTCCCCTCTCCTTTATTTTAAAGGGAAATGTGTGACAGCACTGAAACTGGAGAAGATGATCACTCAGTCAATTACTCAACTGTGCAAATGAATATCATTGGTGGATTCAGGAAATACTACACTGGCTGAAAAATCAGCCTAGATCTGTTCTTGTAACACAATAAAGTGATATTTTTGGAATTCATGTTCAAACAGTGCAATGGATATTGGCACATTTATAAATGGTTTGAGATTTTTAAATGTATATTTATTACAGTACCTTCTATTGTGTTTTTCAAAATAGGAAAACTGAAGAATTCATATTCAGTAGACATGAGCTTATCCTATCATGAATCCTAATATGTACCTGCCATTTTCAGAGGCAAGACACTTGGTGAATACATTTGCTGCCCACACAGCCAGTATCCCCAGGAACCGTCGCTGCATTCAGTGAGTCATGTGTTTCTGTAGATGATGATCTACTGTAGGTCACTGCTGTGTTAGTGCCTTGTGGATTCTGATACCTGGCCTTGTAAATGAGTGTTCAGCCCATCAGCATGAGAGGGAGGTGAACATGAGTTTCTTGAATGAACCTGGATAACATGTAGACAACTCTTGGCGATAAAGAATATTCTGACCTAGGTTATTCTGGGTGGAAACAGTATCTTCTAGGGATATTTTCAACTCAGTTGTGAAAGATGGTGCTCATGACATTGTGTTGTGATAATTTTTAACTTACTGGTGTACCATCCATACAAAGTCCTTGACCCAGGTGAATTGTCTTCTTCTCCTTTCCAGAGGTTGGTGAAAGTGAAGATAAATAGATGCACCACATAAGGACTACAACAATGATTACCTCCTGACTCTCATGACACCCCCATACACCTTTATCCATCATGCATAAAGTAAATACAGGACCAAATGTAAACAGAAACACAGATTGGTCCTCAGCGCATGACCAATTTATATGTTTTGTAGTGACATAGGGAAATGTAAAAAAAATGTTTTTGTTTTTTAATGCTTTTCCTACTCTTTATAAATGTTTTGAATCTTTTTCTTTTAACTCCTATTGTTGATATAGTTAAATGTCATGTATAAAATTATATTAAGGGAAAGCATGTTCTAAATGTTAATATTAAGTTATGTAAGCAGGTATGTGCTCATATTCACTTTACGCTTGAAGACCTAATGAGATATCACAAATCATGATTAATTGAAGTGCTTTATTACTAGTGTCATGAAGCAAGACATCTTCCAGAGTGAGAAGTGATAAATGATGATGAGGTTAGTTAAGATCCAAAATTATACACAATAGAGACAGATTCAACTTATAAAAAATGTTCTATCCAAATCAGAGTGGCTCATGGGTGAAAAAAGGTTGAGGACCCCTGACTTAAAGTATGGTGATCCAAATTACAGAAAGACCCCTTATCTGGAAAACCCCAGGTTCCAGTGATTCTGAATAACAGGTCCTATACCTGTAGGAATTGGAGCACCTCTGTGAATTTCTGAAGAAGTGTATTATACCAAAGAGATTAGTGCACATAGCTGGACTTGCTGAGTACTTATTGAAGACATTTCATTACTCATCCGAGCAGCTTCTTCAGTTCAACTGACTGGTGGGGGAAGTTCTCATCTTATAAACTCTTCCACTAATTCAATTACAATGGCACATTGTAACTCTTCAGAGAGGTGACATCTGAAAATTACAGAAGTGTTGATTCTGTGTAGTTACTATGATAGGATTACCAATGTGTCATGTGACTCCTAGATACAGGTGTTACTTGTGAGAGTTGCATGAATGAATGTATGAAATGTTCTGAAACCGCGGGGTACAGATGTGAGAACAGCATTGTATGTAGCAGACAGGTGGTGTCGAAGGCCCCCACCTCTGTTCAGGGATGGTTTCTCCACCTTGACATGAATCGCCTCTTTCAAACCCCAAGAAGAGAACCAACATCACTACCCCACATGATGAATATACATCATCAATGTACCTCATCCACTCCCCACAATAATTATAATAGGTGGTTGCAGACAAAGGATTCCTCAAACCAATCCATAAAGGCATTATCATATAGGTGCTATGCCCTATAACAAACTCAGACCAGAAGTGAAAATAATCATTAGGAAGAATGTGAAAAGTAATTCACAAAAAAAAAGAAATCAATCACTTGGACTTCCGACTCAACATCAATAGACCTCTTGTAGCTTCCACCCTTTCCTGGTGGGGGATTGATGTATATAATCTACATATGTACAATGTCACTAGTATAACATTCTTTTTCAAGGGGACAGCCCAAAAGTATTCTAAAAAAATCATTGGTATCCCTCAAATAGAACTAAGTATCCTGAACAAGAGGATCCAGAAACAACCATGCAGGTTGGGGTATATACCCTGGGATATAAAAAGGTCCTTATGTATCTTTAGAAGACTGTAGAACACCAGAATGATTGGGTACAAGTCATTGTACCCAATCATGTACAAAAGTTGTGTATCAATAACATGAAATGGCAAATATTTACTCACCAAATCTCTTATTTTTCTAATTATTTTAACTGTTGGATCCTCACTCAATTTACAGTATTATCTCCTAATTGTCTATACACCTCTGTGACCATCACTGCAATGGCTTCGCTAGTGTATAACTAGCATTTGTTATTTGTACCAAAGTGCATAACCTTGCATTTATCAACTTTAAACCTTATATGGCAATTGATAGTGATGGGAAAATAAATTCGCCTGGCACAAAATTTGCGGCAAATTCCCACATTTCGCCGCTGTCGAATACATTCGCGAATCTCCTGCGAAAATTCCCCCTGCGTCAATTTCCGATTTTCATGATTTTTTTGTGAAAACGTTCAAATTGCTAGATTTTTCGTGAAAAGGTTTGAATTGCTCGATTTTATAGTGAAAACTTTCAAATTGCTTGATTTTTTTGTGAAAACGTTCTAATTGCTTGATTTTTCGTGAAAATGTTCGAATTTCACGTTTTTTTCATGAAAACGTTCAAATTTCTGATTTCAAGATTTTTCAATAATTTTTCGCCGTTTCGCGAATTTTGCGGGAAATTCACAAATTTTTCGGCGCAATGTGAGAGATTCGCCCATCACTAGCAATTGACTATCCAGTTCCCCAATCTCTCTGCAAAATGGCATCATCCTGCATGGAACTTATAGTTTTGTACAGTTCAGAATCCTAAGCAAAACAAAGCCATCCACAAAGCCATTAATAAAAACAATATTTTTTAGATAACTGATCTATTATTATTATTATTATTATTATTATTATTATTATACCTGTTTCCACTGAAATAAACACAGTGACATATTGTGCTATGGTGTGCTGCATTATGAGAGCTCAAAGCCAAGTTTACAAACAGAAATATTATGATGAGGCTAAAATGAGAAAAATATGCCCTTCACTATAAAATTACAGTAAACGCATTTAAAAAATTGGGTAAGCAGTTAGCTTCAATTATACACTATAGAATTGCCTTACAAAAGCAGAAAATGAGAGAACAGCCCTAAGTAATTGTGCATATATACATGCAAATTATTCTTTATGCCAAAGACCTTTGTTCAACTATGCAGATGTCATCTAACTGTCAGCTGTGTTTGCTTTTTTTTTTTAGATTCTACTGGGGTGAGTTTTATCAATGGCACTAGAAAAAAACCATAAAGATTAAACTTGTATGAAATATTTATATTTCATATATCTGCTATTTTTCTTTCTATATTTACTGCCTATTTCTTACTTACAGTATATACATGTGTTGTATTTATCAAATGCAAGTGAGAAATCAAAATTTATAGTAAATTAATTATGACAAGTTGGGTAGATTCCATTAGCCATGTAAAGTAGACATTGCACATTTTTTACTTTTTATTGTTTGCTTTTTGTCCAGTTTGTGGGGAAAATGTGTATGCAGTGCTTATAACAAGCGATATTTCTAAAATATAATTATAATAACCACATTTTTTTTTTACTTTGAAAAATATGACATATATTTCCCTGACAAAGTGACTTCCAGTACATAGATACCGAATGGCAGTTGTCTGGGAAAAAAAAAGGTTCAAATCAAAGTACTTGATAGACGGCTTATGGGTATCAGCCTTTTCATTTTTTATTATGTGTCAAAAAGAACCATTTTCACACAAGTAACCTGTCACTCATTGCAGGAATGTGCACTTTCTGTGGAGAATTTCATTGTTCGGAATGATTCTACATTTGAATTGACTGTTGCAGCACTAGCTAATCCATTTAATCAAACAGGTATCAAGGAGAAGGCATACTTATTTGAAATACTGAATATCATTTACATTTTCAAGTGACCTTGCTAAAATATTGTGACCTTCATTTTTTGGCAGAAAAACAACTTTGTGTTAGATGAAACCAGACCAAAGAATTATTTATGTCAGATAATGCAATTAAAGTATTGGGATTTTGCTTTTCAATTTTTTTCCTCATGATTACTTTAGTTAAGATGCATTAAATACATTCCAATTTATGATATTGTGGGGGATGAGTTTGGAGCCTTTTTTTGAGTATTGCAGGAATAAAATAGGAAAGATTGCAATGAGCTCCTTATCTGGGCAATCTCTTAGGGGCTCATTTACTTAGTTCGAGTGAAGGAATAGAGGAAAAAAGTAAGAATTTCGAATGGTCGAATATGGCTACTTCGACCATCGAATGGGCTAGTACAACCTTCGACTACGACCTTCGAATCGAACGTTTCGAACTAAAAATCGTTTGAATATTCGACCATTTGATAGTCGAAGTACTGTCTCTTTAAAAAATTCTTACTGAGGCCAATGTTAGCCTGTGGGAAAGGTCCACATAGGCTTCCCAACAATTTCCTGATCAAAGGAATATCCTTCGATCGATGGATTAAAATCCTTCGAATCGAACGATTATTCCTTCGATCGTAGGAATAGTGGTAAATCCTTTGACTTCGATATTCTAAGTCGAAGGATTTTACTTTGATGGTCGAATAGCGAGGGTTAATTAACCCGAGGTAAATGTGCCCCCCACAGTATCCCCAACCATGGGCTCACAAGCAACATGCTGCTCACCAAGACCTTTCATGATGCTCCCAGTGTCCTCAAAGAAGATTTCTGACTTGGAGGCAAGTTGTGGTTCTATAAAAAACAAGTGTAATGACAAATAAATAATTACAGCCATAGGAACTTTTTTCATCCTTGTATTACTCCCCAACTTTTTTATATTTAAATGTGGGTCATGGGAACCCCCACTCTAAAGTAATAGTTTTGCAAATGATTGTCCACCATAGACCTTTGTGAACAAGTATATTTTTGAGTCCAAAAGGCCTTACTTGTACTGCAACAATCCTTCAGAATGATATTGTTTCTACTGACATCATTTGTCAGTCAATCTTATTTGCTATGCACTGTTCAGAATTGGATTACTGTATACCACAGATTATTGAGGGGAAAATAAAAACAAAAAAATATATATAGGGGCAGATTTATCAAGGGTCGAAGTGAATTCGAGGGAATTTTCAAAGTAAAAAAATTTGAAATTCGAAGTAATTTTTTGGATACTTCGACCATCGAATAGGACACTACGACTTCGAATTAACATCGACTTCGATTCGAAGTAAAAATCGTTTGACTATTCGACCATTCGATAATCAAAGTACTGTCTCTTTAAAAAAAACTTCAATACTTTGCCAACTTAAACTTGCCAAATTGCTGTTTAGCCTATGGGGGACCTCCTATGTGTTTTGCTAAGTTTTTTTTAAGGAAAATCGTACGATCGTATGATAAAATCATTCAAATTGTTCGATTCGAAGTGCGATCGGGGTACAAGCGTACGATCGTACTACGATCGAAATACAATCGTACGATGTATAAAATCCTCCGACTTCGAATGTCGGAGGATTCTATTCAATGGTCGAATTTCGAAGTTTTTTCTACTTCGAAATTCGACCCTTGATAAATCTGCCCCATAGTGTAGTATTTTTTAAAAATTGTTTGTTACAACCTTGGTGCTCTTTTTACATTTCAATCTATGTGTATCAACTTAGAAGTGTTTTTCATTAGCATCAAAATATCAAGTGAAAAAAAATAATAAAAGAAAAACGAAAAAGAAAAATAGAAAAAGAGAATAAATTATAGCTTAGTAGAACCCACACTTTAAATCACAGTGAATTCCACAGTGCTGCAGATGGCATATAGGTGTAGTAAGGTGGGGATTCAACTTTTAGGACCACACTACTCCCCGGTGGTATATTATACTCACAAGACATGAGTTAATGCAGGCATTGAATATAATAGGCGATCTATTCCACTTCTGATCTTCTTTTATCCTTACTTGGGCAAAAACAAAGTGACTTGTGCAGAAGCGCTTTTATAACTTTAATGAATATTTAAAAATACACTCACAGACGTTCTCAATAAAACCGCATGTAAAATCAACAAAGAGTATATTGCTCCGAGTTCCTTAGCGTTCTTTACAGTGCACTGCGCAAGTTCGCTAAACGCTTCCGCAAGTCTCAAGACACGGTTGTCCTCATTGGCTTAAGCCAGTCGGTGAAACACGTTAGCGAGGACAACTGTGTCTTGAGACTTGCGGAAGCTATTTCAAAAATAAAAAAACATTTCAAAAAGAAATGGCAACACAGATGAGAGTTGAATCCATTTCTTTCACACAAGCACAGTAGACTATGCAATACCAATAAGAGATCTGGGCAGTGATCCTCTGGCCTCTGACCCATTATACCCTTCCCTCCACTGTCCTGGGACCCTGGAGAGTTCCAGGCCCATGTATAAAGGTTTGACTATACTCACCTGCCTAGCTAGACAACTTGTAGCTGAACTAGTTCACATATACTACCCCACTTTTTCTTTCTTTCTTTCTTTCTTTCTTTTTCTTTCTTTCTTTCTTTCTTTCTTTCTTTCTTTCTTTCTTTCTTTCTTTCTTTCTTTCTTTCTTTCTTTCTTTCTTTCTTTCTTTCTTTCTTTCTTTTTCTTTCTTTCTTTCTCTCTCCATACACAACTTACCAGAAGCTTCTGTAAGGTCTTCTCTATGATATAATTATTTTTTAACTTGATTTAGCTTCTGATAATGTAGAAACCTAACTGAACAGTTATTCAGTATTACTTTTTCTGTTATTCTTCCAAAATCAATAAAAATGTAAATTGAAAAAAAAAAAAAATCAGCGGTCAACGTAAAAAATACACAATTAAAATATAGAGAGTTCTCTACCATGAGGCCTACAGACATGAAGAGACCAAATGCAAAAACATGTCAGGGGTGGGGTAGTGTATAATTGAGTGACAGCATGGAGTAGGTTGGAAAGTGCTGATCTATACCAAATAATATAATAGCTACGTTTTCAACAGATACCATTTATAGGTATCCATTGTATGTCTCCAATGGCTCACAGGCTCTAATTCCTATGTCTTTGTGTTTGCAGACTTCAAGCATTGTTGGCCTCCTCTACTGATTATTTTAAAAGTGCCGGCTGCTGCTGTGCACAAAGACAGCAAATTAACAGGATATGTGTCAAGCGTTAAGGCAGGCCGTTCACACGAGCTTCTCACAGCTGTCTCCTTAGCACAATTGGAAAGTTTTCTTTTTGGTTTTGGTGACAGTTACTAAAAACCATTTGAAAAGCAGAGTATGGGCCAGTGATTTTCAAAGCTCTACCTTGTAATGTCTGTAATAGAGCTAAACATTGTGATCCTGGCTACAAGTCTTTCTTGTCTTTCTGCTAGAAACTTGAATACAGTTCTCAAGTAAGGAGAGATGTGGCCATTTAACACAGTGATAAAGATCAAGAAGATTGTGCATAAACGTGCCACAGAATTTTTGATTGATCATCTGCATTTATGGCATGATAAGTGATGGGCGACTTTACGCAAACGGCGCCGGCGTCTCGTTTTTGATGCCGGCGCCCGTTTTTTGACGCTGGCGCCCGTTTTTGATGCCGGTGACCATTTTTCGAAAAAAATCGAATTTATTCGCCAGCGGCGAATCATGCAAATTCACCACAAATTCACGCCTGGCGAATAAATTCGACCATCACTAGGCATGATCCATGACATGCTTCTCTTGCACGGCTATATGCTGGACATTATTCCTTGTTCCTCATTCACATTAAGGAGCATCAACACGTAACTCAACCAGTTGCAGTTAGGCTCAGATCCACATTTTGCAGGTGGTAAAAATTTCTGTGAAAATGCATAAAACAAAATGACGTGTAGCAAAAAAAGAGACATGCAACAAATGCAAACACCATTAATTCCTTCCCCTCTCCTTCAACATCAATCAAAGGGATGTGAGCCATCCAACTCTATATACATACACATAAGTATATAGTTAATTCATTTTAATGTGGGCTACAAAGCACCCAGATATTATCTATTGGTGATCAGATTTATTATTAGTTGTGCCTGTGTTTGTAAGCAACATGGTGTAGTAGTAGATACCATTACCACTCAACCAGGGGTAATGTAAAAATTACAGACATGTTTTTAAGAAATTGGCAAAATGGGAGCCTTTTTTGCTATTGAAAAAGCAGTTGTAGCCTAGTGAATAGGAGGTTCTCTAACACTGTAGAGCATGTTTGTAGCAGTATATTGAGTCAAAAATGTATGTGATTTTGCCCTCCCAAAGCAGAAACAAGTTGGGATGAAAAAAACAGGCATAGACGCTGATGTAGTTTACGAGAAAAAGGACACGCCACAACATTTTTCACCATTTCGCAAATGGGATAAATTCGATTCTGCACAACAAAACTTAACAAAAACCACTTCATGTATTACATTTTGGCACAAGCAAATATTTTGGCACCGAACTCTGTACCTGTTAATACTTAGGGCTGAATTATTAATGTTAAAATTAAAAATTTTTGCACTAAAACTTGTTAAGCATGAAAATGTGAAAAACTCTGATGTAAAAAGAAAATCACTTTTAAAAGCTGTCAAATTCACGTAGAAGTCAATGGGACTTGTCCTAGGCTAAATTTAATTTATTAAATTACATTTTTGAGATATGGCAGACCTATTGAAAATGATGAGCAGAATACATATTAGCTGTATACTAGGTTTACTAGGTATACTAGGTTTTTTTCATGTTTTTATTCAAGTTTTATCATAAATAAGTATGGGGGGGTTGTGGATGCACACCTGAGGCCAATTTCAAAAAGTATAAAGCCCTGTCTAAGTAATTCAAGTAAATATGCAAGTGCATGTAATTTTGAAACAGGGTTTTTTTGTTACAAAGTTATGATCATAATATTGATAAGCCACCATACCACGTCAAGGTAAAACCCCACATGGTGGTCCCTAACTTATTTATCTTTAGTCATAGTAAAAAAGGAATATTACCTCTCTGTAGTAACAATTCTTTATGTAACAACCCCCCCATAGTTATGTATTTGCCGGAAGCTTTGGCTAAGCTCATGTGGTTATTGCACCCTCATACCCACCCCTTTATATTTTTGGTGGTCCCCCTCACTTGTTGTGCATTGGTTTGTGCAATCACTCTCTCTTAAAAGCCATAAATGCTAGCGGCATGGGAGGATCTAGCCGTGAAAAAACCAACGTCCCATTAGACTCTTCTCTATGCACACACACACTTATTTTGTCATTTATTTAGTTCTCCTTTACACTCTTTCATTCTATGTTTACTTACATACATACTCCCAAATACACATACACTTTCCCTTATCACTACCATACACACCTTCACATTTCACTTACACATGTATACACACTATTGTGCAACTGCACATATCACTCTACTTTGTTTTTAATTACAACACCTGACTTCTACTTTTCTAAAATGGGCGTTGGTTAAGGCAGTCTCTCCCTCTTAAAAGCCGCTTAGCAGTTGGCGGGGGAGGATTTAGTTTGAAACCAAAGCACAGGAGATGTTTACATGAAGAATTGTTACTACACAGAGAAGTAATGTTCCTTTTTTACTATGACTAAAGATAAATACGTTAGGGACCACCATGTGGGGTTTTACCTTGACGTGGTATGGTGGCTTATCAATATTATGATCATAACTTTGTAACAAAAAAACCCTGTTTCAAAATTACATGCGCTTGCATATTTACTTGAATTACTTAGACAGGGCTTTATACTTTTTGAAATTGGCCTCAGGTGTGCATCCACAACCCCCCCATAGTTATCATAAATAAGCACAAATTAGAGTTTCAAATATTTTCAAATTGAAAATAAAAAAAATCTAAGAGCTCTAAGATTAAAACATTAGAGAATCACTCACTTTCTTTCTTTGTAACTCAAAATTTTATTTGGCAAGTACAGGAATCCAGGGTGTTTTACATATAGACATTTCCATACAAAAATCACTCACTTTCTATTCATTCCTATGGGATTTTTAGAATTTTATCAGTGGGTTAAAATTTTGCACAATGCATAAAAGAAACTATATAAAATATTTAAATAGCAGGAGGAGAGAGCCAAGTTTGATTGTCTTCCGGCTTCTTCTATCTTCAAATTTCCAGGGGCAGCTGCATGCTCTGTAAAACGAAATAGCCGACTTTTTGTTAAAGTTTGGCTTTTTGTGCTACTGCACATGTGCAGCCGTGAGTAAAAAGAAGAAACCAGAAGACAATAGCTTGGTGGAAGAATCCCGGACCAGTGCAGTTTTCTTCTGATAGGAGCACTTGCCCAGGTTTCAGGTAAGTACATGCAATCACTTGGGGGTGACTAACTTTTGACACCTCCAAGTTAAAAGACCTTTCCTTCCCCTTTAACCTCCTGAAGCTCCTGTCACATGGCATTCACGGCTGTTGGGGGTAGTATGCCCATGGCCATCCCCACACCCTCTACCACCCATTCTCCCACTCCCATGGCTCCTACTATTCACTACTAACTAAAAATGAAAATAGGGGGGGTTTGGAGATTTGGGGGATGGGAGGGATAAATAAATAAAACACTAAACTAAACTAAATCAGCAAAGAAAAAAAAATAACTCAGCAGTAGTTACACTCACAGAAGGACAAAGACAAACACAGTCCTAACAAAGGATCTTGGGTCGCATGGGTGAACAGGAAAGGAGAGATGGAAAAACAGGAAACTGAAACCCACTACTTTCACTTGCACTGACTCCAACAGATATCTCTTCAAACACCTACTCTAGCTGAAGGACACAAAATGCTCCTAGTTCATGTTCTAATCACAGCCCACAATAAACTGAGTAATGGCCACCTGTACAACTGCTTATATAGATAGTGGGAGGGCTCAAATCCCATTGGTTGATGTGGAAGGAAAGGATAAAATGATGCATGCATGATGTGCCTTTTTTTACTGCACAACTCACCGTGTGGCAAATTTTTGATGCAGTTGTACAAAACTTTTCATCAGTGGAAAAGCGCAAAAAATTAATAGTGGTAAAAGAATTCACTCATCACTAATTTTAACTGAGATAGAAGTAAAGGTTAACTGTTAGCCAGTCTTGATGTGCTACATATAGTGATTAGCAAATCTGTCCTGTTTGGCTTCACTGAAATATCGATTGAACCATTAAAATTTGCAAAAATGTGACAATTTGTGGAGCACAATAAAGTCAATGGATCTTTTTCTCAATGACTTTTGCAACACAAAATAGTGTAATTCTGATGTGAATCAATTCCTGGCAATAGATTTTGCTCTTCCCTAGTGACATATCTAAGGTAAACTTTGTTAGGAATTTGCACAAATTCTTATATGAGGACAGGAATTTATATTATATTCCAACTTTTTCATGACTTTCAATAATTATTTTAAAATAACACTAACATATACAACATCAACAAACATTTTTAATTTCACTTCAACAGTAGGAGAAATTACGTATCCTTGACATTTAGTTTTTAGTATAGGCAACGGTTAAAGAGAGAATTATCGATATTTTGTTAAAGGAGTTGGCAATAACACGTTATTGTTAATAATTTTATTATATTTGTTTTATCTGCTGTGCTATTATTTTAAATGCAGAAATTGGCGTCAGCTCAGTGCGCCACAGGACTGTTTAATTTTTTTGCTAGAATTATAGGTCGTAAAGAGATATCACTATAATGAATTACCTTCCATTGCAATGTGTCAGGTCTGCTTGTGACAAATGATAGGGCTGCCGGTGAAGCCTTCAATTGATAAGCACAGAATGATCTATAATTCCAAGTCATCCACCAGCTTTGTAGTAATTTCACTTTGTTATTGCTAACTAGTTAGTTCAATCTTTTTCCTTTCTGTAAGGGCGACACACACACGTTCCATGGCAGTTACTCATTTTTGTTCGGAAGCCTGAACTGGCCTTCAAAACAGTTCAATTAATATGTATAGTATTACTAAGTGGTTACTATTCATAGTCTTATTTATATTTGTGTAAAATTCAAATGGAGTGTAGTGAGAGGTGGTAGCATTGTCCATACATATTGCGGATTTTTTATGTTGCTATGCCATTGCTAGTCTCCTAGTTGCCAAGGTAACAAGCATTCCATAATCATAGAACACCAAGCCCATGTCCACTTCCAAGGCACCCATTTTGATGGATCCATACATTTCTTTTTTGCCCTAAGATCTCAGCCTTCGAAAAAAATGATATAGCATAATACCACTGAAATATATCAAGTCTTCAGGACATATGCTTCAAAAGGGAAACTAAAGCCTATTTTGAATAGAGTTATAGTAGTAACCTCCAACTACTATGCTTTCTTCTTTTCATCCAAGCTCTATTCTCTATTCTTCAAAACCCTCAGTCAAAATCCTTCACTTGTCATATTCTTCCTGTCCACAATTCAAGGTTAAATATAAAGAAGCAGATAATAAACTCAGTAGTTGGGTGAATCTGGATACACTACTTATAGTACATAGGATGGGCTCGTGTCCCTTCTTAGCAGTCTAGTTGGATCAAACACAAACAAATGGGCCATTTATAGAGAGCACTTGTATCTGGGGTATCGTTGTGATTTGCACAAGTTCGGCTCTGGTAAGTACAAGACAGCCCTGTGCCTACTATGGGGACGGCAGTAAGTACAGGGCTCTGTTGACATCTGTGCACACAGGCACTCCCTAACTTGCTCATCTGAATAATGGGAAGGCCCAGATTTGTGAGAAGGTCACAAAGGCCCGGGCCTAGGGAGGCTAAACTTTAGGGGTGGTATGCCCCCCAGCCACATTTGGTTTTCTGGAGCACTGTGAAAAGGGTGAGATTTTTAATTCTTTTGCACCAATTCCTGGGACTGAGGAGGAACAAATGTTTGAGCAAGGGGGCTTCTAGTGAGAGAAGAATGAGTAAGGAGCAATTGCATATATGTACGGGGGTGGTAGATGATTTATGGAGGCTGGCCTATGGGTGCAGTTATTGCAAACCCAGGGCTGATGATGGGTAAGTTAGATGCTCGGTAGGAGGGTGGAAGAGAGGACACCCATGTGCCTTCACCTGTCCCTCATGGTGAACACAATTTTTGAGGTCACAGGTCTCTGAACTCCAAAATGGAGCTTACTTTGCACCCTGGTGTGTCCTTAATAAATGACCCCTAAAGCTGTCATTGATAGTAATGTATGGATATTTATGAGCATTTTATACATATGCTTATACAGTAGCTACAGTATGTAGTCTGAAGTACTCCATAAATACTCCATAAAAGTGCTCCACAAAATGATCTTTACTTGCAACACCAAAATTTTAACAATTTCCAAAATAAGATATTTATAAAAAAAGTTCTATTTTATCGAATTAAAGTTGAGATACATACAGTAGCATAAATAATCTATAAATCTATTAGCTATAAATACATATTAATTTGCTGTGCGAGCCTCACTAATGGGAAGGGATGAACAAAATCATTTGACTTGTTTCCTAATGCATTGAATCGTAGGGGGTTATTTACTAATTTCTGGTCGGGCTTTTTTGGGGAAAAACTCGAATTTTTCAAGTTTTTTTTTTTTTTTTTTTAAAACTCACATTTTTCCAGGTCTATTAAAGTGGACCTGTCACCCAAAAATCTGTATAATAAAAGTCCTTTTCAAATTAAACATGAAATCCAATTTCTATTTTTTATTAAATCATTCATAGCTGTTGTAAACTCATTTAAACATCTCAGCTGTCAATCAAATATTGTCTTACAACAAAGATTCCTGATTCCCCAGTCTCTCCAAGCTCGGTATCCGGAAGAGAGGTTGGCACCTCTCTAATATGCATGATTTGAATTAAACACACAGAGGTTTGGGCAGACAATTACTTTCACTTTCTATTCAGCACTTCCTACATGTCACTGCTCTCCCCACATTCCCCCCAATCTCTTCACCATTTAATTGTGTAGCCAGGACATGGGGATGGACATCAGCTCCCCCATTCTGATGCACAAACAAGATTCTGAGATGATACAAGACTTGTCTTAATAACAGTGTCCCACAAAATGGCTCCTGCCTGCTTGTTATAATTATGAATTCCCAGACTGAAGGAAACAAGATTCAAATAATTTATACAGTGTAATTAAAGTTCATTTTGCTTGACTTATGTGATAAAATAGGATTTTGGACAATTTTTTTGGGTGACGGGTCCCCCTTTAAAGGCCGATGCAGGAAACAGCATGAATCCAAAAATCCACCATTTCAGACCTGCCGAGGTTGTGTAAATGATAATGGCAGAGATCCCTTTCCTATTTTGATGTTTCTGTGGTCTTCTCTGGAATAAGCCCAAAAATCTTAGCATTTCAGACTTTTTGGGCAAAAATTAAAAAAAAATAGGGAAAAAGCCAGAAAAAATGGAGTGATTCAGGAAAAAACTCATATGATTTGGGTTTCACTCAACTTTATTGACTTTTTAACCTTACTGATTAAATCAAGTTTTTTTAATAATAAATAAGGTAAAATCAGGTTTGGGAGTTTGGTTGTGGTTTTTTATTTATATAATGAGATAAATTAAGATTTTAGAAAATAACCCTCTTAATGTGGCATTGCACTAGATAACCTTTAGTTGTCTAAACATGGTGCTTTTTTAATTCTCAAATTGTAATTGGCGCATTAGGGAGTCAGTGAGGTATTTGGAGGAGAAATTAACATTTGGATTTGGTGCATGTCTACTTCATATATTTTTCAGCAATGTGTAGATCCACCTACAAAAAAATGACATGAAAACAAAATTTGATGCCATTTCTAGTGCAGTGAAATGGATATTTTGCAAATAAAACAAAGCCATCGGTTTCGTGAACACTTTTGGAAAAACCAGGTATTGTCCTATTATATCTACTTATTGGAATGTACCATACAAAAAAATCAATAAACATTTTTTACACTCCAGGAGTAAAGATGTAAAAACTGCTAACAGTTAATTTTACTGAGCAATTCCTACTGACAACGCTCAATTCTTTTTTGCGAAATTGTTCCCAGGAAACGTTATCTTGTTTATTGAATAGATGTTTTGGTGTTTTGAACAGTGAACGCTTCTTGTTTATGTTGCACCGGTTAAGCTAACACTTTTTTTTTTTCAGTGCCGCCAAGTATATTTTTGTTTATAACGCTACTTGTATATGCATTGCTGTACATTAAAACAATACATCAGTAGCACAGATGGGAAACAGAATATGATTTTCTCTATAAAGACAACAGGTTTTTTTATGTTTAGATGTTTGTGCATAATCATAAAAGCCTTTGTGTTTTCCTCTAGGAAGAGTTAACTCCGCGGTATCCTTTCCTTCAGGGGGGTATCACTGCCTCCCCATGGTGAGCATTGCAGGGTAGAGAAGCTCCTCGGGGAAGATGCCAGTAGTATTCAGTTGCAAATCCAACGTTTGCAGCAGTATTGTCATTGCAAACATGAAAAATAGAATAATCATAGCATTTTGGATTGTTAATGAATTCACTACTTGCAATGTCATTTTTTGGTGTAATAAACATAATATACCATATGCAGGTGTCCTGTACCCTGTGTTTCTATTTTAATGGGAAATCTACAGCCTTATGCCAAATTCGGTTTTGCTTATCGTCTTCCAGCTGTCATGATGCTTATCAGTTTTCTGTTTGCTCTTTGGAGGGGAATCAAATCGCCTGCCAAACCTTTGCATTGCAGCTTCCTGCTGAACTGTCTTTTTCAAATCCTAGCAAAGCATTGACATTGAGTCTGCAAAGTGTACAGAGCTAAACAGAATATGTTTCTGAGGACAAAGGTATTGCATTTACAAATATATTTTACTGTGTTTAGTTATTCATTTAAATTCACAAATTGAGAGTGTTGCTCCATTTAATAATGGTACCAGTATGGTTGTAACAGATACAGAAAAGGAAAATGTGCTAAATCAGTTCTTTTCTTCAGTGTAAACAATAGAGGAGTCTGAGTTCCCAGGCTCACTTTATAGCTGCACTGATGGCTCAGCTCAATCTAGTCAGTGGCTGACTCAGGATATGATTCATAAAGCTTTAATACAAATGAATGTAAACAAGGCTCCAGGGCCTGATGGCATACACCCCCGGATTCTAAGAGAGCTTAGTTCAGCTTTAGACCAGCCCCTATCTCTGATTTTCTCAGATACACTTTCATCTGGTATGGTATATTTAAAAAGGGATTCCGATCTCAGCCTGGCATCTATAGGCCAGTAAGTTTGACATCTGTGGTGGGCAAATTATTTGAAGGCTTGTTAAGGGATCACATTCAAAATTTTGTCCTAGTGAATGGCATTATGAGCAGCAATCAGCATGGCTTTATGAAGGATAGGCCATGTCAGACAAATGTGATTGCTTTTTATGATGAGGTAAGTAAGATGGGGGGGGGCAGTAGATGTGATCTATTTGGATATTTGGATTTTTCCAAAGCATTAAACTAGACATGCAGGAAGAGAGTTTTTGAAAGTTGGGGGGGGGGGGTGATATTTTGGGCATCCGAATGAAGTTGTTTCGCTGAGACACTAGATTCACCAATAAAAGTTTTTAAAGGTTTTTAGGGCATTGCCCCAAGCAACATAATTCTTGTTAGCGTTGGCTAAATGGTTTTAAGTAGAGTGTTGGTTGTTTTTTAGGAAAAAATCTATTAAAAGTAAGCTAGTAGTACACTATTGGTATATAATATATACATTTGGAAATCACCTAAACTTACCAACTAAGGGTAAGGGGAATAATGATGTAAATCCCTGGTTCCTATATCCTAGATTGTGGGTCAGAGTCTGTGGGTGTGTGAGCGCCCAACATATAGATTTGTATGCTTACATATTTATTGCTATCTAAGTACAAAGATTAGAGTACAGGAAACTAGACTAGATTCTAGAACTCAGGGTTTAAGGTCACTCTATTTGCTATTTTTCTACAGAACAAGAAATACTTTTGTTGTCTTCTGTCACAAGTATTACTAGTGCTAGGCTAAAGGAGTCAAAAGCCATTTAAAAGCACAGATGCTGCCCCATGGACTAATATATGGTTAGATAGTAACATGTTGGTTTAGAAGATGCCCTCTAGCTTTGTGAGGAGTTTTCATGATACACAAGCCATCTGGTTAATATCCTGAGTGAAGTCAAGCTCAAGAGGAACAACAGGGACAGTTATTTATTGAAGTCCAATGGACTGATATATGAATATTTGAATTTTCATTTTTACTATAATTCAAGGTTTTTGGAGCTAAAATACACAAAGTTGAATTAGAGTTTTACATTTTTTAAGACATGTATTAAGAACAAATAGCTCCGACACAAAAGTAAGCGTTTCTCTCAATTTGTGTTTTTCAAGTTTTAAACTTGTTTGGAGTTGGTAGATCCATTGATGATGAAAATGATGCCTATAAAAACAAATTTGATGCATTCAATGTTTTTTTCCACTGTTTTAATCTATTGAGCTATTAATATTCAGATTGTTTAATGAATAAGCAAACATTCGAGTTTCATAAAATTCTGAGTTTATTCGAATTAGACACAAATTAGAAAATTTCACAAATATTGATAAATAGGTCTCCCTGTGGTTAATTTGATACAATTATCTCTTATTGATATTTTTTTTTTACTTTTAAATAAAACAATGCAATATTGTGGTTAGTTTTGCAACAATTTTAATTTTTTTACTGTTATAATTAAAAGCAGTTGCACCCAAGGCTGGTGCCCCCCTGCACACACTCTCACATATGTGTGAGAGAGCCACAGAGTGAGGAGTGGGTGGTGTGACCCTCCAGGACCTTGAACTAGGGGTAGGTAGATAGAAGAGTTATGTGCCTACCCCTAGTGAAATACATATGAATAAAAGTTATTTCCATTTTAAATGCTCACATTGCATTTATTTAATTGTTTCTATTTCCTGTCTGCCAAAGAACAATGGTCATGTCTTAAGGACATGGATTTCAGATACTCTGTTGGCATAAGGGCCAAAGTAACATAAATAACATTTCTCTGAATGTCCGTCTCATTTGCATTTACTACACTGCTGCTTCATATGTCTGAGCTGCTTTCATTCCAGATCTAGAAAGTAACAAAAGTATGATGTGAGATATGGTAGTACTATAGCGTTACTCAAACATATTCATTTATTAATATGTTATTAAGCATTAGAGGACATTTATCAACCTTCACAATTTAGTGGTTTTAGAAACCGCAAATAAAAAATGTTCTCGGAACCACAAATGCCATGAAATTTATTAAAAGCTCCAAATATAAAAAGCATGAACAGAAACAAACGAAAAGCTCTAAAACCGTAAAAAAAAATCACATTTTCAGACATTATTAGTGAACTAACATCCAAAAACCTCAAAAAGTCTGAATGGCTAAAAAAAGACAAAATGAGATCATTGCAGATCCCGTTGACTTGTATAGGACGTCAGCAGCTTTTACTTGCCAAAATGTTGTATAAAGAGTTTTTTTAATTTTGTTAATAAACCTAAACTTTGTAGAGTTTTAGATACATTTAAAAAAATACAATTTGTGAAAAAAAAAGAAAATTGCACTTTAGTAAATAGGCCCCTTAGTATCTTCACACTGTTCCCACCATCAAAAAATGAGATGCCATACAGGCATATGATGGGATATTATTAGCGTTGGACGAATTTATTAGTCAGGAGCAAATTCGCTGCAAATTTCTGAGTTTCGCCGCTGGCGAATAAATTCATGAAATTGCCACAAAAATTCATGGCATATTTTTGATGCCAATGACAATTCTGATGCCAGGGACAATTCCAATGCTGGCAACAATTCTGATGCCTATCAAAGTCAATGGGTGCCTAGAATTGTCGCTAGCGTCAGAATTGTCGCTGGCATCAAAATTGCTGCTAGTGTCAAAAATATTTTGATGCCATTGTCAAAATTTGCGTTTCGCAAATTTTTCACCGTTTCGCAAATTTCACAGGAATTTTTTTTTTAAATGATTTGCAGCCATTTTCTTTCCTTTCATAAATTCTGGCAGAGTTTATAAAAAATGTTAACGCTTGGTTCTAGAGATGCACTAAATCCACTATTGAGGATACGGCCAAATCCCAGAATCCTTTATGAAAGCTTTTGGCCGAATAACAAACCAAATCTGAACCCTGATTTGTATATGCAAATTAGGGATCTAAAGGGAAAAAGTGGGGAAAAAAATTGTTCTGCAATGTTTTGTGACAAAAAGTTATGTGACTTCCCTTCCCACCCCTAATTTAGGGTTCAGCCAGACACAAGGATTTTGCTGAATCCTGCTGAAAAAGGCAGAATCCTGGCCGAATCCTGAACCAAATTCTAGATTTGGCGTATCCCTAATCAACCTCTGTTAAAGTTGTCCCAAATTGTTCATTCAGTAGCCAGCTTAAAATAGTCTGGTAGTAGTTTACACTGTTCACACTTATTCTGAATGGGTGTTACAATATCAATTATATATTACTGGATGAAGTTGGTAATTACATATTAGAATTTTACACCTTTAAATATTTTTAGAGGTACATTTCTGTCTGTTGGACGAGTGATTTTAAGACATTTTGATCAAATACAGAAATCTGGTAATTTACTTTATAATACCGATGCCTACTGTACAGAAATGTATGTATCAGCTTAACGGTGGTTCCCAATGTGTCCATAGGATTTGACACACACCTACACAAAGCAGCAAGTGTGTATAATGTGGGTGCCTTGGGATGCAGTCTTGAGTTCTAAATAATGCACATGACTACAAAATAGCTTTGTCTGAGTCTGAAATTCAGGGAAAAATCACAGTCGTGCTGTAAACTTCAAAAAATATTTGTGAAAAGTAACATAAATGCCAAATTGTTGTATCAGCACAACTCAAACCCAATAGCAGGTCCCTCGCTTCTCAATATCACACAGATATGAATTATTATAGAGCCAATAAAAAAGCCAGTCAAGAGGAAAACTCGGGCTGGAAAAGTTAAAGGAGAAGGAAAGGCTAAAAGTAAGTGAGGTTTATCAGAAAGGTCTATATAAATACACCAGTAACCCCTCAAAGTAATGCTGCTCTGAGTCCTCTGTCAAAGAAAAAAAACAAATTTCTTTCCTTCTATTGTGTACTCATGGGCTTCTGTATCAGACTTCCTGTTTTCAGCTTAAACCTCCAGGGCTAGGGCTTGAGCATGCTCAGTTTGTTCCTCTTCCTGCTGTAATCTGAGCCCAGAGCTATGAGGGAGAGCCTCTGGCAGGAAGTGATTTCATACCAAGCTAATATGACAGCTGCTATCCTAAACAATCAGAGAGAGCTTCTAGAGCTGTTTACTCAGGTATGGTAAAGCATTCTGCAGAATAAATATAGTGTTATAGCTTGTACTATTGTGACTAATATATTGGCAATAATCTGCTTCAATTGCTTTCCTTCTCCTTTAAGGAGAATTCGACATTTGTGAATATTTTGTAACTCTTTGAGAGTTGTCTATACTGTATGTGTGCAGTTAGGTACTTTTTTTTGTGGCTTTTGTAAAGTTTTTGGTAATTGGTCAGCCAGGTTGTGTCTTAGAGGTGAGGGCTTTCAGAAAAGGAGTTCTGGGATATGAACAATTAATGTAGCTGGTAAAAAAAATGGTTGCTGATGCCCACAGGCAAGTGTTAAGGATATTTGTTTCTTCAAAAAATGTTCTCCTCACTATTACCCCTTGCTGTGGGGCAGTTCAAAGACATTGCATTAGAAAACATACTTTTACCACATTATGGCCATTCTTTGTGATGGGTTGCCTAATTGCAGAAGTCCACCATTTTATGGTCTCAAATTTGTTTTCGAGAATAAATCGAACACTACATTCTTCCGTTGAGTACAAGATGGTGTGGGTATCACTTTTATAAGCAGGAGCAGTTCATGTCACCATCATCATTTTCAAGGCAAAATAAAGTATTAATTATATTGGTTCAGAACAATTTAGTTATTTGCCGGGATATAAATATACAGTAAACATTAAATATACTGTACAAACATTTTGTGAAGGTGGTGCAGGACGTGGTTTAGGAGTGGCCCCCACTGCTCTCCTTGTAATGTTAGGTGTAATATAGAATGAAAGTGACAGGGCACAATGCAATCAATCTTGCCCACGATTCTGATTTCAATTGGAAATTTGTTTTAAGGACACAAAATATCCATAAAGTGTTGAAAAAATTTACACCATTACAGTGGGTAGGCCAGTTGAGATTGCTTGTGTGGCTGGCGAAATTAAAGTCATGTTATACTTATTAATATGCAGTATATGATTGCTGAGCTTGTAGATTAAATCATATTTGCTAATACCCTAGGGGCCCATTTATTAAACCTCAAATTTATCTGGTCAAGTTTTAAAGGGGAAAACTCAAATTTTTAGAGAAAAAAAATTCAAATGTCAGGGGGCATATTTATCAATGGTCGAATTTTGAATTGAAAAAACTTCGTAATTTGAATTCAAAAAGACCAACCGAAATTAAGACGAAGGTTTTTTTTGGTCGAATAGGTCCGTTTTCCAGCGAAAATCGGCAGAATTTGATTTGTATGAATCAAAGGAATATTGAATTCAATCAAATTTGATTCAAAGTTTTTCCCAAAAACAAGTTTGATTTTTCAAAGTCCACAATTGACTCCAAATAGGTTCTAGGAGGTCCCCCATAGGCTAAAACAGCAATTCGGCAGGTTTCAGATGGTGAATGGTCGAAGTTGAATTTTTAAAGAGACAGTACAAGATTTTTTTTTTTCAAATTCAAATTGAATTTGGATTATTCCCTATTTGAAGTACACAAAAAAAAAATTTTCATTCAAAAATTCACCTTGACCATTGATATATCTGCCCCTTAGCGATTTATTTTACCCCAAAGCTGCAAAAAATCCAGATTTTAAAATAATCCATCTAAAACCTGTCATGTACAAGTCAATTGCAGATGTCCCTGAAGTTGTTTCTTGACATCGTAATCTGCGTTGGATAATACAGTAAAACTGGGGTTTTTGTCTGATAAAGTCAAGTTTTCAAATTGACAATTTGATAAAGTCGAGTTTTCGGATCAATCCTATGATACAAATTGACACCCGGTTTTGTTGCAGCGTTTTTTTGCTCCAATGTTTTTGAGAAGATGTATTCATAAATGAGCTCTAATAGTGGATGGGAGTTTGGTCGAATTTGTTTTTAAAAAAACTTCAATAATCTAAATTTTTAGTAAAAAAACCCCTCAAATCTTCAGAAATGAGTCTGTTCAGGGTTGTCCTTAATTATACCCCTACAAGTAAGGCTGAAGTAAAGTACATGAGATATTCCCTCTACCAGTGTGTTTGAACCATTTGTACAACTGCTACAATTGCCCCAGCTTCCTTCCATTGGGCTGTAATATGAACCACCTTCCATAGTATTGTCAACTCTTACCCTAAAATATGCTTACTAGAGAGCATTTGGCCTGAGGAATAACAGGGCTTGGGTTTCCCAATGTTTTTCATTATATTCAGCAGTAGGTAGGTTGTGGTTGTGACTGTTTCTCCATTAACTGTAAATACTTCATTGGCCATCAGGTCTACATTAAGGACATATTTATCTAGGTGTGAAAAACATGTAGATGAAATACACTAAATGTGAGCTGTAAGCTTGAAAGAAACCATGGAAAACCTGCCATTGAGTGTTTTCCACAACATATTTTACCACTTTTCATGCCAGAAATTCTTTGCTTTTTATTTAGTGGGTTAAATAAAGACTAGAAAATCCAGTACCTTTTTAAATTTGCCTGTAAATAAATTTCACAATTATTCCTCTTGTGATGATTAAAGATGAAACCCGCACATTAAATGTTCCTTAAAATGAAATGCTCTCATGGGGGTCTCAAATTCGTGTATAGCAATCCTATCGAGCACACCAGTGAATATCGGCTCATACGAGGCTTAATTAGCAACTTCCAACATCCTCACAAACTAATCTCAGGGATGAGATCACACAGCCTTTTCTCCTGTATGAGATATTTGCATTTCTTAAAGTCACAGCTTATTTTTTATTTCTCTTCCAAATGAAATAAAAAAAAATTATTCCAAATGTTGGCTTTCTGGTCAAAGCCTTACATACAATTAAGTACTTCTATCAATATTGTGATTAAGTGCCAAATCGGTGACAGTGGATCACGACTAAATTAATTTCCTCACTCCTAGACTTTACTCACTCATGACCATCTAATCTCAGTTAGTTTTTAGTTTATCCCACAAACAAGCCAAACTTCATAACCTAAGGCTTTACAGATATTGTCCTGCTGTTTCCCTCTGTAGCCCCTTTGCCTGTGCACAATCTGGTCTTTATATTGTTCTACACTGTACAGAACATACTGCTCTTTAATTTCAAGCAAAGTTGGTTAATTAAAAAATGAGTAGTAAAGTAATAGGATTTTTTTAAATTAGTATTATAAATGAATGTATCCTTCATCAGAGCCATCATCCAATTCCACTAGGGAACTTTTTTTGAGGGCCAAAACAGGTTCTCTTGCAGTATTTCCCTGTATACGATACTCATTCCCTTCAACCCTACAGTATGATGCTACTTTACTCTAGATATGGTGTTTCTGGAAGTTTTGATAGAGCTAGATGCGTGCCTTATATAGGGATTTATGCTCTGGTCATATCTGAACTCAAATTTTTTTCTCCTATGTTGCAACTGGGTTTCTCTCATGCATTTTTAAGGACTTCTGATGTGCAATCACACAGTTCCTTTTGAGTAATGACTTCTTGTGTGACATATAGGTTAGTTTTTGCTTGCTCATGCCTACAGTGAAGAAAGTTGCTGGTAACATCATCATTAGTGATGGTCAAATTTATTCAGCAGTCGCAAATTCGCAGCAAATTTGCGCGATTCGCTGCCAGCGAATAAATTCGCAAAACGCCTGCGAAAGTTCGCCGGGGTCAAAAAAAAATTGTTGCCGGCGTCAAAAACGAGACGCTGGCACAGTTTTGCGAATTTTTCACCCATCACTAATCATCATTTTTTTTACTGCAGGGGCTGGGCAATATAGAAGGAATTACTGAAATACTTCAGTCTACCAAAACCTGAACAATACGGAAGGTCGTCCTGAAGAAGGACAATGATTCCTAGCACAAGTCCAAAATAAATTTGGAATGGTTACAAAACAAAATGGTGAATGTCCTGCCATGGCCCAGATCTCAGTCCAACTGAGAGTCAGTGGCAATGTTGGGAAAGAACATTCATTGACGAAACTGAACAACCTGGAGATATTGTGCTAAACTATATAATATGTAATATTTACCTTGAAAGACTTATTGCTGCAGCAAAGATAGATTTATAAAATATTAGTGTGGGCAATGAATACTGATACAGACACTTTTTTATTTTTTAACATAAAACATAATCACCTTAAAGACGACAAGTTTTGACTATTTGTATAATGCAGAGAAAAACGAAAAACGATATTTTAATAAATGCAGAGCGAATATATAAGGTTTTCTTTCCCGACGATCACAGAGAATGGCTTAATTATATTTTAGCAGCTCTTGAAAAATTGACTACAGAAAAAGAACTAAAGAGGAACTGAAATGAATGGCAGTTTGGCCCTGATGTCAAATAAGACACGGCTTGATGATATGCTGGCTCTAGATCTGCCATAGCTCAAAATGGATATGGAAACTTTAATATGTAATGCAGCATATGAAATATGAATGTCTAGCTCATCATCTAATTCCTGTAGGAAAATGACTAATGGAGAATTTTTACAAAGGAATATCAAGTGTGATAGAAATTTAGATGTTAGTCAATAGGCAGTGATGAAGAAACTCCCTCTATTGATCATTTGATGACTGCTACAACAGCAACATAATAATAATAATAATAATAATAATAATAATAATAATAATAATAATAATAATAATAATAATAATGATAATAACAACAACAACAACAACAACAACAACAATAATAATAATAATGATAATAATAATCATAAAAAAGTTGGAAACCTAAACACAAATGTAAATGAATTAAAATGAGTATTAAAATTGGCATTTGTTTCCCGCTTGATCTTATTTGCAGAGCAGACGTGAAAAATATTCACTGCTGTATGAAGTTGGTAGACAAGTGTTTTCATGTCTTATACTGTAGCTTAAACAGCAATACTAGCTGAGTTTGTTGGTGGTAGTTGAATAACTCTTGGCATGTATATACACATGGGGAGGATCATTTATCAACAGTCACATTTTAGTTGTTTTTGTGGTTTTTGAAACCACAAGTAAACAATTTTTTTTCTAAAACCGTGAATGTCATGTAATTTATTAAAGGATCTACATCTAAAAAGTATATATGAATTGGAAAAAGGCAAGCTGAACTATGCACTAAAAAATATGAAAACCTCTAAATTCAAGTTTTCGGACAAATACTAGCAAACAAATTCCAAAACTCTGAATGTCAAAAAAAAAGTATAATTGGAGGACTGCAGGACCGCAGGACCTTAACTGCTTTCCATTAGCAATGTTTAGAATTAGGGTTTTACATGGTTTTTACACAATAAATCTTGAATTGTTGGCGCTTTAAAATAAATTAAAAATACACACATTTTTAGAGAAAAAGTACAATTTGTGAAAAAAAATAGAAATTTGAATTTTAGTAAATTGAATTAGTGATAGCAACCCCCTTCTTCCCCCCACCAGCAACCCATCAGCAGCACAATGGGAATGCAACTGGATAAATGCATTGCTGAAAATATTTCAATGGCCCACCTAGTGGTATATATGAGAATACTAGTGATTAGAATTTTTTTTACCCCAAGCATGAATTCACTGCAAAATTCTGCATTTCACCATCTGCAAATTTATTTGCGAAACTGTGGCAAAAATTTGCCACACAAAAAAAATTTGCTACAACAAAATAGTTGCTGAGACAAAAAAAGTTGCCACAAGAAAAAATGACCATCAGCTTAAATGCATTTTGAGTGAGAAATAACTTTAAAAAAAGACACCCATTGACTTTAATGCATTTGGACAAAAAAAATTGCTGATACAAAAAAGTTGCCAAGACAAAAAAATTCACTGAAAGAAAAAACGCCCATTGACTAATGCATTTGGAGTGAGTAATAAAGTTGGTGACTAAAAATTTGTTGCACCAAAAAAAAATCTTGTCATCTACTGACTTCAGCGCATTTCATGAATTCTTCACCTTTTTGTAAATTTTTCAGCAGTTTCACAAATTTGTTACCAAAGCAAAATGGCTTTCGCAGATTCGCTCATCACTGGAGGATGGCACAATAGTAAAAATCCACGTCCGACTAACCCAAGTTGCATCTCGTTTAGTTACATTGAGTAGGAGAAAAAATAGCTTATCTAAAAGCAATTTCATTGTGCAGTGCTGGCTCTTTCTGAAAGCACAGGATCAAAAATATGTGATTAGCAGAAAAAAATAGGAATGTTGCCAAATAACGTTGCCAAATATGATATCATTAGAAATGTTCTGAATTGCAAGAAAAATACTGTATGCATATTGACGCAGGGGAACCCTGTTGTTACCACCTTTAAGTTTAAGGTCTGGGTTCCCACAGTGGCCAGAGTAAAAAAACATAACAGACTTCCACCTGAAGAATTACAAGTAGACATGATGTTGGTGTTCAGTCACCAGATGTGACACCATTAAGAACTGCATACTTGAACTGGCTCAAGTTAATGCGTTTGCAAATAAGTGAAATGCATACAGTTGTCTGCATCACTAGCTCTCATAAGGGTCAAGTGTCCATTTAAAATGAAATTCAATTTTGGACATTGAGCTCAAAGCGAGACATTCAGTGGCATCATGACGTCATTGACGTCATTGTGGGGTGCAAAATTCATTCAAATATTTATAGAGATTCTATCATGATAAATGACACTGTTTACACTGCAAATAATTCACTCCACAATATACAATGCAGTGGCGTAACTAGATGTTGCTGGGCCCCACAGCAAATTAATTTTAGGGCCCCCAACATATCTAGTGTTTGTCCTGTTTTAACAATATATGTTGAAATTGCTCATCAATAAGAGCCTCATGGGGCCCCCTGTACCTCCTGGGCACCCTGCAGCCGCAGGGTCTGCTTCCTCTGTAGTTACGCCCCTGATACAATGTCATTCCTGAAGCAGCAAGTGTATTTAGTTGTAATATTGGTGTGTAGGTGCATCTCAGCTTATTTTGCCTGGTCATTTGCTTTCAGAAAGAGCCAGCACTTTTGGATGGAACTGCTGGGGGCAGCTGGGAAACTGACAATATTTCTAGCCCCATGTCAGATTTCAAAACTAAATAAAAAAATATCTCTTTGCTCTTTTGAGAAATGGATTTCAGTGCAGAATTCTGCTGGAGCAGCACTATTAGCTGATGTGTTTTGAAAAAAACATTTCCCTTTTAGGATACCATTCATTGCCCAACGTAGCTGCTGTCTTGTGTAGCTCCTGGGTGAGATTTCTGTATTGATTCCTGTGTTTTGACTGATCCCAACCTTGACTATTACTGCCAGTCCCTGTTGCCTGTTCTTAACTACACATTTGGATTCTGAATTGGTAACTTACTGCTGATATGGTTTTGATCTCGGCCTGACCTCTGACTACGTTGGGCTTCCTTTTGTTTATGCTCTGGTTCCCTGCCTGCCCAGAACCTGTGCCTTGGTTTTCTTACAATAAGACCTGGTGACATCCAAGTAGAGAAGGGCTTAACCTTAAAGTGAAAGGCAGCTGTTGTAGGTAGAAGTATCAGCTGTGATCGGAACCTTGGTCCTTGTTCTGGGTTTTGGGAGATGGGGTGACACCATAGCAACCAGGCTTAGTTATAGTCATTCTGCTGCATACAATGAAAGTAAAGACCTCACCGGTTGCTATGGACATTTCAAATAATCCCTCTTTGCACTTATGTCAGTAAATTGATCTTGTTTATTAAAGCTCAAGCAAGGTGGAAACGTGGCCCATGGTTTGAGCCTGGTGCTTCAACTCTTTCCAGTTATAGAATTCCTTGAGGATAAAACTCATGATATTATTTAGAGATGCAACAGAATTCACCAACTTAAAAGTGTTATATCAGTTAAAATATCTAATTTCTACTTCATAGGGAGATTTTTGTGGAAATTTGACTTCATGATATTGCACTGCGATCAAACACCAAGAGGATGGACATACTTCTATTTAGTTTCTTTTTGAAGCTTCCAGCTCCAGAAGCTCAACACACTTGTTTAATTGCTATTGGACAAACACAAAAACAAAACCCAACATACTTTAATATATTATTACGGGTAAAGTTTTAATTGTGTGCCCAGATTTCTCACCTTATAATAATATCATATACTGTATACGGAATGGCTGAAGAACAGACATTTTTAATTTTTAGTTTCCAAATAATATTGCAATTCTGTAAACTGCTAGTGAAAGGCACAATAATGCATGGTCATACAAAAATATCTATAGAATTAATTCAATTTAGTCAGTGTTATATAATGACTACGTTTTGTTTCAGATAAAGATTGAAGTTGGTAATTGTCATCCAGTGGCAAATGTGAATCAGTATCTATTTGACCTTTCTAGTTATGGGGCATTTAGAACTTTACATGGGGCAGTCAGTACATTTTATTCCAGGTTTTTTCATTTACTCTTTTTGTTATGGTTTATGTTGCTACTACTGCAAGCCATTGTCTAAAATAATTGAATCTATCATCAACCAGAGCTGGCATATCAGGATGGCAGCTCCCTGACAGCTCTCAAAATCCTATATAATCCTAAACTTCTTCCATGCTGAAAGGAATGATTGAGACGGAGTGTTACAGTGTTTTTCAAAACTGCCTTTATGTGAAGCATCCCAGGAAGCCTGAGCTAAAGCTTGTACACCGAGACGAGAGCTGCAGAATAACAGAGTGATGCCTTATTCACAGAATCTATTTCATGTCATACCAACTGCTGAATTGCACCCATAGTCTGCACTTTGTTGGCTGCCATAGGAACTTACTGTCATTATTACTTTGGCTCGTTACCTAGTTTGCAAAGCACAGGTGGAAGGATACATGGATATCTGCATACACACTGTTATATCAACATTCTCTAAATCATTCTGAGTGGGTGAACTTACATGTGAAGGTGAAATAGTAATAATGTGGCTGAAGGAAGGGGGAATTGCTTGTGAAAGACGGAGGTAGGGTTGGGACTTACTGTATTCCAATTTTTTTATCACAAAAAAACTGCTGAAGGCATCTTCATTTGCTCTACTTCTCCCAGTTCTTCTTTCTATACATTATGCCAGCTTTTTCTTTTTAATCTTCCCTTATAATTCATTCTATCACATACCTTTCCTATCTCCCCTGAACCTTCTGCCTTGACTAATTAGAAAATGGAGCAGTTGCTTGACGCCTGCAGGACACTTCACTGCTCAGCCACAACTGTTTAGAGCCCCTGACTCACACGAGAGAAGCTCAATTTCCAGAGTTAAAGGGTCAGCACCATGAGAAAAAAAAAATATATATATATATATATAATGCTTATAGTATAATGTGCTGTGACCCAAAACTAATATAACTGTGTTTCCTTCAGAAGGTCTATTAATATTATTAAATTCCTTTCTAGCAGTGAGGGTGCTATGCAGTGATGTAGGAACCATAAGATGTTTATTTGATTGATTGGTTAACTGCTGATAAATAGAGGTCAAATGTTAGCTGTGGCTCTCCAAACATATGTTGGATGAAAAGAATATACAAATTAGACTCTTGGGGGTCGATTTACTAAAATTTGGATTTCTCTTTTTCCTGAATTGTATTTTTCTGTAAAAAGTTGTGTTATTTTTATTTCTCTAAACCTCTAAGGTGCCAATTTACTAAAATTCAAATCTCTTTTTTTTGGCACAAATATTTTATTCGTTTTACTAGTTAGTTAGTGTTTTCTTTACTTCTCTAAAACTCTAAAAGTTCTAGACCTATTAAGGGGCCAATTTATGTTTTTTGTTGAGACAATTTTGTGTGCCAATTCGATTATGATTGACACTTCTAAAACTCGATTTTATCGAATTGGCACTGTGAAAACTTTATTTATTTATTGGATTATCAGATGAAAACCAATGTGGATCACAATGTCAAGAAACAGCTTCAGGGACATCTGCCATTGACTTCTTCATGACTTCGACAGGTTTGAGATGGAGTATTTTCAGATTCGGATGCAGCTTTGGTGTATAATAAATCTCTAAAAATGTTAGTATTTTTCCTCAAAAAATTTGCGTTTTCCCCTTTACACACCCCACCAGAAAAATATGAGTTTTAATAGTGGTTTTAAAAGCTCTAAAAACCCTAATAAAAAACTGTGGCGAGTAAAATTAGTTGAGGTCCCATATAAATCAATTGGATCTACACTAATACTGTGGGACTTTTTTTTTTAACCAGTCACACTTTTCAAGGTTTTCTTATATTTTTTTCGCTAGTCATTGTTAGAAAAAGTCGAATTTCTAGAGGTATTAGAGACATTTAGTATTTTCATATTTTTTTTTCCAAATGGTTCGGAGTTTCATTCTGTTCATCCTTTTTTTATTTGGATCTTTTAATAACTTTCTTGGCTTGTGGTTTTAGATAAACAGAGTTTAATAGTGGCTTCAAAAAAGCAACTAAAATTTGACTTTTAGTAAATGGCCTCCCCTTCAGTGTATATATATAGTAGCAGATAGACATAATCCTTATCTATGTGATACTTTCTTTTATTTTCCCTAATGGAAATTTTAAGAGAGGAAGGTATACTTATTTCTATTTGTGTTATTCCCTCAAGATACTCTGAAAATAACATTACAGATTAAAGGTTTTTTGCCTTGCCCAACAAAACATTGTCTCACTGGCAGGATGACTGTAATCTCCAAGAGGCCTCCAAATCTTGTTTATAGTCTCTTTATAACAGGCCAGAAGGAGCAAATTTTGACAGTCCAGGTGGTGCAAAATGATGTCACTAAAGGTATAGTCAGTCAAATGGCACAAATGGCAATCTACATGGTAGGGAGAACTTCATTGGTACTGAAAACTTATAATGGGAGAAACCTTAAATCTATTCCAGCAATATAATAAAGATGGTCGACTATGTCAACATCATCCTTGTTCTAGTCAATTCTACACACATTTTCATAACATTTTTGTATTATGCATGTTTATATGGACTACGTTTTTCCTGGAAATTGACTGTACACTCAGGGGCAGAGTTATCAAGGGTAGAATTAAAAGTGATAAATACTTCGAAATTCGACCCTCTAATTTTTCACCGAATTTGGCCATCGTACAATCTAAGTAAAATCATCGATCAAACGATTTTAGAGTACGATCGAACGATTTTACTTAGATGTGTAAAGACTTAGAAAAATGGTCTAGAAGGTTCCCATAGGCTAACATAGCACTTCAGCAGGTTCAATTTGGCGAAGTATTCAAGTCGAAGTTTTTTTAAAGAGACAGTATTTTGATTATCGAATGGTCGAATATTTTAACGATTTTACTTCGAATCGAGTTCGAAATCAAAATCATAGTCATAGTAGCTTATTCGATGGTCAAAGTATCTAAAAAATTACTTTGAAATTCGAACTTTTTTAACTTTGAAAATTCACTCGAACCTTAGTAAATCTGCCCCTCGTAGTTTGACTGAGCTGTGTGTTATGGCTGCTTTGCTAGTGCTCAATTCACTGTTTCTCTTTACCTGAGTCCAACTGTTCAGTAATGTATAAAATGAAGGCAGAGGACTCCAACTCCAAGTGATACTTTATTTGGTTGACATGTTTCAGACTATATAGAGCACTTTATCAAAGCATATTTCAAAGTGAAACAGCAAGTGAATTTAAACAGTTCCAGGAGGAGTGGTTTATTTCTAAAAGATGCCCACTTGCCCCACCCCTCAATCCATCAAATCACAAGATCTCAATCTATTGTAACAAAATTTTACAGAACTGTACAGGACGTTTGTAGACAGGAGTAATTTATTCCATGCAAGGAGTTTTCATAACCCAAAAGTGGTAAAAGATCTCCCTAAAGGCGATTTCATTATTCCCAAAAGGAAAGGCAGCAAGAAGCTTTGTGTCCTATAGGAAACAAACTCCTTAGTGAAGTCAAGGAGACAGGACCCCTGTGAATGTGGTGTAGAAAGTGGATAGCAGGTTAATGTCTATCACACTCTAGGAAATGTCAGATACTGTAGATAGTGTTGGTAGAAAGAGCAGCTTCAGCTTCACCCAAGAGAAGTAGTGTGGAGATGTTCATCGGTGAAATCTTGCCTATGTTAAAGAGATGCTCAAAGGAGCAGATTTACTAAAGGGCGAAGTGGCCATCACTAGTAGGGATGTAGCGAACGTCGGAAAAAAAGTTCGCGAACATATTCGCGAACTTGCGCAAAAATGCGAGCGGTTCGCGAACGGTTCGCGAACCCCATAGACTTCAATGGGAAGGCGAACTTTAACATCTAGAAAAGACATTTCTGGCCAGAAAAATGATTTTAAAGTTGTTTAAAGGGTGCAACGACCTGGACAGTAGCATGCCAGAGGGGGATCAAGGGCAAAAATGTGTGCTTGGAAGAGATAGTGTAGGGGGAGAGCTGTTAGTGATTTCAGGGACAGATGATAGTAAGTTTGCTGGCTAGTAATCTGCTTGATACTGCTCTGTATTGGAGGGACAGAAGTCTGCAGGGATTTGAGGGACATTTTAGCTTAGGTAGCTTGGCTGGCTAGTAATCTACTGTTCTCTTTAAACAACTGCCATACGTTGACCTTGTAGGCATTGTTTGCCCAGTTTTTTTGGACGCAGCCACTGAAGCACAGTTGCCATAAAAAATATGCCATATAAATGCTGAAAATAGTAATTTTTCGCCATACGTTGACCTTGTAGACATTGTTTGCCCAGTTTTTTTGGTTGCAGCCACTGAAGCACAGTTGCCAGAAAAAATATGCCATATAAATGCTGAAAATAGTCATTTTTTGCCATACGTTGACCTTGTAGGCATTGTTTGCCCAGTTTTTTTGGTCGCAGCCACTGAAGCACAGTTGCCAGAAAAAATATGCCATATAAATGCTGAAAATAGTCATTTTTTGCCATATACGTTGAGTCAACGTATGGCAAAAAATGACTATTTTCAGCATTTATATGGCATATTTTTTCTGGCCTCTGTGCTTCAGTGGCTGCGGCCAAAAAAACTGGGCAAACAATGCCTACAAGGTCAACGTCGTTGACCTTGTAGGCATTGTTTGCCCAGTTTTTTTGGCCGCAGCCACTGAAGCACAGAGGCCAGAAAAAATATGCTATATAAATGCTGAAAATAGTCATTTTTTTGGTCGCAGCCACTGAAGCACAGTTGCCAGAAAAATTATGCCATATAAATGCTGAAAATATGCATTTTTTTGGTTGCAGCCACTGAAGCACAGAGGCCAGAAAAATTATGCCATATAAATGCTGAAAATATAAATTTTTTTGGTTGCAGCCACTGAAGCACAGAGGCCAGAAAAATTATGCCATATAAATGCAGAAAATATGCATTTTTTTGGTCGCAGCCACTGAAGCACAGTTGCCAGAAAAATTATGCCATATAAATGCAGAAAATATGCATTTTTTTGGACGCAGCCACTGAAGCACAGTTGCCAGAAAAAATATGCCATATAAATGCTGAAAATAGTCATTTTTTGCCATACGTTGACCTTGTAGACATTGTTTGCCCAGTTTTTTTGGTTGCAGCCACTGAAGCACAGAGGCCAGAAAAAATTAAACCAGTAGGGTTTGCACCCTAGTTTGTAACGGTGGCGGAGGGAGGAGGAGGACGCTAAAGGACAGCTGTGTGTGGAGTCATGAGGCTTGAAGAGAAGGACAGCTGCATAGAAGTCAGAACAAGTCTTCCGGCGTGCAGTAACCCTCCGAGATCCACCCCTCATTCATTTTAATAAAGGTCAGGTAATCGACACTTTTGTGACCTAGGCGAGTTCTCTTCTCAGTTACAATCCCTCCTGCTGCACTGAAGGTCCTTTCTGAGAGCACACTTGAGGCTGGGCAAGACAAGAGGTTCATGGCAAATTGTGACAGCTCTGGCCACAGATCAAGCCTGCGCACCCAGTAGTCCAGGGGTTCATCGCTCCTCAGAGTGTCGATATCTGCAGTTAATGCCAGGTAGTCCGCTACCTGCCGGTCGAGGCGTTCTTTGAGGGTGGATCCAGAAGGGTCGTGGCGCTGCCTTGGACAGAAAAACATTTGCATGTCTGACGTTACAGACTGGCCAAAGGGCTTTGTCCTTGCAGGTGTGCTCGTGGCAGGATTACTGGCACCTCTGCCCCTGGAATGTTGATGAGTTCCTGAAGTGACATCACCCTTAAAAGCATTGTACAACATGTTTTGCAGGCTGGTTTGTAAATGCCGCATCTTTTCGGACTTGTGGTATGTTGGTAACATTTCTGACACTTTATGCTTGTACCGAGGGTCTAGTAGCGTTGCGACCCAGTACAGGTCCTTCTCCTTAAGCCTCTTGATACGGGGGTCCTTCAACAGGCATGACAGCATGAAAGACCCCATTCTCACAAGGTTGGATGCAGAGCTATCCATCTCCGCTTCCTCATTATCAAGGACTGCATCATCCACGGTCTCCTCCCCCCAGCCACGTACAAGACCAGGGGTCCCCAAAAGGTCACCACTAGCCCCCTGGGAAGCCTGCTCCTGTTGGTCCTCCTCCTCCTCCTCCACAAAGCCACCTTCCTCCTCTGACTCCACTTCTGGCACCTCTCCCTGCGTTGCAGCAGGTGCCTGGGTTCGTTCTGGTGATTCCGACCAGAAATCGTGCGCTTCCAGCTCCTCGTCACGCTGGTCTACAGCCTCATCTGTCACTCGTCGCACGGCACGCTCCAGGAAGAAAGCGAAGGGTATTAGGTCGCTGATGGTGCCTTCGGTGCGACTGACCATATTTGTCACCTCTTCAAAAGGTCGCATGAGCCTGCAGGCATCGCGCATAAGCACCCAGTAACGGGGGAAAAAAATCCCCAGCTGTGCAGATCCAGTCCTACCACCCAGTTCAAAAAGGTACTCGTTGACGGCCCTTTGTTGTTGCAGCAGACGTTCCAACATAAGGAGCGTTGAATTCCAGCGAGTCTGGCTGTCAGAAATCAAACGCCTGACTGGCATGTTGTAGCGCTGCTGAATGTCAGCAAGGCGTGCCATGGCTGTGTAGGAACGTCTGAAATGGGCCGACACCTTTCTGGACTGGGTGAGAACGTCCTGGAATCCTGGGTACTTGGAGACAAAACGTTGGACTATTAAATTTAACACATGTGCCATGCAGGGCACATGTGTTAAATTGCCTAGTCTCAACGCTGCCAACAGATTGCTTCCATTGTCACACACCACTTTTCCGATCTGCAGTTGGTGTGGGGTCAGCCACCGATCGGCCTGTGACTGCAGAGATGACAGGAGTACAGATCCGGTATGGTTTTTGCTTTCCAGGCACGTCATCCCCAAGACAGCGTGACAACGGCGTACCTGGCACGTCGAATAGCCTAGGGGGAGCTGGGGGTGCACAGGTGTGGAGGAGGAGAAGGAGGACCCAGCAGCAGAGTAAGAAGAAGAAGAAGACGAGGTAGAGAGCGATGGAGGAGTAGAGGTGGTGGCAGAACCGCGTGCAATCCGTGGCGGTGACACCAACTCCACTGTTGTTGTTGAGCTACCCATTCCCTGCTTCCTAGCCATTACCAAGTTCACCCAGTGGGCAGTGTAGGTGACATACCTGCCCTGACCATGCTTGGAGGACCATGCGTCAGTAGTCATATGGACCTTTGGCCCAACACTAAGTGACAGAGATGCGGTAACTTGGCTCTGCACATGTTGGTACAGGTGTGGTATTCCCTTTTTAGAAAAAAAATTGCGGCTGGGTACCTTCCACTGCGGTGTCCCAATTGCTACAAATTTGCGGAAGGCCTCAGAGTCCACCAGCTGGTATGGTAAAAGCTGGCGGGCTAAGAGTGCAGACAAGCCAGCTGTCAGACGCCGGGCAAGGGGGTGACAGTCAGACATTGGCTTCTTACGCTCAAACATGGCCTTCACAGAAACTTGGCTGGTGGCAGATGACTGGGAATGGGAACAGGTGGTCAAGGTGGAAGGCGGAGTGGAGGGTGGTTCAGACGGGTCAAGGAGAGCAGAGGTAGAGCAGTAAGATGCTGGACCAGAAGGAGTGTGGCTTTTAGTTTGCCTGTTGCCTTTGAGGTGTTGCTCCCAAAGTGCTTTGTGCTTGCCGCTCATGTGCCTTCGCATAGAAGTTGTACCTATGTGGCTGTTGGGCTTACCAAGGCTCAGTTTCTGACTGCACTCATTGCAAATTACAATGCTTTTGTCAGAGGCACACACATTAAAAAAATCCCACACTGCTGACTTTTTGGAAGTGTGCGATCTGGCGGTAACAGTAGAAGTTGGCGGCATTGGCGGCAATGGCGGGTGCGTTGGCCGGCTGAACACAGGTGCCGATACATGTTGTTGCCCTACTGATCCCTGCGGGCTGTCCTCCTTGCTTCTTCTAAGTCTTATTCTCCTACTGCCTCTCTGACTCTCCGTCTCTCCATCTGAACTACCCTCCTCTTGCTCTCTTCTACTAGGCACCCACAAAATATCAATCTCCTCATCATCATTCTCCTCAGATGCATCAATTTCTTCTGACACATCACAGAAGGAAGCAGCAGCGGGGACCTCCTCCTCATCACTCATTATGTCCATCTCTATCGTGTTCTCTGCCAGAATTAAATCTGGTGTAAGGTCCTCATCTCCTTCATCTTCTTCTGGCAATAATGGTTGCGCATTACTCAGTTCAAGAAACTCATGGGAAAATAACTCCTCTGACCCCAGTGAAGAAGGGGCACCGGTGGTGGAGGAAGTGTTACGTGGGGTGGCCATAGCAGTGGAGGATGAGGAGGATGTTGTGGTAAAGTTAGAAACGGTAGAGGATGGGGTGTGCTGTGTAAGCCAGTCAACTACCTCTTCAGCATTTTGGGAGTTCAGGGTCATTGGCTTTTTAAAACTGGGCAATTTGCTAGGGCCACAGGATTGCATAGCAGCACGGCCCCTAGCACGGCCTCTGCGTGGCGGCCTGCCTTTGCCTGGCATTATTTTTAAAAAAACAACAACAACAACAAAAACTCAGTTGGTTTTTCTGGAAACGATAATACACACAGCTAGATGGCGGGTTGAAGAAAACAGTGTGCAAATAATGCCTACAAGGTCAACGTATACACTACTACAGCGGTGGATACGGATTACGTAAAATATATTATGGCTGCTTGAAAAAAGTCACTCCGGTGTTTTTTCTGGAGACGGTAATATTATGGATATTTAGACAGAATGTGAACAAGGTCACACAGCTAGATGGCGGGTTGAAGAAAACAGTGTGCAAATAATGCCTACAAGGTCAACGTATACACTACTACAGCGGTGGATACGGATTACGTAAAATATATTATGGCTGCTTGAAAAAAGTCACTCCGGTGTTTTTTCTGGAGACGGTAATATTATGGATATTTAGACAGAATGTGAACAAGGTCACACAGCTAGATGGCGGGTTGAAGAAAACAGTGTGCAAATAATGCCTACAAGGTCAACGTATACACTACTACAGCGGTGGATACGGATTACGTAAAATATATTATGGCTGCTTGAAAAAAGTCACTCCGGTGTTTTTTCTGGAGACGGTAATATTATGGATATTTAGACAGAATGTGAACAAGGTCACACAGCTAGATGGCGGGTTGAAGAAAACAGTGTGCAAATAATGCCTACAAGGTCAACGTATACACTACTACAGCGGTGGATACGGATTACGTAAAATATATTATGGCTGCTTGAAAAAAGTCACTCCGGTGTTTTTTCTGGAGACGGTAATATTATGGATATTTAGACAGAATGTGAACAAGGTCACACAGCTAGATGGCGGGTTGAAGAAAACAGTGTGCAAATAATGCCTACAAGGTCAACGTATACACTACTACAGCGGTGGATACGGATTACGTAAAATATATTATGGCTGCTTGAAAAAAGTCACTCCGGTGTTTTTTCTGGAGACAGTAATATTATGGATATTTAGACAGAATGTGAACAAGGTCACACAGCTAGATGGCGGGTTGAAGAAAACAGTGTGCAAATAATGCCTACAAGGTCAACGTATACACTACTACAGCGGTGGATACGGATTACGTAAAATATATGAATGCTGCTTGAAAAAAAGTAACTCAAGTGGTTTTTCTAGAGACGATAATATTATCAATATTTAGACAAAATGTGAACAAGCTCACACAGCTAGATGGCGGGTTGAAGAAAACAGTGTGCAAATAATGCCTACAAGGTCAACTTATACACTACTACAGCGGTGGATACGGATTACGTAAAATATATTATGGCTGCTTGAAAAAAGTCACTCCGGTGTTTTTTCTGGAGACGGTAATATTATGGATATTTAGACAGAATGTGAACAAGGTCACACAGCTAGATGGCGGGTTGAAGAAAACAGTGTGCAAATAATGCCTACAAGGTCAACGTATACACTACTACAGCGGTGGATACGGATTACGTAAAATATATTATGGCTGCTTGAAAAAAGTCACTCCGGTCTTTTTTCTGGAGACGGTAATATTATGGATATTTAGACAGAATGTGAACAAGGTCACACAGCTAGATGGCGGGTTGAAGAAAACAGTGTGCAAATAATGCCTACAAGGTCAACGTATACACTACTACAGCGGTGGATACGGATTACGTAAAATATATGAATGCTGCTTGAAAAAAAGTAACTCAAGTGGTTTTTCTAGAGACGATAATATTATCAATATTTAGACAAAATGTGAACAAGCTCACACAGCTAGATGGCGGGTTGAAGAAAACAGTGTGCAAATAATGCCTACAAGGTCAACGTATACACTACTACAGCGGTGGATACGGATTACGTAAAATATATTATGGCTGCTTGAAAAAAGTCACTCCGGTGTTTTTTCTGGAGACGGTAATATTATGGATATTTAGACAGAATGTGAACAAGGTCACACAGCTAGATGGCGGGTTGAAGAAAACAGTGTGCAAATAATGCCTACAAGGTCAACGTATACACTACTACAGCGGTGGATACGGATTACGTAAAATATATTATGGCTGCTTGAAAAAAGTCACTCCGGTGTTTTTTCTGGAGACGGTAATATTATGGATATTTAGACAGAATGTGAACAAGGTCACACAGCTAGATGGCGGGTTGAAGAAAACAGTGTGCAAATAATGCCTACAAGGTCAACGTATACACTACTACAGCGGTGGATATGGATTACGTAAAATATATGAATGCTGCTTGAAAAAAAGTAACTCAAGTGGTTTTTCTAGAGACGATAATATTATCAATATTTAGACAAAATGTGAACAAGCTCACACAGCTAGATGGCGGGTTGAAGAAAACAGTGTGCAAATAATGCCTACAAGGTCAACGTATACACTACTACAGCGGTGGATACGGATTACGTAAAATATATTATGGCTGCTTGAAAAAAGTCACTCCGGTGTTTTTTCTGGAGACGGTAATATTATGGATATTTAGACAGAATGTGAACAAGGTCACACAGCTAGATGGCGGGTTGAAGAAAACAGTGTGCAAATAATGCCTACAGGGCAAATAATGCCTAAAAGGTCAACTTATACACTACTACAGCGGTAGTAAAATAAAAAAAAGTAAAATAAAAAAAAATGAATATTAAAAAAAAAAAATTAAAGTTGGTGCTGCTGAACTACTAGGAGCAGCAGATTAGCACACCAGTCCCACTCCCCAACACTGCTAGACTAATAGCACTGGGCTCTTATAGTAGTAGTAGTAGTAGTAGTAAAACAACAAAAAAATAAATAAAAGCAGTCCTTACAAGGACTACTGTTATTGCAGCAGTCAGCAGATGAGATCAGAAGCAGGACAGCTGCCCACTGCAGCTACATACAGAGCACTGCAGTAGAAGGTAGATTACTAGCCAGCAAAGCTACCTAAGCTTAAATGTCCCTCAAACCCCTGCAGACTTCTGTCCCTCCAATAACAGAGCAGTATCAAAACGATTACTAGCCAGCAAACTTTCAACTGTCCCTGAAATCACTAACAGGCAGCAGCTCTCTCCCTACACTATCTCTTCAGCACACACAGGCAGAGTGAAAAAACGCTGCAGGGCTTCGGTTTTTATAGGGAAGGGGAGTGGTCCAGGGGAGAGCTTCCTGATTGGCTGCCATGTACCTGCTGGTCTGGGGTGAGAGGGCAAAAAAAAGCGCCAACAATGGCGAACCCAAAATGGCGAACGTCGCGCGACGTTCGCGAACTTCCGGCGAGCGCGAACACCCGATGTTCGCGCGAACAAGTTCGCCGGCGAACAGTTCGCGACATCTCTAATCACTAGCGAAAATTCTCCAGAAATACCATTCTGCGGGGACATTGTTAATTTACAGGCATAGAGGACAATTCACTAGCAAAAAAGTTAATCGCTAATGAAGTTTCAAGCCCTATAACCAGGCGAATTTTTGCTCAGATGATCGATTATATGAAGCTTCATTCTTCTCAATCTTATGTCTGTGACATCATATCCTGTATGCCGAAAAGCTATAAAATTATATAAAAATGTTGTGGTTTTTTTCAAATGTTAAAAATTTTTGTTTTAACATTTTCTTTTTACCATTTGAGGGGCATGCCACATTTGTTTAAGGGTGGGCTCATGTCTAGGGCATTAGATGGTCTCTTTTGTCTTTATTTGTCTTCCTTGTCTTCCTTGTCTTCCTTGTCAACCCACCCTATTCAAATTGACCTAAACCTAATTGTATTAATGAAATTTCACTAGGCAGAAATGAACGCTAGTAAAGTTTGCTATGGAATGCTTGCGCTGACGAATTTACACTAGTGAAACTTCGCCAATATCGAGCTGCTGTTTTGCTTTTTAGTGAATAAGCATAGTGGTAGCGAATTTACAAGTCAAGAAGGGCCCCACTAATCACCATGTTCAAGTGATGACATCAATAATCACCATTTCTAACTCATAACCTCAACATAGCTTATAGGTTTTTTAGATTTGGATTTTTCCTGGATGTTTTGGTTTATGCTGTAGTTTAATTGTGTATTTTTTAGAAATTGTACTGATACATTTTTTTTTTGGCATGCTTCTTCCTTTGCATATTTGAATGATGCACATTGCAAATGACAGCTTCCCTGCAAATGTTTAATCTTTTAGGAATTAGGAGAGGCAGGAGCAATCATCTTCAGATTGGCGCTGACATTGCTGCCCTTTCTATAGATTTTTGGACACTGTTTATGTTTCCCCTTTCTATATAGAGAATCAGCTCTTTTATTATCACTCAACATCTTGTTTTTTTACATCAGCAAGTCAGAATACATTTACTACAACTCATTAGTTTCTTTGTATTGTTGGTTTTTCATTGAAAGAACTGTAATCTCTGTAATTGCAAAAATGGAGACAATTTCAAACAGAAACCAACTGCACTGTAATGGAATTAAATGAAAATTAGAGCTCTTCTTTGCTTTTATCTTTCACTTCATGGATGTGGTTTTGTAACGTTCATGTTTGTGCTGATTATTTAACACTTAAAGTGCTTTCAATCTGATGGTGCCAGACGTTGACAGCAAACACCTGACTTTTTATAGATTAAAAGAAATCTCTTAAAAGAAAGAATCTATAGCACTGTTGTACTTTTATATTGTTGCTATGGATTCTAATGCAGGTGGCAATTAAAGGGTTAAAGAATTAGAAAAATTACCAGTGTTAACTTGCTTTGGCCCTTAGTTGCTCTTTAGTAAATAGGGGGCCTATTTACTAACATAAAAATGTCTATTTTTTTCACGATTCAAATATTTTTCTCTAAAAATTCATTCTCTAATATTCTAAAAGTTTTAAAGATTTATGAAGTGTTAAAAACCACAAAAACCTCTAATCTCCTCTAAAACCTCTAAAATTGGACCTATTTTAAGCCTAGACTTTTAGAGGTTTCTGGATTTTTTTCACTAGTAATTGTCCATAAACTGAACTTTTTAGCATTTTTAGAACATTGTTCAGCATTTTTTTTTCATTTGGACTGTGTTTTGATTTTTTTTATAAATTACAGGTCATTCTTGAATCTAGAGAAATAAAGTTTGATCATAGTTTTAAAAAAACTCTAAAACCACTAAAATTAAAATTTTAAAAATTAAAAACAGGCCTCTAAATTTTTACTTTTTCTACCACATTCAAGCAGCTTTTTTGACTATTGGAATGTTAGACTGATCAATCTTTGGAATACCCTTAGAATGTAAAAAAAGGGGGGTTTTGCAATTCAAGAAAAGAGTGCTGAAAAAACGCAGACATAAATTGGAAGTTGGAATTTAAAAAAAAAAAAAAAATTAGTTTTTATATTTTTTACAAATTTTTAAAAAATAAATTAAAATTGCAAGTGTGGCCAATGGTGGGTAAACAGCATGGAATATTTTTCAACTTTATTGAAAATTGATGGAATGATGTTATTCTCACTTGTGAGCATATCCCAGAGAATATCCCATTTCTTCTACATCCCTTTCATATCAGTACACATGAGTAGTACCCACCCAGACAAGGAGGCTGGTGTCGAACAACCTGTGAAAAGGGCAAATTCACAGCAAAATCGCGCCTGGCGAATAAATTTGCACATCACTATCCACCACTAAGTATTAAGCTGATGCTACCTGCAGAGAGGATGACCCCAAACCTGCTACCAGCAGGAGCTGCATCTCCCAACATGAGAGAAGTTCAGCAGCCCTGCTGCCAAACAGCAGTCTTAATGATAGGAAATCCAAGCAAGCCGTCACCTAGCTAGTGGCGTCTGTATCTATCAACTCAATGTGCAATTACAGGAGAGAACCTTCTTTCTCCCTCTTCTAAAATTTCCTGTGCAGTACTCTGGCAAACTGCTACCACTGCTGTGACAAATGAAACTTGAAATTCATTATCATATATCCACTATTTTTTTGATCCAGAGGAAGGCAAAAACCCCAGCCTGAAGCCAGTGCCAATTATGACTCAAGAGGGAAAAAATTCCTTCCTGACCCCAATGGCGATTGGAAACCTTCCCTGGATCAAGCACTTGACCATAGGGGGAGGGTGATTTCTTTAGTTCGGGTAGGCTAAGTCTAATGTTACTTCAACGGTTTCTTCACCAACAATTTGCCACTGGCCGAGAAACAGCTTATGCAGTCCCAAATTAAAAGCATTGGCAAAAGTGGATTTTTTTCTAAGGATGACATACAATTTGAAATCTGTCCCATACATGGTCTGACTTAAGAGCCACTAACTGATGGATGAAAAATTTCACTCATCACCGTTTGCAGGAAATAGAGATGTCTGATGCCCCATGTTACATAATATTCAAATTGTTGCTAATTGGGAAGAAATGCAGGGATGTGTATGTCTGTGGTCCTAACCTTGTGCTCTATTATCTCCTGCCCCCCCATCTTATACCCCAATATGCACAATATTCAAATTGGTAATTGTTGGGTAAAAACACTTAAGTAAATAAAAAATGCAATTAAAGGTATGGGGCATGTTATCCATAATGCTCGGGACCTGCTGATTTCTGGATAACAGATCTTTCGATAATTAGAATCTTCATACCTTAAGTCTACTAGAAAATCATGTAAACATTAATTAAACCCAATAGGCTGGTTTTGCCTCCAATAAGGATTAATTATATCTTAGTTGGGATCAAGTACAAGCTACTGTTTTATTATTACACAGAAAAAGGAAATTATTTTTAAAAATTTAGATTATTTGGATGAAATTGAGTTTAGGGGAGACCGCCTTTCTGTAATTTGGAACTTTCGGTATAACATATCCCATGCCTGTATGGACATATTTATTTTTTCAGTGTGAAGCTACTGTGCTAAATTTGCTAAATTAGACTTAATGATGGTATTTGTTTTATAGGCAAACATGTACATGTAATACATGTAGGATGGTTGGCCTTGTGACAGTTTTTGCTGTGTAGGAGCTGTTGTTTGAGCTTCAGTTTGCACAGTGTTTGTACTGTAAATTGGTTATGTCTCACTGTGGTCTAGTTTTGGCATCAGTGGTGCATGTGCAGTAGCTGGCATGGCACCAGTAATAAATGTGGTAGTTGTTTTTGGCACCAGTCTTGCATGTGTTGAACTAGGGGGGTTTCTGTGTGCCAGCTTTGGCCCCAGTGTTAGGATAGTGTCACATGTAGTAGACTCTACAAGGATTTATTGCTTTTTTGTAAACTCTGTTTTGTTTAAAGGTTTTGCACTTGTTGTGATAATTAGGGATGTAGCGAACCGCCGAGTATGTGTTCGCGAACGCCGTTCGCAAACACCGGCAAAAAATGCGAACAGTTCGCGAACTGTTCGCGAACTTCGAACATCCGAAAATCGTTCGATTCGAACAATCGAAGGATTTTAATCGTTCGACGAACGATTTTCGTTCGAATCGAACGAAAATCGTTCGATTTTAGCGAGCGAATGGTCGAATGGTCGAACGATTTCTTGCGGCGGACGCGAACAGTCGAAGTTCGCGCGAACTAGTTCGCCGGCGAACAGTTCGCTACATCCCTAGTGATAATTGATGCACAATTCTGTTAATTGAAAGACGTGTTAATTACACTACATAGGGGGTGTTATATTGCCTTCTCTCACAAAAAATCTTTATGCTTGACAAAGGGTTTTAACTCCGAAATGTTGCATTTTCTTCTTAATAAACACTCAAGGGCTTGGCCTGAGAGAAAAAGAATCCTACAGTCGGCACAAAGTTTGCCAGCACCACCTACCTCTTCCGAGACAGAGATCTTCTGTAAGTTGGAACAGCTGAAACGCCGCGACATATCATGGAAGCGGCATTCTTCCTCCCTAGACAAATATGCAAAGGCCCAAAGAATACCTTGTGGTTTACGCATTACGCTGAAACCGGTGTTGTTCAGAGACGATCAAGATTTCACATCAAAGTTGCAAAGGATCCTCAACCGCTGCAGCTTAGATCTCATTGCTAGTGATGGGCGAATTTGCACCGTTTTGATTCGCTGAAAAATACCTGGGTATTCTGCATGAATCGTTGGTGGTGGAAGTTCAAGGGTGTGTTTTTTTTGCTACTTCAGGCCAGATACTGTAGTTTGTCAGTTGTTGGAAATATGTTTTAGATTCAGTGATTGTTTGTCTGAAGCACTGAAATTGAGGAGGTTATTTACTAAAACTCAAATTTACCTTGTATTTTTACTATGCCAAGCTTGACCAAACTCCCATCCATGATTTTAATCTTATATTATATATATTAATAAAATAACTTGAAAAAGTCGGGTTGGGAAAAAAACAAAACAAAATCGAGCAAAAACTCGAATCATACAAAATTTTCAGACTTTACTCCCGATTCACTCGATTTTTTTGGGTCATTGCCCGAAAATCCAGAATATTTTGGATCATCTGACTAACCCCAGTGTAAACCACAATAACTTCATATTGGGATAGGTGCCTCTCCCATAGAGCATCGGTGCATAATAAATCTCAAAAAATACTATTTTAGAAAAAATAGAGGTTTAATAAATAACCCCCTGACTGTACCTACTTTTAATTTCTTCCATGTCCCAACATATCAGTACATTCCCACCCAAGTGTATTGTTGATTCCTATATTGCTATGACATACAGTATATATATATATATATATATATATACAGTATATATATACAGTATATATATATATATATATATATATATATATATATATATATATATATATATATATATATATGAGGTTGAATTTTTATAGGTCATATTTGTTTTTTTTTTCACTGTGTTGGCTTCTCAAATCCAAAGTGTTTAATATCATTTATTCATAGTTATTACTTATTACTTAGCACTACTACTTTTAATACAATATATATTGTTGGGGTGTCGAAGATGAGGTGCATGATCAATTAGAATGATACAAATGATGAAGGGATCAGCACACTCTTGAAAAGTTGAATCAAGTGTTTTTATTTGTAACACAGCATTGTCCAATATTTTGATCCCACCTGGAGACCTTTATCAAGGATCCTTGATAAAGGACCCCAGGTGGGACCAAAACGTTGGACAATGCCGTGTTACAAATAAAAACACTTGATTCAACTTTACAAGAGTGTGCTGATCCCTTCATCCTTTATATATATATATATATATATATATATATATGGATGTAGTTTTCTGCCTTTTAAAATTGTTATTATGTAAGGAGGGAGGGGTAGAATGGAAGAAAACTATTTTGGATGATGACAATCATTTAAACCCTTTTCAGATTAATACACTATCACCTAGAGAGATTTTGCAGGGAAGAGGAGGTTTTGATGGACAAATCACCAATCTAAGCAGTAGGTTTCACCTATAAAAATAACAGTTTTATTAGAAATAAAGAATAAATCACGTTTGAGTTTCAGACCAGAATATAAGTATGGAAGAGAATGAAGGAGATATATTTGCAGAGCTAGAAGCAATCCTAATGTTCAATATGGTAGCATTTATGTAGGCTTAACAGGACCACCATTCCAATACATGATCACTTAGGTGTCCTATATCTACTGGACTTATAATAATTACATCCCAAGAATAACTGGAAACCATGTTGATACGATGCAAAGCAGAAGAGATTTGTGTTACTTTGAAGGAGAAGGAAAGCTACGGAGGCATTTTATTGCCAATAGATTAGCTGCAATAGTGCAAGCTAGAATGCTATATTTATTCTGTAGAATGTTTTACCATACCTGAGTAAAAAGCTCTAGAAACTCTCTGTTTGTTTAGAATAGGAGCTGCAGTATTAATGTGGTGTGACATCACTTCCTGCCTGAGTCTCTCCCTGCTCTGGGCTCAGATAACAGCAGAGAAGGGAGGGGTGGGGGGAGAGGAGCAAACTGAGCATGCTCAAGCCCTAGCCCTGGAGGTTTAAGCTGAAGGCAGGAAGTCTGATACAGAAGCCCATGAGTACACAATAGAAGGAAAGAAATGCAGCATTTCTTTTGACAGGGGACTCAGAGCAACATTACTTTGGGGGTTTGCTGGTATATTTAGATGGACCTTTCTGATAAGGCTTACTTAGTTTTAACCTTTCCTTCTCCTTTGAACAGCAAGTACACTTAGGGGCAGATTTATCAAAGTTTGAGGGGAATTTTCAAATGAAAAAAATTAGAATTTTGAGATATTTTTTGTGTACTTCGACTAGGGAATAGTCCAAATTCAATTTGAATTTGAAAAAAATTTGAAAATTCGAATATCGAAATTTATCATGTACTGTCTTTTCAAAAATTCGACTTCAACCATTCGCCATCTAAAACCTGCTGAATTGCTGTTTTAGCCTATGGGGGACCTCCTAGAACCTATTTGGAGTCAATTGGTGGACTTTGAAAAACCTAAGTTTTTTTGGGGAAAAACTTTGAATCAAATTGGATCAAATTTGCTATTCCTTGACTCTAATTCAGCAGAACCTATCGGACCTATTCGATCGAAAACAGACCTATTCGACCAAAAAAAACCTTTGACTTAATTTCGGTTGGTCTTTTTGAATTTGAATTTCAACGTTTTTTCAATTCGAAATTCGACCCTTGATAAATATGACCCTAAGACTCTTGAACTAGCAGTTGGAGCTACAAAGACAAAACATAAAAAAGTTGTGTATTTGCAGTTCATAGAAATTACACCTACATGTCCATAAAAAATTGAGGGTGTGTAGCCTGCACAAAATAGTTACAACAGAAATATTACAATAGGGATAGTTAATTACTATGTGCTGTAGAGCATAGAGAATGCACTCTGTAATTATAAGATTTTCTATATACTAGTTAGTATTCTCAACCCTCAGATTTGAGATTCTAAAGATATCCAAAATAAACTATGCCTAAACCTAAACTTGAAACTTGAATATGGGAACAAAAGTTTATTGAGGAGGAATCTCAAAGTGTCTTTGGCCTGGTTTCTGTAAAGGACAATCCTGGTCATAACTGCCTGCCCGTTTTTTCAAATTTAGAAATCTGGAAAGGTCTCTCCTCAAATGAGGAAGTGTTTAGCCAATTGCTGATGACTCCATCATATCTTCCTTCTTCGTTTCTACTACATTAACTTGGGATATGCTAATGTTTTAGCTCCAGTATAATAGATTAGGGACATTAAGGCATTTAAATATTAGTCTGAATTTTAGGGGGCTATTTATCAAAGGTTGAGTTTTAGAGGTTTGTGAGGTTTTTTTTATGCCTTGAATGAACTCACAACTCAAATATTTTCTAATTTATGAAGAAACTCAAATGTAAAAAACTGAAATCAGTTCATTTGATGTGAAGTGTTTGGCAATTTCTAAAAATGAATTATTGTTTGATTTTTCATGCGAAAACCACCAAAAAAAACTGAACATCATGAAGGCTACAAACATCTTCAAAAGGTTGAAGGAACCTCTGCCATTGACTTCTACATGACCTTGACAGGTTTTAGCTGGAATATGCTTGGGTTTATTCTATTTCCAGGTTTGGGGTATAATAAATGTCAAAGAATTAGAGTTGTTTTTTAACTTGAAAATTCAAGTTTTGACTGAAAAATAACCTTGAAAACTCAAAAGTTTGATAAATGATAATTAACTCCCTAATCTCTCCAGAGCTACCAAGTTATCATTGATTATTAAATTGAACACTGGGATTTGGGAAAATTACTGAGAATATTTAAGTATGTATATTTCATTGGATCAAACTCAACTGTGTTAAAACTATTTGAGAAGATTTGAGGATAACTACGATTACAAATATAATATGGAAACAGAAGAGTGCATTACATCATTAGCTCCAAATCTATCACAAATGATAGCTTTTTGATGAATGTGCCCCTTTTAATATTTTTCTAACTGGATGGACAGCCGTTGCGTTAACAAAAATGAAATTCCTACACAATAGTGAAATGTTTTCTGCTAGATTTATTTGCTGAATTATATAATATGCTTCCTTATTTCATCAATTATATTGATGTACAACATAAAAGAAGCCTGTTCTTGCAAATTAGAGAAACAACTCTTGAAGAGATTATTGTAAGGGTTTTAATTTACAGTAACACTCTATTATCTAAAGAACGAGAGTCAAAAATAAATTATGTTCGAATCAACTTCTGCCAGCGTCCTCATATTTACTCAAGAGCTGGCTTATATGTGTCTCAGTTGTACATAATCAGATGTTGTCTAAACACATCTTCAACAGTTACTTGAATCATAAAGGAGCAAGATTAGTTATTTGATTTTGAATGTTTCTGTTGAAATCAATTTTTTGCAATTCACAGTTTTTTAGATACGGAATTTACAAATCAGTTAAGAACATGTTCTTTCCTTATTGTGTTTCTAGTTGGAAATGATGCATTTAAAAGTTTAATTAGTCAGCAAAGAATGGGCTACCGTTTTAAATTTATAAAGCAAAGTAAAATTCTCCTTTGAATATTACCCAGATATCTACTTATTTCTAAATCCATGTAGTGACTGTTACTTGGAAATTCTCAGCTTTTCTACTTTCAGAGAAGTCATTACGTTAGCTTTCAGCTGGTGAAACCCATTGAAGTTAATTGGAGCCGGCAGCTTCTCTGCTGAACTATGGCTACTGAGTTGTTTAACAGAAAAAAAATGTAAGCAAGCTATTAAGAATTCTGCAGGAGTAAATGTAATGTAATCAACTTTTAGGGGCCGATTCACCAAGGGTCGAATATTGAGGGTTAATTAACCCTCGATATTCGACTGGGAATTAAAATCCTTCGACTTCGAATATCGAACGATTCGAAGGATTTTAATCCAACGATCGAAGGAATATCCTTCGATCACAAAAATTTAGGAAAGCCTATGGGGACCTTCCCCATAGGCTAACATTGAGTTCGGTAGGTTTTAGATGGCGAACTAGGGGGTCGAAGTTTTTCTAAAAGAGACAGTACCTCGACTATCAAATAGTCAAATAGTCGAACGATTTTTAATTCGAATCCTTCGATTCGAAGTCGAAGTCGTAGTCGAAGGTCGAAGTAGCCCATTCGATGGTCGAAGTAGCCCAAAAAACACTTCGAAATTCAAAGTTTTTTACACTTCGAATCCTTCCCTTGAAGTTAGTGAATCGGCCCCTTATTGTGTTGGGAATTTTTATTTTTTTTCAGTATAAAAAGCCCTGTACCTGAAGACTATTGTGATTGACTGTCCTTTTGTTATATTTCTTAAGAAATGAGCATCTTTGTGGTTTTTGGGATCATGGACTCCCCTCATTTACACTAATTGAGCATAAGTTTTCTTAAAATATATGCAGTCTGCATCACAGCAATTCAAAAACCCCAAATTCCAGTTTGAAACTTTTTGTTTGTATGTGAGAAGATTGATCTGTGCAATGCTGCAGAAAATAAAGTATGCTGCCATACAACTCATATGAACTTGAACTGGTGTTGAGTAATATGAAAATAAGGCAAAAGAATGTTTTTGTTTGTCTATTGTATTGGTTTTGGAGGTAAAATTTGGGTATTAGAACTATTTGAAAACACAATTAAACCCTATTTCTCTAAAACCACGAATGCCATGAAAATTATTATAAGATATGCAAAATGTACAAATGGAAAAAACGCTGAATGATGCCCTAAAAAAATCTCTAAAACCTCAAAGAATTCAAAGTTTTAGGACAATTACTAGGGGAAAAAAATCCAAAAACCTCTAAAAATTGAAATGGTTAAAAAAGGTCCAATAGGATCAGCACAGCTCCCATTCCTTCTATTGGACTTTCACTGCTTTTGGATACGTTTTGTTTTAGAGTTTTTCATGATTTCTACACTTCATAAATATCAGCTTTGTTTTGTCTCACAGACCAATACTAAGGTTAAAAATGTAACTTTGGACACTACTTGCTACCAAAATATCTACAGGTATAGACCCCTTATCCGGAAACCTTCTATCCTGAAACTCTAAATTTTTCTATGTAATAATAAAATAGTACCTTGCACTTGATCCAAATTAAGATATAATTAATCCTCATTGGAAAAAAACAGCCTATAGGGTTTATTTAATGTTTAAATGATTTTCTAGTAGACTTGATTCTTTATAAGACTTACATTATGGAAATATCCATTATCCGGAAAACCCCAGATCCTGAGCATTCTGGATAACAGTATAATCTGTGCAATTACTAGACAAGTAAAAGCTTGATTCTTCAAAGATCCTATACCAGGTAACCAGTCAACTAAGCAATAATCAAGAATTGATTGCAAAATCCTGGTGATGAAAATAAAATGTACTGATCCTGAGGATTCTGAAAAACTTCATAAAACACCAAATATAAACATGAATGAAGTTTGGCATAGATGGAAGTAAAGGTGGCCATAGACGAACAGATAATATTGTAAAAAACAAATTTTCGTATGATATTCGGTGCATGTATGGTGGTAAAAGAGCCGACCAATATCAGCAGAAGAGTTGGATATTGGTTGTCTCGTCGATCGGGCTGGACAGAGAATTTTGATCAGGCGGCACCTGAACATCGCCCATTGTTAGTGCGGAATCGTTCAGCTCTACAGATGTGTATTGAAATGAACAATCTTTCTTGGAAATATTTTTTCCAAAACAGATTGTAATTGTTACGTGTATGGCTACCTTAAAAGCTGTATATTATACCTCCCTTCACTAGTCCACCTTATACCCACACGTTAGCCTGTGCCAGTCCATTATTTAAAATGTTGTACCATGAGCATAAAACAGCTGTGGTTAAAGTTGCACCAGAGAATCTGCCTTGAGTAGAGTGTTGAGACATATTTATATTGTGTAACTGTTTTTTTACCACTGCTGTGGACAGTGAAGGTTAAATTCTTTTGTAATATGAGCAGTTCTGGTTATCAAGTCCAATCTAGTTGTTTAATCAACATTCATTTTGGGGATGAAACGTCCAAGAGAAGGTAAAATGTTGCTTTTTGCCTATGGTGAAGTTGATAATGAGTAAGACTTTTGTGTGCTTGGTAGTTTAATGTTTTCCAGGCTATACCAAGGTTTTGATATTTACAACATTCCTATAAAATAGTTATCAACTTTAAATTTAGATTCCTATTCTTTATACAAAAGTTTGACTTCATTTCCCCTCTGAGCTATTAAAAATAACGTAAAATGCATGAAGTCTAGAAAACAGCAATATCATTAACATTTTTTACCATAGTACTGAGGACAATACTGAATTTACTGAATCTGTAAATAGAAGAACAGAATTAGATCCTAAGCATTATGCTAGCAAAATAGAATTTCCGTCTTTCACAGTAGAACCATTATAATCATTTGAGATTTGTACTGAACATAACATAAAGTTTGATAATTATGCCTTGTTATAAGAAACTCAACCCACTGACGGGAACTCATGGCATGAAATCAAACAACTATCAATAGAAAGTTTTGGCCTCATATATGATTAAAATATTACTTGCATTTCAGTCACCGAATTTTGAACAATCATTTGAAGAACTAATTCTGTGCCATTGTTCCCAATGAAATACTGCTGTGGCTAATTTTAAAACCTTGCAGCAGAGTTATCTTGTTGTAGTTCCCTTTATTTCTAATCAGCCATATCTATGCAACACAAAGCAGAAAGCTATTAATAATCAGCTGAATTGAAAGATGCTTTCCAATTTACTATCTTTTTATTTAGAACTCTTTGTTCATGGGGTAATCAAGAAGTCCTTGAACTAAAGTAGGGTCACATGAATGATCATATTATTGCAGCCAAGGAATATAAAAATACTTCATATATTAACTGGAAAGCATCTATAAAATAGAAGTAAGACAAAAGCAGGCAAGGAAACATCCTATAAAGCAGCAATATAACTATAATATCTCACAGTAAAGGATTTGTTTAATAGCTCAGTGGTGCTTTATATCTCAAGTGCAGATAAACACCATTCTGTATGAGGGAAATAAAAAAAAGTTAAGCCTAATGCACCAATACATTTATACTGACACTTTACTATCAAGGGAAGAAAACAAGACACCATTAGGGATGTAGCGAACCGCCGATAATGTGTTCGCGAACGCCGTTCGCGAACACCGGCAAAAAATGCGAACAGTTCGCGAACTTCGAACATCCGAAAATCGTTCGATTCGAACGATCGAAGGATTTTAATCGTTCGATCGAACGATTTTCGTTCGAATCGAATGATTGAAGCCATTCGATCGAATGATTTCATTCAATCCAATGGCTTCGATCGTTCGATTCGAACGAAAATCCTTCGATTTTAGCGATCGAATGGTCGAATGGTCGAACGATTTTGACGCGAACGCCTATTGGCGAACGTCGCGCGATGTTCGCGCGAACAAGTTCGCCGGCGAACAGTCCGCGACATCCCTAGACACCATAAAGAGGGAAAGCACTCACTCACTACCACCCAGAATAACCTTTTGACTATTGACACCTCAATGCATAAAGGAAGGGAATGTATTAAAAGTTGTACCAGCTTGGTTAGTGTTCCTAAACTGAGACGGATCTGGGGATTTTTGTGGATAACAAGTTGTCTAACTCTGGGCAGTGTCATTCTGTGGCTACTAAAGCAAATAAAGTTATTGTATAAAAAAGGACATTAACTCAAGGGATGAAAACATAATTATGTCTCTTTATAGGTCCCAGGTGAGGCCTCATCTGGAGTATGGGGGCAGTTTTGGACTCCAGTCCTTAAGAGGGATATAAATGAGCTGGAGAGAGTGCAGAGACTAAGTGCAACTAAACTGGTTAGAGGGAGGGAAGAGTTAAATTATGAGGGGAGACTGACAAGGTTGGGGTTCTTTTCTCTGAAAAAAAGCACTTGTGAGGGTACATGATTACACTTTACAAGTACATTAGAGGACATTTATAGACAAATAGCAGGGGACCTTTTTACCCATAAAGAGGAAGACCAACCGAAATTAAGTCAAAGTTTTTTTTTGAGTTGAATAAGTCCGTATTTCGCCAAATTACAATTGTATGAATCAAAGGAATAGTGCATTTGATCAATTTTGATTCAACGTTTTTCCCTCCAAAAAGGTTCTAGGAGGTCCCCCATAGGCTAAAAGAGCAATTTGGCAGGTTTTAGATAGCGAATAGTGATTGGCGAAACTGCGCCGGGGTCTCATTTTTGACGCCGGCGCCAGTTTTTTGACGCCTGCTCCCGTTTTTGATGCCGACGTCCGTTTTTTCGGAAAAAAAAATTTTTTTGACGCCGGCGTATTTATGCCGCAAATTTTCTCGGGCGTTTAATTTATTCGCTGGCTGTGAATCGCGCAAATTCGGCGCGAATTCGCGCCTGGCAAATAAATTCGCCCATCACTAATAGCGAATGGTTGAAGTTTAATTTTTAAAGAATTTTTTTTCAAATTCGAATCGAATTTGGACTTTTTCCTAGTCGAATTACACAAAAAATAGCTCGAAATTCGAATTTTTTTTATTCGAAAATTCAACTCGACCTTTAATAAATCTGCCCCTAAGAGTGGCTTGGATGATTTATTGGACAGACATAATATCCAAGGCTATTGTGATACTTAATTCAATAGTTAGAATAGATATGGGTATATATAATTCATGTAAAGGTATGGAGTGGTGTGTGTATGGATGCTGGGTTTCATTTGTAGGGGTTGAACTTGATTAACTTTTTAACTGGAGAAAAAGGAAAATGAAAGACCAAAGAGGGAGGGCTAAAGGGGCAGGGGGTATGAGACCAAAGACTAGGTAAGAGATTGGAAAGGGAGGGTAGAAGGGGAAATTAGACTGTAGATAAAGGATGAGAGGGGCATTGAGAGCAAGACTGGAAAGAGACATATGGTGGAAGGGAGAGGGTAGGCTGAACCAGAGAGGAACGGAGGGTGGGAGAGAGAAAGAGAATGGAAAGGGAAGAAAGGAGGGTGCAAGACCAGAGAAAGAGGTGCAAGAGAGATCAGTGCTGGAAGTGAGGAGAGAGGAAGACAGACTGGATGAAGAGTTGCTGGGAGAGAGCAGCAATGACAACTGCTGTCTCTTTTGGGTTTGAATGCTGTGTTCTGGTATCAGAATGTGCCATAGGAAAATGACCAAACTGTATATTATAATGGTGTAAAAAAATCAGGTACATTGATATGAACTTGTAAATATTTTTTTAATTGGATAACAATGTTCTGAAAAATATTAATGACCATGAATCAAGCAGATTAAGGTATTTGTAGCCTTTTAAAAATGGATTTCCATTTTAAATGTTAATTATCCCAGAGGAAGTGTCTTGTGAGACATGAAATGAGTTGGGTTAATAAAGATTTATATATTCTAACTCCAAAAATAGATTTTGCCATTTCAATTCTGATCAAAGTAGGCTTTCTGTAAACCCAACATCACCCTAGACACTGGGGAGTAATGGACTAATGATCTAGTCCATGAGATGTGCTTCATGCCGTAAGTACCAGCCTTTAAAGTGCAACACTACACAATTACGCTTTTTTTTGTATTTTATACACATGGGTCCAAAGAAACTGACTACCATCACAAGACCAACATCCAAGAAACTGTGAAGATTTGATTTAATATACACAGTATAAGAACAATTCTTATGACGTACTAGTTCCATACAATATATATACATTATTGGGCATACTCTGCTCCTTCCTCTCTTTTTAAAGAAGACACAAAGGAGTAGAATTGGAGTAGGAAAAAATACTGCAGTTAAATACTGTTCCAAAAATACACCACTATTAATAAGATCTTCAAAAATGCCGCATGAGTGATAAAAATGCACTGTGTAATATTCTACTAATGAAGAATTTCACTACATTATGAAATTTTTGTGTAGGCAATTTGTGGCAAAACTCCTAAGGGTTGGATAGGTGTGCCAAGGTGAAGGGTAACACTGAGCTGGGGGTTTTAAAACGTTAACCCTGACCTTGTTCTTGTGAAAATTGTAATGTTATAAATCTTAAAAAACCCAACCGAGCACACACTTGTATCTGTACAGTGATAGTAAATGAAGTGAATACTGAAATCTGTTTTTAAAAATGAAAACAAGTTTCTGGTTTCTATCCTATAGCTTAGAAGCAATATATGAAATAACCTATAAAACTGAGAGGCCAATTCACCTACATTTAAATTTATATTTTTTCACATTCTAATGTCTCAAAGAGGTCAATAGGAACTGTGCTGATCCTACTGGACTTTTTTTTTAGCCATTTGGACTTTTAGAGGGTTTTAGATTTTTTTTTGCATTCTTTAGACTTTTTCTTTCATTTTTACTTCTTGTATTCAGATCTTTTAATAAACATGACATTTGTCGTTTTAGAGAAAATGAGTTTATTCAAATGTATTCATGGCCTCCCCATCTCCTCCAATCAGTGATCTGTCGTAACAAATTAATGAGGCAGCCAATGACCTGAGTAAGAACAACAGTCAATTTCACAAATATTGTACCAACTGTAATAACATAATGTTATTTGGGATGGTTCTAAATTAAATCTAAATTATATCTTATGATGTTATTATATCTCATTATACATATTTTTTCTTTTTCAAAAGCCATTAGGACATAGGCTAAGGTGCTTTACCATGCTGTCTGTTGGCAGGTATGAAATAGTTAAATAGTTAAATCTAATAAATTTACGCAAACTCAAATTAATCTCTTTTTTTTTGTAAATAAAGTTGACCTAACTCAAATCCACAAATATAACTCGTTTATCAATAACTGTTCTTTAAAAAGTCACAGCAAAAAAACACTGCCACAAAATCGAGTGTCAATTAGAATTATGCAGCATTTTCCTCAGAATTTAGACATCATTAGGGTCACAGAGCCCTATTTTGACACAAGTACCTTGAAAGCACTGTTATGTGCAACTGATTGTAGGGAACTGTGGGCAACTACATTAGTCAATGTACATGAGTCTGTCCTCTACCTAAAAATTTGAAGGATGACAAAAAATTAAAGCAAGCCCAGCAGTTTGCTTAACTAGAGCAAAGATATTACAGACTAATTTAAGGGGGTCATTTACTAAACCTCAAATTTATGTGGTTGGGTTTTTTTGGAGCAAAACTCAAATTAAATTTTTTTTTTCAAAATGTATTAAAGCCTGATGCTGCAAAAATCAAGAATCCAAAATCCGCCATCTCAGACCTGCCGAGGTTGTGTATGGAGTCAATTGCAAAGGTCTCTACCCTATTTAGAAGTTATCGTGGTCTGCGCTGGGTTTAGCCTGAAAATCTGATCATTTCGGGCAAAAAAAAATGAAAAATGGTACCATTCAGGGAAAAAGCCTTAAAAAAATTGTATGATATAATTTTTCATACAATTTTCTCTGATCTTTCCCTGAACCGATTAATTTGAGCTTTTGAAATTATAGCTAAGGTCAAATCGGGTATGGGAGCTTGGTATTGTTTTTATTTTTATTAAATAATGAGATAAAATCGGATTTTGGTAAATAACCCCCCTAATGTCACTTGGATTTCATGCCTAACATTGTCAATAAAGCCATTTATTTGATACTAACAAGCCAGACTCCGATAATGCTTTGAACAGCGCTATACAGCGATGACAGAGAGTGTGTGAGTAACATTGTCAGGGTCAGCTTTTTGAAACTCATGAATGGAACAAAAAGAATGGAGCCTGAATTGCATGGTACCAGACACATCTTGCATATCATGTAGGATTGTTTATGTGGGCGTCATTCCATATGCTCAATTAGGAGCACCTATAGGCATATCCATAGCCCTTTACTTAACGTCCCTCCATGCAGGCCATATATACCCCAGTACTTGAACTACTGGCTATGGTAAATGAGCTCTTAAGTGTTGCATGCTGAAAGTATGTTACTTAAACCTTAATAAGTATGAATAATATACATTCAGTATATAAGGTGATACTAAAATAAAATAAACAGTTTTCATTCATTTGGACAAATAACATTCAGAAACTCGCTACTTGGAAGTAAAACAATGATCATATAACAATTAGGATTATGGAACAGTGAGATTCCATAGCGCCAGCATATCTGTCTGAGCAGCGGCTTTCAGTAATGAATCTTTAATAAGAAAATAACATTTTTAATCCATGGCCATAGGAAAGCTTCCATTTAAATACAAATTTCATCTGCTGTACTGTAGCTCACAGTTATAAAATTCATCACATTGTTGTAGTGGGGTCATTTTTCTATTCCGTCATTTCTTTGTTATGTCAAATAGTTTTAATAACTTTCCTATGCAAAGTCAAAAAGCCTAAAGCTGCCTTGCAAATCTTTCAAATAAACAAACTTTACTTGCCCCTTGGAAACCATGCTCACAATTACAAGTTCCTTATTTCAGCTAATAATCGGAATCTTTTTCATAGATATTCCGAGTGCAAATAAACGTGATAATTACCAAATTTCATGAATATTAAGATTAAAAAGTCGGAGTTGTTTACAGTATGAACTCGTCAGAGAGCGTCAGTGGGAAGGTAAACCCTTAGGTAACCAAGTAAGTCATGGATAAGCTATAAAATTGACTACAAATTTGCACTTAAAAAACAGCAGTGAAAAAACAATGCATTTTGTAAATTTTTCTGCATATTTTATTTTATCAGTAGTTATCAACCTTTGGTAGCATTATGATTGTTGTCTGAGCAAGGATTCAGACTGGTGTTAGTACTCAGTGCTACTAATGCTCAGTGCTGGGCACTATCACTCTATAGGGCAGATGGAATTAGGAAAGTTTTGCTAAATTTGAAAATTGGAAAACTGCTAGGAATCTTCTGGACACCCCTGTCCAGTCCATAATAAATTAGCCTCTATATTTACTGAAACTCCAAAAAAAATGATTGCCTTTATGGTTTAACTGGTTCTAAAATCAATGAATAAAGTGAAATGCAGGATCATAGTGTTTCTGACATGTAAGACATTTATGTTTGTTGATCTGTTCACCATCTTCTACAGTTTGAGACCCTGAGACATTATAGGGCCTATTAATCAAAATTTGGTTGCATTTTCTTCACAAAAAAAACCCATAAAAACAAATATTCTACAGATAAAATCAGCGAAAAGTTTGTAAAAATTGGTACGTAAAAGCTGGCAAGGTTTAATAGAATTTTATTTAATATATTTTTCCAGTTCATTAAAGAGTTTTTTTAGCTTCATTAAAAATGTGTGAATAATGTGATTTCATGTAAATTGCTGGCATACAATTTTATTCCTGTTAAAATGTGCGTGTGAATATTCTGTCACTTTTTACTTAAGATTGCATTCAATAATAAAAAAAAAATTTGTCGGTGTTTTTTTTTCACAAACTCAAATTTTGAAATATGGGGGTCCCATCCCAGTGAGAACCAGTCAAAGTATTAAAGAGTGGCAGAACAAAAAAATACAATGCACTTTTTTATTATTACAGAGAAAAAGGAAATAATTTTAAGCATTTTAATTATTTGATTAAAATTGTGTCTATGAGAGATGGCCTTTCTGAGCTTTCTGGATAATGGGTTTCTGGAAAATATAGGTATGAGATCAGTTATCTGGAAACCCGTTATCCACAAAAGCTCTAAATTATGGGATGGCCATCTCTCAAAGACTCCATTTTATCCAAATAATGTAAATTTTTAAAAAGTATATCTTTTTTCTCTGTAATAATAAAACAGTGGCTTGTACTTGATCCCAACTAAGATATAATTAATCCTTATTGGAAGCAAAACCAGCCTATTTGGTTTATTTAATTTTTAAAGATTTTCTTGTAGACTTTAGGCATGAAGATCCAAATTACGGAAAGATCTATTATCCAGAAAAACCCTGGTCCCAAGCATTCTTGATAACAAATCCCATAATTTTAGATCCCGTACCTGTATTTATCAAATAACGAAAAATCATATTTTCTTCCTTTCACCTAAAATGAACATATTTTATACTTTTTGCTAAAGTCTAATTTTATTTGTTAAATAATCAAGCTTGTTAAATGTCACTTTGTATTTAATAAATGTCTTTGACCCTTTTTAGGTGACCAAAGACAAGTAGAGCCTGGATTAATGGTCTCGGTGAGATTAGTATCCTAATGTCATTTGAATTTTTTTTAGACAATTCATTTGATTTTATATGCCATGACCCCCTAGGGGGTTTATTTGCTTGCTGTTATGATTAAATGAATACATTTCTATTCAAATGCCTACTGAAAAATAAATGGTATGTTTATCCTCCCAAATGAGTGGAGCAATAGTAATAAAAGCTTGTTTCAAACTCCTTTGTGGTAAATTCAACTAATATATTAATATGTCTGAGATATGCATTTTGTTGCTAGTGATAAAAAGAAATTTTGAAACTACACAATGTGATTAATTTAGAAGTCCACTGAGCACTCTAACAGTGAGAGAGAATAATAAAAAGTAAATCATAATCTCTATTGTGTACAAATATTGTGCCATCATCATCAGCCGCTCAGGCTTAATAAGCAGATTTCACTGCTTAAAAAAAACAGAGAATGATTTTTACTTCTCCCCCAACTCTGCCTTGTGTGGCATTACAGGTCCTATGATGCCAGGCAGTTTTTTGAAACCATGACTAAACTCACTTTCTCTATGAATGTCACAAAATGTACAAGTTTTAATTTAAACAGGACTAATGAAAAAAGGGCTCAATGATTCAGAAAAAAATCCAAATACCTCTAAAATCGTTAAAAAATTTGGACAATTCCTAAAAGAAAATCTGAAAACATCAAAAAAAGTAATCTAACATAACAACAAGATAACTGACATAGTGCTGGTGAGTAGCATTCTCCTTAGTAACAACTCTTAATTACACTTACTTAAGTGTTTTGCTTATCAACTTTAGAGAATTAGGTGGTTTTATGGAGAGTTTAGATCAGTTTTCCATCTGCCCATTTGTTGACTGTAATTGGACTGAAATCCCTGCCAGAATCACAAAAAACTGATAAGATCAAGCAAAAACACAAATTTCCATGTTTTTTCCCCCGAATCTAATTGGACTGAAATCAAACTCGGAATCATATTTAAAGGTAAATTATTTGACAGAATGATTGACTTGTGAATGTGGTCATCATCATTCAAATAAGCGGCAAGGCTCCTCACAGGGAGTCATTTGGTTTGCAGGTGGAAAGCCGGTTTAAAAAACTTGGCTTCATCTGTTTAATCGCTCACAGTTACAGGGCATGGGGTGGAAAGAAGGGTTGACTGGCACACACTGTGGGGGTTATTTACTAAACTCATAATTGATCTCATTATTTTATTAAAAAACCACAACTAAACTCCCATGCCTGATTTGACCTTATTTATTCATTAAAAAACTCTAAAAAAAAACTCGGCTTAGGGAAAAACAGATAATATAGAGCAAAAACATGACTTTTTTCCCATATCACACAATTTTTTCTATTTTTGCCTGGATTTTTTTGATTTTCAGGCTAAACCCAGTGCAAACCATTATTACTTCAAATTGAGATCTGTGCCTCTCCCATTCACTTATACAGGACCAACAGATTAGCTCGATGGCAGATTATCTGATTTTGGCTTTTTGTTGTATCAGGGTATAATAACTGAAGTTTTTTTTCATAAATAATTAGATTTTTCCCCTAAAAGCCCTATTTTAGTAAATAATCCCCTTTAACTGGCAACACATTATTTTTTGGCATCCAAAGGAATTTTTAAGTAATTCTTCCAAGAAGCCTTCCCTTTAGTAGCACAGCAGATTCCTGGTTCTTTGGTCAAAGGGTTGTCCAAGGGTCAGTCTAAAGCTTTCAGATTTTAACCAGCACTTCGATAGGTTATTCCATAATTCTCACCATTTCTCACCATGTCCCACCTACATTTATAATATCCAATCCAATGAGTCATCTCACCATTGTGTGACTACATATTCTACTATAGATGCCACCATTGATTGTCAGGGGCCAAGAACAATGGAAGCAATAACTCTTCAGGGAGTTTTTCAGCAGTTAACCTTGAGAATTGAAGAAAGTTGTAGAAGAACAATACTTCTCCACTGAGGAATAGTGTTTAACAAGGTCTAGCTGAAGAGATCAAAGTTGCTTTTTTTTCTTAGGCACCAGAGATTATTAATAATTGAAAAGACCATGAACAATATGAACTTAAAACAAACGGTACTTTAGAATAACGGTTTATGAGCATGAGGTCTGTTAAAGACGATTAACAATAAATAATTAAAAGTAACTGCAACAAATAATAATAAAGTAAATGGAACAAATAAATTCACGTCATATATTGATTATATTTATATTTTCCCTTTGGTTATTAGATTCCTAGTTGAGAGACATTACTATAAAGTTATATATAGTTGTATAGGCAATCTGTGTGCATTTGCTGGGCATGCTATTTTCTTTATTTAAGGCACATTTGTTAATTAAGAATGGTTTGCACAGGATATATTTTAAACTAGATAAATGGTGAATTAGGCCGCATGGAGTGTCCTCACCCAACTTAGAAAAGTAAATATAAATATTAGAAAAATGGGACTTCAACTCCAAATGACCAATTGTCATGACCAATGGTGAATTGGTCATTTGGAGTTGAAGTCCCATTTTTCTAATATTTATATTTACTAAGGCACGTTTGTTTTTCTTGTTGAACAAATCATAGTTATACATTTTTCAGTGAAGGTTTTTTAATTTATTTTATTGTAGTTAGCAGGTCTACTTGAATGCTGAGCATTGTTTCATAGGTTTGTTTTCTCTTTGAAGTGCACGATTATGTTGTAAAAATAATTTTATTTTTTTTAATTATAATACATTTAATAATAATAATTACACTTGATACCAATGGGATTTATTAATGCTAAATCAAATATGTTCTAGAATTCTTACTTGCTCTGACCCAAGCTGCGTATCAAAAGCAGTGGCTAAAGGAAAGGGCATAAGGATAAGATTTCTGCTGATTGCAACTGCTCTTACTGTCATACTTATGTTACACTTGGAAGACCAAGAGAAAAGCGTAATAAAATGCCACATTTGCCCTGAGCACTGCAGTTTTCAAAATCCCATCTAATCCGCATACACACAGACACAGATTGCTGAGAGGGAAATTATTCCAGAAAGTTTTAGTTTGTTTAGTTTAATATAATTACGTTTATAATAAATTCTCATTTGTTAACCAGCAAAAAGGTAAAATTGCTCTTCTAAGCATTTTGCAGTTTACATTAATTTTTTTATGTAGATGTTAAGATATTAGCAAATTGTACACTGCTTATAAAATTACATTGAAACAACAGCACCTCCTGCTAGTCAAGTCTGCTGTCCAGTCTGATGGTCAGCATGTTAGACTGAAGGTAAGTTTCTAGACATAACTGAGCAAACTCTACACATTTTCTCCTTAATTAAATAAAAGATAGGCACTAAAAATTAATCTTATCTAACTGGGCTATATATAAATAGCCATCTTTGTAATTTAGAAACCAAGCAAAGGGGATATAATTAAAGACCAGTTAGTGACCACCAAAAAAAATGACCCACATAAGGCAAATCACAACAATGTGTAATGTGAATAGCCATCAGTATATGGGCAGTACTGGGCAGTCCACAATACTTGATTGATATTTTTCAACAGTTTTCATTTTCAGTTTGTGGCTTATTTTCAAACACATGCTCAGTGAGAAAAGTGCAATTTCAGGCTCAAGTTATCATATTATTTTGCCCACAATGCAGAATTTCCCCTATAGTTCCTATAGTGTAATCACAACTGCAATTATGTCTAATCCATCATAGCAAATACTATTTCTATTGCACATGTAAGGAAATGATAAATAGCTCCCCCTTGTGCAGTCCCCATAAGATTGGCCACTAAAGGGCACCGTCGTTTATAGAGGAGGCAGTTCCCCTTCCTGGGTCAAATCATGACTTTAGAGTTCCCTATGTTTGATGATATATTTGTTGAAGCCCATAAAGGTTCAAGACAACCTGGTAAGGAGAAGGGAGTACAAAGTGGAAACCCAAATAAGTGCAGGATTTACTGAGTGACCAGCTATCTCTGTTAAAGGAATCTCTAGGATAGATAGTCAGCTCAGGGGTATTTAGATGAGCAGTTTTGGACTCCACCAAGGATGAATAAGATCCTGATGGCCTTGTTGCCCAGAGAGGGAACCAGTGTATAGGCCTTTGGCTAGATAGTTCCATCTGGGTTCCACTCCAAGAGCGGTTCCAAGAGCGGTTCCAAGAGAAGGGAAGAAAACTATATGTGCAGTGCTTGACTACTTTTGACATGTTCTATAGAGGTGAATGTTATCCTCACAGTGCTGTATCATGAGTATATGATGACTTATGATATTTGCAACCTATCTTATCTCAGTAATCTCCTTCATAGAGTGTTCTCAATAAACACGTTTTGGTTAAGTTACAAGAATCATTGGTACCCATTTTTGTATACTAATAATTGTAGTTGCACAACACCCTGCCTCCACTATTTGTGAGGGCTCACACCTGGGAACTATTTTATCAGGGTCAATATTTAGTAAGCTATTTTGGGAGCCCGGGGAAGTTCCAATTTTACTATAGTCTTACAAACATTTTTACAAACCAGACAGAAGTTGTGGCAGTTTAATGGTAATTGTGTTGTTTCCAGTGCTCATCATTAAAAATTATATTTGCATACAATTCTTGTGCCCCAATCTGTTGTTCCTTTTCACTCAGCCCACTGAGGAAACTCTACAATTACTGACACATTCAGAGTGGCGATAGCCTCAGGTTTCCCTTGCTTTAATAGAGGCACATATGCTCAATTGTGCCCAAGAGGCAGGACATACACAAGTATCTATGCAATTATACAAAAACAAAGAGCATGTTTGCATGCAAATAACTGGTTATTTAACCCAACCAATGAGATATTTTCTATCACACTGGGTATCAGTCAATGCAGTTTCCTGATTAGTAGCCTTACCAAGCCTTGTAGGAACTTTGTTAATTACCCCCAAATCTATTTTTCTATTACTACTTTTTTTACAATAATTGTTTTTGCAAACTTTTGTTTGAAGTTGCAGAGATTTCCTGTAATTTACCACTCACTGAATTATTCTTCTTTGAAAGTAGGAAACAACATTTCAATCAACGCATTCACCAACCCACCAGTGCCAGTAAAGTAAATTTCCCCAGTGAGTTGTCTGCATTATTAAAGTCAAACAATGTGAATATCATGGCTCATGCTGATTCTGAATGACCTGCAGCATCATTTATCAATTAATTTCTTGCTGTGCTCAATTTAAGTATATTTCAATGAGCTTGAGGTTTGCAAGTTCAGCTTCCCTTCATCTGGAACGCTTAAAAAACATATTTTTATTAATATGACCTTGAACAATATGACACGTTTATCCGGCGGTGTTTCATTGGAAATGATTAAACCTTTAGGGCAGTGTATAATGCAAAACTTTCAGCTTGACAATTGTCACTTTATCAGTAACAGTACTCCAACTGGGATATATCTTTGCATTAATCAAATAGTATAGTTTATTAGACATGACCTTTCCAGCAGATACAGCTGTGACATTTGTTGAGTAGGAATGCCATACATTCTTTCTCTTGTATATAAAATAGTCTTAAATCCACTAAAGGCCTGTGATTATGTCTGTTGTTCACTGCTTCAGTGTATTTACTGTATAGAATGGAATTTGTGGTTGGTATATGTGCATATTAGCTTGGGTGCCAAAGTTCTTTCCAAACAATGGAGAACCTGCGGTGCCTGGCACATACACTGGACACCCATTTGCATGAGGTACAATGTCTATTATCCAGAATGCTTGGGACTGAGGGTTTTAGTTGACACAATTTCTAGATAAAGAGCTTAAAGTTGATATGGAAATTTAATATAAGCTTAATCATACTGAAATAAGAAACTTTCAAAATACAATCAATTAAATATTCTGCATCGTTTCTGAAATAATCAAGTTTATATTCAATATTCCTCTCTCAGCATCTGTTTCTCTTCATTTTCTCTTCATGCAGCAGTTGGGTGTCAGATATTTATTGACAGTTAAATTTAATATATCTTATAGGGGGCTTCCATTCCTAGCAGATGTGTCATAGCTCATTTAAATAACTGATAGTGATGGGCAAATTTATTCGCCAGGAGCAAATTTGTGGTGAAACCGCTGCGAAAATGTACCAGTGAAAATTCGCCGGTGTAAAAAAAAAAACGCCTGCACAATGTCACCAAAAACGGATGCTGGCATCCAAAAAAACGGATGCCGGCGCTGTTTCGCAAATTTTTCGCAGTTTCGCAAATTTTTCAGCAAAACGCCCCAAATTGGCCAATCACTAATAACTGATTCCAGTACAATTGAAATCTATCAAAATAACTGCCTTTTGCAAAAATCCTGCATGTAGCGAGACATGATGTCTAGAGTGAGCTCTAATAAAACTTCTAGACAAAAAGAGTCCCCCCTATAACATATATTGGATCTAACTATCAATAAATATCTACCACCCAACTCCTGCATGAAGAGAGAATGAAGAGGAACAGATGCTGAAAGGGGGATAGTGAATATGAACTTGATTATTTCAGAAATGATACAGAATTTTTAGTTGATTGTATTTAGAAAGTTTCTTATTTCAGTATGATGAAGCTTATATTCCATTTTAATTTTCACCATTGTTCCCCTTTAAATAAAATGGAGCTGAGCTGATCATATTGGACCTCTTTAAATCAATTCAGACTTGTGGAGGTTTTTGTATTTTTCTTCTCACTAGGAATTGTCCCAAATATTTTTTGAGGTATCCCTATTTTTTTGTGCATCGGAATTTTCCACTCTTTTAATTCAAATTTAATTTTATAAATCTCATGACATTCGTAGTATTAGAGTTTGTGAGTTTAGTCATGGTTTCAAAAACCTCAAAAACTACTAAAATCCAAGATTTGATAAAAAGGACCCTAACACTTAATATAGCATTTCTTTTTTTTTTTATAAATTGGCAAGTGCATGATGGCTTTTTTGATCCAAGTAATTCATTGGCAAAAGTTTTGAAAACTTTCTTGAAATTTTGGCCATCAGAGGCAACTGTTTAACCAGCGCCTCTGGAAGTTATTTGGTTGAAGGAATGAGGAACACTATCTAATATAAAAAAGGCTCATTCTGTCCTTTGAGGACTAACCAATGCCAAAATCCTTGGCCAATTCCTAGCTTGCATTTTGGTCATCCGAGGCAACTATTTTGCCGGAGTCTCTTGAAGACATTTGGCAGATTTATCAAAATGTGAGGGTTGTAGTAGGTCTTTCACTTTCTTAATGAGATACTGCATGGAACAGCACTCATACTATACTTGACTACTAGACTCCAATGCATCTATATTAACAAATCCATGTTATCATTTATGAAGCATCTTATTGAACTCCAAAGCATGGGACATACATGTTGTCATCAAAATATATCCAAGCATAGGTGATATATATTAAATTATGGAGGGTTGAGGGAATATGTGAACCAAAATCTGAATACTTAAAATAATGTTACTTTTGTGTATCACATAACAAGGACATACATTTTTTTTTGCAGCAAGCACAGTGCATTTGCATATGCAAATTAGAGTTTGGATTCCTTTCGGTATTCAGCTTAATCTTTCACAAAGGATTCTGGCAGTTTGGCAGAATCCAAAATAGTGGACTCGGTGCATCCCTAATTTGCTAATTCCCCTGACTTTTTTTTGCAATTCAAATTTTTAGAGGTGTTCTGATTTTGGGGCACATTTACTAAAGAGCTAATTTGTAAAAAAAAAAAAGAAAAAAAAGAAATTCAAATGTTGGTAAATAGGCCCCTAATAGAAAAGATGGTAAACAAAGTAATGGCGGGTCTGTATAACAGGAGATCAGTCCAGGGAGAGACAAAATCAGGACTAGAACTGGGCAGATATTGATTAATGGAGACTCAGTTATTAGAAAGTTATAGTTATCTGTCAGCATGCTTACTACAAATTGAGAATATCTATGATTCAGCACATGGCTGATCAGTTGGACAAATAACTGGGTCAAGTAATTTAAAGACCTTAAAGCATGAGTTCAGGGACCCAGGCATCTAGTTAAAGGCAAGGTCTTCCAAAATCATTATTTATTAAATGTACCTGTTCTACACACAACATTAAGAAGACATTTGGCTGATTTATCATTGGGATACAATCTCTATAACCACCATAAATTGCATCACAGCTAAAAGGTACGCTGTGCTAGGGAAGAGGATGACAAAGAGCATGGCAAAGAGCTCGGAGGAATGTTTAAACTAGGCTGGGGAAGTTAGAGTATTATGTGGTGTGTGTATGGGGCTGGGTTTTCATTTGGAGGGGTTGAACTTGATGGACTTTGTCTTTTTTCAACCCAATTTAACTATGGAACTCTGATTAAAATAGGGATTTAGGATTAGATTTGGGAAAAAATCAGGGGCAGGGTCTGCATATTCATGTAGAAGTCAATTAGAGTCATCCTAGGCAAAATTCGTTTTTTGATTGGTAGCGCAGCCCAGCATCAATATGTGCAACAGATTTGTCGAACGAATCATATGCACCCCCTCATTTTCATGGTAATTTTCTGTCCAGTTGTGTCATTTTCTGCCCAACTATGTCTGATTCAATAAAAAACCTCAAAAAAACCTCGCACATTTTGTTTGACACATTGGCCACACCTGCAATGAGTACAACTGCAATGCAACTTTCGGCTACAATTATGCTGCAAATTAGGTAAAAAATCATGGAGATTGCATTAAGCACACTGCACTTGTGTTAAGTAAACAATCCTTTATGAAACCCAAATTCCTAGAAGGGATAATATCCCCCAAATCCAGGCAGATCAGATTACTAAACTTTTAAGAGGAGTTTCAGTGTAACTTTTTATAGTGGCACAACAGGTTTGATTTTCTACTGTATTCGGCCTCAAGTTTTTTTCTGGCTTTTTTTTAGGGGTACAATTTGTAGAATGAAAGAAAACTAATTTTTGAGATTTTTTTATGCTCTAGAACTGCTAAAAATCTGAAACTGAAAATATGTAAATGTAAAAGTCATGTAAAAGTCAATGGCAGATGTCGCTTTTACAATTTGAAGATATATCTTGGCTTCATAATCTTTGAGGGCTTCAGGTTGTTTTTTGTTTGATAATTTGAAAAAGTCTTGAAAAAGTCTTGAAAAAGTTTTTCTGCCATTAAATCAAAAAAGTCGTATGATTCGAGTTTCAAATGAAAAAGTTGCACAATTCGATTTGACCCACTATTTTGACTCAACTTTTTCCTGCAACAACTTTTTCCAGCTGATTTTTTTGAAAAATGTGTTAAATTTGTGGATGGGAGTTAGGTTGACCTTGTAATAATAAAAAAATTGTTCAGTTCATAGTCTTAGTAAATACCCCCTATGTGCCAATAAGAAATCAGTGAGATATTCGTTACAATCACAGATTAAGTGAACATTAATGATTTTCTAAATAGTGAACTGACCTTTTTCGCTTCACCAAAATTTGCCGAAATGCATTGCAGTCTATGGGTGACAACATATGTTTGACATGTGAGAAATTTTTTTGACATGCAACAATTGGGAGTCATTTTCACAGCGAAACTTGGCGAAAAATTTCGCTCTTCACTATTCCTAAACATAAACTTTGCTTGCAGATTTATTGACATATTCACATGAAATATTTTAAGAAAAAAAATCAGTTAATGTGTAATTGAATCAATATCATTAGCAGCTCAATAGTGAATAATTTAAGGTAACATGGGATCTACAATATGTGTTTAGTTTGCAGTAATGCCCCTGTAGCACCGCCTGCTTTACAGTTGGACAATTATAAACTGGTTTCTGAACTCTTTATGCAGTAACTGTATTTTGCCTGCAGGTGACAGCAATACATGAACTAATTCATTTGACTAATGATTGGCGAATTTGTACCGATTCGCCGAAAAAATTCGCACATTTTCCGTGAAATTCACGAAACTGCGAAAAATTAATGAAACGCCACCGTTGTCTCGTTTTGGACACAGGCAAATTTTCGCAAATTTATTTGCAACCGGCAAAATGCGGGAATTTGCCGCAAATCTGCGCCTGCCGAATAAATTCGCCCATTACTACAGCTGACATTACTCATAGGATTTAATTATATTCAATCTGTGACTTAATACCAGGAAAGCTAATATTTACATATATTTCATAAGCATAAATAAAAAACTTGACAAACCTGATATTTTTTCTCTTTTCTGTCTATCTGTTGATCAATTGGCATTTGCCCCTTTAATAAAGTATTAAAGGCTAAGCATTAAAAATACAATCTCTGAACAAAGTGGTTCTTTGCCGTCTCAGGCCTTTTGATTAGCCAGTCATACTATTGTGCATGTTAGCGCTGAGGTAAGCTAACTGCCAGCTTCTTATTAGTATATCGCTGACTTGCTTATTTCCCTCTCTATCCCATATGTCCCTGTCAGAAGTGCTTTGTGTGAAATAGTGAGAAGTGACAGGAAAGAACACTAGTGGGGCACGATAATCCTTAAACGTAACTTTCATTTTTTCCCTTAAATTCAGAATGAGTGTCTAGGTACATAGTTATTCAAACCTTCAGTGTATCTTCCAACATCTATCTATCTATCTATCTATCTATCTATCTATCTATCTATTATCTATCTATCTATCTATCTATCTATCTATCTATCTCTCTCTCTATCTATCTATCTATCTATCTATCTATCTATCTATCTATCTATCTATCTATCTATTATCTATCTCTCTCTCTCTCTCTCTCTCTCTCTCTCTCTCTCTCTCTCTCTCTATCTATCTATCTATTATCTATCTATCTATCTATCTATCTATCTATCTATCTATCTAACTATCTATCATCTATCTATTTCTCTCTCTATTATCTACCATTAAACACACACATGTATGAAAAGACATGCATGGGTAGGAGGCAGAGAATGTGCATGCCTGGTGCCCCCTTCAGCTTTGCACCCTAGGCACATGCCTACTTTGCCTACCCCTAATTCTGGCCCTGGGCTGTATTTCAAATTGCCTGGGAGCCATTGACTGCACTCATATTCCACTCACACCACCTAGACATCTTCCGAAGTGCTACCATAACAGGAAGTGGGTAGTCTGAACATTGAGTTGAGAAGTACTGAGGAACTGGCGTTGAGGAAATAGTTAACTTTAATTTAACTGCTAGAATATGTGTTCTATGATGAATGAAATGTCAGGAACGTATAATGAACGGGTCGCAGAGCGACGGAAAAAAGCAGAGACTATGTTTAAACATGATGGGGCAGATACGTCCCGCCTGACGGAATCAAATACTTTATGGAAACTGGGGAAATTAATGATAAAAGAATTACGCATTTGGTGGGATACAACAACACTTGAGAAATATATATCTAGAGGAATGATCCCCAGAGGGTTAAGGATTAGAAAATATCCAGCTTATGAGATAAAGAAAGAAGAGTTCACTAGAAAATGGAATACCGTGTTAACAAAGTGCTCATTGGAGTTGATGCAGCTGTTGGTTGAACGCAATCAGGAAGTACTAGAAACATTGAATGTAGAAATACGTGAAATCGAAGAGCAGTTTAAATCACCTGTAGCGGGCAGTGGCAGCGATCACGATACATTTCAGAAATGGGAGTGTGATATAAAATCAAAATTGGTAAAAATTGAGTCGGAAATAGTTGAAATGAAAACGTCTAAATTTAACCGTGACTATGGTGATTATGAAGGAAATCGTGTTTATTACAAGCCAAATAGGATGCAGCATAGGAGACAGCCTAGGTCGATTTTGAAATATAGGGATAATAATGAGAAACGTGTGAGCTTTTCAAAAGATGATACAGAATATGATGGAAGTAGCTTCGATCAGTCCACTGTCTCCTCGTTGTCCCTCTCTTCTTCCCACAGCACACAGGAACAGCGGAATAAAAAAGCAATGGAGATTTTTTCCGGGAAAAGACAGAGCACACCAGGAGACAAAGGGGAACAGAGACAACAACGTACGGATTACAAGAGCCAAGATACAGAAAGACAAGGAGGGGGAAAGGAGAAAAGAGACTATGGAGATCGGAAGTACCCCTTGAGGGATCGCATAGGAAAGAAACGGAATGTAATGTATTAAACCTCTCGGACATTGAATTGACCCATGAACAATTGCCTTTATTGGGGAAGGGTTTATCGTTTAGTCCTACGTATAATTTTGGAGTTCTAGATGTACTAATTGATGTGAACAAATTTGTAAGAAAATTGGTTTTACGTAAGCACTTCCAGCAGCTACAAGATAACACGGATAGGGTTAAAGTAGACACGGGTTTGGCGTTGTGTGATTCAGGTGCTAGGGGTAATGAAACACTGGATATGGATTCACGTGGAATGCCCATAGGGGAGGGTTTGGAAAAATCAGTAAATTTTGTGGATCAGAGAGCGACACATTTGTTAGAGTCACTGTTATTGGAGAGTGGTGATCGGGATTTACGGTGTGACAGAACAAGCACACACACTATCAGTAGTCGTTTGAGTAAAAACTCCACCTTCTACCCAGTGAACAACAGGGGTGAGATAGCCGATATCTTTCAGGAAATGATCGAGAAGGATTTAATTAAGTTACATGAACAACAGAAGTATACACATAGATCGTCAAATCTTACATTTGGGCAGAAGAAGGCACTTAAGGAACTGAGTTCCAATACAGCACTTACCTTTAAACAAGCAGATAAGGGTGGAATGTTAGTAGTGTTAAATACGAAGGACTATGAAAGGGAAGCAATGAGGCAATTAAATGATAAGGATACATATAAAAAATTGAGTTTTAATCCAACACTGAAGTTTAAAAAAGAAATAGAAAATATAGCAGCTCTTGCGATCCGTGAGGGTCTAGTGACGGAAAAAACTTTTAAAACCATAGTACGGGAGTGCCCACAAATGCCCATTTTTTACCACCTCCCTAAGGTGCATAAAGGGGAAGTGCCACCTAAAGGCAGGCCGATCATTTCAGGAATTTCATCATTGAATGAAGGGCTGTCGGAATTAGTCAATGTGTTGTTAAAACCGCTTGTCAAGCGCTTATTTTCTTATATAAAGGACACTGGAGAAGTCTTACATCTATTACAAAGTGTGGAATGGAAAAATACGTTTGGTTGGGGGACAGCCGATGTAGTCTCATTGTATTCAAGCATCCCACATGATAGGGGAATAGTAGCGGTCAAATACCATCTAGACAGATACAGTGGTTATACGGAAGGGGAGAAGACCTTTGTGATAGAAGCTATTTGGTATCTGTTAACTCACAATTTCTTCATGTTTGGAGGCGAGTATTACCTCCAGGTGCGTGGGACGGCGATGGGGGCGCGGTTTGCGCCCACATACGCCAACCTCTACATGGGCTGGTGGGAGGAGACCCACGTACTTGGAGATGACAGCACGGATTTGGGACACATCGTTCTGTTGTTTGTGTGGTCAGGAGGTGAAGATCTTTACAGAAAGTTCATTGCAGGTCTGAACAACGAGGCTTTAAATTTGAAGTTTACCAGTTGTTTTAGCGTGGATAGCATAACCTACCTAGACCTACTAATTAGCACAGACAGAGGGAAGGTGGTTACTACAGTCCATACTAAACCTTGTATGGGGAATTCCCTGTTAAGAGCGGATTCGTGCCATCCACGACACTTGAACCTAGGCATCCCTAAAGGACAATTTTTGCGATTACGTAGGAATTGTAGTACCGAGGAGGGATATTTAGAGGAATCTTGTAAGCTAAGAGATAGATTTTTGCAGAAAGGATATAGCATGAAGGACCTACAGAGTGCTTTTATTTCAGCCTTAAATCGTGAGAGAACTGAATTAATTGTTAAAGGCAACAACATAGAGAAGAAAAAAATCTATGAACGTAGAAGGAGTAATGAACTAATGATGAATCAGAGGAGACAGACACAAATGACGGATGGTAGACAAGAGGGGTATAAGTTAACTATGAGTATGATCTATAGTGCACAGTTTGACAGAATTAAAAATATCTTTAACCGGCACTTACCAATACTATATGGTGATAAAGCTTATAAGAGGATTTTGGAATCTGGTGTCCGAATTGTAGCCAGAAAAGCCCCCACACTAAGGACATCCCTAGCCCCTAGTCTACCCAATGTAGAAATGAAAACGCGGACTTGGCTACACAATCGGGGAATGTACAGGTGTGGGTCGACGCGCTGCATGACATGCGATGTGGTTACTGTATCGGAGACCTTTAAGTGTAGTGTCACCAGTGATATATACCAGGTTAACAGTTACATCAACTGTAATACTAAAGCAGTTATTTATTTGATTACCTGTAAAAAATGCCGAATACAATATGTGGGTTGCACAATGAGAAATCTTAAAAATAGGATCAGGGAACATTTGAATACCATCAGGTCCGGAAGTGACACTACACCGGTCTCGAGACACTGTGCAATGGGAGTGATACAAGACAACTATCGGTGCAGGGCATAGAGAGGGTCGTATTAGGCCCAAGAGGTGGAGATTTACAAAAGAAATTACTGAGGGCAGAAGTAAAATGGATTTATAAATTGTGCACTAGGCATCCGAATGGCTTGAACTCAATTTTTGATATAAGCTGTTTTGTCTAAGGAGTAGGTGGAACAATATTCTAGATGCAACAGAATCGCTACGAAGTTACAAAATTGTTGAAATTAAAGGGATTAACGATGTAATAGTTGTATAACTATAACTTGGTACTAGAGTGAACATTGTAACAGAAGCAGGGGTGAATGACTATAAACTGAGTTAATTGACTGTTTAATCAGATTTTTGTATTATTTTAAACCATGAAATTATATTGTTTGTATAAACACTAACATTAATTAATTAATAGCAATGGATTTGTGAACTGATATTTAAATTATAAAATACAATGGATTCGCTGGTTGGAATTGTTTGCCTTGAAACTTTTGCACACGTGCATCTTTCTTATCTTTTAACATTGTTGCTAAATGGGTTAATATACTAAATGATTGGGAGTGTTTAACGTTTAGAGGGAAAAAAAAAAAAAAAAAAGAAAGTCTCTGATGAAGTGCAGTGAGACACGAAACGCGTCAGACCTCATGGCGCTATATGAATGGTGTACCAAGATGTTTCATTAAATAAAGGAAATTTGTTTTAAACTACAACCTGGAAACGAGCGATTCTGTTTGAAAAGGACCCTGGAGTGCGCTGTCCTAGTAATAACCTGCATACTAGCATGGATTACCAACAGACATTGTTGATGATCTGGAACCTCAGATTGAGGGATACATTGTCAGGCAGCAGGATAATGAACCATAGGGGAGATGAGTGTGTGATTGGCTCATCACCTTACACTTTTGTTGCAAGTTGAATATATGAATCGTTTATAATTTACCTCATTAATGGATTGAACTTCACCTTGAAAGTGCATGAACCAGAAGACAAGAAATGTTTCTAAGCAAAAGATGTTTGTTTAGCTATTTTGTGTTTTGGGACTAAATCCTGCCACTATATGAACATAACACTGCACTAAGAACTCTCATAACTGATAAGCCTTGAGATGTAGGGATCTCAGAGGGCTTACAAAATGGATGTGTGTAGAACAGATGTTTGTGACAACTTTTGGTCAACTTTACACAATGTACATGGCATTGTAAACGCTTACTGTCTCCTGCAGGGGCATAAGAGTAAGCAGACCCCATGGTCACAGACTTTCAGGTGGGAACATCGGCAGGGAGTAGAATTTTAGATGCCAAAGGGCTGAGTCCCGAGTCATGACGCATTTAACACATAAATCCAGGTGTCTTCATATATATGTAGTGTTGTTGTGCCCAAAGGGTCAAGCAATGTTAAATAGGGGCCACCTTCAGCATAAGTAACAAGCAGAGACCATTTTTAGAACATGTAGCAAAAATAAATTACGTCTCCTATCTGTGTCCATATAGTCACCTGGCAGCCCTCCACAGATCTCTTCACCAACAGCCTCCAAAAGGCAATGCTCAAAGGGCTTGAGACAGAGGTCAGGTGTTGGCCCAACTTCTGAATCTTTGCTCTATGTGCCCCACATTTGTTGGGAATACCCCCCAAGTCACTGAAGCGCTTGTACACCATGTGCCTGTCAAGGTGTACAGTGCTTACAGCACTCACAAAATCTGCTTCTTTCTGCCAGAGTTGTTGGCATCTGGCAGTGTTGAACTAACAGGAGTTGACACCAAATAAGCTGTCCCATGGATGGATCACCTTGATGATGCCAAATTCTCCTCACTGGTAAATCTAGGGCCAAGTTTGGGGCCACTGGTATGCTGGGGGTTGGTAGTGGAGTCCTCCTCCTTCTGAACCCACAACCAGAGGTTTGCTGTCCATCATCCTTTATTATACCCCTACTGGCCATGTCTTTTTGTAAAAAATATTGATTTGGGCAGCCCTCCAAAAATCACTCCTTCCTTTTTGCTTTACAAAATGTAAGTGCAGAAAATGCGCACCAGTGCTCCTAAAATGGTCACTGGAGCACTTGCTGCTTGGAAATGAACAGCAGTTAAAATTTCTTGAACTCCTTGATTTTTTTTTAGGAAAGTGCTATGAGGTTCTTTGATATTTTGTATTGAGTAATTCATCTAGAAAAAATATTTGATTTTTCTTATTAGACAAATTTATACAAATGTTTTTAAATTTTTGCAAATTACTATAAATACCATAAAGATTGTTTTTATTCAAATGACTATGAAGATTTTCATTCATCCAGGTCATAGTATATCTAGTATAGGTCAATCTAAAAACAACTGGACTTGCTGAGTAATCAATGAAGACGTTTCACTACTCATCCGAGCAGCTTCTTCAGTTCACACAATGTACATGTAAATGGATTAGTGGAAGAGTTTATATGCCGAGAATTTCCCACACCAGTCAGTTGAACTGAAGAAGCTGCTCGGATGAGTAGTGAAACGTCTTCATTGATTACTCAGCAAGTCCAGTTGTTTTTAGATTGACCTATACTAGATCTAGTGGAAGAGTAGATATTTTTATTCAAATTTGAAAATTAGATTTAGTAAATAGCGAAAGTCCATAAAATAACTTTACCAGGTAAAAAAGCAATTTACTAATCATCAAGGTATAACCCCTTCTTGGCCACCCCCCTGTGCCATAGGTTATACATCATTATCTTAATATCTAATAGCAGGTCCTGAATTCCCTTTGCTAAGTGAAAAGGTATTTGGGAATTGCATCTCATGGCAGTGCCTCCACCTAATGGAATCCTTAAATACACCTGTGGGTGGCTCCATTAGGAAAAACAATAAGAAAACACACCAAATGCTGTAAAACATGTAAAGAACAAAGTAAATATGCAAGTTCATATTACTGACCCACTACCCTGGGGATATCTGCAGTCCCACCTTGGCACCTCCTTGCCAGGCAAAGTCCCGCACTCAACTCCTGGTGGACAAAACGAGTCTCGGTCCATTTTCCCCAAAGAACTCTTAACTTACCCCAGGTAGCGTTACCTCTCCAGCTGGACAGAGGTACTTGCTTCCACGTGGCAGGCACACAAACAACACATGTATCTTTCACAGGGACACACGCTGGATCCTTCACTACCCTCCCATAGGCAACGCACCTGGGGGTTTGCACAGAGCTGGAACATGCATCCACAGTAAAGACATCCTTCAACCAAACACACAAAGCTTGAATCTTTAGGGCATGCTCCCAACATCATTCACAGTGTGATCACAGCAAAGCCCATCCAACTGGCATCCATCTCCAGGACTCTTTCTCTTATGCTAGGCCGCATCTATCACAAATATCCTAATTTTCTCGGTCCCATTATCCCAGAGCCCACACAGGGCATCACCAACAATTTGGTTTCTCCATAGCCTGGGGTCTGCCCAAAGCACCCCAGAAGAATAGTCATTCTCCATGAAAGTGAAAGCAACACTGGCACTACCTATATCCAAAGTTGCACAGCAGCGACACCTTCTGGCAACCTCTGGTATCTGCCAGAACACACTGCACAGGGACAAGGTCTTCTTCAATTTTGGTCCAACCTTTAGATGACCAGGTAGGAGGTTTCCCAGAATGTGGTAGGATTTCAGGAACATTAACACTATGGATCCCTACAAAGGAATCACAGAAGATAATGATGGTAAGTAGTAAAAGGTGAAATAGGTCTAGCCACCTATAGCAACCACTCAAACATGGCAACTTGCACCTTTTTTCCACTTTCCACCTTGCCACATCATCAGTTAATGAGACCTCATATCTCAATTGCAGGCAGCCACAGAGGGTCCTTTTTAATTCTCACAGCAGCTTAATGTAATTTAAAGGATAGACTGTGGGTAAAAAGTTTGGGTGTTGTTGCAGATTTTGTCTGCATTCAATTAAAGTTTTATAAATATGTATGTATAAATATATATATACAATTGCTACATCTGCCTTTCCTTCTATGTGAGGCTTGAGTTAATTTGTTTGTTTATCTCTACTATGGGGCATCAGTAGAAGTTCCAGACCTTAAAAGTAGGAAGTCCTTAAAATGCTTAGAAATATTTTTCTGCTGCAAAAATTAGATGCAGGATGATGGGGGCTGCTAAAAATGATGTTGAAATGGTAGATTCCTATATACATATTCAGGGCTGGTCCTATCACATGTGGGGCCCAATTGGGACCATGTTGGCGGGGCCCCTAGACAAAGTGTTGCTGGCTACTGACACACCAAGTATTTAGGAAAATAAGGGCATACAGGCACAAAATAGAAAGGAAAGGGGCAGACAAGGTAACATAATAGGGGCACACAGGGTAAGAGAGAGAGGGAGGAAATAGGAGAGTGGACTGGGCCAATTAGTTTGGGGCAGGCTGGGCCGATTCAGCTTGGGAGCAGGCTTGGTTGGATTGGGGGCAGGCAGGGCCTATCAAGGTTGGAGGAAAGCTGGGCCTATGAGAGTTGGGGGCAGGCTAGACCTATGGATTTGGGGATGGGCTGGACTCTCAAAGTTGGGGGCAGGCCAGGCAGCATCATGTGCTGAGGGAAATATTATCTGTGCTGCCCTGTGGTGCGGGGCCCCCCAGAGGTGCGGGGCCCAATTGGGCCCAATTGGTCCAATTGGCCTAAGGCCGGCCCTGTACATATTGATAAAACACATTGGTTTAAGTAGGCAACAGATTTGTTTCTATGCTGGCAGAATACAAATGCAATTCCATGTATCATCAGATATCTCTTTCAGATTTGAAGTGTGTTTATACTTCACCTGCCTTTGGGAATTACAATGTTACACTATGTGAACAGGTTGGCTGCACTTGAGAGACTGAAAAGAACATTGAGGTTATTGCTGGTGCGTCACTATGTTCCTGTATCTACCGTGATATTCAGAATATAGCCCAGAGAAAAAACAGGCGTGCTTGTCCGTTCCATGAACTGTTAAATCTGTATTTAAATAAACATTGGGTAAATAGAATGTGATGAAGACAAATGTGTTTTGGCTGAACTTTGTTTATCTCTTGCAGAAATATGCAGAGAACCCTATCCATTTTTATTTCCAGAATATACACAACAAAGAGGAGCATTAAGGGGCAGATTTATCAAGGGTCGAAGTGAATTCGAAGGAATTTTCGAAGTAAAAAAAAAATCGAAATTCAAAGTAATTTTTTGGATACTTTGACCATCGAATAGGATACTACGACTTTGAATTTACTTCAAATTCGATTCAAAGTAAAATCGTTTGAATATTCAAATATTCGATAATCAAAGTACTGTCTCTTAAAAAACTTCGACTTCAATACTTTGCCAAATTAAACCTGCCGAAGTGCTATGTTAGCCTATGGGGACCTTCTACAAACTTTTTCCAAGTCTTTACACATCTAATTAAAATCCTTTGATCGATCGATGAAATCCTTCAAATCGTTCGATTCGAAGGATTTAATCGTTTCGATTGAAGGATTTTAATTCGATCAATCGATTGCCAAATTCACTGAAAAAACGTAAAATTCGATATTCAAGTATTTGAAGTATTTAAATTTGTTGGTCGAATTTCGAAGTATTTTCAACTTTGTAATTCGACCCTTGATAAATCTGCCCCTAATTGTTATTGATAACAGATTTTTTTATTAGCTAAATTATTGTCTTTCAACCATAGAGGGCACTTAAATATGATGAATCAGCATAGCGAAATGACTTAAGTATTCAGTTAAGTCGGAGAAGATGGAAGTCTGCACCCCATAAAGCTAACATTCTAAGCAGTAGAGTACATTACGGGGCACATTTACTATGGGTCAAATATTGAACGATTAGAAGGATTGTAATCCATCGATCAAACGATTTTCCTTCCATTAAAAAAAGCTAGGAAAGCCAATGGGGACCTTCCCCATAGGCTAACATTGGTGCTCGGTAGGTTTTAGGTGGCAAAGTTTTTTTTTAAAGAGACAGTACTTTGATTATCCAATGGTCAAATTGTCGAACGATTTTTAGTTCGAATCATTCGATTTGAAGTCAAAGTCGTAATCGAAGGTCGAAGTAGCCAAAAAAATACTTTGAAATTCAAAGTATTTTTTATTCTAATCCTTCACTCGAGCTAAGTAAATGTGCCCCTACAGGTTGGGCTAGTGTTCCCAAAGGTAGGATTGCAGTTGATTTTTAAAGATGCTAAGGGGGAGTGTCTTATGGAGAAAGATAGTACCTGGGGCCCTGTAGCAGTGGCACGGGGGACTCAGTCTGAAGCCAAGTTAGATTAAAATTTCAGGAGAATAGCTATTTGCTCTACTAGATATTCTTGAAAGCCCAGCTTGGGGAAAATTCTAAAGTGAATATAGGTATGTGGGTGAATATGCATTGCTGTCTTAGATATTGTTGGAACTTTGGTTGAACATCAATATTTGTACCCAGTTTTTGAGCTAAGTGGGCTCATGACCAAAATTTGGATCTTTAAGGGGGCTGTAACCTAACACTAGACTTTCAAGGTAGGGTAGATCTGAAAAGGTTTGACAATCACAGTAATGCAGTGGGACTGGGGGAGGGGGGCTTGTAGCAGTGGCAGGGGGGGACTCAGTCTGATGGCAAGTTAGGTTGAGAATTGGGGAAAATGGTCATTTGCTGTCCTAGATACACATGAAAGCCCAGCTTTCAGTGAATAGTGAAATTTTATGTGAATATGTATATGTCCTAGTCTAGATATTGTTGGAACTATAGTTGAACAATTAATACACCAATATTTCTGAACCCATGACATGTGTTATTAATAAGTAGGAAAGGAGCTACTGTTAGTGAGTTCATGAACAAACATTGGATCTTGAAGTGGGAACTCTAACCAAACATTGGACCTTCAAGGTGGGGTGAAATTGAAATGTTTGATACCCCTTTATTAATGGAATTCTGCACCATAAAAATAACTGTTGTTAAATTCTTCAACTGTTAGCAGGTCCCCAGGAACTGTACAGGACGCTAATAAGTATTTAAGATGCTGCATATAATGACAGAAATCTCAAAGAAAGGTAAGAACAAGCACATGTTCTCCCATTTAGTATTTTAAATTAAGCATACAATTCTGGTTATTTTCCTCACACAAAAAAAGCCAATTTTCCAGCATGCGGTGGCATTGTGTTCTTTGACGTTATAAATAATATGTTTCAGGCTCCTCTTAAATTGCTATCTGTTACTAAAAGACAAAGATGACTTCAATATTTTTTCATCTGGGCACGTACAGCAGAGCTACTTGAGATTGTCACAGTGATAAAATGATCCTTTAAATCTTCAAAGCTTTATGGCCATCATTTTCATGTCCAGGATAGTCAGCCACTTCCTTACGAAATTATACACCAACAAATACCGATATTCAAGTAGTTAATTCCATTTACATAAATTGTGAGAGAGGCAGTTTGTTAGAGAAGATTCATTTCTCAGCCAACTTGGTAAGAACTTAGAGACCTGGAAGACTGAAAGTTGGGTGCAGCCTGTTTTTCAATCCATAAACATATCCAGCTACAGCTGCAAAAGTAGATTCTTTGCACCTTGTTGAAGACTGAAATACATTAAGTACTCATCAGATACTGATTGACTTGCCTTTTCTACGCACATTACTGACACACAAGCTCTGGCTTTAAAAGCTTTGCTCTGAGAAAACAAGTGTCACGGCAAACCACAGTTTCTTTATTTATCAAAGTACATGCGCTCTACAGAAAAGCAGATGAAAATAGCATGAAAGGATCACCAATGGCTATTTATGAAGTACAATTTGTCCTGTTTTCACTTTGATCTCTTTGTTCTCAATGCGATGGTGTGAAGTGCCCAGAAAGCCGCAGTACAAACAGAATTTTGTGTGGTTCAAGGACATGTAGGGATCTTTGGCTACTGTATTCAGCTTAAAAGTTAACATCTTTTTGGGATTTTTTGAAATGTAGAAAAAAGGTTCATTGCCAGACAAAAGCTTGACACAAATTATGGACAGTTTTTAGGGATAATGTTACAAAGTTTGATCTAAGTCTATTAACCCACAGCAGCCATATTTCTTTTAACACTACTAAAACACTTACGAGACAGATTTAAGAACAATCTGAGTATTCTAAATTAAAAAAATTTTAACTTTCTGAATACAAAAAAATCTTTAATATTCAAATGGAAAAATTGACAGCTAAATCCCAGTGAATTTCTACAAAAGTCAATGAGAGGTGTCCTTTAAACATTAAAGTTATTTAAGAATTTAAATTTTGATTATGCTTGAAATTTATTTATGATTCCTTCACTTTGTTCATGGCTGCCATTTCTCCAGTATTTACTAGATTACTACTAAAAGTCTAATAAAACTAAGCAATGGATAGCTTAGGGCTGGTGATCTACAATGATCCAAAAATAGAGGCCCATCTATCAACAATCTTATTTTAGTGGTTTTAGAGGATTTTGAGACCACAAATAAACAAATGTTCTCTAAAACCATGAATACCATGTTATTTTATTAAATGATCTGAATATAAAAAGCATGAATGAAAATTTACTAGTGAAAATAATCAGAAAACCTCAAAAATTCAAATGACTAAAAGAAAGTCCGATAGGATCAACACAGCTCTCATTGACTTCTATAGCATAATCACTGCTTCTACTTTCTGAAGTTTTTTTATTAAAGTTTTTATGGTTTTTACACTTCATAAATCTCATATTGTTAGAGTTTTAGAGAAATTTAAAGAAACACTTTTTTTGAGAAAAAATGTGATTTGTGAAAAAAATAGAAATGTGAATGTTTCGAATTCTCACATGTCAAAATCAGCCTCAGACACACAGGCAATGGTGGCATAACATGTTTTTCATCAGTTTTACATCAGTCATTTAAATATTTGAAGGCATGAGGAAAATGTAGTGCTGTCCCTTTATTGCAGCTCCATTAAAGGCCTGACTTTAGCTGTGTCATTTCCAATGTGCTTATTTTAATAACAATAAATAAAATGTGTGATTCCTCTTGATATGATTCAAGCAAACAACAGAATAACAATATGAAAAGCAATATACACAAAGAATGTTATATAAAGCACAGAAGGCATATTCAATCCTAATATATGTGTATGTGTATACAATATACTGTATATATGTCATTGCCAGAACAAAACAACAATGGAATTTATATTACTATTTTAATGCAGCAAGATAAAACTCAATGCTTATATTATTCTGAATTACTAAGTATTACTCAGGGCATTAATGCACAGACAACATATAGGGGCAAATTCATCAAGGGTCGAATTTCGAGGGGTTAAATCCCTCGAAATTCGACTGGGGAATAGAATTGAATAGAATCGAATAGGCAATTCAGGCGAATTTACGCGTTGGCGAATAGTCGAATTGGCGAATATTCGCCAGGCGAATAGGCGCTCGATCGGATATTCGCTCGAAGGATTTTCATTCGATCGAATGCCTTTTTATTCGATCAAAAACTTGGAAAACAAGCCTATGGGACTTTCCCATAGGCTTATAAAGCAATTCGGTAGGTTTTAGGTGGCGAAGTAGGCAGTCGAAGTATTTTTAAAAGAGACAATACTTCGACTATCGAATGGGCGAATAGTCACAGCGTTTTTGCGCTCGATCTATTTGAATCATTCTACTCAGGCGAATTTACGCCAATTCGATAGTCAAGGAGCACAAAAATTCGAAGCTTTTTTTACTTCGAATCCTTTACTCAAAGTTAGTGAATCGGGCCCATTGTAATTTACTAAACTCCAGTCGGGCTGTTTGGGGCAAGACTCAATTTTTTTAAGTCAAATTTTTTGTGATTTATTAAAGCCCAATGCTGCAAAAAGTCAGAATCTGAAAATCCACCATCTCAGACCTGCCTAGGTTGTATATAAGTCAATGGGAGAGGTTCCTTTCCTATTTGGAAGTTTGTGTGATCTACACTGGAATTACCCCAAAATAAGACAAAAATTTGGGCTTTTCGGAAATAGCCCGAAAAAATCTAACGATTCGGGAAAAAACTTACGATTCGAGTTTTTGCTTGATTTTTATTGAGTTTTTCCCCAATCCGATTAAATTGAGCTGTTTTAATAATATATAATGTCAAATGATGGATTCTAGTTTGGTTGGACTTTTTTAATCAAAAAATCAGAAAAAATCAGATTTTGATAAATAACCCCCAAAGAGTAGTAGATTTCTTTTTTCTCACAAACCTTTATCAAAATAAGACATTGTACAATTTCCAATGTAATTATGAATATATATAAGTCAAAGTCAGTTGTAACCATGGTAACACTGAATGCAATGTATAATCGCTTGTATTTGATGGGAAAAGGCCAATAAGTCAAGTAGTTACTGGAAAACACATATGCTGATTCTGGGTTACATGATAGCACCAGGTCATTTAGCGGGTCAATCTAGTGTGGCTGGAAACAGGCAGCAAATTTTAGTGGATTGAAGGTTGTTGTTCACAGGTCAGTTCAGGTCAGGGTTTATAAGACTTGCAATATTGTGCCGTCACTATTGTGCGAGTTGTTATTTTCCAAAGAATCAGTGTGTTGGCCACCATGAACAGAAGAGGGATTCAAGTGGCAGAAGAACACAAAGGGGAAACTATGCCATTGACATATTGTTGTGTAATCAGTTATTATGTATCCCTGTCATTAGTCAGAGATTAGACCAGTGTGAAGTACCTTTACACGCGCTATATAAAATAAAAATGTTTTTTAAAAAAAATTATTGAATAACCTGCAGTTGCCCCTTCGCCTTATTACAGGCAACGTTATATATTTTCCATATAGAGCTACAGCAGACAATTACTGCATGAAAATAATTAGGACTCAATGCAATTCCATTGAGCTCAGAATTCTTAGAGAAATCTTGAGTAATTCATCCACCTGAGATCCATCCAATTCCTGAGAACAATTCACATTTGCTGCTGCAGGTCACTGAACTGTAGCCCCGGGATTTCATCCAACTTATCAAGATTATACTCACTGACAGTCAACCAAGATCAATGAAAAATGTGTAAAATATATTGGCTGTTCAAAACATGATTACATATTTAAGAATTAGGAGAAAATATAGGTGAATCACATATAATATAAACATCTTAAATAATGAACAGTTTTATATATTACCTTTTAGTGCTTAAATTCTGTAAGACATAATTTTTTACTTCAAATCATCAAATTAAAAATAAAGTTTTTAATTCATCTGCATACAAAATGGTTGCCTACTAAATCTCAACCTGAGGTCTGACCAGCTATTGGCATATTCACTTATTTCAATTCTTATTAGGTATTTTGACCACCATATTTGGTGACATTTGGTATTAGTTTCAGCTGCCGATAAAGCATTTTTCCTTACTTTCAAGTCTTGTTGACTGTGTATCTGCTATGTTTTACTTTTTGTCAAAATTCAAAAACCAATGTCAAAATTAGCCAAATTACATTGAAGTCAATGGGAAAGCAAAAGCACATGCATGTTTCACTCAGGATACTGCTACACATGTCCCTACATTGTTAGAGGACCTCCTATTCACTGGGCTGCAACTGATTTTTCAATAGAAAAAGGCTCCCTTGTTGCCAATGTCTTAAAAGCAAGTCTGTGATTTTTGACATTACCTCTGGTGGATAACCAAACTCAAATACCAGAATTTACCTTATTTATTTGGAAATTTAACCTTTTTTACATCAACCATAAAATTGACTTTGCATGCTTCTCATAATTTTTCCATAAAGTATTTGCCCAATGCTTTTACATTACCTATCTGACTCCCTGTGATCGCCTATGAGGGGCTGCCATATTTGTGAAGCAGTAGTACATTAGTATTAGAAACTTTAACTGACAGGCTGAGATGGGACAATCAGGTTGGCAAAACAGTCAGGTGTAGGAACTTCAAGTAACAATTACTTACAAAAACAAACCTCTCAGCAAAAAACAATCAATATGACCAATAGGTAACTTTTAGGGACAGATTTATCTAGGTGAATTTTCCAAGTTAAAAACTTAGAATTTCAAGCTATTTTTGGGTACTTCGACTAGGGAATAATACTCTCTTTAAAATTTCGACCATTCGCCATCTAAAACCTGAACAGTGCTGTTTTAGCCTATTGGGGACCTCCTAGAACCTATTTGGAGTCAATTGGTGGACTTTGAGAAATCAAAGTTTTTTGGGGAAAAACTTCAAATCAAATTTGATCGAATACGCTATTCATTCGAACGTACGATTCGAAATATGGACGAATACGGACATCTTCGACCCAAAAAAACTTTCGACTTCACTTTGGTTGGTCTTTTTGAATTTGAATTTCAAAGTATTTTCAATTCAAAATTCGACCCTTCATAAATATGCCCCATAATGTACATTCATATTTTAAAAGTCACTTTTTAAGGGTCAGTATTACTTTAAAAGGCTTGTTTAATTGGTTCAGGTAAAAAATCGAGCGGAAACTCAAATCATATGTTTTTTTCTGAGCTTTTTTCCGTATCACTGGATTTTTTTTGGGCTTCTTCCTGAAAAACCCAGATTTTTGCCCAAAAAGTCGGAAATGGTTGGATTTTCGGGCTAATTTCAGAGCAGACCACAAAATATTAATTGTCATTTAAATCCTGTACCTGGACTTGTTTTGCTGCCATTTAAATCATGTACCTGGACTTGTGTTTTTGCTGCCTTTTTTAAGTTTCTGAAAAGGTCTGTGCATATTTTTGTTTAATAAACACCTTAAGTTATTCAGCACATAGGCTCCAATCTGTGAATCCTTACAACAGTATAAAAAAAAGTCCCTGCCTGGACATCCCGCAATGTCTTCATAGCAGCAGAGAGTGGATCGACATCCTGATAAAATTGGGCAATACTTACTTAGACTACTTACTGGTCTCCCTCCTACATGGTAAGTGCATCTGGTTTTGTTCTTCTCATGGAGGCAGTAGTAATAGATCAGAGGGGGCTGTCAGAGAGACCCTCCCCATAATTAGTCCCAGCCTGGGGTCCCAAAGTTGCTGAAGTTGGCACTGCATATACAAAACTGTGTATTGGTGGGCATTTCATATCAAGTTGGTATTGCTTTTGTGCTGTTACAGGTTTTGAACTGGGGACATTAAACATGAAGTTATCACTCTATTTATATGCTGCTATGTGTATTTGGGCATTAGCATCAAGTTGGCACTTGTAGACTATGTGAAATTGTCACTGCATTAATTCTACGTGTGAATTGGCAGTTGTTAAACATGACATCTTACGCCATATCATAGCACTATTTATATTAAGGGAGGTCTCATGACAGAGGCCAGGTGGCAAGAGTAGATCACATGGTGATAAAGTCTGGCCACCGCTAATCTATAGTTTATATATTACTAGCTTATAGGCACAACTAATAAATCCAACTACCAACAGATAGGGGGTTATTTATTAAGGTTCGAGTTGTGTATTCAATGAAAATTAGCGTTTTCTAGGTTATTTTTTTGGTCAAAACTCACACTTTCGGGTTAAAAATAAACTTGACTTTTTCGAGTTTTTTTTTTAACCAAACTTTTGAGATTTATTGTGCACAGACCCTGGAAATTGCTTGGATCTGAATACACCATATAAACCCTGTCAAAGTCATGTAGGAGTCTATGGCAGAGGTCCCTTGATAGCCTTCATGATGTTAGAGTTTTTTCGGAGGGTTTTTCCCGAAAATGTGATCAATACAAGTGATTTGAGTTTTTTTCCCGAAAACTGGATTAATTCGAGTTTTCAGGTTTTGCAACTCACAGAATTAATTTTTTTCCACTCAATTTTTTTCTTAAATAAGAAACCATTCGAATTTTGATTTCTTTTGAGGTATAAAAAACTCTAACATTCCACCTTTGATAAATAACCCCCTTAACGTCTGATGGCTCAAGTACCACATGCTAAAATCCTATTGGTTAACGTGGAAAGAGAAGGAAGGATAGTATGAAGCATGCATTTTAATTGTGTACTGCACATTTTTTTTGTCATGTGTGAAACTTACCGCATGGTTGGCACCTTTTCACAAAACTTTCCCCTTGCAGCAAAACTCAGAAATTCACGGCAAAATCATACCTGGGGAAAAATGTGCTCATCACTATGCATAAGGGTTTATACTCAATAGTCAATAGCTAGACACAGGAGTGCAGCTAGATATTTAGCAATGCTACTGTGGGTTGTACTTGACTACTTGAGTTGAAGCAAACTCATACTCGTAGGGATACTTATATGGATACCCATATGATCACTGAACTTACAGTATTCTTTTGTGTCATGTATTGATGTAACACGAAGAATGTGCCACTCTAGAATCTTCAATAACTGCTTGTATTCACATTGGGATCTGGTTACTGAAATTCCCATGGTATGGGTATACTGCCTTCATATATTCATCAAACCATTTGGTGAACACATTTGCCTTGTGGTCAGTTACCAGTTCGTTTTTCTTACCTTTTGTTAAAAGCATTTGATCTCCCCATAGCAAAAAATGGAATATGACTAGATCTGTGCTGGAGAATATTTGTTACTGATATTATTTTGAAAAGTCGGTCATTAGAAAAATAACTGAAGTAGAAACACTTCTGAGACAGATCTGAGAAGAACTTGACCAAAGTTACTACTTTAGTGTTTTATAAAGATGACTTTTAGTTTTCATGATGTTGTATAATGCTCTCAAGTATAACTAATTACTATACCCACAAAAACTATGAACAACCAATAAAAAATATGTCCTCATAAACATTTAAGTTTTCTCACCTTGGATTTTGATGACCTTTATAAAAGACACTGACCTTCAATCTCCTGTCTAATTTGACATGAAACTCCTCCTCCGCATGTTATTCTTTTCATACTTTTTATGTTTATGTAACACCCTCTTGGCTACCCCCCAGTGCCAAGGTTGTACAGTCTTACCAAATACCAGTGAAGGAGTCCACTTTGCAAGGTGAAAGGGTAGTGGAAAGTTCCTCTCTTGGCAGTGCATCTGCCTAATGGGATCCGGGAATACACCTGCGGGTGGCCCCATTAGGAAAACAGTAATATATATACACACAGTGCTGTATAACAATACCAACTTTATTATAAAGATTAAAAGGCAAAGTAAAAATTCAGTTTAATCAGATGCATACACATAGCATAACCCACTACCCTGGGGAACCTGTGACAGTCCCATCATGGCACCTCCCTGCCAGGCAAAGTCGCGCACTACTCCTTTGGAGGACAAAGAGTCTCAGTCCCTTTTTCCCAAAGAGCACAATTGTTCCCAGGTAGCGCTAGCTGTGCAAACACCTTTCCCACTGGACAAGGTATTTGCTCCCACGTGGCAGGCATACACAAAGCCTTTATCACAACAGGAGACACACTGGATCCTTTCCTTTTCTCTACCCTCCCACAGGATGACTCACCCAGGGGCTCTAACAGAGTTAGAACAGGCATCCACGTGATGTCCTCAAAGACTCCAAGCTCTCCTGGTAGAGCACACAACTTGCTTTATCCTCTACAGCTGAACAATAGATCCCAGCACTGTCCATAGCACGAACACACAAAGTCTAGGTGTTGCATTTAAGAGCTCCAGACCCATACAGGGGCTCCTGCCCCTGCATCTTTGCAGTAGTCTCTGTCCACCCTCTCTCAGTGGAAGTGAAAGCAGGGATGGCTGTGAGCACATGGCTCTCCTATATATCCAAAGGTGGTGCAGCAGCAACACCTTGTGACACCCTCCGGTATCTGCCAGACATGCTGCACAGGAACAAGGACTCCAGCCCCTCCCTAGACTTTAGGAGACCCTGTAATTGCACAGGCAGGGGATTTCCACCATGCGGTTCAGACCATAGGGGAATTAACCCTGTGGGTCCCTACATTTGTATTTTTCTATTTTGTCTTTTTTACCCTTAGTTATTTGTTCAATTAAATTATTTTGTCCTACTTTCTATTTTCCACATCAGTGCATACATGTATTGCTGTGGCATGCACATCATTTGTATTTCTGATACAGTTGTTAGGGGTTTTTTTTTAATTTGTAAAGAAAATTATCATATACCTAGCTTGCCTGCAAGCAAAGTCCATCTGTTTCTTATAATTTCTGCTCAGAATTTCTCTCCGCACCTTTTGCACATCTGCACACAACAGATTATCGCATCTGACAAACATCTCATCCTGTTGAAAAGAATAAATCTGCAAAATCAGTTCAATGTGTTTTCCCCTCAGTCTCTGCCAACCAAGACTGTTTTTCACAATACCGTCACCTTAACAGATGTTTTTGTCTGTAACTCCCCCCATTCCATAACAATCTGATGTTTTTCTTGCCAAGCTGTTAGACTAAACCTCAGTCAGTGTGTTACAATTTAGTCCTTATTACTTGTTTGTTAAGCAATCCTCTGTGTATGATAAAAATTACCCTTTTGCAAAAACATTGAAAAATAACAGCTAGCAATGGCCAAAGGACCCAGCTTGTCTATCCAATTAAGTAATGCTTATTGCATTTTACATAAAGATTTCTGCCTATTCTAAATATTCTCTAAATATGCCTTACGCAAAGGCATGAACAACTCATTGAGATCACTCCATCTTTCTGCCATCCATACCAAACATTAAATAAACCTACTGGTGTTATTAATTAGTAATTAAGGCAAATACTGTGGTTCTTGTGTTATTTGTGAAATTCTCATACGGCATTTCATGCTTGAAGGCTTTCCATAGTTTAAGTCAATTACAGAAAGCGAAAACGCATAAAGCATTTATGGTATTTACAATATAAAAGTTCTGTTTTTCTTTGTTAATATTGGGAGATAATTTAAAAAGTAAAATAGGACTCATTTTGTAAATTAGGAGATAAGGGTGCTTATTTATCAATGTTAATTTTTCTTTCATGGTTCCAATTGTTTTGCACTACAAATCATGAATTTCAATAACGTTTTTTAATAAAATAGTAACCATTCAACTCTTTTTAAGTTTATTTGAAGAAGAAAAACCTCTGAAATAAACACTCACGTTTTGATAAATAGGCCCCACAGAGTCCATTTTTCTTTTCATATAAAACTAAGTTACTAGTCATAAAGAGAGCAGGCCAGCAACTCTGTGTAACCTTGTTAATAAAGGGTTTCATAAAGTGTCCCATACAAGGACTCCTTTTCATCAAAATTTTCAAAGCTGCTCAATAGATGGTTGGCTAATCCTTGACTTAGTGTTAGTCAACTGATTGATTCCATGGGTTAATAAACTGCGAATTGGTCTCAAACACCAGAGTGGACAGCCTACATTTCCCCATGTATAGCCAGTTATAGTGCTCTGTTTTTATGTTTATCATTCAGCACAAACCTAAAAATGTGATCTGTATCTGGTTCCCATATTTGTAAGACCATGTTAAAAAATGTTTTTTTTTTTTACATTTTTTATGAGCTTCAACAGTCAGCATCAGCACTTGTTGCACTTTGTTGTCTTGTGCTAAGCTCAACAGTAAAGTTGCAGGTATCTCTATTTTGTTGGTACAGGTATGGGACCTGTTATCTAGAATGCTTGGGACCTGGGGTTCTCTGTATAATGGATATATATATGTAATTTACCTTAAGTCTACTAGAAAAGCATGTACACATGAACTAAAACCCAATTGTGCTTCCAATAAGGATTAATTATATCTTAGTTGGCAAAGAGTACAAGCTACTGTTTTATTATTACACAGGAAAAGGAAATTATTTTTAAAATTATGTGGATAAAATGGAGTCTATGGGAGAAAGCCTTTCCACAATTCTGAGCTTTCTGGATTACCTGTTTCTGGATAACAGATCCCATACCTGTATCTCTATTTGTCTTTCTATGTCTCTGTGTACATTATATCTGTGTTTGTTTGCCTATTAATCCATCTATGAGTATCAGCAGCATCATTTTTATTGTAAAAGTTATGTGTTCAATTAAAAAAAAAAAGAGTGTCCTTCATAAATGCCCTGGGTGATAGGAACACATCAGATGGTCTGTTTGTAGAGGTGAGGTCCTGTGATCTTTCTTTGATTTGCAAGAAAATATAAACTGAAGGTGAGAAGCTTACATTTCTGATGTTTCTCTGCTGTTGATTTCTTCTTTTTACTGTTGTATTGATTGGAGAATCTTATTGGAAGCTCAAGTAGACCTGTTCACCTGCTGGGAAGTGAATATTCCTCCAAGAGTTTAAAGTGCTCAGTTGCCCTTTTATATTTTCCATTAATCCTGAGCTTCCTACCTTCAATCTTAGGGCATGACTTTTTTTCTTGTACATGTCTCTTTTTCCGAAATATACCCCCTCAGGTCTTGGTTGAGTCCTTTGATGTAAAGACTTTTTTAAAAGTATTTGACATAATTTGTCAAATGTTATTTTTCTCAAATATTGTAGATATTATACATAAACGTACAGTGCAGAGAAGTTTACTATGCCCTATGATGGGGCTGTATACATTAGTCTGTATTTGTAGTTTAGTTACAAGAGATGCAGCAGAAAGCCTCTTGCCATATAATACCAAAAATGAGAGTTTAACTCTCACAGGCACAAGGTAAGTAAATATCTTCTATTTTCAGAAGGCTCTATGCTGCATGTCTTGCACATGAAGGGCTTTTTGGCTCCTTTAAGCCCATCTCACCCTAACCAGGTTAGGTTCTTTGCTTCGCTACTCCAAAAGTCCTCCCCACTCAGAAGTCATGTTCCAATATCTTGCACTGATGAGATTTAAAAAGAATATAACAGGCTTTCTGCAAGTTTGGATATAAGGCTCTGAACTATTAGGCTCTATCTGTGCTATAAACCCAGTGGTTCTGGATGCATAGTTGGCTAAAGGGAATAAAGGAGTGATTTGCATGTCTCTGCCCATAATGCCTGTCAGAGTTAAAGTTTAATGTTTGGTATTAAGGCAGTGCTTTGTATATGGCACGAGGCAAGTAAATACCTTCTATTTTCAGAAGGCCTAATGTTGCATGTCTTGTACATGAAGGGCTTGTTGGCTCCTTTTAGCCCGCCTCCCTAATCAAGCTAGGTTCTTTGCTTAGTTACATAGTTAAAAAAGCAAAGTCCATGAAGTTCAACCCCTCCAAATGAAAAGCCAGTTTAGTATCACAATAGCCTTTTTATTATGTCTGTCCAAGAAATCATCCAAGTCCCTCTTATAGTCATTAACTGAATCATCACCCGGCAGTGCATTCCCCAACCTCACTGTCCTCACTGTGATGAACCCCTTACTCTGTTCCTTTAAATGAAACTTCTTTTCCTCTAGTCTGAAGGGGAGGCCTCTGGTACGTGATTCTCTTTATGGGTAAAAAGGTCCCCTGCTATTTGTCTATAATGTCCTCTAATGTACTTGTAAAGTCTAATCATGTCCCCTCACAAGCGCCTTTTTTCCAGAGAAAACAACCCCAACCTTGTCAGTCTCCCCTCATCATTTAACTCTTCCCTCCCTCTAACCAGTTTAGTTGCACTTAGTCTCTGCACTCTCTCCAGCTCATTTATATCCCTCTTAAGGACTGGAGTCCAAAACTGCCCCCATACTCCATATGAGGCCTCACCAGGGACCTATAAAGAGACACAATTATGTTTCATCCCTTGAGTTAATGTCCTTTTTTATACAAGAACTTTATTTGCTTTAGTAGCCACAGAATGACACTGCCCAGAATTTAGACAACTTGTTATAAGAGACTTATATCTTGATGATTGCAGGGGTAATTTCTGAATGGAAGTACAGTGAATAAAGATGCAAATTGACATGTTTCAATTCATAATGCAGTGTATTATGAATCCCCCCCCCATAACTGTAGAGAAAATCAGCAAAATTCTGAGTTGTGTCTGCCACAAACGTGTAAAAACAAAATTGCACTTCAGTGTAAGGGTTGTGCCATTTCCAGAGCATGTGTTTCTTGCATCTCATTCATGGGTGCAAGTCTGGTTTACCTTTTGGCACAACCTACCATGGGAATCCTGAAGCTACTTTAAGGTCTAAGGTGGTGGTAGCAACTAGGTTCCCCAGTTTCAAAATTGCTCACAAGAAATTGAAAGAAAGTGCGCTACACTACATACTGTACACTACATACACTACATACACTATATGCACTACATACACTACATACACTACATACACTACATACACTACATACACTACATACACTACATGCACTACATACACTACATACACTACATACACTACATACACTACATACACTACATGCACTACATACACTACATACACTACATACACTACATGCACTAAATACACTACATACACTACATACACTACATACACTACATACACTACATAACTACATGCATGTTCATAAATTACCCTTTATTTTTTCCTAGTTCAAAGAATAGCTACAGAAAAAAAGATGACGAGAAAGCAATAGAAATAAAATACAGGAGGGCTTATTTAAAATAACGAATGATTAAAACACTTATCATTTACCTTTTTAAAAGTATCATTAGTGAACAAATAAACAATGTTGTTATAGATATCTTATATGTCACACTTCAGCCTGTAATACAATCATAAATATAATATATATAAATATAAACTTTTTGTTGCTTCCCGATTGTTGCTTTGAAGCTTTTCACCTGTTGGGTCTGAGCTTACCTGCCCTTCTGAATCAACGCTCACAGCAGTAACAAAGATTCTTACCAAGGCAACCTTGAAGCTTTCAGCATTAGCTCACTAAACAAAGTGCAATGCTATACATTAAATCAACAGCAAATCTTCAATAGCAAAAACCTGTTTCCATTCTCATTAAAAGTGAGGCAGAAAAACAATAGGGAAGAGAAGAAGACAGGAAAAACGCTTGTGGAAAAATACTTTTTTAGTTAGAAATGCAGTAGAAGAATGCACTTGCAGAAAGGTATTCAAAGCAACTTCAAAATTAACATTCAAACATTTGATCAAAAGTCTGTAGACCGAATGTTACTAATACTTAAGAGTGTGTGTCAGTGTATGGCCAACTTCAGACATAGGAATTGGAACTTACCTCAGTATTCAGCTGCTTTCTCCTACTAGTAGACCACGCAAAAGCAATTCATTAGGTTTGGGGTCTGTTATCTGAACAACCATTGTTTCGAAATCTCTGAATTAAGGGATGGCCATCTCCCACAGACTCCATTTTAGGCAAATAATTAATATTTTTAAAAACTATTTCAATTTTCTCTGCAATAATCAATGGAGGCAAACTCATCCTTATGGAGTTAATTAATGTTTAATGACTTTTTAGCAGATGTAAGGTATGGAGATGAAAAAGATCCCTTATCTGGAAAACCCTAGGTCCTGAGCATTCTAGGTAACAGATCCCACACCCATATAATGTAATAACATGTAAAAATTAAAGTGGTTGAGTTTTTTTTTCAAAACTTGACTATGAAAAACAAAAAATATTGATTTCATTTGACCTAGCTTTTTTTCAAATGATCTCTTGTCGATCCAGCCTCTTCCGGGTTTGACGTGAGCGCTGTGTCTGATGTCATCGTGTTTGGCATGAAGTTCAAATATTTAAAGGCACTATGTCCCTTTTCTCCTTGTCCAACATAAGGTTTATTTTCATTGTTCCTGGCTGTGATTAATAGTAATCTGACCTGTTTCTGACCCTGCCTGTCCCTGATCTTGTCTAGTCCGCTGCCTGTCTTTTGACTACTCTCTTGGATCCTGCCTTGTACTGCGAAATTGGTGTGTTTGACTTGGCCTGTGACATCAACTACTCACTCATCTCTTTAAGTTTGTACTGCTTCTCTTGATTGGTATCGACCCGGCCTGTCCCTCAACCATGTTTCTCGTTCTCCTTTCCAGTTGCAAGTTTGGGTTCCCTTGCCTGCCCAGAACTTTCTCCTTGGTCCTCTTTTGATAAGACCTGGCTGCACCCGAGTAGAGGAGGACACTTCCTCTATTTAGCAAAAGGTGGTTGTTATAGGCAGAAGAGTGAGCCACGACTGGTACCTTGAGGCTAGTTTCTGGGTTTGGGATGCCGTCTATAACAAAAACATTGTAAAGAGAATTACAGTGTTCCATTATTTTTTACAAACTTAACTTTGTAACTAAATGGCAAAGATAAAATGACTTATTAAATACAAACCTCCTATTCACTTCTAAATTACTAGGTTTTAGCAGCCACATTTTTTTCATTCACATTTTTTTGTTTTTTTCCATTAATATTCACATTCATTTATTGTCACAATTTCCTCAATTTAGAATTTAAATCTGCTCCATAAGCGTACAATCTGGTTATGACTTTCAGATCAATATATTGAACAGATCTGGAGCAAACTTTGCACTTTAAAATTTAAAATTGCTGTGTTTTTCTGGAGGGGGCTCCATCATCTGTTCTGAAAATGATCATTCACAGTTCTGAGGAGTTTGAATGGCAAGAATCTCCCAGATAAATTGCTGGGAAGAGACCTCACTGTGTTTGCCATTGACAAACATTTTTATAAAATTGAAGAAATGAACATTGCAGGAAAGATGAAATAAAAAAAATTCATTCAAATCTGGATTCTGCCATCACTAGCAACACATTCATTATGTTTTCATTATATCAAAGGGATTTCATTTTGGAAGAATTTTGTAGGGATTTGTGAAGGAGCTGAAAAACATCTTGAGGCAAAACGAGGAATCTGTTCTAACCGGTGGAATATTGGTTTGTCTTGTTTACACTGTTTACGCTCATCTTCTCCCACCTGCTACTTCTCATTGTCCAGCTGTTTCCCTTCCAAAACAAAATTTTAATTTTTAGCTTTACAAAGCGTTGCACTGGTTTACTTGGTGTTAGTCTCTATTGCTTCCAAATTACAGTAAATAAAAGAAACGCTCTAGCTGGAATTATGCATTAGGAATTACTGAAATGACAGCAATTACTGTTTACATTTAACTTTCTTATGTCACTTATTAGCATGGAAATTGAATTGATAGAATTTATTCATTTGGGTTACTCTACCATTCTACATGCTTTATCTTTTGGCATTTAATTGTGTTATAAAAGCACACCTTGCTTATTTTATTATTTCTCTAATGAAATACTAAAACTAAAATACCATATCATTTCATTTAAATGTCAAAGAGATCACCGATTGTAATAACAAATATGTTTGGAAAAGTTTCAGGAGCTTTTCAAAACAGCATTTTTATTATGAATAAGTTTGTATTTTGTGATGATCAAACCTTCTCCCCAACGCATGGGAATGGAGCCTAATTCTGTATTTTGCCATCGGTTGATTTTTCTGTGAAACTGTGACAAAAATTCACTGTGAAAAAAACTTTGGCATGAAAAAATGCCCATTCACTTCAATTACATTTGATGCTTTCAATGGAAATGTTTTTTTTGGCAGAGCACCCTTATCAGAACATATTGGGTCATGGGCCAACATGAAAGTTTAAATGACTAGTGATGGACGAATTTGCGCCGTTTCGCTTCGCCGAAAAATTTGCGAATTTCGCGCGAAATTATCAAAACGGTGAAAAATTCGCAAAACGGCGCCGGCGTCTCATTTTTGACGCTTCCGCCCGTTTTTGACGCCGGCGCCTGTTTTTTGAAGCCGACGCCCGTTTTTGACGAAAAATTATTTTTGACGCGGGCAAATTTTTTCGGGTGAATTTTTGCGGGCGTTTCGCGAATTTATTCGCTGGCGGCTAATCGCGCAAATTCGCCATGTCACTTGATAGAGGAAGCAGACCGTGTGGCTGCAGGGGGCTCAGGAGGTATAGGGGGTCCCATGAGGCTCAAATTTATATACTATTTCAATAAATGTTGGTAAAACAGGTCAACCTCTGGATATGCCCAAAAATTTACTTTCTGTGGGACCCAGTAACATCTAATTACATCACTGCTCCACATGATCAACAATCATTGGTCAACAATTACCCTGTGTTTGGCCAAGAACATCATAGTCAGCCTCTGTGCACAAAAAAACTGGCATGTAAAAGATCAAAAAGCTTGCTGAGAGCATTATAGTAAGGCTGGATTCACTATTCCATCTCAGGTGGATATAGTTCTTTTTTAAGGAAAGGAACACAGAAAATTCAGCTTATGCTGCTTTTCTAGAAAAGTCGTTTATGACGAGCACTGCCAGTAAAACTACAGAAACTTGCAAAATGTAAGTTATTTTAAGATTAATATAAAATCCTAGAAAATAAAGGACAACATATATTGCAGATAGATATTATACGGCCAGTGGAACAGTCTCTTTCAAATGATCAAAGACCGGCCGGAACTAGGGGTAGGCAGAGTAGGCACGTGCCTAGGGCGCAAAGCTGGGGAGCACCAGCCACGCACCTTATCTGCCTCTCCTACACCCTAGTCTGGTCCCCGATTGCCACTCGGCGTGTGCCGTCCTCCTTTGTGTGCCAAATCTTTTTGTTTCCAAGCGAGGGGTTTTGTGAATGCGGGTGCCGTTTCTCGTGCATGTGTTCTTTCGCATGTGTAATTGTTGGGTGCTGCTTGGGGCACCTGCCCAGGCTGGCCTGGCACTGATCACAGATCACCAGAAAAACATACCTACAGCAAGGACCACAGGTATCTAAATGGGGTCTTCCATCTAAAAATTCCCCTGAAAATTCACCCATGCAGCCTGTTTTATGCATTTGTTTTTTGCAGCTAAGATATTATGAAAGTATGTTTGCAAATATTAGAGCTGTGCAGGTAAAACAACTTGGGAATGGATTAAACGGTTTGTCTAATCTGGTCCATTGTTTGCAATGACAGCCCCAGCAATTTTTCAGCTGGGCAGGAGTATATTACATAAAGGTAACTTTAAAGCACTTACAGTAAATACCAGGGTTGATGGCCACAAAGGCTGCTGATATGGACTGCCAGTTGGGCAGTGATTATCTACACCAGTGATCCCCAACCAGTAGCTCATGAGTAACATGTTGCTCTCCAACCCCTTGGAAGTTGCTCCCAGTGGCCTCAAAGCAGGAGATTATTTTTTTAATTCCAGGCTTGGAGGCAGGTTTTGGTTGTATAAACACCAAATTTACTGCCAAACAGAGCCTCCTGCAGGCTACCAGTCCATGTAGTGGCTACCAAATAGTCAATCACATCCCTTATTTGCCATCCGTAGGGGCTTTTTCATGCTTGTGTTGCTCTCCAACCATCTTTTTACATTTAAATGTGGCTCACGGGTAAAAAAGGTTGGGGACCCCTGATCTACACAATTAAAGCCTTAGTATAGAAAGGATAGCAATTTATGGTTGAGGATCTTTAAAGATATGATCAGTTTGAACAAAGATATACAATGTGAATGCAAAATTTCTGAACTTTATATTAGGAGTTTCCCTTCACTCCACTGTTCCTAACTGAATACTGCTTGAAAGTTAAACATACGGCAGTTATAATGGTCTAAACGATTGGCAGCACCGGTTGAGAATGGCAGTGCCAGAATGTCCTATTGGAGCTCAATATTGTAGATCAACCTGCCACAAATTAGAATTTGAATTATCCCAAAATAAATAAATACATGTATAAATGATTAACAAAGCCAGCTGCTAAATTCAACACAAATAAGCCTGTGTGAAATATGCTTGCATGTGAAATTCACACATACAATATGTAAACTACAGAATGTGTACACTTGCTCATTGGAAGCTGATTAGAAAACCTGTCTCCAAGTCTTTTTTTTTTAGCATCACTTGACTTGATGTTTGGGTAATGCCAGTATTGCTTATAGTGAAGAAAAAATCTAGCTTTAAAATATGCTAGCTGATTTTTTTTTTCCCACGATGTACTGCTTTGTTATTACAGAGAATAAGGAAACCGTCTTTAAAAATGTGGATTATTTGGATACTCTCCATACTCAGATGAGAAGACTGTAACATTAACCCTGTTTGATGTACACAACTCAACCCATTATCAATATATTTAAGACAGCGACATTTTGTGCTACTGCTACTGAAAAATGCCTTACCCTTTAAACAAAACAGGGATTGTTTGTCCATATATTGCAATATATTTAATAATAAAGTCATCCCATATCTGGCCAGTCCTACGCTTAATTTTCATCTGATTCATTAAGAATTCTATTGCTTCATTATACATTTTACAAAGGTACTAAGTTTTACCTGCAACTTACTTGCTGCTTTCAAACTAAAATATATGGACAAACAATCCCTGTGTTGTTTAAAGGGTAAGGCATTTTTCAGTAGCAGTAGCACAAAATGTCTCTGTCTTAAATATATTGATAATGGGTTGAGTGCAGAGGACCTCTTGTAGTTGACTATATGTATTTTGTGGTCACTAGGGATGGGCGAATTTTTTCGCCTCGTTTCGCCTAAAAAATGACGCCCATAGACTTGTATGGAGACGTGCGTAAAAAAAAAAAAAAGACGTGCGACAAAATAATTTCGCCGCGCGACAAATGTTTTTGACGCCCATAGACTTTAATGGGCGTCTCTGACATTTCGCCGGCGGCGAATTTTTGGCGAAACGAAACTGGTCAAATTCGCCCATCCCTGGTGGTCACCCCCTCATTGCACCCCCGCCTAATGGTTTTTAAAAAATAGTGGTGAGCACAACTTTCCCTTGTTTGATGTACACAACTGCCTAACCACTGCTTTCTCACTTTTGTACTGGGCAAATAAAACTGAAGTTTTAAAAAAAAAATGTAGTCTATGGAAGCCTGCCTTTCCTTAATTCAGAGCTTTTGGGTTTACAGATAGCAGATCCCATACCTGTTCCTATTTAGTATACATTAAGTATATCAGTTCACCTTGGGCTGAGGTGCATATAAGATGTGAAAATATAGTTGTATCCTATTCCCTAACATTGACTTACTCCATTGTGTGTCTATTGGGCAGTACTCAAATCTGAATCAAGTCTGCACGTGGGAATTATTTAATTACAATAGAAATTTAAAAATGTATACATTTTTTTTTCATACTGTATGAAACCTGCAAAAAATATTTTTTTCAAAATAAAATTGGTCATATATTTATTTTGTCATTACACCATTGTTTGTACCGTAAAGAAGAACAGGAACATCTCTATTCTGCCAGGTATGGTGGATTCAACACTTACGTTGTTTTTCTTGGTGGAAACAAAAAGGAAGGACACCAGTATTGTTTTTATTTCGGCATGTAAGCTGCTGGTGTTCCCGGAATTGAGGCGGAAGGAGGGCAGATTATAATAAGGTTGGAGTAATAAACTAAAACCCACCTATCTAATTGTGCATGAGGCCCAGAACATTTACAAACTTTAGGTTCCTGCAAAGTTATCATTTAAAACCTCCACATATTGCTCATCAGGAATCTTATACAAAGCTGCCAGTATTTCAGGCTTACTGTAAGTTCAGGGTTATAGTTTTCTGTTAGCATGATCATTTTCATTCCAAAAGTTATCACTTAAAGGGATTCTGTCATGAATATGGCGTAGTTTTTATTTCCAAAGTGCACTGTTTACACTGCAAATAATTCACTCTACCATGTAAAATCTAATTCCTGAACCAGCAAGTGTATTTTTATTTATTTATAATATTGGTGTGTAGGTGCATCTCAGCTCATTTTGCCTGGTCATGTGATGTCAGAAAGAGCCAGCACTTTAGGATGGAACTGCTTTCTGGCAGCCTGTTGTTTCTCCTACTCAATGTAACTGAATGTGTCTCAGTGGGATCTGGATTTTACTATTGAGTGTTGTTCTTAGATCTGCCAGGCAGCTGTTATCTTGTGTTAGGGAGCTGCTATCTGGTTACCTTCCCATTGTTCTGTTGTTAGGCTGCTGAGAGGGAGGGAGGGTGTGATATCACTCAACTTGCAGTACAGCAGTAAAGAGTGACTGAAGTTTATCAGAGCACAAGTCACATGACAGGTGGGAGCTGGGAAACTGACAATATGTCTGAAACTGACAAAAATCTGTTTGCTCTTTTGATAAATGGATTTCAGTGCAGATGTGTTCTGAGAAAAAAAAAAACACGTTTCCCCATGACAGTATCCCTTTAAGTTAAGTCTAGTGTCCTTTTAGTAACCTCAGTTACTGGCGAACATTTTTAATTGGCTTTGATATTTCTAGCTCTGTGCATAAATATTTATTTTCTGTCTTCAAAAAAGATAAATTGCTTGCTTAATGATTTTTTTTTTGCCCAAGCCAGACGAATTCCCTTTTCCCCATTATGAAAGCTTGTACCTACAAGTAGATCATATGTACAAATACATGAATAACATTAGTATTATATCTTATGTGTATGTTTATGCTTAAACTAATAGATTAAAGCAATTTAACAGCACAAGTGTACACACTAAAGCTATAAATACATTACAACTGAATACAATTGATAATATATATTAACAAAGGGAATTAAAGGGAAAATGAATAATGGAGATAGATTCTCACATCTTGGATTGACATGATTCTTGTCACAGCATAATTCAGACAAAGTGAATTGCTCATTTCTACTGAAAATGAGGTGATAGTTGACTGTAAAGTGTCAGTGTTTTAGTATCTGTGAATAAATATATCTGAATACACAATAAGCAGTGACACATTATATTGACTTTGGAGATGTGTGTACCCAGTGCAGCACCTGATGCAAATCTAGAAATTTAAACGGCAGAAAATATTGAATCTTTCCAAATGGAGCAGCAGAAATTGCCTTCTGACATCATCAATAAAATAGCAAACATTCATTAAAAAGAAACATGGGAGCTATATATATACAGTAGAAATAATAAATAAAGTTCTATGGGATTTTTAAGAGGTGAACACTCACTTTCACCCATTGATAAACAGGTTTTAAAGGAGAACTAAAGCTTAACTAACAAAGTAGCTAGAAATGTTGTACTTAATGTTTAGGGTTTCTGTACCATCCCTTTAGCAGTAAAGATATGTGTCCCCAAAATACACCCACTGACTTCTACAGAATTTCAAAAGGTTTTAGGTGGCAAAGTTATCCAAATAATTTTACAATTTTTTCATTTGATGAATGTCAACTATTCAAGTCTCAAAACCTCTATCACAGATATATTTGGAACCAGTTATTTTAATGTCACTTTTGCCCCCTAATGTGAAGTATACAGTATCAAGAAAAAAAATTTGCACTGAAACAAAAGCTGATTTCTTTAAATGTAGAACTTGAATAAAATGCTGATCAATAGCAAATATTTTTCCACTAAGAATGTAGTATGGCATTTTTTTTTCTTACTGACATCAGGCAATAACTGAAGCTTTGTAACCTTTAGCCTTTCATTACGTATATGTATTGAAATAAATTGACACATGGAGCCATCTTATTGCATAACAAATAGTTATTAGAAAAATACCCCCTTTTTGACATGAGCTCATTCAGTTTTTTACCGACACATACATAATTTCACAGACTTAAAAAGTATCCATGATAGTCTGTCTCTGAGCATTTCCCAACAAGAGGCAATTCTCAATCCCCTGCCACCCTCAGGTGGCTTCTGTACTGCCACCAAATTCCCCTTCGTTCACTGGGGGGTTCATGATTCTAGTGCAGAGATGCAATTGCTCTCTCTTGCACTATTGAGCCAAATTTTCATTTTAAAAGTTGGTAATTCTGCTCTTAAAGTTGTTAAGAGCGGTTCAATGACCCCCCTGGTAACTCAAATGGTGTTACCACCTGAGGCAAGTTTCTCAACTCACCTCATTGGAGAAGCTCCCCTGTTCCCAATTAATAAATTCTGGGACTTGAAGATCCTTTGCTTTCCAGAGAAACCACCCACACGCTTTACAATAGTACAAGCTGATGCAGAGACTTAATAGCTCTGTGAACCTAAGCTGGTTGAGAAATGGTCCTGTGAGTGTCAGAGACAGATCATCATGATTTCCTCTCAATTCCTTCTCAATAAACGAATCTCCAGTTGTTGCATTAGCAACTGGCATTTGCATAATGGCAAAGATTCCTTAACCCAAAATCGAATTACTTAAGGTCCATATGAAATAAATAATGACTCCGTCAATACCTGGAGGGCCATTTATTAAAGGTTGGGCCTCCGCTTTTTTCCTAAACTTTTTTGTATTATTGGAGATAAAAAGCCAGACCCTAAAGCGTTACTGTTTAGTAAGTCGGCCCCTTAATAAATCTTGAATTTTTAGAGTTTTAGAGAAAGAACAGGAATTTTTAGAGAAAAAATATGATTTAGAAAAAAAAGAAAAGAAATGTGAATTTTAGTAAATTGGCCCCTTAATTCCCATTTATTATAATCTTGCTTTAAATTTCAGACTGTTTTATAGATTGATGTACAGTTTCCTGTTTATAGTGAAACCCATTTCAAACAATTACATACAGTATGTTAGGTCAGTGCTGTTAATTTCACTCTGAAGTCAAGTTGTCACATCTGGATAAAAATAAGAATCTCTCTATTAGTTCAAACTGAAGCACATTGTGAGGTTTGCTGACATTACATGTGCCCTGTGCTATATCCCAAACAGCTGTATTTAGAGTCACAAAGTAATCCCTGCAGCTAAAAAAAGTAACTGAGAGAGTGGTAGGTTCTACTAGGCAGGTGATTCAAGTTGCTTTAAAAAAATTCTAAACAGAAATATTTTTATTTTTACTTTAAAGGACAATTGTCCAAATAGGTCAGTAGTTTCCAGTGGGTATTTGTGGTTTCTGATTTTGCATCATCATTTTTTATCTCAAGGTGAAGTGGTTTTTACCTTTTGCAAGTGCTGCATCTAACGCTGCCATTAATCCTAATTGTTTTTGCTAATATATAAATTATTGTGATGTCACTTATCCTGCTTTGACTGAGATTGTCACCAGCTTTGTCAATATTTCACTAATTAGCAAATTCGATGATGCTTGAAATAACTGCATCAAATGCATCACATTCAGTAATTACATGCACTACAGCTATTGTCTTCAGCATGGGGAAACCTTGATTTACAGTTATTTATATAATGTATCCAATAATAAATATTGCACTATGCAGATAATTTTTTTTAGTGTTCAAAAATAAATGACCTATTTTTGTATTTGGATCTCCAAAAACTTCTAATGCCACAAACAAAAAGCCGATCTTTGCAAGAAAGAAGGGCAAATTCCATTGACTTCTACATGACATTGACAGGCTTTACTTGGTGTACTTTTATATTTGTGAGTTTTATGGATTTTACACTTGATAAATAAAGAAAGTAGATGAGAAAAATAAGATTGTTTGCACTAAAAAGTTTGAATTGAAGAAATGAAAGTTCCCAGAGCATTCTTAAATCAGCCCCAATGACTATACTATAGATTAGAGTAGTAGAGTATTCCTAACAATTCAAGGTTCAATAGAAATGCTTTTAAGATTCACATAAAGATAAACAGTGCCAAGCTCAGTATAACAAGAAGCTTACCATAATCAAAAACTTTTATTACAGGTTGAGATTTATCAAATTGTAAAATTAAAGTTCACCACATAAAAACTCCCCCACTTTCTATTCATTCCTATGGAATATTTATAAGCATATTTTTTTTAAAGTTACCACCATTTGATAGATACAATTCTTAAAATCCTACAGGACTCCACAAGGGCCATAAAAATGAAAGTACAAAATCTTTATTTGTAACTACATTGTGGTGAGCATTAATCTCAAATTTTGATGGCACTGGTAAACCCTTTTTGATAGACTCTTGGAGGCACATTTACTAAGGTTCAAATGGTAAATTCAAATTTGAATCTCTAATTTTTTTGAGGGTCAAAATTCACAAATTCGAATTTAAAACCACCAACTCGAAATTGAATTTAAATGGATTTTTATCATACCTCTGTTATTCTCCACCAAAAACCTGCCGAGTTCATGTAGAAGTCAATGAATGAGGTCCATTGAATTAATTAAAGATGTTAATAGTAGTGATGAGCCAAATTTTTGCCAAATTTTGAAAATTACTCCCCATAGATTCCAATGGGAGAAGAAAAATGTGCATCAAAAAATGTTGCACGTCAAAAAGTTTTTTCCAGAGGAGAACTCAATTCGAATTTGATTCACATTTTTAGGCAAAGCAGGCCAGTACATTCATTTGGAATATGACTCATTTCCACAAATAAATAATTACTCACTCATATACATATTCGTATACAGGGGGAGGCACGAATTCATTACCCAGGTTTTCTAGAATAAACTATTGAGACAATTATAATTTGGATTCCAAATCACTGCTAACAGATACTGAGTATTGGGGTGTTTAATTTAGCAACATGAATAACCTGTTAAATAGTGTAAATGTTGGCCACAAACTCAAGTAATCTATGTTCAGCTAATGCTAGGGGTCCTGTTTACTAACATTCCTATTTTTTTATTTTATTTTTTACAAATAAAACATTTTTCTCTAAATTCTTGTTTTTTTATTTCTAAAATTCCAAAAAATTGAGATTTATAAAGTGTAAAAACTCTGAAAATCTCTAATACAACAATTCAGCAAGTAAAAGTAGTTGAGGTCCTATAGAAGTTAATGGGAGCTGCACTGATCCTATTGGACCTTTTTTAGCCATTCTAAAGTTTACAAGGTTTTCAGATTTTTTAGCTCATCAATTTTAATTCATACTTTTTATATTCAAATATTGTAATAGATTGCAAGGCATTCATGATTTTAGAGAAATATAGCTTAATTGTAGTTTTAAAAAACTCTAATGTGATTATATAATAAAAGGCCACAGGGCAAATTTTGTGAGTTTTATTATATATGGGTGTTAAACCACTAATATTTGAATGTTGATAAATGGACCTTCCTGTAATCTCACTGGTTTATGAAATTTACCCCTGTCTTACTCTTACCATCTCTATGGCGCTCAGTCACAGCAAAAAAATATTGATTCCATTCACATTATATAGTAAAAAATCCTTGATTGCAAAAATGAAAAAAATATTAAATAACTTGAATTTTGAAAATACACCTCCAAGATTGGGTGCCGTATTTATTAAAAATGTTCTAATTATTTAATGAAAAAAGTCCAATCAAATTAGGATCCATGATTGCACCTTAATTTATTATTAAAAAAATCACAATTTAATCAGATTGGGGATAAAACATAAAATACTGAATGAACATCAGAATTGTATGAATTTTTTTGGATATTTTCTCCTGATCGCTGGATTTTTCTCGTGCTTTTTCCAAAACAACTAGAATTTTTGGATTTTTGCCAGAAAAGTCTGAAATGGTCGGATTTTTACGGTTAATTCCAGCACAGACCACAGAAACTTCCAAATAGGATAGGGACCTCTCCCATTGACCTTAGTAGGTCTGAGATGCCAGATTTTCAGATTCATACTTTCAGATTCATATTTCATGCTTGGGTATAATAAATCTCAAAAAGCTTTGAGGTTTTTTCTACTAAAAATTCAGATTTTATTGTAAAAAAAAGTTAGTTCTAGGCCGTTTTTTTATTATAAATTATATTCAATTCAGAAGTTGCATTAGAAAACTTGGCTGCTGCCACATTGGTGACTGGCAGCTGATACACATTCCCATAAACTGTGATACATCTATGAATTGCAACATGTCCGTTCATATTTTGGTTTACTAAAATATTCAAAGTTTTCACAGATTTTGCCATTACGTAATTACACTTTTTGATATTCCCAACTTATTTGCTCATGCTTGAATTGTGCAATAAAATTTTCTATCACATTTGATTTTCATATTGTGTTTTTGTTTGCCGCTTAACTTTCCTCCTGGCACCACATTGCGTCTCTGTGAGGAGCTAGCTGGGATTGAACTCTGAACTATACACTCACAAGTTCCTGCATTACTTCATTGAGCCACTGGAGACCTTTGGAGTCTGGTCCTACTTGTATGATTAAAGACCTTATACCTTATACGTTTGCTCATCTCCTCCTCCTCCTCCTTGCTCACCAGGTGTTTGTAATATGCCAATTAAGGGGCCTTATAAACTTGTTGCAAACAATTCCCCAGTACTTGATCATTGAAGTTCCCGAGCTAGATCCAGTGTATCCCTTATTCCTGTGACTCCTTGTTCCCGTGACTCCTTGTTCCTGTGACTCCTGTGCCTGATTCCTGCTTTGTTCCCTGTTCCTGCCCTTGTCCTGCCTGGTTCTCCACTCCCTGCTCACATTAACTATTGGATCTCCTGGTATTTGACCCTGGCCTGTCTCTTTGACCATTCTCTTTCTTCAGCCTGCCCTTGACCATGGACAGTTTACCGGACTCTCCAAGTTTGCCGCCAAAAGGACTTTTGTTTTTCTTGCAAATAACCAGTTGTGTTGCCTGCACTTTACTTTAATAAATCTTTCCACGCTACAACATGTTCCTGTGTATCAGCACCTCAAATACCCGCTGTTTCCATGTTACACAGCACCTAGGCTCTTACCTGTAAGCCACTCACCTGTGACCCAGCCTGACAGTATCTGTCTCCCTGCACCGAAACCCAAATCCTTCATGAAAGATTTGAAGAATCTCGAACCGCAATGGTCATATGCAAAGTATGGTCAGGAGGGGTTATAGAGTACTGCCAGTAACATGAGCAGCAAAAACATTTAACTTCCTTGTTTGTGTAACAAAAGGTTTAAAGATTCAGATTCGGTTTGGCCAGTTACTTGGATTCAGCCAAATCCTGCTGAAAAAGGCAGAATCCTGATTCGGTGCATTCCTTATTATTGCAGGTCAATAGAGAAATGCAATCTATTTTCTACTCTGTGAGTGATACAAGCTTCAAATGGCACAAATAAATGTAGCTTGAAGAATCTGAAAATGAATTTGGAATACGCGAGTATCTGTAAAGGTGGCCATACTACTTTCGGAGTCAGCACCTCTGTGTATGGGCCTACCCAACTGATATCTGGCTGAAAATCTGGCCTTTAGGTTAGCATATTGTTGAGAGATCTGCTTGCTTGGCAACCTCATCAAACAAGTAGATCTTCACAAAATATGAGTGTGCTTTTTTGGAGATATTTTCTTTAATTACACTATAGAATTTTAATAAATCTGCCACATAGATTATGACAACTTCTTATAACTGGTGTATCAGATATCTTTGTGTCAGTATTTTTTTTATTTTAATTTATACCAGGGTATTATTAAATAGTGCCGTTTTGCAATAATATACTCACAATTTTCACAAATGAAAAACACACAATCTTTATTTTTATAAGAAATATATTTTGGTAAAGATGAGTGTACTTTTTCTTAAACTCTTGTTATTGTCTCTGTATTCTCTGCTTCATTTATATCAAGAGCACTTCCTTTATTTTGCAAAATTCCAAAAAAAAAATATACAGTTTTTACTTTGTTATTTTCAAGAATAACTTAGCTGGAAACAAAACTGTGTCTTAAAAAAAGAAGAAGCTCAGAGAATGTTTCATTATTTTACTATCATGCATAAATAAGTCATGCGGTATTTTAATGTGCATAAAAACAATATGAACAAAGAACAGTCCAGATGTTGCTCCATCCCTGACTATTCCCAGAAGATTCTTGTGATGTTTGTGCAATTGATGTGAATGTTCTCTGCCTTGCTGTGTTGTGTCATTTTTTTTCTACAAAATACTTTATCTACAGAAACATTTATTGTGCTGGATAGAAATACAATTGCCTTGAAGTTTTTGTTGTATGAAAGTATTAAGAGACGGCATTCTCAAATTAAAAATTAAAAAAAACAAGACGATGGACAGAATATACAATAGATAACAAGAGGACAAAATTGATGGTAAAATTAATTGTAAATTAGTGGACAGAGGATTTTCACAAAAAAAGGACACTCATTTAAAATTGAGAAACTGAATTTGAAGCAGTACAAATGTTTTTTCCCAGTGAGGACAGTGAGGTTGGGGATTGCCATAATGGGTGATGTTGTGATGGCTCATTCTATCAATTCCTTTAAAGTGGCTTAGGGAATTTACTGGTCAAGTATTTACAGTGACCTTAAAATCTAGTTTCTTTAGTATAAGTAAAGGTAAGGGATCTGTTATCCAGAATGCTTGAGACCTGAGGTTTTCTGGATAACTGATCTTTCTGTAATTTGGATCTTCATACTTCAAGTCTACTAGAAAATCATGTAAACATTAAATAAACACAGTAGGCTGACTTTGCTTCCAGTAACAATGGATTATATCTTAGTTGGGTTCAAATACAAGCTACTTGTCATTATTACAGAGAAAAAGGAAATAGTTTTCAAAAAAATTGATTAATTGGATAAAAAAGAGTCTAAGGGAGATGGCCTTTCTGTAATTTCGAGCTTTCTGGGTAGCGGGTTTTCAGCTTGTATCTACTGTGTGTGTTCCTTTGAGAGAAGGAAAGAAAAAAATGTATCAAAGAAAGAAATAGATGAAATAAAATAAAAATATGACGTTTAGAATCATATTGGCAAAAGAATACATACACAAAATAACAGCAGTCAGTGTGAAATGGACAAAACCTTCTTGATGGAATGTGGAAAAATGACCGAGACACAAATAATACAGACAAAGTCTCCACAACTCTAGTAGTTCAGCTTCCTAGAGTCAAGGCCAAACCAAGCCTTTTATCAATGGCTACCATGTTACTCTATGATTTTGTTCCATTGTCTCATTGTCAATGCTTCTGATATATTCTTATGTAATAGAACATTTACTATATAATAAAGTATATATTTGGGTGAACAATGAAGATACAGCAGACCTTTCAAAAGAAATACTTTACAACTGTTTTTTTTATATAGTCTTAATGGCTAATAACATAATAGTGCTGGAAGTTCTAAATAAAAAGTACAATGTAGGTATCTTTAGAAATACATGAATATTTATGATTAATTATACATAGTATACATTTATGTACCTGAGGTCAAATTCAACACTTGTAAACATAACACTTCCTTTAATATGTACCAGAGCACTGACAAAGCCTAAAAACATGTATTCTCAAGCTGATAATAAATAAGCAAGCATATAATAAATCCCAGCTGATTTACCCGTAGTAATGAGAGAGATTGTGTTTTTTGTTAGATGATCAGACATTGTTAATTAAGAGGTTTTTCCCCAAGATACATTAGTTACTATAATGTTTGTGATGCTTACTCATTGCCTAATTTAAACAAAAGTCTTCTTTTTAAAAGCTATATTTGGTATGAATTTAGTATAAATTAGTTTAATAGTTTAGGAAATACAGGAATGGTATCTATTAGCCTAAATGCTTGTGACCAGGGGTTTTCCAGGTAAGGGGTCTTACCGTAGCTTGGATCACCATATTTTCTGGCTACTAAATAGAACATTTAAACATTAAAAAGTAATAGAATCTTTTGTAACACTGGGGTCAATTCCAGTTTGGGTATTTTATTCTACGAGGAAATTGATCTTCTTCTGTCTGTGTGATTTCTTCTTACTCTTCTGAAAAATGCAAAACAAGTACAGTAGATTTATTTCCTTCTGATAAAATAGACCCTACCTTCTAAATGTGATAGGGACTTTTAGAGGCCCATTTCTCAGCATTCTCATTTAAGAAACACATTTTCTCTGAAATCCATAAATGCCATATTTTATTAAAATATCAGAATATAAAAAGTACAATGAAATAAAGCTGAACAATCTGAAAAAAAGTCCAAAAAGTTTGAATGGCTAAGAAAAGGTCCAATAGTATCAGTATAGCTCTCATTGACTTCTATGGGACGATTACTGTTTGTTTGCCAAAGTTTTCTATTCGTTTTTCATGGTTTTTACACAACTTGAGCATCCAGGAAAGGAAGGCAATAAGGTCATTGAAGAACAACACAGCCATAATAATAAAACCAGCAGACAAAGACGCACAGTAGTCATAATGAATACCTCAGAATACCTCACAGAGGCCCACAGACAGCTGTCAAACCCAAACCACTACACCAGATTAGACAGTGACCCCACAGAGGCCTTTATAAAAAAAACTCAAAAACCTAATCAAAGCATTTCCAGCAACATATACAAATCTAGTACACTTGGTGCCAGAATCCCCCAAAATAGGTACCTTCTATATGTTGCCCAAGATCCATAAAGAAGGCAAGCCCAATAGTCTCTGGCATCAGAACACTGACAGTATTTTTTAAATAAAACATTGATAATAATACATTTTATGCAGAGTAGAGCTATTATTAGTACAGGGTAGATTTTTTTTTTTAAACAAGTTTGTTCCTTCAAGTAATGTTTTCATGTACTCTGGATACTGTACACTATGTCTACTAGTGAATTAAGCACTAGATCCGAACTTGGCCAGCCTTTCTTCATAACTGAGGTCTTCCATATCCATTATTAGTTTGGTTTGACCAAATGTGCAATGTTGATGTGTATAGTTCTACTTGTAAAGCAAAAATCTTTAAAGTCCAATTAAATCAAAAAAATTATACACAGTGGTCACAACCCAGAAGCTCCCAGTCCAAGGAATATTCATCGTTTAGTGGGATAAATCAAGCAAAAATCAGGAAGGACCTACTGTGAAGTGAAGTGAAGAAGTAGCCCAGGTATTATTTAAAAGTTAAAAAATCTTTATTAGGAAATGTAAACGCCTAATGCGTTTCGTGCCTCGGTGGGCACTTACTCATTGGGCTACTTGTTCACTTAACAGTAGATCCTTTCTGATTTTGCTCTTCATGGAACTTTGTTTTTAGTACTATTGGAAACGAAAACCAGCATTGTAGGATGTAGGATTCAGGATACAATTGTTTCTGCATAGTTTTGTTCCATTAATACACAGATGGGTATACAATGTTTTCATAAACTAAAGGATTTATTTTTCAATAATTTATCTTAAAATTCGCAAGGTGAAATTTGCTCTTTATGTTCTGTGATGTTTTAAGTAGAACATTTTAATTTAGTATGCTGTATTTGGTACGTGTATTTTACAATATAACTGCAGACCATGAAGAAGTGTTTCTGGATTAAGTTTATTATAAAGAACCTGTCCATGTCTTTAGCTGAAAATGTATCCTGGGATTCCCTAGGAGAGGTCATGGTCATAGGCCAATACTCCAGGCAACAACATTTATTTACTATTGAGTTTTTCTTGTTGAGAGCCAGCAGACTTTAGCAGCACACTCTCATGGGAGCTTTCTTTTATCCTGCTGACTTGAGAATAAACAGGATGAGTATTTCAGGCATAACAGGATGAAAATTATACAGTCGATATTCCAGAGAGTAAAGCTAAAGGAAAACGTCCATGATTTATAGCTATGAAGCAAAGGAGCAGCTCCTATATAAATGGTGTATTCTTATTTATTACTCTTTATTTACATAGCACTGACAGATTGTATAGCAGTTTAGAGAGACTGCTTTATCATTCTCTACAGCGCTGTCCCTTGTACAGGCACACACACCCTTTAGATCAGTCTACTAAAATGTTTTGCACTTTTTTGCACCCCTTTTCTTCCTTAAGTGAATCTGGAATAATATTCATACCTACCAACAATACCATTTATTTGTGACTTTGTAGTCCAGAATCATGGCTAATTGTCTAGTTCAGGATACTATGACTACGAACATTTGGTTAAAAAGGCAAATTTCAGTAGACAGAGTCTAAAATTCTTGGACCCATTTAAGCATCGATCTGCTTTTGGTAAAATACCCATTGGACTAGGACTACCTCACACATCAGTTCCATGCTCTGCATGGGTTTCTCATTTCATATCATTTTTGTTTTGGGCCAAACTATCTGGACTGCCAGTTGGAACTCTACATGTATGCCAGTTCAGTGCAACAATTGAGCAACAAAAAAACACCTCAGACCTCATACTGATTATTATTGGTTTCAGGTCTAAATGGTTACAGCATGGGAGCAGAGAATAAATAAGACAATGATACAATCAATAGTTATTTGTTTCATTATGTTGCAATAACTATTATTAGGTTCTATTGCATCTTCACATGATTGCAGACAGTGGTAAATATTGTATCCTTGGTAGCATTTTGCACTTACATTCATAAATTAGCTCTAATGTGGTAGAAATGGAAACAGGTTTTTGCCTGAAGGATGGGCGTTACCCCGATGATCTAAAACACTTGCACACATGCTGGGGGACTTGTGTCATTGCTGTTTATCAGAGATTAAAAACAACAACATCAAAGGAAACAGTCTCACTTCACTCCCTACAGCGTTGGCAAATCGTTCATCCATCTGCTAATTGCCTAGAGATAATTGAAGCAACAGTGCACATTACCCACATCAAAGAAAAATGATGGAATATTGTCAATTTGTTTTTATTCAGCCATTACATCCTGAACAGGACCGTCTCAAAACATATCAGATCTAGACCTAACCACATGCAGCCAAAGAAGTCTACTGTATATAAGCTAACCCAGATATTTTCAGCAGGAGGTCTAAAAAAACCTTCTCCCGAATCCAAAAGGTCTACCATCAGCTACCATCAACAGACCAATACAAACACACTGATGTTTTTATCATAGTTAAATAAATAACCTGCTTAGCATCACACATCTAATATATCGACCAGGCGCACCAATAATATTCACATGCTCACAAATCCAACATGCTTTTCCACAATTTTACAAATGCTGTAATGGGAAGTTGATCTAAAACAAACTTTTACAATAAACTAGTGGGTAAAAGCATGACACTTAACTGAACCTTTCTCCAAATTTTAACCATTTTGAAAATTCAAGAAAAATCATGAATAGATTTACAAAAGATATTTACAATTAGTGCTACCACTAATATTTTTCCTCTAATCTCTAACTGACTTACCAGATGGTCCCCCCTAAATCAAAACTTGCACTATTAAGTCTTAATTTGGATATCATTTCACATACGTTCACGTACGTCCCACGGCAACAAGAACTATTACAGTACAACATTCAAAAAATAGACAGCCTTCTCACTATCAGAAAATTATTTACACTTTTTTTCCAATAACTTCCATTATGAAGGAACCTGGAAAATTTCACAAAATCATGGCACCCAAAGACTATTATGCTTCCCTTGATATATGGATATCACTAACCTCAAATATACACATGGATTATTGTCAATATGTATATACATATGTAATATTTGCTCACATAACTTCCAATATGCTCCTCCATTTTTCCTTTAATCTATGGTTTTTGTTTTTTCACCTTTTCCTATTTTCTTTTCTTTTCCACTACATCGAGGTAACCATAAACTATGCAATACCTTTTCTGACCATTTTTTTTCGTTATGCCAATATGCATAAAAAACTCAGTACAAATGTATATTGCCAACAGCATTATTTGTTGGTCATTTTGCATGTTTGTGTAGTCTTTGGATTTTATATTAATATATTCTCTCTAAGATCATTTGTGGGTAATATATGCACCTCTCATATAAATGCTCTGAATCGTGTAGATATACACCTATACTAAAATAAAATTGCTTTCCTAAAAACCATTAGGCACTAATATACAGTGTTCCATTGTAGTTCCTTCATGTGGAAGTAACAGTACACCATATGCAGCACTTTCATACTTATTTTAATTGCTAATGCTTTCTTTTATTCCTTGCAGATAAACGTTATTTCTTATGATTTTCCTCTCTGAATACTATGCTTTGACAATGTTCAATTAAAGTGCAATTAGGAATCCAAGAGTACAGGGTGACCTCTTCTAAATTCTTTCTCTCTTGTGTTATAAATCCACTGGAGCACCCAGCGATATCCACCATTGTTTTGCTTTCATAAATATAGACATCCAACAGAGTTAAAAGACACCATTTTGCCTACATGCAGCAGCAACATCTAATTGGTTATTAAATATTTCATGTCACTAATTCATGCAAAATGCTCATATGTGGTAAGTTTATAGTGAATTATTCAACATTATGTCCACAAGAACATGCTTACTGAAGTTAGCATCCCAGCATTACATACATCTGTTTCTGTCTGGTAAGAAATAATATGGCTCCAATGTCCTTTTAAGTCACTCCTAGTGATGGGCGAATTTATTCGTCAATTTGCCGGCATAAATTAGCCAGCGATGATTAACGGACTTTAATTGTCGCCAGCGTCAAAATCGGCATTTCGCAAATTCAGTGATGAAGGGAAACAGGACAAATTCGCCCATCACTAGTCACTCCCAAAGTAACATTTCCTTTGAGCGGCTTTTTGTCTTCCCTGCATGGGCACTACAAGAGTTGGCGCTTGGTGAATAAATATGAGAGGGTAGGCGACAAGAGACAAAATTCAAAGTCAAGTAATTAAGAAGCCTTTAAAAATTTTTTATATTCACAATGACCCAACAATTATCTAGGGAATATTCATCTAATACAGTATCTTTCCTTATAGGTTAGGAAAAAAACCTGAAAAGTCGTACATCATAAAAATTAGCAAAACTGTTGAAAAATTAGCAAAATATTCGTGAAATGAAGTCTGATTCTAATTGCATTGTCAATAGGTGTTTTTTTCTCTAGTTTTTTCTTACTCCAAATGCATTGACAATGGGTGTTTTTTTTCCATCTCCAAATGTATTAAAGTCAATGGATATTATTCTCAAATTTTTTCATTGAATGCATTGAAGTAAATGGTCTTTTTTCTTACATTTATTTCAGCTGCATTTTTTTCTCTGCAAATTTTGCTGCAATTTCATGAAAATATCTACCAATCCACTTGGGTGGGGAAAAAAATTAGCTTATCGCTACTTGTAGCTGTAACTTGTATCCCATAAGTTCCTCTGTTTTGTTCTAAAGATAAAGGTTTCCTTAATGCAGTCTTGCGATTTATTTTTCCAAAATTCAAAATGAAATGGAAATATTTACAAAAAAATATTATTTTAATCTATTTTTTTTTTCTTATTTTAATCTCATAATTCTGCTACAATTTCAAGTATTCTTTTTGGTAAAATTCTATATTTCAATTCTTTTTGAATTTTAATTATTTTTAATTTTCAATTATTTTTTGTTTGTTCTATTTTTTTAATTAAATGATGTTACTTTATTTCTGGTCATGCTGATTTGATAAGTCTTAGTGAAAGTTTTGAAATGATATTTCACCTCCTCCTGTTCTTTGTTTTGGAATGTGGCTCAACAACAGCTGGGGAGGGAGATGCATAGACTGATCAGCCCTGATCTTAATCATTAAATTAACATTTTAAAGTAATGTACATGCATTTAAAATATTGTTCTTGAATACACACTCTATTGTATTCTTATTATGTAGCATCATTGTGTGTTCATGTTGACGGATGCTCCAATAGTTAATCATAAAGATTTGATTTTTATTCAATTTCTTTCTGACTCTGTGAGCTACAGTGAACCCCATGGGAAACATTTGTCACCATATAAAACAAGAAGTCACAGTACTTGAATTGTTCTCAATTACTAGAAAACTGTTTTCATTCTTATTCATAAAGGATTTCTGATGTATCCTTTTTAAAATTATTTTTTTCATATGAGTCATTGCAGTGCAAGGATCTCAAAAGCATGGCCCTACGGAGTGAAGAAATCATTTGTTTATTAATATTTTAAGCAGTTTTTGACCCTAGACCTTAGGAAGGATATAAATGAGCTCTAGAGAGTGCAGAGACTTTCAACTAAACTGGTAAAAATGGATAGTGGAATAAGACAATGGGGGTAGACTTTCAAGATTGGAGTTGTCTTCTCTGGAGAAGAGCTTCTTGCAAGGGGACATGATTACATGATTACAAAAACATTAGAGGACAAGGAAAAGAACTCAAAAATGTATTGATAGGTTTGTATGAATATGGGTATACATCTTCACTGGACTTAATTTTTGTCTTTTTTCAACCCAAATTATCTATCTAACATTTGCACCATAGAGTCTAGTACTTTTGCCTTTGCATCTATTGAGCCACATTACATATCACCAGAGGTACAAGGGAACTATATACTTTGCAAAAACCTTTGAGTTGTTGGGTTTCCCTGTGCTGTGTCCCTGTATACTAATGTATTTGTGTTGCCTGAACAGCATGCTAATGGAAGAAAATGGAATGAATGCTAATGGAAGAAAACACCCTTTCACCCCCCCATGTGACACCCTGATAGGATAGACCTTGATATATTGTGGTGAACCCACCATGTATGACAATACTAACACATCAATCAACATAATGGTAAATTCTATTTAATGTAAAAGAATAAACAAAGTGGCATCTAATACACCAGTACAAAACCTGCAAATGGGTAGACACACTGGCTATCTACAATTACACAGGCTAACTCACTACCGAACTCAAACCATTTAAATGGTAGTCTACTTAATAATGCCCTTACCAAGATATCTTAGAAACCATGAGTTGTAATAGCTCACCCCCCAAAAAAGTCCTTTCCTTGGACCAAGACAGATGGTCCCGTATAACTGGTACAAACACAAAATCTGTTCCTGATAAAAGCTTACTTTGAGGTTGCACATTTTCATTTCTCACAATGGCAGTTTACTTGGTGGGGATATTTCAATGAGAATCAAAGGTCCCAACCAGATACATTTCCTAATGTTACCACTGGGCCACAGCACCAACAGAACTGGGCCACCTAGGAGATAGCTGGCCATCCATGCAGGGAGCCATGGAGGAATTACGTAGCTCTGGCACTCTAAACTAGAAGAAGTAGTAGAAAACAACATTTACAATTGGAAAAGTTGTTGGATTTCCATTATGGACTTTAAGGGGCAAATTCACCAAGGGTTGAATATCGAGGGTTAATTAACCCTCGATATTCAAACTGGGATTTTAGTGCAAAAACTGCGATCGATCGAACGATTAAATCCTTCGAATCGAAAGATTCGAAGGATTTTAATCCAACGATCGAAGGATTATCCTTCGACCAAAAAAACTTAGGCAAGCCTATGGGGACCTTCCCCATAGGCTAACATTGGGTTCGGTAGGTTTTAGATGGCGAACTAGGGGGTCGACGTTTTTTCTTAAAGAGACAGTACTTCGACTATCGAATGGTCAAATAGTCGAAAGATTTGTAGTTCGAATCCTTCGATTCGAAGTCGAAGTCGTAGTCAAAAATCGAAGTAGCCCATTCGATGATCGAAGTAGCCCAAAAAACCACTTCGAAATTCGAAGTTTTTTTACTTCGAATCCTTCACTCGAGCTTGGTGAATTGGCCCCTAAAAATCCAATTAAATACTTGTAATCTGATTGATTTAATTTGTTTTAATAATTGGTGTTAACCCCTACTTAATACATTGGTTATTTAACCAAAAAATGTAACAGGGGGGCTTTACACTGGCACGGAATGCAGATTAATGTATGCAAGCTGCTTATAAAATAGTTCTGTTGAATAAATGAATACAAACATTGACACTACAGATGCACTGACCTTGACTCTTCCCTCTGTGTAAGGATTTGAAGGCCTTATTCAGTGATTACATTTTGTATGGATTAGACCTGCACATTTATCTTCTGTGCCAACATCTGACATAAATGTAGGATATGTCATATGTAAATATGAACAAACAAGGTTAAATTATTGTGTTGATTATTTATCTCATTAATTAAAGGGACAAGTTTCCTTTTTGACATAAACGGATCCAGTTTGGCTTATGTAAAAAAAGGTGCGTAAATAAAATATTCATTGTTTTATATATTTTTTTTACATCTGTAAAAACATGAATTGGAAAAGTTAATTTGCAAAGAAAAAGACCTCTTTCTTGACAGAAAAAATAATGGATGTTTTTGATTTTCTAAAAATGTGACAAATGACACAAATTGTAAAATAGCTTATTATTATTAAAGGGATACTGTAGCAGGAAATATGTTTTTTTTTCAAAACACATCAGTTAATAGTGCTGCTCCAGCAGAATTCTGCATTGAAGTCTCTTTTTTAAAGGAACAAACAGATTTTTTTATATTTACTTTTGAAATTTGGCAAAAGGCTAGACATATTGTCTGTTTCCTAGGGGCCCTCAGGCCATGTGACTTATGCTCTGATAAAATTCAGTCACTCTTTACTGCTACTCTGCAAGTTGAAGTCATGTGACCCCCTTGCTTCCCTCCCCAGCAGCCTATTTCAACAGAACAATGAGCAGTTAACCAGAGAGAATCTGACATCTCTGCTGAAGGATTTTTCCTGCATGGGCACTATTCTCATGTCTACCACTAGATATTAGACATTAGGGATGGGCGAATTTTACCTGTTTTGCTACGCCGCGAAATGTCGCCAACGCCCATTAAAGTCTATTAGCGTCAAAAAAATTGTCGCACAGCGAAATTTTTTTGACGCACGTCTTTTTAGTTTGACGCACAAAGCCATACAAGTCTATGGGCGTCATTTTTTCGGCGAAACAAGGTGAAAAAATTCTCCCATCCCTAGTAGACATACAAACACGGCCCATGTTGTGGTATAATACAATGGGAAGGGGAGAAACAATAGGTGTCTCAAAGCAGTTCCATCCTGAAGTGCTGGCTCCTTTTCAAAGCTCAGAATCAGGCAAGATGACCTTAGAAGGTTGCCTGTACACCAATATTTCAGCTAAAAAAAAAAAGTTTTGGTTCAAGAATAACATTTTAAACAGTAGAGTGAATTATGTGCAATGTCAACAGTGTAATTTAGAAATAAAAAGTAAACCATAAAAATCACTACAGAATCCCTTGAACAAAATACATACTGGATCCTACTGACTTCAACAGAAGATTTTTTTTTTCATTCAAATGTCACGGTTATGGTTTTTTTAGTTGGGGGGGGCATAAGCCAAACATAAAAAATACACGTGGGGTTTTCCTACTAGTTTCTGTCGAAAGAATAACAGCAAAATATACATAAAAACATACATAAAAAAAGTGCATTAAAATATACATGTTGTTGGCAGCTCTCCCTAATCACTAGGCTAGGAGAGCAGCTGGTTAGTACTCATCTCCCTTCATCACTACCTGTTTTCCTAGTTATATTACATCACCCCAGCAGCCTTATTGGTTGGGTGGGGTCATCCAGCCTGGCTCTTCCTTGCTCTGGCTCTTATCTCTACCTTCTCTTCTTCCTGACCTGATCATGTTCCCTACTATAAGTCTACTTTTGTGTCATTCTTACTCCTATTCTTGCTCCAGTCCTGTTTCAGTCCATTCCAGTCCCATTCTAGTCAGTCACCAGTTCTTCTCCTACATCTTCCTTATCCAGTTAAGCCTGTTCCTGATTCTTAGCCCACAAGGTCCCTATCCTGCCAGACCCTGACTCTTTGCCATTGCCACCCTGATCTTGTTGCTGTACTATGTCACAGTCTATCCTTGGACAGTCTATCCATTATGTTATTTGCAAAGATCTTGATTCCCCTACATGAAGCCAGCATCATACCAGTTTAAGACTAAAGCACAAGGTTTTTAATAGGTGCCCCTATCATAATTGCATCGTTAGATCATTAATTTGAGTTGGAAAACAACCATACATTTTCAACCATCCAAATGAACCTCCACGCAGACCTATATATACACACACCACCTTCAGAAGATATTGGGGCTGAATCATAGTGGATAGTGATGAGCAAATCTGCCCTGTTTTGCTTGGTTGGTAAAATTGTGAAAAATGGCTGGAATAAGTAGGTAGATGTTAATGAGCATTTTTTCACAGTGTTTTTTTGATGCACAATGCATTGAAGCCAATGTATTTTCAAGTTTTTTTTTCAAACCAAATGCATTGAAGGTAAGGTTTTTTTCACTCCAAATGCAATAAAGTCAATAGGTGGGTTTTCCTGAAGTTTTTTCTCTTTCCAAATGCATTAGTCAATGGGTGCTTTTTTTTAGGGATGCACCGAATCCACTATTTTCGATTCTGCCCAACCCGGAATCCTTCGAAAAAGATTCGGATGAATACTGAACCGAATCTGAATCCTAATTTGCATATGCAAATTAGGGGTGGGTATGGGAAAACATTTTTTACTTCCTTGTATACTTCCTTGTTTACTTTCCCTTCCCTAATTTGTATATGCAAATTAGGATTCGGTTCTGCCGGGCAGAAGAATTCGGCCTAATCTAAATTCCGCTGCAAAAGGCAGAATCCTGGCAGAATCCCGGACCAAATCCTGGATTCGGTGCATCCCTCCCTGCTTTTTTTTTATGCACAATGAATTGAACATAGTAACATAGTAACATAGTAACATAGTAAGTAAGGTTGAAAAAAGACACATGTCCATCGAGTTCAACCTTTTTTTTTTTTTTTTTTTATTAACTACCTATCTGCCAGTTGATCCAGAGGAAGGCAAAAAACCCATCTGAAGCCTCTCCAATTTGCCTTAGAGGGGGGAAAATTCCTTCCCGACTCCAAAATGGCAATCGGACTAGTCCCTGGATCAACTTGGACCATGATCTATTTCCCATAACCCTGTATTCCCTTACTTGCTAAAAAGCTATCCAAATCCTTCTTAAAGCTATCTAATGTATCAGCCTGTACAACTGATTCAGGGAGAGAATTCCACATCTTCACAGCTCTCACTGTAAAAAACCCCTTCCGGATATTTAGGAGGAACCTCTTTTCTTCTAATCGGAATGGGTGACCTTGTGTCAGCTGGAAAGACCTACTGGTAAATAAAGCATTAGAGAGATTATTATATGATCCCCTTATATATTTATACATAGTCATCATATCACCCCTTAAGCGCCTCTTCTCCAGAGTGAACATCACCAATTTGGCCAGTCTTACCTCATAGCTAAGATTTTCAATACCTTTTACCAGCTTAGTTGCCCTTCTCTGTCCCCTCTCTAATACAATAATGTCCTGTTTGAGTGATGGAGACCAAAACTGTACGGCATATTCTAGATGGGGCCTTACAAGTGCTCTATACAGTGGGACCCCCTCCTCCCTTGACTCTATGCCCCATTTAATACAAGTCAAGACCTTATTTGCCCTTGATGCTGCCGACTGGCATTGCTTGCTACAGCCAAGTTTATCATCTACAAGGACTCCAAGGTCCTTTTCCATAATGGATTTGCCTAGTGCAGTCCCATTAAGGGTATAAGTGGATATTTTTACATCCCAGGTGCATGACTTTACATTTATCAACATTGAATCTCATTTGCCACTTAGCTGCCCAGATTGCCAGTTTGTCAAGATCCTGTTGCAAGTGCCACATCCTGGATGGAATTAATTGGGCTGATAGTTTTGTCTCATCTGCAAACACTGATACATTACTTACAACACCCTCCCCTAAGTCATTAATGAACAAGTTAAATAAAAGTGGACCCAATACTGAGCCCTGGGGGACCCCACTAAGAACCTTACTCCAAGTAGAGAATTTCCCATTAACAACCACAATCTGCACCCAATCCTGTAGCCAGTTTCCTATCCACGTGCAAACGCCTTCATTAAGCCCAACAGACCTTAGTTTAGAAAGCAGTCGTTTGTGGGGCACAGTATCAAACGCTTTGGCAAAATCCAAATAGATCACATCTACTGCCCCCCCACTGTCCAGAATCTTACTTACCACATCATAAAATGCAATCAAATTCGTCTGACATGACCTATCCTTCATAAAGCCATGCTGATTGTTGCTCATAATGCCATTCATTAGGACAAAATTTTGAATGTGATCCCTTAACAAGCCTTCAAATAATTTGCCTACCACAGATGTCAAGCTTACTGGCCTATAATTGCCAGGCTGAGATCGTAATCCCTTTTTAAATATTGGAATAACATCAGCTTTTCTCCAATCCATAGGCACCATACCAGATGACAGTGAATCTGAGAAAATCAGAAATAAGGGCTGGTCTAAAACTGAACTAAGCTCTCTTAGAACCCGGGGGTGTATGCCATCAGGCCCTGGAGCCTTGTTTACATTAATTTGTATTAAAGCTTTATGAATCATATCCTGAGTCAGCCACTGACTAGATTGAGCTGAACCATTCGTGCAGTTATTAAGTGAGCCTGTGAACCCAGACTCCTCTATTGTATACACTGAAGAAAACAACTGATTTAACACATTTGCCTTATCTGTATCTGTTACAACCATACTGGTACCATTATTTAATGGAGCAACACTCTCAACCTGCATCTTTTTACTATTAATATATTTAAAAAACTTTTTAGGGTTAGTTTTCACCTCCACCGCAATTAACTCTTCATTTCTTTTCTTAGCCTTCCGGATTGCTGATTTACAACATTTATTACAGTGTTTATATTCATTAAATGCAGCTTCTGTCCCTACAGATTTGTAGTTTTTAAATGCCTTTCTCTTCTTTCCCATTAACTTCTTTACTTCTGTATTAAGCCACACAGGATGATTCTTAGAGCTTCTACGTTTAGTCCTTAAGGGAATAAATTGAGAACAGTAATGATTTAATATCATTTTAAAGGACAACCATTTCTGTTCTGTGTTTTTAGCTGAAAACCTAATGCCCCAATCAATGCTCTGTAGGGCAGCCCTCAAGGCACTAAAACTAGCTTTTCCAAAATTCATGGTTTTTGTTTTGAAGCCAATGAATGTTTTTTTAGTACACCAAATGCATTGAAATTAATGGCAATTTTTTTTCACTCCGAATGTTTTAAAGTCAATAGGTTTTAGTCTCTCTCCAAATGCATTGAAGTGAATGGGTGTTTTTCACTGTGAAAATCTTCACAGTATACTTTTTGAAACAGTTTTGAAAAAAAAAAATTGCTGATGCCAAAAACACAGAATTTCGCTACCTATCCATGCATGGAGACAAAAATTCACTAATCATTAATAGTGGAGCATTTTATTGCTTAAATGTGCTGTGTGCCATTAGATTTAGTAGGACTTTTATGTAAATTGAACTTTTAAAAATTGTTTTAAAAATTTCCTTATAAAAAAAATGATAAAATTTCACTTTTTAACTTTTTTAAAACAGATTAATGTGATGCATGTCTAATTAGTTTATCGTGCATGACGCAACAGAATTCAATGTTTTTACAAAGTCTTATATGATAATATATATATGCAAGAATGCAGACATGTCTCTTGAACAGAAGCCTATAATCAATTGCCGTTAATTAACTTTCCAAGGAAAGAATGGAAAATATGCCTGTGCATCATTTGACAAATACAGACGTTAGCTGTGCATATAATGAATGATATCAGCGAGAGGAAATTTGTTTTCCAGGGAGAGGTAAAGAAAAACAAAAGTGAGCTGTCAGAAAGAAACGTATGGGAGCTTCAGCCTGCGCCGAACACAGATTATATCAACCCGCAATTTGATGCACTTCTTCAACAGTTGCTGCTTTTACAATAGTTAATTGAGCATTTAATTTTAAACTATATTATCTTGACTTGTTTCCTACCTGCCTCTGCCAGAAAAATACTGTTATGGAAACTTATGCATTGCATTAACACTAATTAGGCACATATTTCTTGGAGCAGAGGAACTGTGCTATTAAAGAAAAGTAGCTGGAAAGAAGCTTATCAGGGAAATATGAACCTCTTGATTCTCTTGTGAAATGTTGTGCCTTAAATTACAGCCAGGTCATTGCAACCCTTATATAATCAGCCAAATGTTCAGAACATGATTCATCACAGAAGGGTCAGACTTGAGACAACTGCCAATTTGGGTTCTTAGCTTTTTTTTTTTTTGTTTAAAAAGGTTCTATGTTATTATCTCAGGTTTAAATATTGGCTCCCGTACAATATATTGGCAAATGAGACTCTGCAGCCTGTAATTATCACATTTATATATTGTGTTCATGAATCTACAGCGCTGGAAGACATCTACGTTGGCAGAATATCTGACTGCGGTCCAAAAGCAAAATTCAGAAGGATCCAGCTGAACAAATAGGTACAGTAGGAACATTCAAAAGATGGGATCATTTAAAGGAGAACTAAACCCTAAAAAAGAAAAGGGCTAGAAATGCTGTATTTTACATAGAGAACTTCATGTTCCAATCTAAAGAAAGGAGTATCTCTATAATAGTAATGATCTGGTTATGATAATGGATTTTGCTAGACGTGTCAGTGACACTGCATTTGCTATGTGGGCTCTGAGAAGCTGTTGAGAAGCTTAGGGCTTGTAACAAAGGATCCATTTGAAAAGTAGGTCCATGGAAGCTGGTGCCACAGGGATAATCATTATATTCTAAATGAAATTGCACTGGTTTCTGAGCTGCCATTTAAAGGGGACCTGTCACCCAGACATAAAACGCTGTATAATAAAAGTATTTTTCAAATTAAACATGAAATCAAAATTATTTTTTATTAAATCATTCATAGCTGTTGTAAACTCATTTAAAAATCTCAGCTGTCAATCAAATATTGCCTACTCCTCCTCTATGGCTTAGGCATAGAGGCGGGCCAGGCAGTTGCTTTCACTTTCCATTCAGATCGATATCCATGTCACTGCTCTCCCCACATTCCCCCTCTCTCTTCACCATTTAATTGTGTAACCAGGACATGGGGATGGACATCAGGTCCCCCATTCTGGTGCACAAACAAGATTCTGAGATGATACAAGACTTACTTTAATAACAGTGTCCCACAAAATGGCTCCTGCCTGCTTGTTATAATTATGAATTCCCAGACTGAAGGAAACAAGATTCAAATCATTTATACAGTGTAATTAAAGTTCATTTTGCTTGACAAACATGATAAAATAGGATTTGGAATGTTATTTTTTGGGTTATAGATCCCCTTTAATGACAGTCTGAATTAATTATTAATTAGCCTTGTTTTTTTTTTTTGCATACTAAAGAAAATGTAATTCTAGGCAACTCTCCAATATATATTCATTAAAACATTTTAAAGCGTACCTGTCATCCACACACAAAAAGCTGAATAATAAAAGTCTTTTGCAAATTAAACCTGAAACCCAAATTGATTTTCACATTTAAACATCCATACCTGTTATAAAGGTGTTTAAAAATCTGCTCTGTCAATCATAAATTCCCTGCCCCACCTGAGGCAATCAATTACTTTCACTTTCCTTTCAGCACTTCCTATATATCACTGCATTCCTCTCATTCCCATTCCCTCCTCAAACTGTATACTCTATCATTGTGTAGGGCACTACACATGGGCATTAGGTCCAATATTCTGATGCGTATAAACGATTTTGTGTTGATACACACATTGTTTTAATAAGTGTCTACAAAATGGCACCTGCCTGCTGTGATTGTGTCATTCCAATACTGAAGGAAACAATATATAGTGTAAGTAGAGTTTATTTTGATCAACTAACAGGAACATAGATTTGGAAATATTTCTTATGGTGACAGGTCTCCTTTAATGACTAGTAATGGTTATTTGTAAATACAAAAAATATTTTTTAAAATAAATGCTGGAATCTTTTGAAAATTCATTAGCTTTGAGTTGGGTTGAGTTTTTCTTTAAGGTACTAAATATAAAACATGGCAGCAAAGCTAACAATTAGGGGTGCAACAAATCCAGGATATGGTTTAGGATTCGGCCTTTTTCAGCAGGATTTGTTCAAATCCATGGGGCACATTTACTTAGGGTCGAATATCGAGGGTTAATTAACCCTCGATATTCGACTGTCGAAGTTAAATCCGACTTCACAATTCGTTCGATCGAATGATCGAAGGAAAATTCTTTCGATCAAACGATTAAATCCTTCGAATCGAACGATTCAAAGGATTTTAATCCATCGATCGAACGAAATTCCTTCTATCAAAAAATGCTTAGAAAGCCTATGGGGACCTTCCCCATAGGCTAACATTGCACCTCGGTAGGTTTTACTTGGCGAAGTAGGGGTTCAAAGTTTTTTTTAAAGAGACTGTACTTCGACTATTGAATGGTCGAACAGTCGAACGGTTTTTAGTTCGAATCACTCGATTTGAAGTCGAAGGTCGAAGTAGCCAATTCTATGGTCGAAGTAGCCCAAAAAACTTTCGAAATTCAAAGTATTTTTTCTTCTATTCCTTCACTCGAGCAAAGTAAATGTGTCTGGACAAATCCCAATTCTAAAAATTACATGAATTTTCGTTACACATACAAAGACGTTTTTGTAACCCTTCCTTGACCCAATTTTCATAATCAAGTTAGGGTCCAGATTTGGTAGTCCCTAGTACAATGTCACTTGCATAATTGTGTAATGTATGAGATATAAACATAACTTGATGCATATTTGTTATTTTAGCTTTTACCCCACAGTTTTCCATTCTCTTTAAGAAGGGAGGGTGTACTGAGCAGCGTCAAATCATGTACCATAAAGGTCAAACGCAACTGACATATCTAAAGGCTATCAATCTTTTTTTTTTAAAAAATATAGAGTTTTAGTGAGGCATTAGGGCGTAGTAAGCTTTTTCATTAAAGATACCATTGTCCTTAGAGGAACATCCTTTGCCTTTAGGCATAGAGGGAATGATGAGTCTTGACCTGTGGTCATGTCCAAATTTAGTGGCTACCCAATAATATTGTGGGATTCATTCAGCAAAATCCAATTTTCTCCTAGATCTGAATACCAGTCCCATAATTCCCAGGCTTTCTCACTGCCCCAGCCTTCAATATTTGCGTTCCATGTATTTTATCTCGACTGCTTTTCAAAATACTTTTTCATAGACTAAATAAATAAATATATACATTGTAACACCTTTCAATGACTAATTCTTTTCAACTCAGCTGTTTAGACCCTGCATATGATTGTCTATTAACAACATTAGTAAGTTTAATAAAATTCTAATTATTTTCTGATGTGGATGTAGGAGACGTTAATTGTCTTATGTAATTTAGTTTAGTAAAAAATGCATACTTTAATGCGGTGAATGTTCTTCATTGGATATTAAATTCAAATGATTGTTTTATTAAAGTTTCCATAGATTGTACCCAATAATCCGAGTACTGCTATCATGATCCCAGGAAAATGTATTTGTCAATTATTGTGAATGACATGGAGAGATGTAGCAGTTCAATAAGAAAGAAGTGCAGCATCCTTATTAATTATTAAAGCCCATTAATACAGTTAAATTGTAACACAGTTACTTGTGGTGGAAAAAATAAATTAACCATCAAATTAAACCCTTCAATGATGAACCAAATCGAGTGAAATTCTTCACCAAGTTTTGCCACGAAAATGACGCCCATAGCCTCCAATGGGTGAAAAAAATTGTTGTGTGTCAAAAAAATGTTATTTGCCATTTCATGAATTTTGGGCAAAGGAAAATGGGTCAGATTCTCTGATCACTATTCATCACATAAACAAGGAAATACAAGATTTTTGAACCACTCACGCACACATCGCTTTCCCTCTTGATTCCTTAATTAACATATGCAAATTAGGGTTTGAATTTGGTTCGGTATTCAACCAATGAATTCATGACCAAAAATAGTTAATTCTGTGCATCCCTACTTTCAACCATCTTCAACCATCTAATACCAGCGTACATTCATAACCTGCAGATACATTGTAGATATTTAGGAGAATTTTGAAATGTTTAGGGCAGGTTGAAGTGGTGAAAAATCTTTTATTCACCAAGTAGAAGAAGATAGAAAAAGACAATTGCATCGTGGATAGTATTGTGCCCTTTGATGTTTGGTTTAATTCCCAAATGGGCACCATTTGCAACTAGTTTTTAAATTCTACTAATGCTTGTGTAGGTTTAACCCAGGTTCTTTGGTTTCCACCACAACATACATGCAGATCTTTTGATAAAATTGATGGTAATTAGTGTTGGGCGAATTTATTTGCCAGACGCGAATTTGCGGTGAATTTGCGCGATTCGCCGCCAGTGAATAAATTCGCGAAACGCCCACGGAAATTTGTGCCAAAAATTTGTCGGCGTCAAAAAATTGTATTCCGAAAACACAGACGCCGGCGTCAAAAACGGGCGCCGGCTTCAAAAATGGGCACCGGAGTCAAAAAAATGGGCCCCGGCGTCAAAAACGAGAAGCCAGTGTGTTTTGCGAATTTTTCGCCGTTCCGCGAATTTCGCGTGAAATTCACGAATTTTCCGGCGAATTGAAACGGCGTAAATTCGCCCATCACTAATGGTAATGCATGTGAATCATTTGGACCATATGATGCAATGTCTGCTGTATTGCAGAACTACAGTATATATTGTAAATAATAGCACCATATTTTTTAACAGCTGCATGAGGGTGCCCCTTTATAACGCTTTATAGTTTTTTGAAGCTTACCAGTCATTGTGGTGGGAACATGTGCAGTGTTTTGTAAAAAAAAACAGAGGTTGGGACTTTTCTAAATGTATAGATTTCCCAGCTGTGGGATGGGCCTACATGGGCAACCACACAATTAGGTTGAATACATATTTGCTACCATAGATATTCCTTGATGTCCAGTCTGAAGACCAACAAGGGTAAGATACCAATATTTTACAATTGTTTTCTTTTTAATATTTCTGCATTTGTTTCCTTCATAATGCATATTAATGAAAATATCTATATATAATAGCGCTGTCCAACTTCTGTGGTACCGAGGGCCGGAATTTTTTTGGTCTATGTGTGGAGTGCCGATAATGGAAGTTTTTAATGTGATTTTTAAACTACACTCACTTTTAACCACACCCATGTTACCACAAGAACTTTTAAGACCATGTCCACATTAATGGTGGTAGTACACCAAAAAACAATATGGGTTGTGCTCACTGTAGGAATATCACTCATGGGAAAAATGGTGGTCATGTTAATACATACCCTTAAATCCATACCCCTTCTCCTACTCTGTGGATAAAAAAACATCCCCTCAACACATGAATAAAAGCTTTAGGGGCCCTAACAACAATCACCAGAACAAATCCTACCAGGCTCATGTCCCACAAATAGTGTAGGCAGAGTATGGCACACACGGGGAGCATAGGGCCAATGACCAACGCCAATGTTCATTGCCTGGAATAGTCTGGAGCACCGGCCTAATTCTGACATTATATTTGTTGGTTATTTTAACTCTCCAATGTTTACCATTACAATAGTTCATGGGTGTTTGAGGCTGAACAAAAACAATCTTATCAAACCACAATATGTTGTTTAAACTGTTCTTAGACATTGCTGCCAAAAAGCCCCAATTTAATTTGCCTCAGGATAAATAAGGTCCATCACACATTATAGTACAACATGGTGCAATAGCGTATTTCACATCTGTGCATTTGATGGGCTAAATCAATAAATGTTGAAAATATTGCAATAAATAAGATCCTCAAATTTCTCCAAATAATAAAACAGAAATCTTGTGAAGTGCAGATGGTCTTTTAAAAGTGGCACATTCTTGGCTAATAAATGAAACACATGTTCCAGTGACTTGTCTAGATGAATGCTGCCATAAATACACCCATCATCTATTCAACATCGCTCCTATTTTCACCTCCATTGAACTAAAACTGTATGTGCGATGATACGATTTCCACAGGTTCCACACGCGTGGGCCTATTTATCAAAGGTCCGATTTTAGTGGATTTAAACTCACAAACTCTAAAACTATGAATGTCATGACATTTATTTAAAGATCCGAATGAAAAAAGTACAAACGGAAAATAATGGGCTAATAAATACTCCTAAAAAAATAAACCTCTAAAAATTTGACAATTCCTATTGGAAACAAAATCTGAAAAAGTATGAATTGATTTAAAATGGTCTTATAAAATCAGCACATCCCCCATGGACTTCTATGGAACCTCGACAACATTTACCTGGTGAAGTAAAAGTGATTAGGAAATCACACAGAGTTTCAGAAAGTTTGCACGATTATTTAATTGGGATCTGAGGTTGCTCCTGAGGAAGGGGCTGAACTGAAATGCTTCTTCCCTAATTGGAATCTGTTGCTGTGTTGGGATTGGAAGAGCTCTGGGATATGGACGCGCCCGGCAATATGAAGTAAGTGGTGTGTGACAATTCAAAAAGTGTAGCTTTCACCAATGGCAATCTTCATTGTTTGGGGTGTAAAGGTATTTCAGGGTTTGTCACCTGCAGTCCTGTTCTTTTTCTGTCTTCTTTAGACTTTTTTTCATCTAAAGAGTCATGAACAATGATGAAAAGCAAATATACATTAAGGGGTCATTTAAATAAACAGGTTAAGGGTCATTTACATCCACAAGTGCAGTGAGCAAAGTGCAATTTCCAACACAATCAAACAAAAGTAATTTTCCCCCCCATATTGCAGTGATTTTTCACAGAATTTCAGCCTTGTACACTTGCCATGGGGGTGGTTAATATGTCAAAATGGATTCACTTGCAGTTCATCATTAATCAGAAGCAACAGTGGGGGGTTTAGAGTGATTTGTTCACCCTATTCTTTAGATGCAAGTGCGCTGCACCCATTAACACAGGAACAGGAAGTGGAAAGAACTTTACAGCATTGAGTGCAACTATACAGTAACAAGGCTGGACTGGGCCAGCGAGACACCAGGAAAATACCCAGTGGGCCCCGCTGGCCCAGACCCAATCCCCACAGCCAGCAGCTCCTGTGCTTCCTGACCTTCTGGCGGGGGTAAGGGGGACAGAGGATTTGTGGTAAGGGGGCCCTTGGGGATTTGCGGTTGGGGCTGTGGGAGCCGTGGCGATTGTTGGGACAGAGGCCTGTCAGGATTTTTAGGTGGGCTGGGGCGCTTGTGGGACCCTGGTGTGGCAGCCCTGGTGGGCCCAGACCAGGGTCGGACTGGGCTGGCGGGAAACCGAGAAAAAACCTGGTGGGCCCCGGCTCCTGGGGGCCCCACCAGCCCAGACCTGATCCCCACAGCCAGCAGCTCCTGTGCTTCCTGACCTTCTGGAGTGAGTAAGATGGACAGAGGATTTATGTTTGGGGGGCCTTGAGGATTTGCGGTTGGGGCTGGGCCTGTGGGGATTTTCAGATGGGACAGGGGCCTGTGGGGATTTTTAGCTGTGCTGGGGCCCAGACCCGCTCCCGTCAAAAATTATTTTCAGGTTGCGCAATTGCGGCAAAAACCCAGTACATGCTCATGTGCAAATGTGGCACACCACGGCGGGGCAAGGACCCGGGAGAAGGCCCTGGCCCAGACCCCACCAGTCCAATGCTGTACACTAGTGCAGTGTCGGACTGGCCCACAGGAATACCAGGAAAACTCCCGGTGGGCCCAGGTGTTAGTGGGCCCTCCTACTTCTAAACATTTGACTTATTTCATGGCAATCCCCTATTTCTATGAGAAAAAAGAGGCTAAATTGATGGAATAATAGGTTATAGTATGTAAAGACAAGAGAATAGGAGAATAGAGGTTGAGTGAGGAGAGGAAGAAAATAATACTTAGAGTGGGCCCCTGGTCTAAACGTTTTTGGTGGGCCCCTGGTGTCCCAGTCCGACACTACTAGTGATTAGTGCATTTTCATGCAAGTACTTTTAATGAATAGGGTTTTATGCGCTTGGGATTGTAAATTATTCTCATAGAAAAAAAATACTAAAATCTGCAGTTGGGGTTCAGTAGAAGGATTTAAGAAATCAGTTTAACAATTTGAGATTCATTTTTACTTTCCTTTTAACTGTTTGCGACACATATTTCAACGACTTCCGTAGATATTGTGCAGAGATGAAAAAACACCAACTAGAGAAGGGGAATGAGTTTACATTGCACCGGAGGCCAGTCAGAGGCCAAGCAGCCTTCAGTATGGGATGCAATTCATTCAGCCGCAGTGTTTATTGCTTCCTTGTTACTGTGGGAAAACAAATGATGCAGAGCAGTAAAGTATTTGGAAGACTATGTCCCATGATATATTAACTCCTGGCACAATATTCAATGTTTACAAGGCAGCGCATATCCTATTATGTGTCCGTAAATATCCAAATGGTCTGGTCTTTAACTTGAGGGCAGGACACATTACCATAATAAAAGAGCCGTGATTGACACTTACCTCTCAGAAGAAGTAAAGCAAGTCAGAGTACATAGCGAATCTGCTCTTCATTGACATCCCTTATCTAATGTACTGACATTCCACCACTTAACAAAGACAGATACATGAAGAGGTAACATCCCATTATAGCTCTAACACCTAAACCTTGATCACTAGTAAAACTACAAGAAACTAACGTAGAAAATACAATGCACCCACCGCATAGACAAGAGCAGTTCATTTGTAAAAAGGGTTTGAACGACATAAACATGAAAACCTCTTGCTTTCTTTCTTTTCTTCCACTTGTAGAAAAACGACGAGGTTGGTGGAACAATCCTAGCAAAAAACACAATATTGTTGTAGATGTTCTATTGAACTGGAAAAATTGCAGCAGACAAATGACTTATTAGTTAACGTTTTACTAGAAATAATTCTTTGCAAATACACGTATTTTCAAAAACAGGAGTTTTATAACAATTTTACCATCATAAAAGTCATGCCTACTTCAAGGTAAACACCACAGGGTTCCGTTATGAACACAAGTGCAATTTTAGAAGCATTTCACCATCGTTTTTACCCAGACTGTTGTTTTTCCCCAACAAAAATATCTTTCATTTTGATGCGAATCAGATCCTATTGTACTGGAATTGGTGACAATATGATGTATGTGGGACTCTTTATTGGTACAGGGATGGTACCCTGATATTACCACCAGCTGTGTTGTGACAGCAACTCCATTCACCTGCATTGATAGGTGCACTTGCAGGCCTGGAACCAAGGGTAGGCAGAAGAGACACCTGCCTCGGTTGCAATGTGGGCGAAAAGTCTGCTTCCTACTCCAAGTTCAGGTTCTCTTTCTCCAGCTGTCTCCCCCACTTGCAACCACATGAAGGGGTCGGCTGGATTGCTTATGGCACCTGAATGACTTGTCCCACCTCTGTGCACTTGCGCATGATTTGAAAGAAGAGGTAGGATGGACAGGCCGGCACAAGGCACATAAAGGAATGCAAGGAGCATTTTTGGATGTGAACTTTTGCATGAATGCAACTGCAATTGTACACAAGCCCTCATACGTTATCATATTTTGTTCATAGGCTTTCACCTCCCTACCTGAATGCATTATCCTGGTGGAGTCTCCTGATCAATTCCGTTCCTACAGGCTGTTTCTTCCCAGCTAAAGAGTGAACTCCAAGACCATTAAATATTATAAAGGCATAAAACCACTGTTAGACTGATGTTCTGGGTTGGGCAACCAGGCTCAGACCGCTGCTACCATCCCTACTGCAACTCAATTCAAGGTGGCTGCCAAAACACATGGTAGGTCATCCCTTCCAATGGTGTCACATGGTTACTGGTGGCAGAGATGTTCAGCAGGACTAGCCTGGGGGGGAAGGGCCTAGCAGGACTGGGCTCACCAGGATTTTTCCCAGTATGCCAGGGGGCCAGTCTGACCCTGCATAAAACCACCATTAGATGGGCAGGTTTGCAGGTGCTCCTGTTGCACAAAGAATTGGGCTGCCTCTCTACAAAATAATTCACCTAAAGGAAAAAATGTAAGGTGTATGTAAGGGCACTGCAAGGTCAATTCAAGTCAAGTTAAACTATTGCAGACATGATATCTAGTCAAAGGCTATAATGTCTATGGCACATATAAGATTTGGTTTTTCTGTACTTTTCCCCCATGCAATTGGCTTTATTGTTTTATTTATATTTATTTATATTACTTTACTATTCCTTGTTCAGTTTAAAATGAAGTCAATGTGTGTAGAGAAATCTAAAGAACACAGTCATGAAATGTTGGATGTTACCAAAACTAGATAAAACTAGGGGGGAGTTTATTAAATCTCTATTTCTTCTATTTGAGGTTTTTCGGGGAAAACTCAAATTTTCCATGGAAAAATAAAAACATGAATTTTTAGAGATTTATCAATCCCCAAAGCTGCTAAAAATCCAAATTCTCCATCTCAAACCTGTCGAGGTCATGTAGAAGTCAATGGCAGATGTCCCTGAAGTTGTTTCTTGACATCATGATCTGCTCTGGATAATCCAATAAAGTTTGCATTTCGACCAATAATCCGTAAAAGTTGAGTTTTTTCAGTGAAAATTCTATAAAGTCAAATTTTTGGAGTGTTACTTGTATTGATACTCGATTTTGTCGCAACGTTTTGTCTCCAATTATTTTGAGAAAAATTATTGATAATTGAGTTCAATTCGTGGAAGAGAGTTTGCATAACTTTGTTTTCATTAAAAACTGAGATTAATTTGAGTTTTAGAAAATAACCCCCCTGATATCTAAACTACAGATTGTGCATAAAAAAATGCGGAGGACATGAAAATAAGGTTATATTTCAGGATGATTTTGTCCCCGAAGCATTGAAGTTTCTAAAACAGATTGCTAAGCAGCCTCACATGAACTGCACAGACTATTGCTGCTTTTATATTTAGTGCTGATTTAAAGGAAAAACATAGAAGTTGCTGAAATTCAGCTTTCAAGCTGCGCTGTTAGAAATGTCAGATCTTCAGACATTTCAGGTTTCCGAAAATCATTCAGAATGCGTCACTGATTTACTCTGTGTTTTTATGTAAAATCCATAATTTGAATAGCAAACGAAAATTCTGTATAAGGGGCAGATTTATCACGCGTCGAAGTGAAATCGAGGGAACTTTTGAAGTTAAAAAATTCTAAATTCAAAGTAATTTTTGGATACTTCGACCATCGAATAGGATACTATGACTTCGACTTCGACCTTCGATTCTAAGTAAAATCGTTCGACTATTCGACCATTCGATAATCGAAGTACTGTCTCTTTAAAAAAACTTCAATACTTCGCCAACTTAAACCTGCCGAAGTGCTATGTTAGCCTATGGGGACCTACTACGATCAGAATACGATCGTACAATACAAAAAATCCTACGAGTTTGACTTCGAATTTCGACCCTTGATAAATCTGCCCCTTATGATGCACATTTTGTTCTAAATCTTTGTTTTTTCGTGACCAAATATATATCAGTCATTCCATTCTTTTTCTTTATTCTTGGGAAGGGACATAATCACTGAAAAGAAATATACTGTATGTCTGGGAATTAAAATAATAAAAATTCAAGTTTTACCCCAAAAAGCCCTACCAGATAAATTTGGAGTTCTAAATTCATACGTGAGCTCCAACACACAAGTATATATGCAGAAATGGAATGTTGTGCATACAAACGCACACACAAAGGTATATATATATATATATTCATACATATCCATTTCATGTATATTAATTCATCAGCGTAAGATATTATATGAACAATGTACATCTTTCATAATCCTCCAACACAAACCTTCTTCTTAAAGAGACACCTCAGAGGGCATGCACCACTATCCTGCACCGTGGGAGAGGCAACATAGGCCATAATGGAGGCTTGGAGAAGCAGAGCTACACTAATGGATCCTACAAGATATATTTGGGTGGCAAGGGTGCCAGTTAAGCAGCTGTAGGAACCCATAGGGTTACATTTCCTTTTGGCTTTGGAATTCCCCTACTAGCTTAAATTTCCTATATTTTCTAAGTCTCCGCAGGTTTCAAATAGAAACTGGAAACCTATGGCTTCTCCTCTTTGACCTCGACTTTCTGAACAGGGTGGATACTGCTGAGGAGCATGGGACATCTAGGCCCCAGTAAGAATAGAGCCAAGAAGGGGCAACCCCTGTTATGAAGTGGGGGGTCAGTGTCCCTGTGAACAAAGTATTTAGATAGCAAAAGTTCTAGCCGCTATAGTGCACACTAAGGGGCCCTTTTACTAACAATCAAATACAAAACTTCACCAGGTGAAAGTTGTTGAGGTCCTACAACAGTGGATAGGAATTGTGCTGATCATATTGGACCATTTTAAACCAAATCAGACTTTTAAAAGTTTTGTTATTTTTTTCTCTAGGAAATGTCTGAAAAACTGAACTAACTGATCCATAATTCCTCTCGGAAAAGTCGGAGCAAAAAAACTTGCTGCGATAAAGCGACTTTATCAAATTGTCCGACAACAACCCCAACTTTATGGGATTATCCAGCGCAGATCACAATGTCAAGAAACAATTACAAGGACATCTGCCATTGACTTCTACTTGACCATGACATGTTTGAGATGGAGTATTTTCGTATTCGGATTTTTAGCAGCTTTGGAGTATAATAAATCTCCAAAAAAGTTTTTTCCCTCTAAAAATTCAAGTTTTCCTTTTTAAAAACCTGACCAGAAAAATTTGAGGTTTAATTAATGGGTTAAGTCATGGTTTCAAAAATCATTAAAACCACAAAAATGAGACTGTTGATAAATAGGCCCCTAGCTGTGTAAGTTAGGCAGAATCAGTTAGAACATTTAGGATTCATAGCTGGAAGAAGATCTCACTAGGTATTATTTGGTATCACTTGCCCTTAGAGGGAAGGGAACATCATTTGTAGAAGGGGCTCAGGCTTAATGAGGTTACTGGAACACTAGCTGGAATACCACATAAGGTGTATCTTAAGTCTACGTCTACCAGAGGTCAAGCTCTGTAGATTACTGCTAATCATTCTACCCCATCGGATATCCAAGTGCTGAGCTGTGCTTGCTATATAAACATCTGTTTCTTGTTTAAGAACTTCTTAAAACCTTAAATCACTCCCTTTCTCTACCCCAGGGATCCCCAAGCTTTAGAACCCGTGAGCAACATTCAGAAGTAAAAGGAGTTGGGGAGCAACACTAGCATGAAGAATGTTCCTGGGGTGCCAAATAAGGGCTGTGATTGTCCATTTAGTAGCCCCTATGTGGACTGTCAAACTACATTGAGACTCTGTTTGGCAGTACAACTGGTTTTTATGCAAATAAAACTTGCCTTCAAGCCAGCAATTCAAAAATAAGCACCTGCTTTGAGGCCACTGGGAGCAACATCCAAGGGGTTGGAGAGCAACATGTTACTCACGAGCTACTGGTTGGGGATTACTGCTCTACCCAACATCACATGGGCCTGAGAGGGACTGATGGAACCAATGCTCTACAACAGTTAAGCTAGGACTTAGTTCTTGGCTAAGACAAGATTTAACGCCATAGAGCTGCTACTATCCTTTCCTTTCCAAACTCCAATACAGGTATAGGATCCATTATCCAGGTCCTGAGCATTCTGGATATCAGGTCCCATACTTGTATATCAAATAAAACTTGCTACCACGAGTGTGAGGACTGTGCATTTTTACATCGTAAAATTACAAATTCAAATGACAATAAGGTGGCATATTTAATGCATCATTTCCATTTTAAAGCAAAACAATAATCCATTGCTACGTAGGTGGCTGCTCATCATCTACAGGGCTCATTATCTCTTGCCAGAATCCAGCCGAGTTCTGTGCTAAACTTATTGGACTCGGTAAACACGGCACTTAAAACCTTCTCTGTTACAACTTTAAGAGGCTTGTGGATTTACAGGGCTGTTATTTTGTTTGGTACACCGGGATAAGCAGCTCAAATACTAAACATAAAACTAATAATGCAGAAGATTTTTATGAAGCCACCCTGACATAACAATCAGGTAATAGAGCTTATTATCTATACAGGATTATACTGTGCCGCTACTGTCTTTCCAGAAGAAATGGGACTTTCCCATTGGATCAAGCTCATATGTACTCCAGTTCTTAACTGCCAGCTTTTTGTAGTCCTCTGATGCTATAATTCTTCTACAGGTGAAGGTATTTCCTTCTGAAGGAAAAAAGATGTTATCCAGAATGATTGGGACTTGGGGTATTTATGGATAAGGGGTCTTGTGGAGCACCAGGCCTTTGGGCTACTGAAAAAACTAAAAACAAATTTTTATGCCTTCAATGTGGATTTATTCTGGCTTAGTTAGTCAATTACAAGTTACTGCCTTATAATTACAGAGAAATAGTAATAGTCCATATGTTACTATCTACATAAATAGTATGATACTTGATGCCAATGTTATTAATTAGTGATGGGCGAACAAGGCCCAAAAAATTTGTGAAACGCATTGACTTCAAGTATCATATTATTTATGTAAATAGTAACATATTGACAAAATTTTATTTTTATGTGCAACGATTTTCTCTCGAAATTTCTCTCAAATGTTCTTGCTCCAAATGGATTAGTCAATGGGAATTTTTTCTTGTGGTGACTCTTTTCTCCAAATGCATTAAAGCCAATGGGCAATATTGCAGCAAATTGTTTTGCGAATCCATAGCTGGCGAAAACGTTCTCTCATCGCTATTATTAATGGTATTTTTACAGTTGTTGGGGGGCCTGGGCAGAGCAATGATGAACTCGTTCCCTGGAAAGACACACACGGGTCTCATTTTAAACTGCCAATGAGTTCATGTATGGAACCTATTATCTAGAATTCTCGAGACCTGGGGTTTTCTGGATAATGGATTTTTCCATTATTTGGATCTTCCTACCTTAACGGGCAGATTTATCAAGGGTCGAATTTTGAAGTAGAACAAGCTTCAAAATTCGACCATCGTATTGGAATACTTCGACTTCGAAAATCGAAGTCAAAGTTTTTTTACATCGAATTTGGGCAAGTTACTGTTTTATTATTACACAGAAAAAGGAAATTATTTTTAAATATTTGGATTATTTGATTATAATGGAGTGTATGAGAGACGGTCTTTCCATAATTTCTCGGGACCTGGGGTTTTCTGGAAAAACTATCTTTCCATAATTTGGATCTTCATACCTTAAATCTACTGGAAATTCATTTAAACACGAAATAAACTCAATAGGCTGGTTTTGCTTCCATTAAGGATTAATTATATCTTAGTTGAGATCAAGTACAAGCTACTGTTTTATTATTACAGAAAAAAAGGAAATATTTTTTAAACATTTGGATTGTTTGGATAAAATATAGTCTATGGGAGACGGCATTTGTTGAAATTTGGAGCTTTTTAGAAAACTGCCAATGGAACTAGAGTCAACAGACCGATCATTTTGCTTTATTCCTCCATAACATGGACTTTCTCCATGTTTGTATCAGAACAAAGAGGAGGAATGGAAGGAAGTATTGACGATAGCAATATTGATGAATAAAGAAATTCATTAAGGAGAGGAAACATTTTTTTGGAGAAAGAGCTGTAATTTTTCTGGTGGGCCCCTGGCATCCCACTCCAACATTATCCCTTTATGATGCTTCACCTTCTTTTATATGGTCTCTGAGATGCCTATTCCTTGTACCAATTTATTGTAGTCCACAAGGATATTTAATGTAGCTGAAATTGTCTTTCATTGCGCAATATACATTGCTGGTTAATGTGTTATATTTCTATGTAGCTTATCCCAGGAAAGAAAACATGCTCAGAATATTTCATTTTGACGTTTCCACTGAGAGCAGCTTGTGCATAAAAGGCAGCTGGAGATCTCATGTATGTAGGATAAGGTTTCCAGTAAGCAGCAAGTTTAGTGTTGAGATTCCGAGAAAAGATAATATGTGTCTTTCCAAATTCAAATTTTAGTTGCTTATATGATGCTCTTCTAATTAATCTTTTTGTATAAATCTTAGCAATTTTGTATTCTGATTTGTTCCTTGATATTCCTTTAAAGAAAGACAGAGTGTTTGCCACTAATGACCCATCGATAAGTTATACCTTTGTCATGGGCATCAGGTTCTTGGGAGAGCACTTTACAAATAAACACTCAGGGGCTTATTTGCTAAACTCCGGTCTGACTTTTTGGAGAAAACTTTTTTTTTAAACTCAAATTTTTCAAGATTTATTTAAGCCCGATGCAGCAAAAGGCCAGAATCCAAATATCCGCCATCTCAGACCTGCCGAGGTTGTGTATAAGTCAATGGCAGAGGTTCCCATCCTATATTAAAGTTTCTGTAGTCTGCGCTGGAATTAGCCTGAAAATCTGATTTTTTTTTGGTGAGATTTCAGGCAAAAAACTAAAAATTTTGGCTTTTTGGGAAAAAGCCAGAAAAAAAATTGTGCGATTCGGGAAAAAACACAGAGTTGCTGCCTCTGTGTGAGTGTTGGACTGCTGGCCATGTGCCTCCTCTTCTGTTGTCTCTCATAGGAAGTCTTCATACTCATGTTCATACTCAAGTCTAAAGGTCATTATTCCATTCTAATCCTTCTAGATCTCTCTGCAGCCTTTGACACAGTTGACCACACACTCCTCCTTGACATTCTACACTCATCTGGCATTCGGGACACTGCTCTTTCATGGTTTACATCTTATCTGTCTGACCGTTCATTTAAAGTTTCCTTCTCTAACTCTACTTCTACTACTTTCCCACTCTCTGTTGGAGTTCCTCAAGGCTCTGTTCTTGGCCCCTGCTGTTCTCGCTCTATACAACTTCCCTAGGAAAACTCATTCAGTCATTTGGACTTCAGTATCACCTTTATGCTGATGGCACCCAACTCTACTTGTCTACTCCTGATCTTTCTAATGCTGTCCTTTCCCAAGTCACAGACTGTCTCTCTGTTGTCTCCTCCTGGATGTCACAGCGCCACCTGAAACTGAACCTTTCTAAAACAGAACTCATTATATTTCCTCCAAGATCTTCCCCTGTCCCTCAGATATCATCAGTAAACAACACCACCTTTCATTCCACCACACAGGCTGCCTAGGAATCATCTTAGACTCTCATCTGTCTTTTTCACCACACATTCAAACACTTGCAAAATCTTGCCGTATTCAACTGCGCAACACTGCTCGAATACGACCCTATCTCAGTTTAGAATCAACTAAAACACTGATTCAGTCTCTCATCATCTCCCGCCTTGATTACTGCAACTTACTCCTCACAGGTATTCCAACAAGTCACCTTTCACAACTCCAATCTGATCTAAACGCGGCCGCTAGACTCATTCATCTATCTCACCGCTCAACATCAGCTGCTCCCATATGTATGTCCCTTCACTGGCTCCCAATCTCCTCTAGAATCAAATTCAAATTACTAACACTCACATTCAAGGCCCTTAATAATGAAACCCCTCCCTATGTTTCATCTCTAATCTCCAAATACTCTCCTCCACGTAACCTACGCTCTGCTTCTGATCTTCCCTCACTTCTCCTCTGATCACTTCTGCCCATTCTCGTCTACAAGACTTCTCTCGGGCTTCTGCTTTTCTCTGGAACTCTCTGCCACAAGCTGTCAGACTTTCTCCTTCCTTCCAAACTTTCAAGCGCTCCTTAAAGACCCATTTGTTTAAAGAGGCTTATTCGATGTACCTTAATTAATCATTGCTGTATCAAAAATGACAAAGTGTTTATATAATCCTAATGTCTCAATTGTACCCTAACCTTTTAGTTTGTAAACTCTAATCTCTAGGTCCTTCTAACCCTATTGTACTCTGTAATCCTTGTTTGTTAACCACCATTTATTCCCTGTTTGCTATAACTGCAGTAAAGCACTGCGTATCTTGACAGCGCTATATAAATAAATGATGATGATGATGATGTTCACACAATGGGTGCTGTAACAATCAATGACCCAAAATCTTATAGATTAATGTAATGTCATTACTGGGTAAGCATGCACCAAAAGGTCCATCAAAGATCTATTTTAATGCATGCCAAATATAGGACAACCATCTGCTCTGGGTGATGTAGGCAATACTAGGGCCTGATCTGTTTTTGGATAGTTTGGTTTTCAGCTATTTCAGCAAAAGATGGACTTGGCTGTATAAAGAAGCTTTTAATAACTAATAGTGATGGGCGAATTTGGGGCATTTTGCTTTGCCAAAAAAAATGCGAACTTCCAGCGAAATTCGTGAAATGGTGAAAAATTCGTGAAACGGTGAAAAATTCGCGAAATGGCGCCGGCGTCTCGTTTTTGCCTCTGGCATCCATTTTCTGGATGCTGGCAAAATTTTGTGAATTCGCCGCAAATTCGTGCCTGCCGAATACATTCACCCATCACTAATAACTAATTCTATAACAAGGGATGGTTATGAGGTTTGACCAAATTCAAGTAGGCATGTGCCCAATGGAGGCAAGTATAACCAGAAACTCGTGGAAAGGCTAAGAATGTATTGCAGTAATATTATCTTATTTATATATTGTATTCTTGGTTTCATATAGGTAGATGGATTAAGGAATAAGTAAATAATTATGCACAATACTGTGGAGCACTGATCATTAGTGGGATGAGAAGCCAAACTATAGGACAGATAGTGTTTCACTGCAAGAATATCACTGAAAAACATTGGCACTTAATCAAAGGCTTTTTGGTTACACCCCATTGGAAGTGACCTGGAATAGAATTGCTCAAGCACAAAATCCATTTTCTTAATACTTGGTATTAACATTTAGCCATTAACCAGTGGCTGGTCATTTCGGCTCTGTTAATTTTCAATTTTCAATTTTTGTATCTCCTGTAAAACTCTGCCGGAGACTTGTAAAGTAAAAGGATTATTCATGTCCCCCAGTATATAGCTGAAATGATGATTTCCCAAACTCATTTGTCAGGCTGTTAAATACATTGGCTTCAATAACTGGAAATGTCCTTTTTAAAAACAGTAGTAATTCCAGGCCTGAGTTCAATGTCAGCAGCTCTCAGATTAACATTAATAATACACAATACATTCAATGAAAACAGACGACAAAAACTATTCCGCCCAACAACAACATTTTAGGAATGAATTCAATTTATCCACATGCTATACATCATTTGATTTCAAGTGATAGGACACTGTGGGTTACTCACAACTGGTTTTCTACTTAGACTACGAAGAATTACAAGGTTCTATCCTGCCAACAAAGCCGTCATTTCAATCAAAGGTTCTGCTTGTGAAACATTAGTGTTGGAAAGTTTAGTTGCAAAGCTAAATTGCAAATTGAAAGAATGTTGACGGGAATTGAGCCAGGAACTGCTAATGACAAGGAAATGACAGGGAGGAGGGAACAGGAGGAGGGTGTTAGGGATTAAAAGGAGAACTAAACCCTAAAAATGAATGTGGCTAAAAATGCCATGTTTTATATTTTGAACTAGTTACACCAGCCTAAAGTTTCATCTTCTCAATAGCCACAATGATCCAGGACTTCAAACTTGTCACAGGGGGTCACCATCTTGGAAAGTGACACTCACATGCTCAGTGGACTCTGATTGGCTGTTGAGAAGCTAAGCTTAGGGCTCGTCACTAATTATCCAGCAGAAAATGAGCTTCCCTGGCTGTAATATAAGCTGATGCTACAGGTTTGCTGATTATTCAATTCTGATGCTAATTGCACTGGTTTCTGTGCTGCCATGTAGTAATTATGTGTATTAATTACTAATCAGCCTTATATTGTGACATTTCTATTCTATGTGTACTGTATATTGTGAGTGGCTCCCTAAGCTCAGTAAGTGACAGCAGCACAGAGCATGTGAATCAGTGAATCAGCAGAAAAGAAGATGGGGAGCTACTGGGGCATCTTTGGAGACACAGATCTTTACTGCTAAAGGGCTGTGGTTGCCTTGGGCTGGTACAGAAGCACAAAACCCAAAAGTACAACATTTCTACCTACTTCTTTAGTTTAACTTTCCTTGTCCTTTAAGGGTGTTGTTGTTTCTTTGGTTTCGGTGAGGATGGCTGGAGACACAAGGTTATAAAGGAGGAAGGAAAAGGGGTCTTATCTTTTACCTTGAACAGCTCCTGAATGCCCTCCCCAGAGCACGGCGGGTAGCGTTGTAGGGGGTTGGTATTAGTGTAAAGTCCCCTGCGGGGGAGCTGGTGAGAATGGTATCAAGTGTAGGGCCTAACATGAGTTAGGCCTGGGACCAAAGTTATGGTAAAGATCCGGTGGAAGGGGCGTGAGTAATGGAGGAAAGTCACACCTAAGAGGGACAACAGGCGGCCTCTCACTCTTGGTTACAATTGGTTGCAGCTTTCAGAGGTCATAATGGTTAAATATTATATAATTGTAACTGTTTACATTGCCCTACACTTAAGTAATGTTGATATATGTTGGTTGTCAATTTGTTAATAAACAAACTGCAGCCTTTTTCACCCAAAATATCAGGTGTGGTCTGGTATATTAATTTAAGGAAGGGGGAAGAGCTTGGTGTTGTTGGGTGGAGCCAGTCAGATTAACGGTGCCCCTGTCCATTGCCCCCACATAGGAACATAGAACAACTCCCTGTGTTCTCCCACATGTCAAAATCTCTCTCTGTGGGATGGGAATGTTGTCCCAATGACATGGCTATTTTTGTATATTATTAAATTGTTTGTACTCATCCCACAAAGAAGTATGAATAATAAATAATATTAATCTAATTCATTTTCTAATTGTTATATCTAAGGATCTCATCCTCTTCCTCCTTCTTTTCCTTATTACATTTTAGCCTCCTCCGTCTCATTCACCTCAATGTATCTTATTGGTCACTCCCATTTGTCACCATCATTTGCTCGTTACTCCTCTTGAGATCACGTTTTGCACCAATATCGGCAAAAATACAGTAGGCTTTTTTTTCCGGTGATTGTGATTTTCACGTCTGAATTCTAATATGTTGGCAGGAGGTAGGTGACGAGATTTTGTTTTTTTGTAACTTTTTTATGGTTTTCTTTAGAAAGAAATACAAGTGGCAAACAAAGGAAAAAAATCTGTCCTAAAAACAAAACTGTAAATCCAGAAATAAAATGGTGACTGAGAGTTTACACAAGTTGAACTTTTCCCCTAAAGGCGGTAGAAATATTTTTACAAGTCGCTTGTTAAATTTGGAGCATGGAAGCTTCTCTTGTTATCTAAGGGAAGATCTTACCTAAAAAAACACTATGTAAACTATATTAATAAGGCAGAGAGATATAAACACGGCCAAAAATGTCTCCGTCAGCCATTCCCTTAAGGAGGATTGATTCCTACACAGAAAGTACAAGCTGAACCACAATGTTCCTTTCCCTATGGGCCAACATAAAAAAAAAATGCTCAGGTTGCTTCTTCAATTTAACTGCGGCATAAAGAAGTAAAGACAGAATTTCAGGCTAAAAAGAAAGTTTTTTGGAGATTACACTGTATTCAGCTGCCTGGTGTGAAATCAAAGGCCTATTTATTAAACCTTGATTTTCTTCTGATCGAGTTTTTAAAGGGGAAAACTCAAGTTTTAAGAGAAGTGTTATACTCCAAAGCTACTAAAAATGGGAATTCAAAAATACTCCATCCCAAGCTTGCCACGGTAATGAAGAAGTCAATGGGGCAGATTTTCTAAAGGGCGAAGTGGCCGTCACTAGTGGAAATTCACCAGAAATCCCATCCGCAAGGAGATCACCAATTTACTAACAGGTGTAGAGGACAATACCCTAGTGACACCATTTTTTCCGCCCTATTGCCAGGCGAATGATCATTACTCTATCGCCAGAGTTTCCTTAGCGAGCTTAGACCTGGCAAATAGGGATGGGCGAATTTTTTCACCTTGTTTCGCTGAAAAAATTACGCCCATAGACTTGTATAGCGTTGTGTGTCAAAATAAAAAGATGCGCGTCAAAAACATTTTGCTGCACCAGAATTTTTTTTTGACGCTTATAGACTTTAATGGGTGTCGGCGACATCTCGCCGGTGGCGAATTTTTGGCAAAACGAAATGGGTCAAATTCGCCCATCCCTACTGACAAACTGATGAGATGAAGCTACATCCTCCTCAGTCTTATGTCAGTGACATCATATCCTGTATGCCGAAAAGTTATAAAAAAAAATTCAAATACACTGGGGTTTTTTCATATTTTAAAGCGGGATTGTCTTTGAAAGTTGTAACTATTAAAAATGTTTGTTTTAACTTTATTTTTTTTTACCATTTGAGGGGCATGCCACGTTTGTTTTGGGGTGGGCATAAGAGAATCTCTTTTTTGTCTTTATTTTGCTTCCTTGGACATGTGTAATAATAAGTGGCCACTTCAAGCATTTGCACCAACATCTCTAATAAAGACGTATATATGACTTGGAAGTATCAGCCCTATTCAAATTGACCTAAGCGTTGGAGGACTAACAAAGTTTTGCTAAGCAGAAATGAACGTTAGTGAAAGTTCGCTATGAAATAACTAGTTTAGTAATTTAACTAGTGAAACTTCGCCAGCGTTCGGCTACAAAGACGCAACTTCACATTTTAGTGAATTCGATAATTGGTAGCGAATCTGTGCTTGACAAAGTGGCGCAAATTTTGGCTTCAGAGGCAAAAAATTGCCGTTTAGTTAATTTGCCACAAATGCAGATGTCCCTGAAGATGTATCTTGATTTCATGATCTGCGCTGGGAAATCCAATGAAGACCAGTTTTTGGAGCATCAATCCGATAAAGTCAAGATTTCTGAGCGGGGCGTCCATTCAAAAAAGTCGGACGTTTCAAATTGGAGTACAAATTTTTTTTCACACAGACTTTTTCTAGAAGAATCATTGATAAATGAGTTACCTTTGTGGATGGGAGTTAGGTCGACTTTGTTTTAAATTAAAAAATGTGATAAATTTGAGTTTTAGTAAATACTCCGCCAACTGCCTATTGGGAAAGTAACAACTGTTTCTACATAGGAACGTTCACATATTATTACAGACAAACTAAGAGACAAAGGGGCAAATTTACTAAAGGGAGAAGTGGCTAACGCTAGCGAAAGTTCGCCAGAGTGACGTAATTTTGACGTAAAAGTTGACCTACTCTAGCGCTACTTCGCACCCTTTTGCCAGGTGACGTTGCGCTCTGACGAAGGGCCGTAACTACGCTAATTTGCTAACTTGCGGATTTTCATGAACGTTACCTTTTGCGCCAGACTTTACTTCGCCACCTCAGAACAGGTGAAGTGCAATAGAGTAGATAGGACTTGCTTTAAAAAAAAGTTTAAATTTTTTTCTAAGTCCCAAAAAACACTGGAATCTTTTACTTTTTTAAGGGTGATAGGCTGAAAAAGATCGTAAATTTTTTTGGGTTACCCTCTTTCCCCCCTTCATTTCCTAACATATGGCACATAAACTATACAGTGGGCACATGTGTAGGGCAAAATAACAACTCTATTTTATTTTATGAAGCTTTCCCAGACTTGTGTAGTGTAAAGTATTTGCTGCTACATATACGTCCATTGTACTTTAACTTGGCGCCGTATGCAAATTAGGCATCGTTAGCGTAACTTAGAACCGCTGATCATAACATCACTAGCGCAAATTCGCGATCGATCGGTAAATTGTGCGCAACTTCGGATCTTCATGAATTTGTGCAGCCCTGGCGAATCTACGCCTGGCAAGTGCGGCAAAATACGGCGAAGCCAATGCTATCGCAACTTTCGAGGTACAGTAAGTAAATTTGCCCCAAAGACCCTGCATTTAATGGAACTTATAGGCAAACAAAGAAATGTGATGAGGCTAAAGTTTGCAATGAATATGTCAACTCATTCTGTGCATTGAGAGTTAATCTGTATGTGCCGAGCCGTCAACTGCTTCAGTGACTTGTATTTACCAGTTTTTCCTCCAGTAACTAGTGATGGGCGAATTTGCGCCGTTTCGCTTTGCCGAAAAATTAGCGAATTTCGTGCGAAATTCGCGAAACGGCGAAAAATACGCGAAACGGCGCCAGCGTCTCGTTTTTGACGCCGGAGCCCGTTTTTGACGCCGGCGAATTTTTACCGCGAATTTTCGCGGGCGTTTCGCGAAGTTTCGCGGGCGTTTCGCGAAGTTTCGCGAAGATTCGCGGGCGTTTCGCGAATTTATTCGCTCGGCGCGAGTCGCGCAAATTCGCCGCAAATTCGCCCATCACTACCAGTAACTACAGAAAGGAAGGGATGATGTGAGAAGTCTCTGTTGTTTCCTTAGTGACCAGAACCCAATTAAACAAGCAGAGATTATCATTCCTAATAAAATCTTCTTAGAATCATCAACATGATTTTCTATGGACAGAATTTAGCTGCATCTCAGTTTTTGTATGTATGTAAATATGAAAGCAAATTTCTATTTAAAGTTATCTCGGCTTCATTATTCCCCTCAGTAGTGGGATAATAGTCTCTGGGAAGGGAGTGTGACTGTGGGATAGCAGGTATAGTAGGGAGAGATGGTGCCTGTAGTAACAGTGGATAATAGTCTCTGGGAAGGGAGTGTGACTGGGATAGCAGGTATAGTAGGGAGAGATGGTGCCTATAGTAACAGTGGATAATAGTCTCTGGGAAGGGAGTGTGACTGTGGGATAGCAGGTATAGTAGGGAGAGATGGTGTCTATAGTAACAGTGGATAATAGTCTCTGGGAAGGGAGTGTGACTGGGATAGCAGGTATAGTAGGGAGAGATGGTGCCTATAGTAACAGTGGATAATAGTCTCTGGGAAGGGAGTGTGACTGTGGGATAGCAGGTATAGTAGGGAGAGATGGTGCCTATAGTAACAGTGGATAATAGTCTCTGGGAAGGGAGTGTGACTGGAATAGCAGGTATAGTAGGGAGAGATGGTGCCTATAGTAACAGTGGATAATAGTCTCTGGGAAGGGAGTGTGACTGTGGGATAGCAGGTATAGTAGGGAGAGATGGTGTCTATAGTAACAGTGGATAATAGTCTCTGGGAAGGGAGTGTGACTGTGGGATAGCAGGTATAGTAGGGAGAGATGGTGCCTATAGTAACAGTGGATAATAGTCTCTGGGAAGGGAGTGTGACTGTGGGATAGCAGGTATAGTAGGGAGAGATGGTGTCTATAGTAACAGTGGATAATAGTCTCTGGGAAGGGAGTGTGACTGTGGGATAGCAGGTATAGTAGGGAGAGATGGTGCCTATAGTAAAAGTGGATAATAGTCTCTGGGAAGGGAGTGTGACTGTGGGATAGCAGGTATAGTAGGGAGAGATGGTGTCTATAGTAACAGTGGATAATAGTCTCTGGGAAGGGAGTGTGACTGTGGGATAGCAGGTATAGTAGGGAGAGATGGTGTCTATAGTAACAGTGGGTAATAGTCTCTGGGAACGGAGTGTGACTGTGGGATAGCAGGTATAGTAGGGAGAGATGGTGTCTATAGTAACAGTGGATAATAGTCTCTGGGAAGGGAGTGTGACTGTGGGATAGCAGGTATAGTAGGGAGAGATGTGTCTATAGTAACAGTGGGATAATAGTCTCTGGGAAGGGAGTGTGACTGTGGGATAGCAGGTATAGTAGGGAGAGATGGTGCCTATAGTAACAGTGGATAATAGTCTCTGGGAAGGGAGTGTGACTGTGGGATAGCAGGTATAGTAGGGAGAGATGGTGTCTATAGTAACAGTGGATAATAGTCTCTGGGAAGGGAGTGTGACTGTGGGATAGCAGGTATAGTAGGGAGAGATGGTGTCTATAGTAACAGTGGATAATAGTCTCTGGGAAGGGAGTGTGACTGGGATAGCAGGTATAGTAGGGAGAGATGGTGTCTATAGTAACAGTGGGGATAATCTGATACAGATTCATGGAGGAATTAGCATTTTGCATGTTACAAAAATTTGCACAAACCTGCACTAGAAATTCAGAATTTGTTTTGTTTCACCACATAAAATGTAATGTTTTTCATGCAGGAAAAGTTCGGATGCCCCAGTCTGACCCAGTGTTTCAGCACCTCGGACACAAATCCATCCGCAGCTGCAATTATGCTGGAATTGAGGGAAAAACATGGCGGATGGCTTGTGAGTTTGCACTTTGCACACATCAGCTACATACATAGATGAGCCCTATAGAGAACATTAGTGATCAGCGAATTTGTCCTGTTTCGCGAAACGCCGATTTTGACGGCATCAAAATGGGTGCTGGCGTCAAAGTTAATGGGCGTCGTTAATCATCGCCGCTGAATTTTCGTGGCAAATTCACAAATTTATTCGCTGGTGGCGAAACGCGGAATTCGCCCATCACTAGAGAACAGGATCACTTGTTAATTCCGTAGACGACAGCTGTAATAAATGCTAAATAAATAAAATACATTCAAGTAACAATAACAGGGAAGAAAGGAAACTTCTCAAGACTCAAAGCTTGAAGGTTGCGCCGGATGATTTTTCCTGCTGGTCTCACCCGTGTCTGTTGCAATAGAGAGAGATATTAATCACACAGAGTATCTGATAGAATCCAGTCCCGGGAGAGCAGACATTTGAAATGTTATTGTTGCCAACGTCTCAGAATTAATTTCGTTTGGAAGATTCTGCCGCAGTTTGCATAAAGCTGGTTTAAGGCATTAGGGGCAGCCGTAATGTAATTTATTCCTCGAATTGACGGAGAACAGATCAAGGAATCTGGTGCATCATAAGAATACGTTTTCTTTTCATGTTTAATGGGGTCTTTTATTGAGCGTTTGAATTGCAGGCGCAACCGCGAGCGAGTTCAATGGCAACCGGGTTGTTTTTGTGCAACATTTGTCATTCGGTGCAACTGCCACACACGTACAATGTTAGTAGGTTGCTTGCTGTTTTATATCAGGAATTACAGGTGTAGGATCCGGTATCCAGAAAGCTCTGTATTACAGGAAGATCATTGGCCATAGACTTCATATTAATAAAATAATTCAAATATTTAATATTTATTTATAATTAATCCTTATTGGAGGCAAAACCAGCCTATTGGCTTTATTTCATGTTTACATGGTTTTCTAGTAAACTTAAGGTATGAAGATCCAAAGTATGGAAAGATCTGTTATCTGGAAAACCCTGGATCCCGAGCATTCTGGATAACAGATCCCATACCTGTAATAATAAAACAGTAACTTGTACTTGATCCCAACTAAAGTTGGCCATAGATGTTGAGATTTTTAAAAGATCAGATCCTGATCGTGAGACCACGATCTTCTCGGAACGATCGTACGAATTGACCATCAACTAAAAAGACCAATTTACCAGGAAAACAAATGGGAGCTGCCTGCTTGGCCCTGCAAACATAGAGAGATTGCACTGGGGCCGACAAAGATTTTTTGACCTGGCCGATCAATTTCCCGACAGATATCGGCCGAAAAATCGTAAGATGTACGATCGTTCGAATACCACTAACCGCACGATAATTTCGAAGGATTGGTCGGGCTTCCCTAAAATCGGTCGTTCGGCAAGAAGAATCTTCACGTCTATGGGGAGCTTAAGATATAATTAATCCTTATTGGAGGCAAAACCAGCCTATTGGATTTATTTCATGTTTATATGATTTTCTAGTAGACTTAAGGCATGAAGATCCAAAGTATGGAAAGATCTGTTATCTGAAAAACCCTGGATCCCGAGCATTCTGGATAACTGGTCCCATACCTGTAATAATAAAACAGTAACTTGTACTTGATCCCAACTAATATATAATTAATCCTTATTGGAGGCAAAACCAGCCTATTGGGCTTATTTCATGTTTCCATGATTTTAAGAGCTTAATAGTTTTTTATGAACTTAAGAGATGAAGAATCAAATTACGGAAAGATCCATTATCTGGAAAACCCCAGATCCTGAGCATCCTGGAAAACAGGTCACATACCTGTACTTGGACAGGTGTTCAACATGGGTGTTCAGGGGCCACTGAAGCAGCCACTTTTAGAGCCCGTCAACCTCACCCCTTTGCAAATTCCCACTCCCCCCATGACCCGTCACACACTTCCTCTCTCCAGATGGCCCCTCTCCTCATGGGCCCCACAGATCTCAGGGGGAATTGGCCTGAAGGTCATGGCCAGTTCTTGGCCATCGGGGGTTTACAGATCCCAGACAGTGGTCCTGCTAGGCCATAAAGGCTGGGGCTCACTTTGCTTTCTCTTGGTGCTCAGCTGACCCAGTCTGACCCTGGTTTAAATGATATTTAGCAGACTTAAGACACGATGATCCAAATTATGGAAAAAATCCTTTTTCCGGAAAACCCCAGGTTGCAATCATTCTGTATTATAGATCCTATACCTGCACTATAATATCTATTGTAACGGCAGTTAATTGGTGCAGCTGAAATCCATGCTCTCAGTTTAGTAAATCAATCCAATATATTGTCTATATTTACACCGACTGGGCACCTATGAAGAACCTGAGCAACCTCAGAAAGCCATATTATTCTGTTGCCTTCAACCTTCTGCACTTTATCCTTAGATAAATCATTGGCAAGCAGCGGTTCCGATTCTTCCCATTCAAGGCTGTCACGGAGACTATGCAAACAGGTTTTTCACTGTGAGGCTAATGATATTAACCAGTCATCAGATTAGTTGATCTCAGCATCTTACCAATTCGCCGTCACCTGTAATAGAGTTGGGTCAATATCTCATCGATCTGCTACACGAGTTTGAAATGTGCTCAGTCCATGATTTATTTTCCCTAATCCAATATGACGGCACGGGTGATACACGGCCCATTCATGGCCCATGTTCTGGACATCATTTTCACCAGCTAAAGTATTGGTTGCCAAGTAGTGTTGACACTGCCATACATTGTACACTCTTCTTAGAAATTGAACTCCTATAAAGCACATGGGCTCTGCTCTCTGGAAGAAAGTCGCATCTATATGAATTTGCAAAGAATAAATAAGGTCTCGCCATAAACATTGTTTCAACGTTCAAATTGAAATTTGTGCCACAATTGAAATTTGTTTCTTTAAAAGCTCACAAATTTGATTTATAATTTCAAAAACTTGAATGTAAAACCTCAGCATCTAAAAGCTTGACCATTCATGTCAAAGTCAATTGGAGTTGTCCTTGGCAAAATGCAAGCCATTGTTTTTTTGAGCTTGTAAACTCACAGTCGAGGTATTTGAGTTTTTTCCCACAATTGTATTCACTTGTGCTTTTTATATTCATATTTTTTAATAAATAAGCAACCATAAGCAGTTTTTTTTACTTTTTGAGTTTATTTGAAGTAGAAGAAAGGCTGAAATTCACAAATTAGATTTTTGATAAATAAACCCATGAATGGGACATTTTGATGTATATTTGGGAAAATATATATTTTTATACCCTGTTAAGCTTGGCTAATGCTCAGGATCATTTGTCTTTTATTTATCAACATTCTTATTCAAATTTTGCCATAATTTGAAATGTTTTGCACAAATTCAAATAATATAAAAAAAACTTGAATGTTTGTTTTTTATTGAGCACAAAATCAAAGCCATTTTTCTAATCAAGTTTTTCACAATAGTATTCAATTGAGTTTTTTATATTCTGATTTTTTAATAAATAAGCAAACATTTGATTTTTTTTTATATTTTGATAAGATGTAAAAAAAAACCCTCTAAAACCTCACAAACTTGATTTTTGATAAATAAGCCCATTAGTCTAGTCCTAATAGTCCTGCAGTAATGGAATGCTAATGGAACCATTTATTTCCGTGATAACTGCCAATTAAAGGTCCCAATAGATGTATCAGTAACGGATTCAAAAGAAAAGTAAATTATGGATATTTAAACAATTGCAAAAACCTTCCCCCCATCCCTAGTCATTCAAAGAACCTATTGACCCTATTAGACTTCTGGATCTGGATTGAACAGGAACACAGAGGGGCCCATTTATTAAACCTCAATGTTTTCTGGTTGAGGTTAATGGGGGGAAAATAATTTTTTTTTTTTTAGAGATTATTATTAGGTATTATCATACCCCAAAGCTGCTAAAAATCAGAATCCAAAAATACTCCATCTCAAACCTGTAGAGGTCATGTAGAAGTCAATGGAAGATGTCCCTGAAGATGTTACTTGATATCCTGATCTGCTCTGGATAATCTGAAAAGTTGGGGTTTTTGTAAAATCGATCAATCGTACAATGCAAATTAGAAGCTCTATTATGTCGCAACCTTTTGATGCTCCCATTTTTTTGAGAAAATGTGTTGATGAAAGAGTTCCATTTGTGAAAGGGAGTTTGACTTTGTTTTCATAAAAAAAATTAATTAAGTTGAATTTAGTAAATAATAATAATAATTTAGAAGTCAATAGAAGATGTCCCTGAAGATGTTTCTTGACATTGTGAACTGCTCTGGATAATCCGAAAAGTTTTTGTAAAATCGAGTTTTCGTACAAATTGACACTCTATAACTACAAGACCATAAGGCACATGGGTTTTCGTCCTGGTACAAATCATTAAAACTTTAGAAGATAATAGAAACAAGGTTTTCAATATCTTGTACTTTCAAGGTATGAACAATATTTGGTTGAACACATCTCATTATAGAAAATATCCCGAGGTTAATGGGTTGAAAATACATTTGAATCAAATCTATTTCACTATTGAATCATATTGGTGCTGAAACTATTCTAGTTCTCCCTGTAACAACAAAGAGGAGCATTGAATTTGAAGCTTCATGAAGAACCCTGATTGAAAACAAATGGATCTATATGTGTTAAAGGCTCTTTCTATACGGTTCCTTGTACAGTACTTTATGGTTAAGAGAATGGAGCCCTCAAAGGTCAGAGCAAGGCATTGTAATTCCTATCACATTGTGTGGGATACAGAGAAGTGGCACTTTACACCGAGGCTGCACAATAAAACAATGCAATGATAGGTGTTTTACAACAAACACAAAAGGATAGAGTTGTTGGGAAGACAAGGTGTAAGCCCTCTCCCTTATTAAAGGGGAACTATAGTGAAAATGAAAATTTAATATAATCCAATATCCAATATATTTTAAGGGGTGGGGGCTCCTTTTGCCTAGAAGATGTATTAGAGGTCACCCTATTAAAATCATCAGACATCATGTCTCTCTACTAGTGATGGGCGCAAATTCGCTGCGAATTCCCGCAATTCGCCGCCGGCGAATAAATTCGGCAACGAAAATTCGCCAGTGTAAAAAAAAAATGGACTCTGGCGTCTGTTTTTTTGGACACCGCCCCATATTCGCGGGAAATTCACGAATTTTTTGGTGAACCAAAACGGCCCAAATTCGCCCATCACTACTCTCTACATGCAGGATTTACCTAGTGCAAAGTTATAAGGGGACCCTGGAATTACCACCACATCCAGGCTTAGTTCCCCCAAGTTGCCGCAAGTTGCTAGGAGCATTTATAGGTGCAAGTAGGGATGCACTGCATCCACTATTTTGGATTTGGCTGATCCCCCGAATCCTTTGCTAAAGATTTGGTCGAATACCGAACCGAATCCGAACCCTAATTTGCATATGCAAATTCGGGGTGAGAAGGGGAATTTTTTTTTACTTCCTTGTTTTCTGACAAAAAGTCACGCGATTTCCCTCCCCACCCCTAATTTGCATATGCAAATTAGGGTTCGGATTTGGTTCGGCTGGGCAGAAGGATTTGGCTGAATCTGAATCCTGCTGAAAAAGGCCGAATCCTGGACGAATCCCGAACCGAATCCTTGATTCGGTGCATCCCTAGGTGCAAGTACCAATTGCCATTAGCAGCAATGTTGCAAGTTTTGCATCCAAGGCACTTGCTTTTGTGAATGAGTCTCCTGGACTGCCAAGTTCCAATATCATTCTAACCATCATTATAACCAGCTTCTACATGAAGTTAAATACTATGGAGCAGAAAGCCACTTTTAGTTTATCTTTAAGTTAACTTTTAGTTCACCTTTAAATAAACAAAAATTTGCATTTGTTTTTTATTTGTTGCATTTAAAAAAAAATATTTAGCATTTTGTTCAGCATCTCTCCAGTTTGCTATTTCAGTGTTTTCAGGCCTAGATTTAGGGGGTTATATATTAAAGTCCGAAAGCCAAAAACTCAGAATTTATTTCGAGATTTATTATGCCCTGAGCATGGAAAAAGTCAGAATCTAAAAATACAGCGTCTATGACCTACTCAGGTTGTATATAAGTCAGTGGGAGAGGTCCCTAACCTATTTGGAATTTTCTGTGGTCTGCTCTGGAAATAGCCAGGAAATCCAACTATTCCGGACTTTTCGTGCAAAAATCCAAATCCAATTTTTCGGGAAAAAAGCCAGAAAAAAAGAGCGATTCGGTAAACATATCTGAGAAAATCATTCAATTCAGATTTTCACTCAATTTTTTTGTGTTTGTCCCCGATCTGAATAAATCATGCTTTTTTAATAATAAATAAGGTCACATCGTAGATTCTAGTTTGGTCTTACTTTTTAAATTAAAATAATCATTCAGATTTTGATAAATTAGGCCCTTAATGAGAGACTGGAAGATGAACAAGATCGAGAGTCTGAGTATAAAGGTAAGTATTGAGACAGGGTGGCTCTTTGATGTTTATGAATGAGGAGATGGAGACTAAAACTGTTGTTCATGAGAAACATCTCATTTCAACTTATCCCTCTGATCAAGAGGAACTGGTTGGAAGAGAATGCAGGTGAATGTTGAAGTCAATGACGAGGAGAAAACATCTGATTTCAGACGGTCAGTGTCAGAATCAGGAGGCCAAAGCTGAAATGGTGAAAATAACAAGAGAAAGGGAACAACTTTGAATCACTCAGTCAAAACTTGAAATAATGAAGGTCCAGTGCCAGAGGCAGAACATTTAAACCTTTATTTACTGACATGTGATTTATATTGCGCTTTACTCCTACGGGACTCACACTGACCTCAAATCAAATCTGCAGCACAATGTAAAATTGTCAATAATTCCTAAACTAAAAGAACTTCCATGGCTGATTCCATTACTAGTTCTTGTAACTACTCTACCTCCTGGTCCATAGCTCATGTTCCACCAAAGACAATGTTAATAAAGATATTGTGGTCTAGGTGTATTTACAGTGAATGGCCCAACTACATTAGAGGGTGGAGGCCCAGGGGGGAACTTGAAAAAAAAGTTGAGTGAAAAATCAGACTTAGGGGCCCATTTACTTAGTTCAAGTGAAGGAATAGAGGAAAAAAAGTTTGAATTTCGAATGGTCGAATTTGGCTACTTCGACCATCGAATGGGCTACTTCGACCTTCAACTTCGAATCGAACGATTCGAACTAAAAATCGTTCGACTATTCGACCATTCGATAGTCGAAGTACTGTCTCTTTAAAAAATTCTTCGACCCCCTAGTTCGCCACCTAAAACCTACCGAGGCCAATGTTAGCCTATGGGGAAGGTCCCCATAGGCTTCCTAACAATTTCCAGATCGAAGGAATATCCTTCCATCGATGGATTAAAATCCTTCAAATCGTTCAATTCGAAGGATTTAATCGATCGTAGGAATAGCAGAAAATCATTCGACTTCGATATTCGAAGTTGAAGGATTTTACTTTGACGGTAGAATATTGAAGGTTAATTAACCCTCGATATTCGACCCTAGGTAAATGTGCCCCATAGTGTATGGCATTAAACAGGTGGTGGTGGCTTAAAATAACTCAAAGGTTGTTCACCTTTGGATTAACTTTTAGGGGCTTATTAACTAAACTTCAAATTTATCTGGTCGGGCTTTTTGGGGCAAATACTGTAATTCTTTGAAGATATTGTGGTTTATGCTGGGTTTAGCACGATAAGCCCAAAAATGTGGGTTTTTTGGGCAAAAACATAAAAACAGACTGGTTTTCACTCAATTTTATTGGTTTTTTACCCAATTGGTTTAATTCAAGGGTTTTCTTAATAAATAAGGTTAAATCGGGAATGGGAGTTTGGTTGTGGTTTTTTAAATAAAATAAAGAGATAAATTCAGAGTTTAGTAAATAACCCCTTAGTATGATGTAGAGAGTTATATTCTGAGACAATTTTCATTTGGTTTTCTTTTTTTATTATTTGTGGTTTTTGAGATTTTTCGCTTTTTCTTCAGCAGCTCTCCAGTTTGTAATTTCAGCAATCTGGTTTATAGGGTCCAAATTATCCCAGCAACCATACATTGATATCAAGAAGAGACTGGACTATGAATAGGAGAGGCCTGAATAGAAAGACGAGTGATAAAAAGTAGCAATAACATTACATTTGTAGCCTTACAGAGCATTTGTTTTTAGATGGTCACCATTTGAAAGATGAAAAGAGTCAGAAGAAAAATTCTAAAAATACAAGAAAGAAAATATAAGACCAATTGAAAAGTTGCTTAGAATTAGCCATTCTGTAACATACTAGGGGGCCGATTCATGAAGCTCGAGTGAAGGATTCGAATTAAAAAAACTTCGAATTTCGAAGTATTTTTTGGGTACTTTGACCATCGAATTAGTTAAATTCGATCGAATTCGATCGAATTCGAACGATTCGAACGATTCGAAGTAAAAATCGTTCGACTATTCGACCATTCGATAATCGAAGTACTGTCTCTTTAAAAAATACTTCGACCACCTACTTCGGTAGATAAAACCTACCGAAGTCAATTTTAGCCTATGGGGAAGGTCCCCATAGGCTTGCCTGTGATTTTTTGATCGAAGGATTTTCCTTCGATCGTTGGATTAAAATCCTTCGAACGATTTTAGTTCCCAGTCGAATATCGAGGGTTAATTAACCCTCGATATTCGACTCTTGATGAATCGGCCCCCAAAAGTTGACTTAAAGGTCAACCACCCTTTTAAGCTTTTCTAAGTAAATGTTTTTTTAGAGTAGGGCAGAAAGTAGGTGAAAGTAGCACAGGAATGTGTCTTGGATGCAGCTGGGGGATTAAGGGGGTGTATTTTTCAGATTTAAAAAATAATGGCATGGGCTGAGTTCCCTGAATTATATGATCAGTGGTGTAACTAGAGTGTGCCTGCCCCCCCCCTGCAAAAAAATCTTCAGAAGGGCCCGCCACACTCTGATCCCTATTCTCTTGCCCTGCCCATATCCTGCCCCGACTCCACCCACTCCCCGCCCAACTCCACCCACTCCCCACCCAACTTGCATCCCAGTTAAGAAAGCTACTGGGGAGGAGGGTTTTTTATTAGCTATAGAGGAAGCAGAAGCAGAACAGTCTGTTCCCTGGGGACCCCTGCAACTGCGTGGTCTGCTCCCTCTATAGTTACGCCACTGAATATGCCATTTATTGTGGAAGCATTTGATTAAGATACGGTTTTGAGGGCAAGCCTTTATCCTGCCTTCATTACAGCCGATAAGTGTCCAAAAAAATTTCACGCGTGCGAATTTCCTCTGTTTTGTGAATTTATTTGCCAGCAGTTAAACGTGGAAATTTGCCACGTATTTATTCACCCATCACTAGTAAAACCATGCATATATATTTCTATTTGCTATTAGCAGTAATATGATCTAAATAGTTTAAATTTCCCATTATGGAAACAAATCTTAGAATGAAGGGATCCCTCTTGAACATGACAAAGAACGTCTTGGTCTGAGCTCCTGTTTGTGGAGGGAGAGATAAGGATGAAAACGAAATGAAGATGAAGACAGAAAACATCCAATTTTATGCAAGTCGGCACATTTATGTTATAGAAAATGACATTACCCTAAAGATAAACTGGTCATAAAAATAGAATTGATTTCTTGTTCATTTTTCTTTGGTGCAACACATTTATGACTTGTTAATTGCAAATAATAATATATGGGCAGCGCTGTCAGCAGAGTGTATGGAACAAAGAGAAATTATGACTATACACTCAGCTACATTATACTACACCATATTATTTATATTGCCACACTTTCTTACATAGACTTTAAGGACATGTCAAAAATGAATCATTACCCCGGGATCCCGGATACGCTTAATTTGTCTATTTCTGATTATCTGATTTTCTGACTCCTTTGTTAAAGGGGTTTAATCTGTATTTGTATTTAGCCGTGAGGATATTGCTGTATTACAGAGATGACAGGTGTTGTTGTTACAGGGTGCAGTCACTAGATGGCCTCAGTAATCCTGAGATCAGTTACTATATAGGTAGGTCAGCTAGAGGTAGGTAACATTCCATAGAGCTCACAGTCAGTGGTGAGAAATAGTGGTAGGCTAACTAGCTGAGGCTCCACCAGGGAGGAAGAAAGGGTTTAGCCCCTATGGCAGTACCTCACCAACTGGTAAAAGGTTCGGGGTAGCTCATGCTGTTACTAGTGATGGGCGAATTTGGGCAAATCGCCGCCAGCGAATAAATTCGCAAAACGCCAGCGAAAAAATTGCATAGAAAATTCCGGCGTCGGAAAAAAAACGGACGCCGGTGTAAAAAATGCCGTTTCGCGAATTGCCCATCACTAGCTATTACCATCTGGGGTCCCATTAATGGGTGCATCGATGTATAGGAATAATTGCAATTTTTGGGACTCACTTTTTTATTATATTGTGTCTGAGATAAAAGTCCTATATTCAAGGCGGCTTTTTTTTTAGCTAGATATTATTATATGTATTAATGTTGTTAGTATTGCACTGGATAACGTTTATCCTATCAGATGAAATGTCCCTTTTACAAATAGACTGTACACACCATTTCTTTTTTTTGCACAACCAGACATCAATTCACTGCATGTTTGCACTTATAGAAATGAGAAAGAATTGCCATACTGCTTACTTTAGTAGTGTAGCCCCATCTAGTGGTCACACTGGCTGCTTCGTAGTTTGTTTTTTTTTAATTGTAGTTACTATACGTGGAGTTGATTGGAAAATTTGATGTTAAATCTGTAATGTACATACATATTTGACATTTTCTAAAACAGCACTCTGCCTTGCAAAATATTTGCAGTGCTGAGAACCTCACCAGCTGTTATGGCATGTCACTATGTCATTGGTCAGATAGGTGGGTGGACCTATCTATATCTATAAGATAAGAAATCTCCTGCACTGCTCACTTTGCATCTATGCACCACCTAGTGGCAAATATGAAAATATCACTCTTCTGAGGAATTATTAGGAAAGGCTCTTCCCATAGGACAGGGGTATATGAATTGAGCTAAGGCAGTAACTGCCTTAAAGAACTTGCATGATGGACTGCTGGCTGTTCCTGCAAGCATAGAACTAATATGGCTGCCAACACAACATTCCTATCGCTTAAAAAATTAAAACAAAACATAAATGTTTATCCAAATGGTAACAAGGTGTGCTCAGTGGGAAATATACAGTAGTAGGAAAAACCCCACCATCAAAATCATGACAGACATGATATTTCTCATTTAATGACAGTAAAAGGGGGTAAACACCCAAAAATAAAATGTTGCCTAATGAAAGTTATTTGGAATTGTAAAAGCAATGTCTGTCAGTTCCCATCCGCACTTCTAGTTCTGTCTCTTGAAACAAGTTGCTTAAAGTCAGGTTTTCAGAGTGAAAACAGTGTTGAACTCTTTGCAGGACCCCCGCACCACAAGGAATGCTTGGAAATAAAGGAAAGTCCCCCAATGTATGTTGCTGGATAATTGAATTTTTATTTTTTTAGGTTTCTTAGAATTAAGCAAAAGAATAACTATGATTATTTTTGTACTTTATTCAGTTTTTTTCTTTGTTCTTATTCATTTTCATGTTTGCTGTTGTGCTTTTACTGAGAGCTCAGCATCAGGAATGTTGTAAAGGGGAGGGGCTTATAGAAAGGGGGAGGAGTGGGCATATAGGTTAGTCGTAGGGAGGTTTAGCTAGCCACCATTTTGAGTGGACAGCACAAACACAGGTCTCCACCTGCCCTCCCCTAGTTTGGGGGTGGTTTTATTATTCTAGTTAGTTGCTTTGCTAGCTGTCATGTATGTGGCCTTGGAGGGTTCGGGGGTAAACTAGTTTGTCGTTAGATAGTTAGGGATAGGGTGAGAAGGCAGGTACATTTGTGGAGCTGGTGGAGGCTGTATGGTATTCATTACAGCTTTGGCAGTTCATTGTCAGTCTGCTGGGAGGGCAATCTATTCTGTTGTCCCAGATCTAGTTGAGTGGATGAGGTGGGTGACAATGGGTGTAGATGGAGTGCAAAAAAGGTCATAAAAAATGCGCCATAAAAGAGGCTCTGAATTGGCAGCAGGTATCCTCTGAGCTAGGGATTGGGGGGCTTGAGGATATCTTGCCTCAGCGGTTGTGGAAGGACAGACCAACAAGGGGCTCAGGAAAACAGCGTTTCTTGTGTACAGTCATTTGTTATACTTATTATTACAATGATGTTATGTTTAGCGGGAGTGTAGGCGGGTGCATGGGTCAAGTCTCTGCCTAGTTATCATTGCATGAGATGAGATGTTGATCTTGGTGGAGACTTCTGGATCAGAGATAACCAATAAAAAGAGAAGGATGGGGCAAACCAAGTACCATTTGGGGATATAAGGGCTCATCCCTCCTGACTCAGTTGCTGGACTGCACATACCGCTGTACTTTTCTATTTAACACAAGATTTAATCAGGGTCTTACTTCTTAAAATTCTCCAGGGTCAGCAACCAAACATAAAGAATCCTGCAATGAGACACTGCCTGATTGGTGTAATTCGTGTAGTGATGTGCGGTTTAGCAGCTGACCCTCACCCAACCTCTCCCAACCCAGACCTAATCCAAACTGGGGAGCCATCATTATTTACTTTGCTCCTGTCAGGGGCCGCTCGGCTCCTAGTGGAGAAATCCGGACCAAGGAGGAAGCTTTAGGGCAAAGTTCAAGTTTGTGGTAACCAGAGGGATCAAGAGTAATCGTAGTCACTGTAGTGATGGGCGAATTTGTCCCATTTCGCTTCACCGAAATATTCAAGAATTTCCTGCGAAACAAAAAATCAGCAAAATGTGAATTTTAACGCCCGCATCATGTTTGACGCTCACGGCAGTTTTGCAAATGTATTGGTCCGTGACGGAATGTTGAAATTCGCCGCAAATTCGACAGCTGCTCAGAACTCACTGAGCATGTGCAGTACCGCTGACACTCCTAACAAAATCCACAATGGTGAGCTCCGTTGATAACTTGAAATACCTGGATCATTACAGTTGTAGAGCTGCTGAACCTTCAGGTGCAGGAAGTTGATTATAAATAAAATATGGCAATTCTAAACATATTTCTGCTGCTCCTTAAAAAAAAGTTTTTCTCTCCCAGAAGAACTAAAATAGCAGCCAGATGAGTGGCCTGGGTGCTTGGAAACAGCATTCTCATTGGGGATTTTTCTAGTATATTTAATTATGTTTTAGGTCATCTACATTAGAGAAGTAGGGGGTGCAGGGGGGCATTTTTATTGCATGTAAATAAACTTTATACAATGTATCCCAGCTCTAGTCCTCCACTTGCCTGATTGAACAGGTTTGTAGCATTGCAGGGTGTTGCTACTTCTATTTCTATTAACACAACATGTGCACAATTTGTTCTCACATATCTATAAAAATATTCCTGCTTTGTTATATTATAAACTTTTCACAACGGCACCAGAAGCAAAAATAAAATGTGCACAAAATTCTCAGCAGCCTTTCACCTTCGCACCTCTACTCTCTCATTAGTCAACGACACCTTGCTCCTCACTAACTGCCGCCCTTATTAGCACTTCCCAAAATCATCTACAATTTATTTAAGGATTTTCAGCGTAATCCACTCGGCTTCTGAAAAACACGCTCACACCTGTCAGTTTTTGCTGCGGTCGTAGTCATGGTTCCCTGTCGGCCGGTGCATGTAACTTTTGGCACTCAAAGGGCTTTGAGGCATTGCAGCTGGCAGCTAGAAAGGCTGGCAGTTGTGTTCTTTATTGTATCCTCTTTTCACTTTTCTTCCAGCTCTTGGAACCAGCCTAGAATATATCGTCAAAATGATAGGATCTCATGAAATCCTACGGATTTTCCCCAAAACTGGGAATTTTTCAATTTCACATATAACATATGAAAACAAAGACATTAAAGGAAATTCTTCTGAAACCAGAACACACTGGTCCAATTTTTTTTCCCAAAATGCTTCAGCAGCTGCTAGTGAAACTCTACTTAATCAAGTATTTATTTAACTCCCAATGTTTTTGGTGTTTTTTCTCAGCTCTAGTGATAGACAAATTTATTCGACAGGCGCAAATTCACAGCGAATTTCTGCGTTTTCACCGGCGGCGAATAAATTCACAAAATTTCGACGGTTCTGAGGCCAGCGACAATTCTGATGGTGGTGACAATTAACGGACGCCCATTGACTTTAATACATGTCAAATTGTCGCCGGCCTCAAAATTTCAAATTTGCCCATCTCTACTCCCCCCGAGCTGCACCAGCTTTCCTTTCACCTCCTGGTTATTGATTCATTCCAGCTCTCCATCCTTTTTTACAGGTATTATTTAATTCTAATACTTGTACTGGCTTTTCAGCCCGAGTCAACACAGCCCCTATTATTCCCCACATTTGTTATGTCTCATTCTGGGAAACACATATCTTTTCTCTAGGTTTTATCCAGTCACTTTTTTTCTTGTTTCTGAGCAGAGGTCCAAGCATCACCGCTACAGTATATGTTCCAGACACAGCATTTCCCATAGATTACCAAGCAATGAAAGACTGAGAGAGTTGCTTTGACCACTAATGTTGGGCGAATCTTTGCAGTTTTGCCGAAAAATTCACAATTTACCATGAAATTCGTGAAACACATTGAAGTCAATGGGATTCAAAATAATTTTGATGCGCGTCAATTATTTGGCCAAAGTCAATGGGCGTCCGAATAATTGTGACCTGTGACAATTTTTATGCACTTGGCAATTTTGACACATGGGCAAATTGTCGCCGCAGCTTCGCTAATTAATTTGCTTGCAATGAATTTGCCACAAATTCATGTCTGCCAAATGTATTCGTCCATCACTATTGACCACATCTTTTCTCTACATTATAGCAACGCTACATAAATTTCACCCAACCTGCATTAAATTTATCTTTAACCAAAAAAGTGTGTTTACATTTAAAACCACCGCCTGCATAAGTCTTCTTTATGACTGTGAGAGGCACATAAGGAATTTGAAATAAATGTGAAATACAGTAATCTCCTATATGACAAAACTATAATAAAGCACAGTTGAAGCTTTTGTTACAAACAGTTAATTATTGGATGACAGAATCCCTTTAATATACATAACATTTATTCTTCTGAGACTGGAAACAGATTTCATATTGTCATCCCATTCAGAAACTTTCCATAAAACACAATGAGCTAAAAAGACAAATATTTCCAGCAGCTGCTGAGAAAACTCCGATTTCCTCCCTCTTCTCGGAAAACTGTTCTGGCAAAAACAACTGAACTTGCTGTTTTTTTGTTTTTTTTTTAACTTGTGAAACTTAGAATTCAACTTGAGTTTTCCTAGGGGTGTTGTGCATGAAAGCAATACACACAGGAATACGTATACTCTACAGCAGGGGTCCCCAGCCTTTTTTACCAGTGAGCCACATTTAAATGTAAAAGACTTGGAGAGCAACACAAGCATGAAAAAGTCCATTGGGGTGCCAAAAAGGGCTGTCATTGGCTGTTTGGTATCCTCTATATGGACTGGGAGCCTACAAGAGACTCTGTTTGGCAGTACATCTGGTTTTTATACAACCAAAACTTACCTTCTAGCCAGGAATTCAAAAATAAGCTCCTGCTTTGAGGCCACTGGGAGCAACATCCAAGGGGTTGGTGAGGAACATGTTGCTCGCGAGCTACTGGTTGGGAACCCTTGCTGTACAGGTACAGGACCTGTTATCCAGAATGCTCAGGACCTAGGGTTTTCAGGATAATGGATTTTGCTTTAATTTGGATCCCAGACTGCAGGACACAAGATTCAAATAATTCACTAACGTGATAAAATAGGATTTTCAATCATTTTTTTTTGGGTGACGGGTCCCCTTTAAGTCGACTAGAAAATCATGGAAACATGAAATAAACCCAATAGGCTGGTTTTGCTTCCAATAAGGATTAATTATATCTTATAAAAAAAAAATTTGGATTGTTTGCTAAAAATGGAGTCTATGGGAGATGACTTTCCTATAATTCAGAGCTTTCTCGATAACAGGTTTCTGGTTAACAATCCCATACTTGTACAGGTTGGGTGTCTGGGTCCTTTATTGGTGAGGCGACAGTTTTCTTCTGCTCGTTCTGAGACCCACTCAACATCTTCTCTGATCCAAGCTCTCTTTCCCTCATTCTTTTGTATTTAAAGTTTTCACTGTTCCTGCTCTCCACTATTCCGATTCTGAGATTTCATTGGGGAAGGCATCTCTTGGTTTTGGTGACAATCATACACCAAGTGGTATTGGTTGGACATAGGGTTTCTACCCAGCCAGTGTTGCACCAGCTTGGCATAACAATCAAAATCTATAGTTGGGACTTGGATTACAGCAATATCTAATTCCCCCTCCTTCCATGAACGGTTCCCCACCAACCCTATTTTAATCTCTCTGTCACCATTTTCCTTCTCACTTAGCTCTCCACCCAACCCCGATGTGGCCACTTTCTGCACGGATCTACCCATTTCCCACAACATTGACATTATTGTCCTTCACCGCTGGAGTCGGCATTTAGAAGAGGTCGCCATACACTAACTCATATCGCTACTCTACGAGCATGGGCAGAATGTTTTTTTTTATGATTTTTTTTTTGTTCTAAGATTTTTTTTAATTATATGCAAAAGAATTGTACATAGTATCTTTCTTGTTTCCTTTCACAGTCCAGATTACTGTTTGATCAGCATTGTAAAAACAAGAACAACAATACTAATTCAGTTTGCTGTTATACAGAATGTATTGTTTTAAGATCAAAAGCAAATAAGAGTTTGAAACTCAAAGGGAAAAAAACTGGCATTGTTACAAAACACAGAACATTATTTAAAGATAAATGTAAAGTACATTCGGAATATAGTAACGGTTTCACTCTAAGTCTCCCCAGCTCTGTTTAATTAGATTGAGGCAATGAAGCCATTCAACCTGATTAGGTTCAGATTGTGGCCTTTTTCATTGGCTAATGCACAAATAACCAACTGAGGCCTCCTCAATGTCTTTTCTCTCCACCGAACATCCATTAGAGCCCAGAAGATGATATTCATTATCGGAGATTGGGTTAGATCATCCTCTTCACACTATTACTACCCTCATTTATTATAAAGTGCAAACATGTTCAGCAGCACCACACAGCTGGGATTAATGGTCACACATCCAACCTGTGCATAAAATCTGATATTTATGGCCGTGAAAGGAACTGAGGGCAATGAAACACAATGAAAAGTCAAGGTAATAATGTTGTACGGTAACTGTTTCTTAATAGAAGTGATCAGCGTATTAAATACAGTTTTAAGGGTAAACTACTCTACTTTGAATCTATAGAATTGGAATGAAACTGGTAACACAATCAGTTTACATTTAAGTAAATAATATGCTTATTTTAAGGGCAATTCAGCAGGTTTTAGATGGTGAATGGTCGAAGTCGAAATTTTAAAGAGAAAGTACACAATAAATTTTGATATTCTAATTTTCAAATTCTAATTGAATTAGACTATTCCCTAGTCGAAGTACACAAAAATAGCTCAAATTCGAATTTTTTTTCATTCAAAAATTCACCTCAAATCTGCCCCCTAGAATGACAACTCTGTTGCACCCATTGATCCAATCCTCTGTTGGATGTTTTTTCTTGTGTCAAATTCCTTGGAGTCAATGGGCGTTTTTTGATGTTTTTATTGTGCCAAATGCATTGAAGTCAATGGAAATTTTTTGTCCTCAAATCTGTATCAGGAGGAAAAAAATGTGCTCGTCTCAAGCCTGGAGCATCTTTACAACTATGTGGAGTGCAATATAAAACAAACTGACCCAAATTAAAACAAGTGGAACTAGCTGTGCCTCAAGTGGGAAGATTTGGATCTGCAATATAAAATGATCCTGAATTGACGATGCCAGGAATTAACTCAAGTTATTGGACAGGGCTCGCATCACTGCTAAAGGGAAACCCTGGTAGCTCTGAATGTAAAATAATATTTTTTACTGAAAATGCCATATTTTTCTCATTTTGTGTGTAATAGGTAGAGGTACATGCATTACAAAAGACCAGTTGTTGATTTATAATTTGCAATAGTGAAGCTGCGATGTTATTTAAAATCAAAGCAAAACAACAGCATGTGCCTTTTGGGAGGAAAAATTGCTGGAAATTGCGAAACATCTGTTTTGGGTTTAAATTACTTGTTTATAATTCACTGAAGGTTATGTGAGAGCGAATGATGTTTTGCTGGTTTTGTTGTGGTAGCATGTGCTTAGTTACCAGTGATCTGTCCCATTTAGTTACCCATGATCTGTCCCATTTAGTTACCCGTGATCTGTCTCATTTAGTTACCAGTGATCTGTCCCATTTAGTTACCCATGATCTGTCCCATTTAGTTACCCGTGATCTGTCTCATTTAGTTACCAGTGATCTGTCCCATTTAGTTACCAGTGATCTGTCCCATTTAGTTACCCATGATCTGTCCCATTTAGTTACCCGTGATCTGTCTCATTTAGTTACCAGTGAATCTGTCCCATTTAGTTACCAGTGATCTGTCCTATTTAGTTACCAGTGATCTGTCCCATTTAGTTACCCATGATCTGTCCCATTTAGTTACCCATGATCTGTCCCATTTAGTTACCAGTGATCTGTCCCATTTAGTTACCAGTGATCTGTCCCATTTAGTTACCAGTGATCTGTCCCATTTAGTTACTAGTGATCTGTCCCATTTAGTTACCAGTGATCTGTCCCATTTAGTTGCCAATGATCTGTCCCATTTAGCTACCAGTGATCTGTCTCATTTACTTACCAGTGATCTGTCTCATTTAGTTACCAGTGATCTGTCCCATTTAGTTACCAGTGATCTGTCCCATTTAGTTACCAGTGATCTGTCCCATTTAGTTACCCATATCTGTCCCATTAGTCAGTCATTTACCGATCTGTCCCATTTAGTTACCAGTGATCCTATTTAGTTTAGCCATGATCATCTTCTGTCCCATTTAGTTACCCATGATCTGTCCCATTTATTTACCCAGTGTCATTAGTTACCCGTGATCTGTCCCATTTAGTTACCAGTGATCTGTCCCCATTTAGTTACCATGATCTGTCCCATTAGTTACCCGTCCTCATTTTAGTTACCAGTGATCTGTCCCATTTTAGTTACCAGTGATCTGTCCCGTTATCCAGTGATCTGTACAGTAGATGCTGTCCCATTTAGTTACCAATGATCTGAGTCCCATTTAGTTACCAGTGATCGTCTGTCCATTTAGTTACCAGTGATTCTGTCCATGTTAGTTACCAGTGATCTGTCCATTTAGTTACCATGAATCTGTCCCAATTTAGTTACCAGTGATCTGTCCTAGTCATTCCAGTGATGGTCCTATCTGTCCTCATTTTAGTTACCAGTGATCTGTCCCATTTAGTTACCAGTGATCTGTCCCATTTATTACCAGTGTCTGTCCCATTTAGTACCAGTGATCTGTCCCATTTAGTTACCCGTGATCTGTCTCATTTAGTTACCAGTGATCTGTCCCATTTAAGTTACCCAGTGATCTGTCCCAATTTTAGTTACCCCTTTGATCGATCTCCATTTAGTTACCAGTGATCTGTCCCATTTAGTTACCAGTGATCTGTCCCATTTAGTTTCCCATGCAATCTGTCCCATTTTAACTTACTCTATAGATTCTGTCTCATTTAGTCCTGATCTTTTAGTTACCAGTGACCATTTAGTACCAGTGATCTGTCCCATTTAGTTACCAGGATCTGTCCCATTTAGTTACCATGAATCTGTCCCATTTAGTTACCAGTGATCTGTCCCATTTTAGTTAGTCCCCATCTGTGTGATGTCCCCATGTCCCTAGTTACCAGTGATCTGTCCCATTAGTTACCATCTGTAGTACCTCGTGTCCCATTTCTAGCAGTGATCTGTTTGCTGCATTAGAGTACTGTCCCATTTAGTTTGTGTCCCATTTAGTTTGATCTTGTCAGTGATTACTCAGTGACATTTTAGTTACCAAGTGATCTGTCCCTACCAGTGATCTGGATGATCTGTCCCATTTAGTGATCTGTTTAGTGATCTGTACTCAGTTTACCCAGTGTGATCCCTGTCCGTTAGTTACCCGTGTACCAGTTTAGTTACCAGTGATTCCCGTTTAGTTACCAGTGACTGTCCCGTTGGTTACCAATGTCTGTCCTATTTAGTTACGCAGTGAATCTGTCCCATTTAGTTACCAGTTGATACTGTCCATTTAAGTACAGTTACTAGGTCACCAGTTCCCATCTTATTGAGTGCACTCAAACAAAACCCAGCTACAAATAAGCTATGTCCTCCAACTGCCACGTGTCCTCTTAAATATACTTTATACCCCTAAAACGTAGACTTGACAGTAATCCCTACAAACCCAGAGCCATTACACCGGCAATGTTATTCTTCATACTGGATGGCGTTTTGAGGTTGTGAGGAATCTTATCTGAAATTGCTTTTATTGATAGTGGAAACCACTTGTGTGAAGTCATGACTCTTCATCCTTCAGATAAAATCCTACCTTAATTGTGGCAGTTTTACATTCTATTAGACATTGAAGGGTTGCTGCATCACCCTGGAGTGTTCAGTAAAGACGGCAGTTAGGAAATAAGCAGGAGATGACAGAGACGAACATGGCGGTGCAACACTGGAGCTGCACTTATAGTTTTCTGTTCTCTGAATAAGTGATGGGGGTAGAGGTGGAAAGAGGATTGATGTAGAGGAACAGACAAAGTACGGCATTGAGAGAAAATATATAAAATATAAAATAAGAAAGAGAATAGAGAGGTGAGGGAACTGACATTGATTCCATTTGTAGAGTAGAATATTAAATATTACTGTGGTTCATCTGGTTCAATAAATATGTACATTTCCATACCAGAAGCAAAATGTAACTGGCTTCAATACATTGTTATTTGCAAGAAACTGTTAGAGGGTTATTTACTAAAGTTCCGAATGCAAAAATCACGAAAAAATCATGAATTTTTCTGAATTTATTAAACCCTGAGGATGGAAAAGTCTGAATCAGAAAATCTGGCATCTCAGATATGACGAGGTTGTGTATAAGTCAATGGGAGAAGTCCCAATGATTTTTTGAAGTACGCTGGATTTTTGGCAATATCCAGAAGTTTTCGGGAAAAATTTGGAGTTTTCAGGTCGAAAATCAAAAAAAATCTTAAAAATCGGATGAAAGATCAGAGAAAATCATGAAAATCTAATTTTTCACGATTTTTTCCCACAAACAAAATGTTCGCGAAAGTGTATTAATAAATAAGCCCAAAAAACCTGTGCGAATTTGGTCAGAGTTTTTTTCAGAAAATATTGAGATAAATTTGAACTTTGATAAATAACCCCCATAGTGTGTCCATGCATCAGAATGGCTAGTACCATTTTTTATTGCTTTACGGGTCAGTTTAGTCTCTTTACTGACCAAAACCACTGATTCCACAGAAGCATTCCAAAGGTTTCTCTAATGGAAAGATGAAGGTTTTTTTGTCAATGATATATTATGACTGGAAGAAATCAGGTCAGGACATTTAGAAGGTTTTGTAATAAAAGGCACTAAGTTTGCTCAGGAGCAGTAACCCATAGCAACCAGTCAGCAGGAAGCATTTACTGATCACCTGTTTAAAAGAAAACATCTTATTGGTTGCTATGGGTTCCTGCTCCTGGCCAAACTTTGCATCTTTAATTGTAAATGGGGGTTTGACCATAGGGTGGGGGTCTTTTACTCTGACCTTGGATTCAAGTGTTAAGTCCAACTCTTGGGGGGTCATTCAAAAGCATTTCCAGGGTCAGGACACTGCGCAGAGAGCATTGAATTATAAATGTGTTACATCACTGCTCGGCCACTCCTTAACGACGGCAGATGATAAATACAGGACTCCGGGATGGTTCTGCCCATCAGTAGCCCCTAACTTGCACTCTGAATAATGTGAAAGTTAGGGGACATGTAGGGAGAAGAATATGCCTTCCTGCCCCTCATGAAAACAGTGCTGCTGAATGCATTGTATAAATCAGGGGTGGGTGTCTATTTTGTACCCTGCATTAACCCCTCCTTCACATGGCCGGGACTTCATATATTCCATTAGTTGCATCTACCCAATGAAAACTATAGAGAAAGAAGACCTCGCGGTCGCACGGGCCCGGGGAACAGAGTGGCCTGAAAAGTGGGGTCTGCTTCCTCTATAGCTATTAAAAAAACCCTCCTCCCCTGCCGCTCTCTTATCTGCGGCAAAGAAGGGGGGAGCAAGTTGGGCGGGGAGTGGCTGGAGTGGAGGTGGGATGTTGGCGTGACAGCAGGGCCAGAACTAGGGGTCGGCAAACAGTGCCGAGTTTAATGGGCGGGCGTCCCGAGGCTCTCTGGGAACTGGCTTGACAGTGTACCGCTCCTTATATTCGACCGCTCCTCGGCCCGGGCCTTTGTGGTCTCGCCTCAAATCAGCAGAGTAGGCACTTGCCTAGGAAGCAAAGCTGGGGGTGCGCTAGGCACATACTTTCTCTGTTGCCTACCCCATGTCTGGTCCCCTCTCTCCCACGGTTTCCCCGTCGATTAGCGCTTCCTCACATACACAAGTTGATTCGCGCATGCGAGCAGCATTTTGCGCAGCCGGCGCCTGGACAGTCCAGGTTGTCTAGGGTCCCTGGCCAGCCTGGCCTGGCTCTGCGTGACGGAGGCGAGATGGGAAGGTTTTTTTGCAGGCGGCCCCGGCGCACTCTAGTTACGCCAATGGAAAATATCATTGCCACATATGTCCTCTGTCTAGGCCTGACAGCTGTAATGGTGCTGAAGTCTGTACCAAGGAGGAGGTGAAAATTCACTGGTGTCAATTTTTGATTTTCATGATTTTTATGTGAAAATGTCAGATTTTTTTCGTGAAAACGTTCAAATTTCCAGATTTTTTCATGTACTTTCCGATTTCACGGTTTTCCGCAAATTTTTCACAAATTTTGTGGGAAATGGGAGAAATTCGCCCTTCACCAGCAGGAAACTCACAGAGGTGTGACCTATATTCAGGCATTAAACATTGGTCTTTGGCATCCTTTATAGTTTGAATTTGCCACCAAATCGCAGAGTGATGACATCACATGCTGATTGCGATGAATTAAGTTTGCCATGACACACCACACACGGGGCATGGGCTCCGCCATCTTTTACAATTCTTTCTTTGATCCTAGAGGTTCAGTTTATGTATTTCAATTCCCTGCTCTCTATAGATGAATCCCTATCTGCAACCTGCCCAGGCCTAATGTGCATTAAATCTAAGGCTGATAAAATATTCATGAGGAGAAGACACATATAGACCAGATGTTTGAGGGGGGCGGGACAGTCATTTCCAATTTGTCAGAAATTATTTACATACAGGTTTAATGTAAATCTTATTGTCGCATTTATTCCGTAATCTCATATTCTTTGTTGTCAAGTTGCCATTTCCCACCCCCTGACCCTGCCCACATATTCCATTTAATCCACTTGGTTAACGAATTTTACAATTGAAGATTTTTTTTTTAAAGGCCAATTAAGAAATGAAGACGGAACACAGAGAATATTTTCAGCACTGGCGGTACACGCATCAACGTATCTTCATTTCAGAGTTTGTAGAGATACATTTCTTCCTATTCTTAACGAAACGCTAATTTGCAAGTCATTAGTCCCACCCAGTGATTTCCACCTACAAATAATGATCGTTCGTGGTTAGAACTTGTTTCATCTTGTCTGGACAGGTGATATTCTCTTCTCTTCTTTAATTGCCGTATGAAACTCATCCCTCAGGGGCATATTTATGAAGGGTCGAATTTTGAATTGAAAAAAACGTTGAAATTCCAATTCATATAGACCAACTGAAATGAAGTCAAAGTTATTTTTGGTCAAATAGGTCGTTTTTGATCGAATAAGTCCGTATCCGACCAAATTCAAATCATACGAATCGAAATAATAGCGCATTCAATCGAAGTTGATTCAAAGTTTTTCCCCAAAAAAACTTTGATTTTTCAAAGTCCACCAATTGACTCCAGATAGGTTCTAGGAGGTCCCCCACAGGCTAAAACAGCAATTCGGCAGGTTTTAGATGGTGAAAGGTCGAAGTCAAATTTTTAAAGAGACAGTACATGATAAATTTCGATTATTCGTAGTTTTGAATTTTTTCAAATTCAAATCGAATTTGGACTATTCCCTAGTCGAAGTACACAAAGCGGCAGATTTATCAAAGGTCAAGGTGAATTTTCAAATGAAAAAAATTATAATTTCGAGCAATTTTTTGTGTACTTCGAGTAGGGAATAGTCCAAATTCAAATTGAATTTGAATAAAATTCAAAATTCGAATATCGACATTTATCATTTACTGTCTCGACTAAGACCATTTGCCATCTAAAACCTGCCAAATTGCTGTTTTAGCCTATGGGGGACCTCCTAAAACCTATTTGGAGTCAATTGGTGGACTTTGAAAAATCAAAGGTTTTTTTGGGGAAAAACTTTGAATCGAATTCAACAAAATGCGCTATTCCTTCGATTCGTACAAATCGAATTGGCCGAATATGGACCTATTCAAACGAAAACTGACCTATTCAACCAAAAAGTAAAAAACTTCGACTTAAGTTCTGTTGGTCTTTTTGAATTCGAATTTCGACGTTTTTTTCATTTCAAACTCCACCCTTGATAAATATGCCCCTAAGGCTTTCAATCTATCAGAATCGACGTGAGCAAATCTGTGTGTTTTATCTGAAATGAATGAATAATTCTGACGTCAAGTCTTCTGATATAATTGTAGTCTACAAACCCGCGTATAAAAATAGACAGGATGCCTTTTATTGTTCACTGATTTTATCTGCCTTGTATCTTGCCAATAGAATATTTTATAGTCGCTTTTATTAGTTTTGTGATTGCGTGGAACGATCATGACACAATGATGGAAGATATGGCATATGTAGCCAGACCTACAGTTTTTCTTCCTTATGTATCAGCCATTAATATCCCCGTGTCACAATCATTTTTTCAAATAGATATGAATATTGACATGGTTTTATGATACAAAAAAAAACGTCCCATATACATGGAGCGCATGTCAATAGGGCAGCGGCGTTATATTTATTATATTAAACAACTATGGTAGATACATGTGGATGTTACAATTGGCACAATGTGTTTATTTCTTCCATATATTCAATATTTGCCAAATAAAGGGACAATATACTCTGTATAAAGATTAAATTCAGTAGGTTATTATGAATAGAGAGCTTTTTTAATCCTCGTGCTTGTATTTATCTTGAAACATGTTATCCATAATGCATCCGAAATTTTGAAAGTCCATCTGCCATAGACTTAATTTTAAGCAAATAATTAACATTTTTGTAAAAATTCCCTTTTCTCTGTAATGACAAAACAATAGATTGTACGTGATCCCAACTAAGATATGATTAATCCTTATTGGAAAGTCTATTGCGTTCATTTTATGCTTAAATTACTTTTTAGCAGATGTAAGGTATGCAGATCCAAATTACAGAAAGACCTCTTATCTGGAAATCTTGAATTTTGGGGAACATTATTCCATTGCATGAAATGTGCCCTCCGGTGGCCAAATTATTAGGTAAATATGCAGAGTTATTGCTCTGATAAATACACGTCTGCTTGTATATATATCACCTTCCCCTGAACCTCCTCTAACTAATTTAAATTAACTATTAATATGATGTAGAAAATAATAGTCTGAGACTATTTATATATATTTATGTATATAGATACCAGATAGAGGGATGAATAGATAGATAGATAGATAGATAGATAGATAGATAGATAGATGATAGATAGATAGATAGATAGATAGATAGATAGATAGATAGATAGATAGATAGATAGATAGACAGATAGATGATAGATAGATAGACGATTAATCCAGGAACATTTCCCAGTCTACTTTTTAAAATTAGATGAATGGATGGATGGATGGATGGATAGATAGATAGATAGATAGATAGATAGATAGATAGATAGATGATAGATAGATAGATAGATAAATAGATAGATAATAGATAGATAGATAGATAGATAGATAGATAGATAGATAGATAGATAGATGATAGATAGATAGATAGATAGATAGATAGATAGATAATAGATAGATAGATAGATAGATAGATAGATAGATAGATAGATAGATAGATAGATGATAGATAGATAGATAGATAGATAGATAGATAGATAGATAGACAGATAGATGATAGATAGATAGACGATTAATCCAGGAACATTTCCCAGTCTACTTTTTAAAATTAGATGAATGGATGGATGGATGGATGGATAGATAGATAGATAGATAGATAGATAGATAGATAGATAGACAGATAGATGATAGATAGATAGATAGACGATTAATCCAGGAACATTTCCCAGTCTACTTTTTAAAATTAGATGAATGGATGGATGGATGGATGGATAGATAGATAGATAGATAGATAGATAGATGATAGATAGATAGATAGATAGATAATAGATAGATAGATAGATAGATAGATAGATAGATAGATAGATAGATAGATGATAGATAGATAGATAGATAGATAGATAGATAGATAATAGATAGATAGATAGATAGATAGATAGATAGATAGATAGATAGATAGATAGACAGATAGATGATAGATAGATAGACGATTAATCCAGGAACATTTCCCAGTCTACTTTTTAAAATTAGATGAATGGATGGATGGATGGATGGATAGATAGATAGATAGATAGATAGATAGATAGATGAGAGGGATAGATAGAGAGGGATAGAGAGAGAGAGAGAGAGAGAGAGAGAGAGAGAGAGAGAGGGAGAGAGAGAGAGAGAGAGAGAGAGAGATGAATGGATGGATAGATAGATAGATAGATAGATAGATAGATAGATAGATAGATATACAATAGATAGATGATAGATAGATAGATAGATATACAATAGATAGACGATAGATTGATAGATAGATATATATATAGAAACATAGATAGAAACATAGAAACTTAGATGATTGATAGATAGATGAGATAGATAGACAGACAGATAGCTAGATACATGATATGTATATCTTTAGATACATAGACAGATAGATAGAGATAGATAGATGATAGATAGATAGATCGATAGATAGATAGATGTGAGGGATAGATAGAGAGGGATAGAGAGAGAGAGAGAGAGAGAGAGAGAGAGAGAGAGAGAGAGAGAGAGAGAGAGAGAGAGACAATAGATAGACGATAGATTGATAGATAGATATAGAAACATAGATAGAAATATAGAAACTTAGATGATTGATAGATAGATAGCTAGATACATGATATGTATATCTATAGATACATAGACAGATAGAGATAGATAGATAGATAGATAGATAGATAGATAGATAGATAGATAGATAGATAGATAGATAGATAATAGATAGATAGATAATAGATAGACAGATAGATATATAAATAGATAGATAGACAGACAGATAGAGAGAGATATATAGATAGATAGAAAGATAGACACTTAGATGATAGATAGATAGATAGATAGATAGATAGATAGATAGATAGATAGATAAATAGATGATATATAGATACATAGACAGATAGATAGATATATTATTTATAGATAGATAGATGATAGATAGATAGATAGATAGATAGATAGATAGATAGATAGATAGATAGATGATAGATAGATAGATAGATAGATAGATAGATAGATAGATAGATGGTAGATAGATAGATAGATAGATAGATAGATAGATAGATAGATAGACAAACAGATAGATAATAGACAGATAGAGAGATAGATAGATAATAGATAGATATATAGAGAGAGAGAGAGAGAGAGAGAGAGAGAGAGAGAGAGAGAGAGAGATAAATAGATAGATAGATAGATAGAAAACATAGATAGTCCACCAATTGACCCCAAAGAGGCTCTAGGAGGTCCCCCATAGGCTAAAACAGCAATTCGGCAGGTTTTAGATGGCGTATGGTAGAAGTGAAATTTTTAAAGAGACAGTACATGATAAATTTGATAGATAGATATATAGATAGATCAATCGATAGATGAGATAGATATAAAGATAGATAGTAAGCTAGAAGGATCGTTAGGTAGGTTTTTAAAGAGACAGTACATGATAAATTTGATAGATAGATATATAGATAGATCGATCGATAGATGAGATAGATAGCTAGCTAGATAGATAGATAGAAAGATAGATAGATAGATAGATAGATAGATAGATAGATAGATAGATAGATAGATAGATAGATAGATAGATAGATGGATAGAAGGATCGTTAGGTAGGTTTTTAAAGAGACAGTAAGGGAGCTAGCACACGGGCAGATTCAGGGAGATTTTGTCGCCTGGCAACTAATCGCCTCTTCTTCCAGGCAACAATCTCCCCAAACTGCCTTCCCCCTGATATAATGAGTAAATGCCAGCGCCAATGCACTCGCAGCACTTTGATTTGCGAAGTTGTCCGAAGTTGCCTCACAAGGAAACTTCATGTGACTTTGGAAATTGAATAGCCGCAAGTGCATTGGCGCTGGCATTTTCTCATTATAGCAGGGGGAAATCAGTTTGGGGAGATGAAAAAAAAATCAAATTTAAAGCTATTTTTGTGTACTTTGACTAGGGAATAGTTCAAATTCGATTGTGAAAAAATGTGAAAAGTCGAATATCAAAATTTATCATGTACTGTCTCTTTAAAAATTAGACTTCGACTTTCACCATCTAAAACCTGCTAAATTGCTGTTTTAGCCTATGGGGGACCTCCTAGAACCTATTTGGAGTCAATTGGTTTTTTTGGGGAAAAACTTAGAATCTAATTCGATCGTATGTGATATTCCTTTGATTCGTAAAATTTGGATTTGCCCGATTGACCAATTCGATAAAAAAAAAAACAACTTGGACCTAATTTCAGTTGGTCTTTTTGAATTCGAATTTCGAAGTTTTTTCAATTCGAAATTCAACCCTTGATAAATCTGCCCAGTTTCTGGTTAAAGTTTGAAATTCTAATTCAAAAAGACCAACCAAAATTATGGGGCAGATTTATCAAGGGTCGAAGTAAATTCGAGGGAATTTTCGAAGTAAAAAGTAATTTTTTGGATACTTCGACCATCAAATAGGATACTATGGGGCCCATTTACTTAGCTCGAGTGAAGGAATAGAATAAAAAAAAACTCCAAATTTCGAATGTTTTTTTGGCTACTTCGACCATCGAATTGCCTACTTGACCTTCGACTACGACTTCGACTTTGAATCGCATGATTCGAACTAAAAATCGTTAGACTATTCGACCATTCGATAGTAGACGTACTGTCTCTTTAAAAAATACTTCTACCCCCTAGTTCGCCACCTAAAACCTACCGAAGTGCAATGTTTGCCTATGGGGAAGGTCCCCATAGGCTTTCTAATCTTTTTTTGGTCGAAGAAAAATCGTTCGATCAATGGATTAAAATCCTTCGAATAGAACGATTCGAAGGATTTAATCGTTTGATTGAACGATTTTTCGTTCGATCGAACTATTTTTGGTAAATCCTTTGACTTCGATATTCGAAATCGAAGGATTTACATTCGGCAGTCGAATATCGAGGTTAATTAACCCTTGATATTCGACCCTATGTAAATCTGCCCCTACGTCTTCGACTTCGAATTCGATTTGAAGTAAAATAGTTTGAATATTCGACTATGCGATAATCAAAGTACTGTCTCTTTAAAAAAAAATTCGACTTCAATACTTGGCCAAATTAAACCTGCCTAAGTGCTATGTTAGTCTTTGGGGACCTTCTACAGCATTTTTCTAAGTTTTTGGAAGTCGAAGTTAAATCGTTCGATCGAACGATTTTATTTCGACCGCAGGATACCCAAATTCGCTGAAAAATACCTTCGAATACGCTTTTCGAATTCGAAGTATTTTAATTCGATGGTCGAATTTCCGAAGTATTTTTATCTTCGAAATTCAACCCTTGATAAATCTGCCGTTAAGGGTTCTGGCCGAATAGGTCAAAAGTTTGAAATTCGAATTCAAAAAAACAAACCGAAATTAAGGGGCCCATTTACTTAGGGTCGAATATCGAGGGTTAATTAACCCTCGATATTCGACTGTCGAAGTTAAATCCTTCGACTTCGAAAGACCGAACGAAAAATCGTTAGACCGAACGATTAAATACTTCGAATCGAACAATTCGAAGGATTTTAATCCATTGATCGAATGATTTTCTTTGACCAGAAAATTGCTAGGAAGCCTAAGGGGACCTTTCCTAACATTGCACCTCGGTAGGTTTTAGGTGGCGATGTAGGGGGTCGAAGTTTTTTTTTAAAGAGACAGTACTTTGACTATCGAATGGTCGAATAGTCAAACGATTTTTAGTTCGATTCGAAGTCGAAGGTCGAAGTAGCCAAAAAAATACTTTGAAATTCTACGTTTTTTTTATTCTAATCCTTCATTTGAGCTAAGTAAATGTGCCCCAAATCAAAGTTTGTTTTTGATCGAACAGGTTCGTATTTGGGCCGAATTCAAATCGTAGGAATATCGCATATGATCGAATTCAAGTAAAAAAAAAAAAAAAAACTTCCACCAATTGACTCCAGATTCTAGGGGGCCCGTTCACTAAGCTTGGGCGGAATGAATAGAGGGGAAAAAACTCGAATTTCAAGTCGTTTTTTGTGCTCCTCGACAATCAAATTGGCGTAAATTCGCCCGAGTAGAATGATTCGAATAGATCGAGTGCGAATTCGCCAATTCGATAGTCGAAGTACAGTACTGTCTCTTTTAAAAATCATTCGACTGCCTAAGTCGCCAGATTAAACCTACCGAATTGCTTTAAAAGCCTATGGGAAAGTCCCATAGGCTTATTTTCTACGTTTTTGATCGAATAAAAAGGCATTCGGTCGATCATTCGATGGAATGAAAATCCTTCGAATATTCGCCCATTCGACTATTCGCCCGAAATCCCTATTCCATTCTATTCTCCAGTCGAATTTCGAGTGATTTAACCCCTCGAAATTCGACCCTTGCTACATCTGCCCCCTAGGAGATCTCCCATAATTCACCTGGACCTCCCATAAATCTGCCCCTTTTCACAGTCCGATGTGGAAAGAGTTTCCAGCCCTGATTCCGATTTGTCCGGGAAGCCGAGTGCAGTCGGAAGTGTTCGGGCGCTCGGCCGAAGCCGCTGGAAGGAGACGGCGCTGTCCGTGGTGCTGATGCTGCTGCTGCTGCTGCTGCAGAGCCTGACCCCGCCCCAGTCTGTAAGAGGCGTCACAGCAGCTCCTCCTCCCCGCCCCCTCCTTCCCTCCCGGACACCGGAGCTCGGGCTTTAGAGCCGCTGAAAAGGCAGAGAGATCGTCTCATCCCGACACCCGGCCATTTGCTTTCAGCGACACTTATTAGCCGACAAAGCAAAGACGCAGGTAAAGAGTTGTCTGTGTGTGTCTCAGTGTCGGTGCGACTGTCAGGGCTACACAAGGAGCAGGTGGAGCTGATGGAAAAGAAGAAGCAGCAAAGCCCAGACACTAGCGCTTCTCCCACTTCCCTGAGATTCATTTTATTCTTCTTCTTCTTTATTCTTCTTCTCTCCTGTTGTCTCTGTAATGTCGCTGCGACAGGAGTAACTGGCAAATGGGAGGGGTGAGTGGATGTGGGATATGGAGCTTCCCCTGTCATTCTCACAACTGCATTATCTTCACTGTCTCTCTGTCTGTACATCTGTGTCTGTCTCTCTGTCTGTCTGTCTGTCTGTGTGTCTGTGTGTCTGTCTGTATATGGGGCATTAGAGGCTGAAAGAGGGGCACCTAGTGGCACCCATATTTAGTATCCAGAGAACGAGGGAGAGGGAGAGGGAGCTGTTCCCTGATCCAGGAGATGTGATGAAATAAGAGGAAACATTGACGTTGCCCATCCCAAGCTTTTCCCTCAAACTCCGACTCTCATTGTGTCGTTTTTGTGACACTTTCTTCATTGGAATTGGAGGAGGGAGAGAGAGAATAAAAAAAAAAAGTCAATGATATGACAATAAAGGATCCCCCAGAAGATTGGAAATACCCCTTATATGAATGTTCCCAGGTATTGGGATTGATGGTCTCAGCTTATTAGGGGGACGTGTCCAGTAAATAATTGTCTCCTTATTGTCCATTTGTCTGTGACCACTTTCTCTTCCCAACGACAACATTGATTTTAGTGCTGATTATTATATGCGATGGACACTATCTGCCGCTGCTGCTGCTGCTGCATGGGGGTGTAGAGAAGAGAGGGAAGGCAGATATCTGCTGTGATTGTGGAGTCACACGCGTGTGTATGTGCTAATGGCTCCCACTCTGGGCAAATGACACGACTATTTAGTCGACCCGTTCAGGTTAGGAGCCATCCGACTCAACACAATTCCCGATGCTTGTGGTTGGTAGAGAGAAGCCTCGCTCTAGAGCCGGCTCAGTCCTTAATTCAGGGACTTTGACTCAAGGCATCGGACGGCCGTGTGGGTCGAGGATCATCTTGCCCTGGTCAGTGTTGTTAAGAGGCAGCTGTCGGATGCCGTGAAATAAATTCGAGGTAGCTTCTGCTTGTAAACAAGGGTGTTAATGAGACAGCGAGCTGCAGTGTGTAGCCTATAAATGTACATGGCAAATGCATGAAACCACCGGCAGCTTAATATGTTCATTGCCTTTTGCAGCACATTGCCTGTTGTTCCTCCTGTCAACAGTGGTTCAGGAGAACTTCTAATATTACATATATTATTTTCTCAATATTTCCTTGATTTTGAGGTGCCTTCAGACCTTTAAGCTGATGTGCCATCAATGTGTTGGATCATATAATGACTTTCTACCTATAACTATCCACTGAATGGATATGTATCATTTTTTACAAATGTTTCCTCCAAAAAATGTTTATTTTGAGGTGCCTTCAGACCCTCAAGCTGATGTCTCATGTTGGATCATAAAAATGCTTTTCACCTGTAACTATCCGACGTATGGGGTTTTCCTGACATAATATATGAATATTCATGGAATCCCCTAGTTTTTACTGTAGGCACAGTTTCAGCCATGTCCCTCTAAAGCAAAGCGGTAGATGATCATGGAGCAGAAGCACCTACGTAGGAGCAGATCTTTCCAAGGTAGCAAAGCAGGCAAGGGTTTTTTTTTTTTATAGCATATATCAATGACATCTGATCCAGTTATCCGTTCACGTTCTGCTTCACCTTGTGAAAATGAAACGTTGAGGCTATAACATCTCAGCTTGCAGGCACCTTGCTAGGATAGTCCTCTCCCTCATCGTGTTTCCAAACACATTGGAAGTGACTGATAGCTTTGTATGGATTTCTTCATAGCGTGTGAGATTTAGATAAAAACGGATAAAGTCCTGTAGGAAAAAGCTGTGGTAGCCATAATGGATTTTTTTTGTGTATTGTGGATATTAATATGTGTTGACTAAATGACTTCACGCCATATCAGTTGTTATTATGTAGACCGGAAAACTGTATTTGTGTCATTCCCTCCCTCACCAAGAGACCTCAGTTCTCCCTTTTTATATTTTAATTATTTCCAGATTGATGGGTCACGTTAACACCAAATCTGAATGGGATCTCATCATCGTTGTGGAACGGAAAGAAGAAGAGTTGTTAGGATTTTCATGTCAAATAGCTGCTTCTGTTTGACAGCACATCATCTTCTGCCTGAGTGGGGGGAAAAAAAAAGAAGCTCATGAGTGATGATTCATGTCACCATCTTTACTGCCATGGCATCTTCTCCATAATCCATGCTTAGTATTAGTCTTCAGTGGAACTGTAGTGTGAATAGAAAAGAGAAGCCTCTTTAGCTTTTGGATCATATAAGACGTTTATCCAAATCTGGATGTTTCATCTACACCACATCTACATGCCGTTGGAGATTAGTTTGGAAGCCACCATGCTGGTTACAATTGAACATTAGGGTTCCAAGGCTGTCCTTCCAGCTTTGTATCCATACGCATTCCATTGGCCGTCAAACTCTACCTGTACAATAGTGTAAAGATCTAAGAATATATTTTATACCTTAGGAAGATTTACATTAAAGAGGCAATCTGGAACATCAACGCAATTTAAAGGACCCTCAAGACATTAAGTCATCCGAAATGGCTAGTGTTCTTAAACAAGGGGGGCTCATAATTTGGATGGTCTTAGTCCTTGGATGCATGGTGGACATTGGCTGTGGCCTGGAGTTTCCTGGAACAGAAAGCCAGTGGACTCGCTTTCCTAAATGGAATGCTTGCTGTGAGAGCGAGATGAGTTTTAACATGAAGACCAAAAGATCCAGTGGACTTGTTGTTTACTTTGATGACGAGGGCTTCTGTGATTTCTTGGAGTTGATACTATATGAAGGCAGACTAAAGCTAAGCTTTTCCATCTTCTGTGCTGAGCCAGCATCTCTTCTGACCGATCTGGCGGTAAACGACAACAAATGGCACTCAGTGGTCATCAAGAGAAACTTTAAGAACACCACCTTGATTTTAGACAAGGAGAGCAAATGGGTGGAGGTGAAATCCAAACGGAGAGACATGACGGTGTTCAGCAGTCTGTTTATAGGTGGGATCCCACCAGAACTCCATTCTTCTACGTTAAAGTTAACATTTCCAGAAGTCAAGGACCATAGCCCTTTTCAAGGCTGGATAAGTGATGTCCGGGTCAATTTCTCAGACTCGTCTCCGGTAACCAGTAATGATATCAGGATGGAGGATGAAACAAACCCATGTGCCCAAGACCAAGTGTGTCTTAATGGTGGGATTTGTTCTGTTGTGAATGAAGAAGTCACATGTGACTGTTCCCAGACCGGTTTTCAGGGGAAAGACTGCAGTGAAGGTAAGACTATTAGCCTCCTCTCCTCCTAAATGTGAACAAAAAGCTGAATTTGGTTCAGTTGACTATAAAAGTCCAAAAACACCTGCATGTTTGTAGTTTACATTTAGTCGCTACCCATATTTCCCATATCTAGACTGTCTTAATTGTTGCCTGTCCCTTCACCCAACTCTTCATGTAATTCAATTTCTAAAAAAAAAAGGTGTGTCTTATAGTTCTGTATTAATGTTGCATGATGATGATGATAAAACTAAAACCCCTGGCTTATTGCTCATAGTGTTGCAAGTGAGAGTTTTGGGAAAACAGTAAGCCCCATTCAGGGACCCAGTATGGAAGCAGAACATATACATGTTGTCATATCAACCCATTAAAACATGGCCACCATGATCATCAACACTATTTCTGTTGGGGGGGGAGGGGAGGCATGGATGTAACCAGACAATACCGGAAAATGCCAGAGGGATTATTTTCTAAAACAAGGTGGATTATAAAATTGACTCCCATTGGGGAGATGTTACATCTAGGGTACCCCTACACACATAACTGACTTGCACCTTACGAGCTGCACCTTGATCATTGCCATGCTGGTAATTATACTAGTTGCACCTAGTGATGGGCGAATTTGTCCCGTTTCGCCAGAAATTTCGTCAGTGTTAATGTGCAGGCGTCAAAATTAGGGATGCACCGAATCCAGGATCCGGTTCGGGATTCGGCCAGGATTCGGCCTTTTTCAGCAGTATTTGGATTCGGCCGAATCCTTGTGCCTGGCCGAACCGAATCCTAATTTGCATATGCAAATTAGGGGCGGGTAGGGAAATCACGTGATTTTCCAACACAAAAGAAGAATTTTTTCCACTTTTTCCTTTCCTGCCCCTAATTTGCATATGCAAATTAGGATTCGGATCGGTATTCAGCCAAATCTTTCACCAAGGTTTCAGGGATTCAGCCGATTCCCAAATAGTGGATTCGGTGCATCCCTAGTCAAAATTTACACCGGCGACAATTTGACATGCATTAAAGTCAATGTCAGTTGTCGCTGGCATCGGAATTGTCGCAAAGCATGTAAACTTGCCGCAAATTCATGCCTGCCAAATTAATTCACCCATCATAGGTTGCCCCCACATTGGCAGAAACCAAAATGCTAAAGCAACTTACATGAGATTTATCAATGCATCTGCCTTGGTAGATTTTACAAAAGTAGAGAACCCTACTGTACTGCTGGTGGGAGGTTATACGGCATTCTGGGTAAAAAAAACATGGCAGACTGAGTGAGACCTTTGCACTTTGCACTCGCTTTGTAAACAAGCCCCTATTATCCAGTATGACTATTATGTATGAATTAAGCAGAAATATAAACACATTTCTAGAATGTAACTCAATCATTAGATACTCAGCAGGGGACATTCTCCAAGTAGGAAAAGATTATCTATTTAGAATTTATGTTGCATTAAAGGGCCAGTAACATGAGTTTATGTACATTTAAATCGAATTGCTTTTCCCTCAAATTAGTTCTTGTTTCCCGGTGTGTTTATAGGTTTAAATGAAGTAGCCACTATACTACTCTAGTAGTAGAGGCCACCATTTAGGGGCAGATTTAACCAGCGCCGAATTTTGAATTTGAAAAACTTCGAAATTCGAATTCAAAAAGACCAACCGAAATTAAATTGTAAAAGGGATCCTGTCATCAGAAAACATGTTTTTTTTCAAAACGCATCAGTTAATAGTGCTACTCCAGCAGAATTCTGCACTGAAATCCATTTCTCAAAAGAGCAAACAGATTTTTTTATATTCAATTTTGAAATCTGACATGGGGCTAGACATTTTGTCAATTTCCCAGCTGCCCCTGGTCATGTGACTTGTGCTTGCACTTTAGAAGAGAAATGCTTTCTGGCAGGCTGCTGTTTATCCTACTCAATGTAACTGAATGTGTCTCAGTGGGAACTGGATTTTACTATTGAGTGCTGTTCTTAGATCTACCAGGCAGCTGTTATCTTGTGTTAGGGAGCTGCTATCTGGTTACCTTCCCATTGTTCTGTTGTTTGGCTGCTGGGGAGAAAAGGGAGGGGGTGATATCACTCCAACTTGCAGTACAGCAGTAAAGAGTGACTGAAGTTTATCAGAGCACAAGTCACATGACTTGGGGCAGCTGGTAAATTGACAATATGTCTAGCCCCATGTCAGATTTCAAAATTGAATATAAAAAAATCTGTTAGCTCTTTTGAGAAATGGATTTCAGTGCAGAATTCTGCTGGAGCAGCACTATTAACTGATTCATTTTGAAAAAAACATTTTTTCCCATGACAGTATCCCTTTAAGTTTTTTTTGGCCGAATAGGTTAGTTTTCGATCAAATTCAAATCGAATTTGGACTATTCCCAAGTCAAAGTACATACAAATTAGCTCGAAAATTCTAATTTTTTTAATTCAAATTTTCACCTCGACCTTTGATAATTCTGCCCCTTAATATGTAAGGCCTATTTTGCATAGCGGTTAATAGATAAGGCATTTAATGCATAAAACAAATGCCTCCTGTTCTCACATACAGTATTGGATATAAATCATCCTCCTCCCAAACAGGACAGCAGAGGAATATATTGTTTTACAGATACTCAACCCACAGATATAATCATCCCATTTATTCCGTTTCTGCTGCCGCTGACCCTTTACTGTAAAAAAGAAATAAATAAATAAAAAAAGAACCAATTCTGCACAACGTCATTTGATTGTAATTCTAGCGGGTGGGACGAGGAGCAGAGCAGAACCTCAATAGTAATTATTTCATCTTCCCCTGGACAATAATAAACAGATGATTTGTTTCAAGACTCGTAATTGAATGTTTTGCTGCAGAAAATGACAATTCGACCGTTGTTCCAGATTAAAGTCTACCTGCCTCTCTGTATTCTGGAGATTATTCCCTCCCAGGAGCTTCAGTATCTGGTCTATGAATACAAATAGTCACATTCATCTATTTCAACGGCTACGGTTTGTCCTGAGCTTCAGAAACACAACACCGAGATTGTGCTTAAAATATAATCTATAATCATTTTCATAAATATGTTGTGTATATATTATTATAAAATCCCCCCAAATTATAGTAAATAGAATTCTGTGAGCAACATGACCTATACCTGCATGTGTTACGTGTAAGTGAAGTGGATTCTTTCCAGTTGAAATGAACAGAGATTTAGTGCAGCTTTACAGCTTTTTGTCATGTTAACGGGATAACACACCGGCTGTATTTGCATCGGGATTTGATTTTTCTTTCCTCTACAATATTGATTTGTATTGCTGATATGATTTATAAATGACTGATGGAATGGCTGCCATAAAGATTGTGTTGATCACATGGATTTAAAGGCATTGCTGTTGTATTTCTTATTAATGTGACTGCGTTCAGCTATGGGATCCGTTATTGGGTTATCACGGAAAGGCCGTCTCCGTTTTAATCAAATAATTCAAATTGGTAAAACTGATTTCCGTTTTCTGTGTAATAATAAAACAGTCGCTTGTACTTGATCCCAACTAAGATATAATTAATCATTATTGAAAAACCAGTCCAATTGGGTTTATTTTGGAGCAGATTTATCAAGGGTCGAATTTCGAAGCAATGGGAGTTTTTTTGAACTCCCATAACTTCGAAATTCGAATAAAAAAAACAAAACAACCGAAATGCATTAAAAAGAAACAATTTTGTTTTCAGGTGAATAGGCCGTTTTAGTTTGAATACCAATCGCACAAATTGAAGTAACATCATATTCGATCGAATTTGATTCGAAGTTTTTTTTTTTTAAAAAAAAAACTTTGATTTTTTCCACAGTCCACCAATTAACTCCAAATAGGTTCTAGGAGCCCCCCCCCATAGGCTAAAACAGCAATCCGGCAGGTTGTAGATGGCGAATGGTCGAAGTCGAATTTTTAAAGAGACAGTACATGATAAATTTTGATATTCGAGTTTTAGAATTTTTTTCAAATTCAAATCAAATTTGGACTATTCCCTAGCCGAAGTACACAAACAATAGCTTGAAATTCACATTTTTTTTAATTCGAATTTTCATTTCGACCCTTGATAAATCTGCCCTAAGTTATGAAGATCCAAATTATGGAAAGATCTGTTATCTAGAAAACCCCAGGTCTTGAACATTTTGGATAACAGGTCTCATACCTGTATATTAGTGATGTGTGGGTCCAGCAGGCCCTGACCCTAAGCCGCCCTCACCCAACCCTCACCAGGCCTGACTTGACTCAGCTCCTCCATTTAAATACCTGCACCCGCCCCTCCCCGCATTGATGTCACAATAGGGGCGGGGCAGACGCAAATCTTTAAAAGGAGGATCGAAAGTGTTAGGTCTCAGGTAGGGGGAGCAGAAGGAACCGCTCAACCCAAACCCACCCGCAACCCAAAGACTTTATGCGGCAAACTCCCTGAACCTCACCGACCTGCGGGTAAACCTGCGAGTCCAGCAGGTTTTGGGACAGCCAAAAATCACTACTGTATATATATATATATATATATATATATATATATATATATGACAGATTGGCAGTCTAAACTAAAACATTGAGTGCACACCATATGGGCTGTGGCCGAAATAGCAAATCCAACCACTTACTTCCCAGGCTGCCTAATGTGATCAGTATTCCCAATATAACATGAATTATAAATGTCACTCCTTTTCCTTCTTAGGCAAGAAGAGAAGTTTTTTTTTAATAACTTTTATAACCAATTAAAAATGATAAAACACAAATGTAATATTTTTTCCCTACAGATAATATAATATCATTGTTACCTTAAAAAAGTTGAGTGTTATAGTTGAGGAGCACTGGCTTTGTATGAATAAAATTGCAGTTGTGTTTTTAGGGACATGAATGATTAATATGTTTGTGGGAAAGATTTGTTTGTGGTCAGAGCTCCACGTTGGACTAATTACTAATAGCCTATAGGTTTTAGACGGCAGAAAAGGAAATGCCATGGATGGGTTCTCTGCCTTAAGTTGGAGGCCCTACCCAAAATATTGGATGTGATTGCATCAGGCATTAAAAATGAATCACTAAAAACAAAAATGTGCACCAGGGAATGGGGATTGTTTTATTTTTAATGTTCATTTACACTGATATATGCGTGTATATAGATCATCAGGTTTGCCTCTTACATTGTACAGCAAAACACAATTTAATTTGGGGGAGTAGATGTGTAGGTATGTATAACACATATAGTTAGTCATTCTAGCCATGGGGGGTTCTATTTACAGCCCTGTGGGTACCATTTTCTATGATGTCAGCTCACAAATTCTCAACTTCTAGGTCCAGCTCTTTCTAGTTCCTTATATACAGTAGCTGATAGTAGAAGATATGTTGTGGTCAGCTAGACATAGAAGCTTCTAGAAACTCACCAGCTTAACCTGGCCTCTCAAAGTCCTGGGTAGGGATCAGCATCCTTCCAAAATAAGCCAATTAAAGGAAAGAAACAGCACAGAAGAGCGAGTGCAAAGGAAGGACCACCCCTACATGTCTGTTACATGATATCAACCTGCATATGACATCATGGGTGGCCCTGTCCTTTCTAGCTTTCTTTTTGGGGATAATAACTCAGTAGGAGGACTAAGAGAGGAAGGTTGTCACAAAATTGCCCTAGAGCAGTGGTCCCTAGCCAGTGACTCACCAACTCCTTGGATGTTGCTCCCAGTGGCCTCAAAGCAGGTGCTTATTTTTGAATTTCAGGCTTGGAGACAGGTTTTGGTTGTATAAAAAACAGTTGTACTGCCAAACAGAACCTCCTGTAGGCTACCAGTTCTTATAGTAACTACCAAATGGCCTTTATTTGGCTTTGACTGGTACTTTCTTCATGCTTATGTTGCTCCACAACTTTTTTTTACATTTGAATATGGCTCATGGGTAAAAAAATTTTATAGTGCTCCATTAATTCTGATTTTATATAGGTATTCTGCGTTAAATCTATGTGTTTTTATAGCTGTTCATGGTTACTTCCATGAGTACTCAACTCAACTCAACTGCTTACAATACAGAGTAATGAATTGAAAGTCTTGGGTTATCATAGTAAATGTAAGTCACATTACAGCCCAGAAGCAATGACATGCACGGTAACCCTATCTTTACACATGGTTTTATTTTTCAAAATCATTTTTTAACTCATATGTTTCATTGTTTCTAAAAAAAAAACACCACCAATTTTGGAAGAACAACTTGCAAAACTGGACAGGAGCTGGAACATAGATGAGGCAGCAATAATTACTGAGCCTTTGATTGACTGTGAATGGAATTCCTTGTGTCATTGTGGAATAGCATTACACTTGAGAGACAGTATTAAGGCTACAGTCAAGGAATGGATGGAAACCTGAATTTATTTTCAGTGAATATCATAAAGTGCCACTTTATTATCAGACAGATTTACAAACCCTTTATAAGTTATAGCATTTTTAAAAGATTAATAACAGTACAGGTATGGGACCTACTATCCAGAATACTCGGGACCTGGGATTTTCTGGATAATGGATCTTTCCGTAATTTGGATCTTCATAGTTTAAGTCTACTAGAAAATCATGTAAACTTTAAATAAAGCCAATAGGCTGGTGTTGCCTCCAAAAAGGATTAATTATATCAAGTACAAGCTACTGTTTTATTATTACACAGAAAAAGGTAATCATTTTTAAAAATTCTTATTATTTGTATAAAATGGAGTCTATGGGAGGCAGCCTTTCCATAATTCGGAGCTTTCTGGACAATGGGTTTCTGGATAACTGACGCCAACCCTGTATCACCCAAAGACAACAGTCAGAGAAATTTCTTCCACAAGCAAGGACTTTCCTTGATTCTATTTGCCATTATACAGTACTTTAGTGGGAAATTGGAAGAAAGGTGATACAGGTATGGGACCTGTTATCCAGATAACAGATCTTTCCATAATTTGGATTTCCATACCTTAAGTCTACTAGAAAATCATGTAAACATGAAATAAACCCATTAGGCTGGTTTTCAAGGATCAATTATATCTTAGTTGGGATCAAGTACAGGCTACTGTTTTATTATTACACAGAAAAAGGAAGAATCTTTTTAAAAATGTGAATTATTTGGAAAAATTGAGTCTATAGGAGATAGCCTTTCCATAATTTCAGAGCTTTCTGGATAACGGGTTTGTGGATAATGGATCCTATGCCGTAACTCTATTTAGATGTGGTTCTGCCCTAGGGATTGGACCATAGCTCACCCCTATCCTTGACAATTTGTACATATCTACTCCTCTCCTCTTCTGCTCCTTTAGCAAAATTTATCAGCAAGTATCAAGTGGCATGCTGGGTAAAAAAAATGTCTGTGTGTATTTTATTTACCATATATGCACTTGTGTGTCCCCCACCTAAAGCTGTCGCCTTCAACACTGGCCCTCAAGTGCCTATAGGGTAGATATGACCTTGCTGCTACACAGTAGCACAAAAACACAAAAGGACAACAAATGGACGGGTGTAGTAATGTGGAAAGCATGGCAAGGTTTTTATTTCCCCTTTGAGTGGTTTTATATAATCTCAGACAAAGTATATTGTTTTTTTAACCTTGTTCTGTAGATCATCATTAGCTTTAAAAGTATGTATGGGAGGCACAGGCCCACAATGTATTTATTATACTGTATGCTAAGAGCTCCATTGAAGGTATCATTAATGAGGTTTAACTTGCAAAAAAAACAGTAACATGGACATTTCCAAGAGGTTCCTGTGGTTTTTCATAGATCAAATGAGGTTTTCCAGAAAATTTCCTTGGACCAAAAAGCTCAATCTAATATTTATTATTCTAATATTATGTCTAGCGTTGAGGGAGCATGCAGCGGAAAACTATTGACTCTGAAATCATCTTGGCCAGATGAGTTAATACATCTTTTATTATTAAATGACTTATTCTTCTATTTCATTTTTATCTCTATATTGTCTCCTGAAACAGTAGAAAGAGAGGGAAAGAGATGTTGAATGTATAAAAAGCGAGCTCTGATTATAGATCCAACCGTATAACTTGACCCTTTACAAGTGACCAAGGAATTAAATTGTATTTTATTGGCCTTGAGAATAACAACACTCAGTATAGATGGAGCCAACAGATAAAATATAAGGATACAATGATATTACCTAACGTACACATCAGAGTAGCATCTGATTTTAGAAGAAGCAGGACACTCAAGTCATGGCAACATGACTCATGCCAATGACGTCCATCAAAAACTTTTGTTCTTTTTCTTTGTTTGTTTTCTATCAATTACATTAATGGGAAGTAAAGACTTAAGACACAGTTTTCGGTGTGGGCTCAGGGGTTGTTTTGTGGAGGGGTTGTTTTCTACCCAAGATTTGTTTACCGTGTTCTTTAAAATTGGCAAAAATAATCTGTTGACCGTTAATGTGATGTGTTGATCTTAAATATGTATCAAATACCCCTTAATTGATATTAAATTGACTGTTGCTTTCAAACCCATTGAATAAGTACATAAGGAGGTTGTTTCCCATTGTCACGTTTGCTAATGTGATTTATTAGTCTATTTTGTGATCAGTGAAACTGCTCCTCTACACTTTCAAGGATCCATCATATTGTGTTTCCAAAATACGTGAATTTATGTATGCAAATGTGGCTTCTGTTCTATTTTTGGAAAGCTATATTGATCACATTTTATTGATCACACAGATCAAGCAGAAATCCGTGTGTTTTGAGTCAATTCAGAATGCTCAATACCAGTTGTAGTAAGTATCTTAGCAACACTTGAAATTAAACTTGCCACTTTATAATGTTTTAAAGACTCAATTTTGCATCTTTCTCAGCAACATCAGTTCAGTCTCCCTCTTCTTTTTTTGATTTACAAGGAAAACATATATTAGTAAGGTTGTCCCTTTCATGTGACTTCTTCTGGTTTTGTGACTGGAGCCTAATATGACTCTTCTGCAAGTGAAGGGGAAATATAAAGACACAAGGGTTCATTTATGACCTCCGAGACAATGTGTAAAGTGCAAAACAGATGCAATATTCTTATTTCACTTTGCAGGGTGCTTTTCCTTGTTGCAGAATTGTTGCAGGTCTCTGTACTCCATTTTGGAGAGATCTGCAGTAACCCCCTTGAATACAGTGCTGTCTTTGGCAGTGCTGTATTCATGAGATACCCCCTACGTCCATGGAGATGGAGATGACACAACAGAGCCCTGTTCTTTGCATCTGCCCTATGGCTGGCCTCAGATGTGGACTTGTGACAAGACCACAAGACCACAAAGACCCAGACCTAAGGCGGCACCATTTTAGGGACTGCATGCAGCCCAGCCAAATCTGAAGCCCAGACACCTGAAGCTCTGGAGCGTAAGTGCATTGCAGGAGGGCTCAAACAGAATGGGTGAGAGCACATTGTGCACACGCATGTGTTTGGGTGGAGGTGGGCAGAAAGTGGCCGGCCTAGGGGCCTGGAAACTTGGTGATGGCTGGCCTGAGCCATCTGACGCCTCACATACCATGGCCATTAGCTTAATATACTTCAGTTGAGTTGTTAAATAACTGCACCAAAAGCATGGTTGCAATGAAACTGGTCCTTAAATTGCCGATAAAGACAGTCCCCCAGCTCATGAAAACAAACATTTAATACAAAGATACAGAGCTGCACCAAATGCATGGTTGCAATGCCTGTGGTATTGATCAAGACCAATGTAGGCAAGCCCCCTTATGTCTTTATACTTTCCTTTTTTTGAAGAAGAAGAGCCAGATTAGACTTCTTCTTAAGGTGACAGTTAGTTTAGTGCAGACCATGGCAGTAAATGCTGCCTGAATGAGCACTTAGAGGATAATGTACTAAAAGGCACTAAGTTTGCCCTGGAGCAGTAACCAATAGCAACCAATAAGCAGGTAGCATTTAGTGGTCACCTGTTGAAAAGCAAGCGTCTTATTGGTTGCTATGGGTTACTACTCCTGGACAAACTTCATTTTATTACATATGGGGGGTAAGTGTCACACTCTTGCACCCCATAGTGTCTGCACTGCCTCCCCCACTCTGTTCTAAATTACCCCTAGAGCTTGTTAAATCCATACACAGAGACAGCTCCTTGGATAAGAGGGTCTCACTTGCATTCTTTAGTTGTTTTGCAGCCTGAGAATTAGATTTTTCTTGTTTGATACTATATAAGTGAATGTATTATGCTCAATATATAGCCTAGATCTTTTTAAATCTTGGGAGATTATCATTGTGTTCTAGCCATGTCATACATTTAGCCTTGAAGTAATATTCTGGACATGTCCGTCCCTCGTCTAAGATCCAATTTTTCTTAAGTGACAGCATAGTGGCTTATCTTGTCTCAAAAAAATGGATTGTCTCTTCTTTCTCAGGATCGGATGCTGCACTTGTTCATAAATAAGTCATCAGGGATTTTAGCTGGAATGGTGTTCTGAATCCCACTCCCCCACAGGAGACTGAGTGCATCACCTCAACCAAGCTAAGGAGCAAGAGCCAAGCAATTAATCTGGCTTTGTTTTCCAGCTCAGGCAAAAAGCACTATGCTTATGATCTAATGGATATGGTTTAGAAAGGACTGTGAGCAAATCAGAGCTACATTTCTCCAGGCTAAAAGATTCATTGAGCCAAGCACATTTCTCTGGCCTAAAAAGCATTCATAACAGTATATATATATATTCACGGGAAACCTGAATGGGAGCAATTGTTATGGCAAAGACTGCTTCTTTATCAGTACATATACATGCAAATGGGCTTATTTCCAAGAATAAACTATAGTTCCTTCTCTCATAGGACTGTCAGCAAACCATGGCCTCAAGTAGCAATTCAAGCGCGACAGTTTTTTTCTTTATTTATTTTTAACATTTTTTCAATTCCCCTGAAAAACTTGATCTCAATACTTTTTGTTAAGACCGTCTTGAATTTTTGAAATCAGTTATAATCTATTATTCTGCCAGCATGCCTGCATAATGCATGAAGGAAAGGCTTACCTTTCATGACCTACTGAAGTAGTTCACAGATTATTATTCCATTACAAGGGACCAAGAGGCCCAAATGTATGTATGTACAACTTGATTTGTAAAGTGCTGTTAAGGAGTCACAGCACTGTACAATGCACAAAAGTACAATATATATATATAAAAGTATACACAGGGAAGACAAATCACACAATATACACAGAGCTCATATCAGAACAATGAGCTTAAGTGCTATGTTATAAGAGACACAGGGGCAAATTCACTAAGATTCATAGTTGCGCCATCGCCTGCTTCGCCGCACTTCGCCAGGCGTATTTTCGCTAGCGCTACGCAAATTCACTAAAATCCAAAGTTGCGCTCAGGGGAAGCGTAATGTTGCGAAGTTGCACTAGCGTTAATTCGTCAAGCAAAGCGAAGTTACGCTAGCGATGCTTAATTTGCATACGTCGCCAAATTGAAGTTACAATGGAGGTATATGTAGCATCACTACACAAGCCTGGGAAACCTTCAAAACAGCAAATAAAAAATTTATTTTGCCCTACACATGTGCCCACTGTATAGTTAAGGTGCCATGAGTTAGGAAATGTAGTGGGAAGGAGGGGAGCCCCAAAGAAAAAAAGGAAGTCTGGCGTAAAAGGTAGCGTTCAGAAAAATGCGCGCGTCAGTTAATTTGCGTAGTTACTTCCGTTGTGCAAATTTGCCAGGCGTAAGGGTGCGAAGTAACACTAGCGAATTTACACCAGTGTCCGTTAGTGAATCGGCAAATTAACGAAAATGCGCTACTTTATTGAATTAACGCTAGCGTTAGGCGCTTTGTCCTTTAGTGAATTTGCCCCATAGTGGGAAGGAGGTCACTGACCCACAGAGCTTGCAGTCTAAGTGGATGGGAGGCTAACATACAGGCACAAATTGGAGATGAAAAAGTGCACAAGGTAAGACATAGTCAGTAGGGACAGGACTAGGCTAATGTTCTAGTGCTCCAAAAGGTAGACTCTTCTTTTTTCTTGAAGAGATTAAGAAAGAATTCCTTATGGAGGAATTCAGGGATGAAATTCCAGAGGTAAGGAGCAGCAAGATAGAAGGGTTTGAGACGAGAGGTGGCAGTGGATGTGAATGGTGGGAAGAGAAGGTGACTCTGAGAGCAGCGAGAAGATGACCAGGAATGTACAGTGAGACAAGAGAAAAGATATAGGGAGGAGCAGAGGAGTGAGGGGATAAGCATGTTAGTAGAAGGGTTTTATAATGCTCAACGCCAACTAAATGCTCAAAGCCATGCATAATGGTGGGGTTATGCCACAGGAGTAACACATAGGTGGTAATGCGTGGGTGGTAGCACCCCTCATTATTGGATAGATGTCAGTCATGCCTTTATTATATTTCGAGCAATGCAAAACCATTGATAATTGTTGCTATATAAATACTAGGAAATAAAACAAATACGAAATAAAATACAGTAAGAAATATAAATATACACACGAACATAAGAAATGCACATAACTCATGTGCCCCTTTCAGTCTGCACTTTATAAATAGAATGTCCATGTCCTATAGCCATAAACCTCCTGCCTCAGAGAATATGCTCCGTCACCCACCAATAAAAATTCAAAAGCCATCTGGTAGCAAGAAACCATTGACAGGGCCCACATGCATTTTTCAGGAATAACTTGTACCCTCAGCCATTAAAGGCCACACATATAATTACATTTAAATTAACTGATCGCTCTCTCCCCAGGCAGCAGCCTCTCCTCCAATCCTCCATTGATGTATGTGACTCACTTATTCTTGTTGTCACATGCACCATCACATGTGCATGAGTTTAGCAATGATCCATTAGTATAATGTTACTTGGTTTACTCTGAAGCAGTTTAAAATGCCAACTCCTCTTACATAATTTCAAGTGGATTTTGGTTAGGACAGTAATCTCAGATAGAGCAAGAGGCACCTCAATAGCCACCTTACATTCCTACTACAGGTGAAGAAGAAAGAGAAACCTAATTATGACACACATATTTAATTTTACTTTACACTGGTCTGGATTCTTGAATGATATAGCAAAATAAAAGTTTCACTAATTCTTCTCTTAAGGTATAGAATTTCATGTGTTGCCCAGCAGGAATCCTACAGAACCATGGGGATTATTATGATATTAAATATAAATTTGTTTTTCATTTGCTCATAAATAGCCTTCAGTAAAAGAATGTGGTTTGTTTGTTGAAGTTTAGATTGGCGCCATCCATCTCGTGCTCTGTTTACAGAGAAACAACCTTAACTACGCATAGGAGCACTCTCCCTAAAGAGACAACTGGAGAGCAAGGGAAAGGAAGCCTTAGGATCTATTTCACTTGGGTTTAGCATCAGAGATGACAGATGGTCAGATTCATAAGTTATGAGTGAAGGCTTTTTTTCCTCAAGTTGCATAGAGCAGTCTTTAAAGTTTTCAGTTTCTTCTGAAGGACAAAAGACTTACAAAAATAAATGAGTTGAGATAGATACAGTAGATAGATAGATAGATAGATAGATAGATAGATAGATAGATGATAGATAGATAGATAGATAGATAGATAGATAATAGATAGATAATAGATAGATAGATAGATAGATAGATAGATAGATATAGATAGAGAGATAGAGAGAAAGAGAGAAAGAGAGAGAAAGAGAGAGAAAGATATAGATATAAAGATAGATGATAGATAAATGATAGATAGATAGATAGATAGATAGATAGATAGATGATAGATAGATGATAGAGATAGATAGATAGATAGATAGATAGATAGATAGATAGATAGATTGATAGAAAGATGATAGATGATTGATATATAGATGCCAGATAGATAGATAGATAGATAGATAGATAGATAGATAGATAGATAAATGATAGATAGATAGATAGATAGATAGATGATATATTGATAGAAAGATGATAGATAGATAGATAGATAGATAGATAGATAGATAGATAATAGATAAATAGATAGATGATAGATGATTGATATATAGATGCCAGATTGATAGATAGATGATAGATAAATGATAGATAGATAGATTGATATATAGATAGATAGATAGATAGATAGATGATAGATAAATGATAGATAGATAGATTGATATATAAATAGATAGATGATATATTGATAGAAAGATGATAGATAGATAGATAGATAGATAGACAATAGATAGATAGATGATAGATAGATGACAGATAGATAGATGACAGATTAATAGATAGATCTCTGACCACCCACAGCCCTTGTTGTTGATCTGTATCACCCACTAACAAAATTCATGGCCTCACTGTCTCAGGAGTTGACGTTGGGTTTGATGGTGGTGGGCCAAGTGGTGGGACAAAGTCCAGAAAAAACTAATGTTAACAATGTCCCATCTTGTCAGGACTTATCCTACTCCCCCACATGTCAACAACATCTTCTGAGATAATAGTAACACACATGTGTTCCATTGGTCTGCAGCGAGGAAGGGGCACACAAATGAAAATAACAATTTTTTAGGTTATTAAAAGGAGAGCAGCAAGTTCCTAATAAAGTTTGAAAGTGTCACCATATATCTCTCAATGTATAGAGTTTTGAAGGTAGGGGAAGAAAACATATTTGCTCTCCCTTATTTATAGCTTTTAGTGCATGTGTTATAGGATTTCAAGATGACCATTGTATTCCAATCTATTGGTTGTGCGATCAAATGATCATTTCATTTACTAGATGCCAATACCAAGGTCAGAGAGGAGAATATATTAATAACAAATGCATTTGGCTTACCAATCAGCCCTCACACAAACCATAAATCTACTGATGGGATTTGAAAATGGATTGAAGATTAATACTTTATCCTTCATTGGCAAATCACATCATTGCTGGAATTCATCTTCCTCTATCCACTGGTTATTTTTGTTTGTCTCTGTTGTTTCTGTTGTCTCAAGGCTTATTGCAAACTTTAAAACCTTTTTGAAGTTAAATGTTTTGGTTCCTAGACCATCAACACTCAATTGAATGAGAATTATGGGAAACTACCAACAACATCTTTTATTTTCATGTAATAACACATATAATGAACCTTTAGACCCCTCCCAAAAAAAGTACAGGTATTGGACCTGTTATCCAGAATGCTTGTGACCTGGGGTTTTCTATAATTTGGAAACAAGGGAAAGTTGTGCTCACCACTATTTTTTAAAACCATTAGGCGGGGGTGCAATGAGGGTGTGACCACAAAATACATAGTCAACTACAAGCGGTCCTCTGCACTCAACCCAAGTTGAGTTGAGTTGAGTGCAGAGGACCGCTTGTAGTTTTCTATAATTTGGATCATCAAATTAAACCCAATAGCATTATTTTGCCTCCAATAAGGATTAATTATATCTTAGTTGGGATCAAGTACAAGTGACTGTTTTATTATTACACAGACAAAGGAAATCATTTTTAAAAATTAGAATTATTAGTTAATTTGAGAATTATTAATGGAGTCTATGGGAGATGGCCTTCCTGTAATTCGGAGCTTTCCTGATAGCGGATCCCATACATGTCATAGCAGAATCACTTGTGCTGATAAGTTATGGCATTTTGTGTGAAATATAATAAAAGCTCAAAATTTGCTACCGGCCTAGTAACCCATAGCAACCACTCAGCAGGTAGGATGTACTGATCCGTTTGATGCTGTGGGTTACTCAGTAGCAAACTCTTGCTGCAAGTTGGTTCCAGTTAATGATGCAAGATGAAGGCAGGTTCCAGGGGTGACAGCAGGGTTGGACTGGGGGGCCCGGGGCCCACCAGGGCTGCTGTCCCAGGGCCCCTTCTGCCCCCCCCCAGACGTGCCGGCACACCGCGTGTGTGGACTGGTATGCCATGTGTGTGCGCACGCTCACACGAGAGGATTGTGTTTGCCGCAACTGCCCGGCAAAGGGTGGTCGTAACAGTAAGAGATTACAATGCTGGATCTGGGCCGGAGGGGTCCACAAGAGCCTGGGGCCCACCAGGTTTTTTCCCGTTGTCCTGCCAGCCCAGTCCGACCCTTGGTGCCAGTACTTGCACAGAGTAGGCTAATGGTAGGGTTGCCACCGGTTTTGAACTGGACAGTCTGGTTTTTACACCTGCTGTCCGGTTTGAAAATACCCAGAAGTCAAAAAACTGGGCAAGCCTGTTACCTGCTTCTCGGGAGCTGTGGCCAATCACGGGCTGCCATGAAACAAGCCCGCCACTTCGTGTCACAGGTCCACTCCTTTATGTCACAGAACCGCCCCTTTACATCACAGGCCCGCCCCTTCACATCACTGTCCCTGCCTCTGACATCACAGGTACCACCCCCTGCCCGGGATTCCAATTGTGGGAAAGGTGGCAACCCTAGCTAAAGGGCAGGCTTGGACTGGGGGTTTTTTCTCCCGACTTTAGTCCCGACCTGCTTAAGGGGCATATTGGCAACGCCCCTTGCAAAGGAGAATGTATGAACACAAGTACTTTTCTTAAAAACCACCATTTTAGTCCAATATACAGTGGTGCTCAACTTGTGACTGTCAATGAGCCCTTGCATGTGGCAACTTTTTCCCAAGTCAATTGCGATTACTTTGGGGGCAGGGACCACCTGCCTTGTGTCTTTGCATCTGTTTTCAGGTTATAGTTAAAGATTTTTCTCCTTGTTTTCTCCTTGTTTTCTCTGCTGCATCTAAACCCGTATCCACACACTTATCCGTGTATATTGTTCAGAACATTAATCTTTGCAAACACCATTGCACAACTGTGGCCCATATCACTGGAACAGGCAGTTGCACATAAGGTTTTTCTTTTGAAGACATTGTGAGAAAGACGCTGTGCTCACGTCACCTTTGTGTTGCCTCATTGCAATAGTGAAGAATGACAAAAAGAAATGCTGCGGCGCTGACTGACTCCTCAAAGCTCTTCACAACCACTTGTTTACACTGCATGGGAAATGACAGCTGGTGAACTGCAGGAGCAGCAAGGAAAGGAGCTTAAATGATAGAGGGGAAAATATCGTCAGAATGATACAAATGCACTGCTTGTTAAATAGCTCTCTGACTGGTGTCATTTCCCAACGTAGAAGGAATTAGCGAGGAAAATGGTGCAGCCGCTGGGAAAAGTACAGAGGCCGTAGGGTTTAAAAACAGCGGCCACGTAGGTGAAATATTCAGAATGAAGAGTGGATGCTGGATGTTGGGGATCCAGTGCTCTGTATATGTGTAAGATCCCCATAAACTAGAAAAATGTTGAGTCGTGTGCAGTTTAGCACTAGGGTATTGCTATTTATATATTTATATATATATATATATATATATATATATATATATATATATATATATATATATATATATATATATATATATATATATATATATATATATATATACACTGAAAATTAGCTGGAGAACCAGCAGTGTGTTGTGTTGTATTGTGTGACAAGCTTGTGTTAATACACCTTGGGAAAAAAACCTTCCCGGCACAGGTACGGCCATAGCCCTTATATATTGGGATAAATCAGCATTTATTGTTAGTGATGGGCGAATTTGTGGGGTTACGATTAACTGAAAAATTCGACAATTTCCCATGAAATTTGCGAAATGGTGCCGGCGTCTCGTTTTTGACGCCGGCATCTGTTTTTGATGCTCGCGACTTTAGTTTTGCGAATTTATTTGCCAGCGGCAAATTGCGGGAATTTGTCACGAATTTGCGCCTGGCAAATAAATTCGCCCATCACTATTTATTGTCTGTTTATTTGCGGCTTGTGTTCGGTATAAAGCATGAGGGAAAGTGTGCAATTTGTACAGCTATACATTCAAGGGTTCATTTAAAGGGGTTGTTCAACTTTAAATTAACTGTTAGTATGATGTAGAGAGGGACATTCTGAGACAATTTGCAATTGGTTTTCATTTTTTATTATTTGTGGCTTTTGAGTTATTTAGCTTTTTATTCAGCAGCTCTCCAGTTTGCAGTTTCAGCCATCTGGTTGCTACGGTCCAAATTCCCCTAGCAACCATGCACTGATTTGCATAAGGGACTGGCATATGAATAGGAGAGGCCTGAATAGAAAGTTGAGTTATAAAGAGCAGCAATAACAATACATTTGTAGCCTTACAGAGCATTTGTTTTTTTAGATGGGATCAGTGACCCCCCGTTTGAAAGCTGAAAAGCGTCAGAAGAAGAAAAATAATAAAAAAAAAACTATTAAAAAATAAATAATGAATAAAAGTTGCTTAGAATTGGTCACTCTATAACATACTAATAGTTAACTTATACGTGAACCACCCATTTAAAAGGGAAGTACTTTTCCAAATACACAAATCTATCAAAAATTGATTGGTTAATTCATTTATTATTCATATTTTCAGTAGTGAAAGTACTCATTTACTCTAAGCTCACGTGTGGCGATCCTATTGCCCTGTTTATTGTAAGTAATACACATCTAATTAAAAAAATTAGCAAAAGTATGTTAAGCAAAAGCCCTGTTCATTTGGGTTTACTGCCCCTTGTATAGTATTCCCTTTGTTTAAATTAGAAACAAGAATATATGTTACAGAAAGGGATTTTATGATATGAGTGCTGTACTGTTTTTAAGGGGGTTATTTACTAAAATCCAAATTTATCTCATATTTTATTAAAAAAACACAACCAAACTTCCATGCCTGATTTTAGCTTATTTATTAATAAAAAAAACTTGATTTAATTGTACCACAGAAAAATTAGATAAAAAAGAGTAAAAACTAGACTCATTCCAAGTTTTTTGTGATTTTTCGCAAATTGTTGGAATATTTCTGTTTTTGCCTGAAAACCCCGAAAAACTCTGAAAAACCCAGCGCAGACCATGAAAGCTTAAGATAGGTGCCTCTCCCATTGACTTATTCAGGACCTCGACAAGTCTGATATAGCAGATTTTCAGATTTGGGCTTTTTGTAGCATTGGGGTATAAAAAATTTGAGGTTTTTTTTCCTCTAAAAATGTTAGTTTTCTAGTAAAAAAAACCTCAAATTTTTCAAGATTTTAACATTTAACATTTAGATTTTAATAAATAACCCCCTATGTGTAGGATTTTCCTTTTGATTGTGATCTCACTATTTGAAAATAAAAAATATGGTCAACAAAAGTGACTCTATTTATGGAAAAATCCATCTTATAGGCACAATGGCAGAAGTGCCGGATATTTGGATCTCTGGGGATCATGGTTTAACATGTCCGTAGTACATGCGTCACATTCCAGGCATGAGCTATTGCTTGTCACAGGCATTTTGCAGTTTGTTTTACCCTAAGGATCTGGTGAGCTTTACAGTTCATTTGTAGTGATGGGCGAATTTATTCGCCAGGCGCGAATTCGTGGCGAATTTGCGTGATTCGCGGCAGGCGAATAAATTCGCGAAACGCCCGCGAAAATTCGCCGGCGTCAAAAAAAATGTTTTCGGCGTCAAAAACGGGCGCCGGCGTCGAAAAAACGGGCGCCGGCGTCAAATTCGCCCATCACTATTCATTTGTTCATCTTGGGTTGAGCTGGTTGAGAGCCTTCCTATGTCTAAGGGCAGAGACACACGCTACAATTCAGGGAGATAACACTACTGATAGCCTTATGGGATTTGATCATCTTTTTTTTTTTTTTTGGACTCAATTAAAATTTTTGATTGAACTGATCAAACTTTCCGATCATATCAATCAAACCAATAGAATACTCTTTTTTAAAATTCCTACTAAGATTACATGGGTAAGAATCTACCCATTGGATCTCTGATAAATCTGCTCCCATAGTCTTGTAAAAATTGTTATAATTCTTTATAATTCTCTTAATAGTGTAGGAGTGGAAAATGTATATATGTGTTGAGTAATTTATCTGTAAAGCACATTATTCATTCAGCCATGAACTGGAAAATAGAACCTTGCAAACTTCCTATTCTAGCTGTATTTTGTTATTCCGTTATATTCCTACCATAAGTGTGGTGCCATCTACACTTTGCTAAGATCATTTAAACATCTTGCCTGTTGGGTTGACGTGCTCCTCTACAAGTACTTCAGCAGGTTTTGATGCCCCTTTTATCAACACGATTGTTCTTTGAATTAACTTTAAAATTAGATTTATACAAAATGAAATCCTGAAAGTTTAACTTTTTTAAGTTAAACTTTAAGCAAGTTCTTGACATGATTAGCTACTTTGGTAACTGGTCCTCGCAGCAATGCCCTCCCTGTTGGCCCCTTGGTAGAAAACACTTTGAATCAATTTAAGATTTCATTAAAAAGTTTTTGGGAAAAGAGACCACAGTAGTGAAGATAAGCCAAGGCACAATCTGGAATCAGAAGTAGCTATACCAACATAGAAATTGCTACACAACTAATAGCATTGTACATTCATCTCTTACAGTTCATATTACAGAAACAATTAAGGGTCAACTAGTGAATTTATTTGGCTTATTATGAAACCTCTTTCATTATAGGATTGAGGGTTGAACTTGATGGACTTTGGTCTTTTTTAACCTAACTTAACTACCATGTAAGGATATAATAAAATTCTCCAAAATTTGATTCATATTTAGGTCAATTCATATTTACATCGTCCAGTTTTCATTCCTATTGTATTATGTTTTTATAATGCCTGGTATTCAAACCTGCAACCCAACTACCCGAATGAACTACAACCTAAACCCATCTGAGCTGTAGTACTGAAGAAAAGAAATCAAATGATGGTGCTGCAATATCTTGCAAAATGTATCTCCAGTAACTTCCCTTAATAATTTGTGAGGATGATCTAAAGTATTGTATTTCTCATTGTGTTCCAAAAATAAGCAGTATTTAAGAGAGTTAGAAATATGGGGTCAATGGGATAGTAAAAAATTCTCTCTTAAACTTACGATGCCCCAAGCAATTGCCATAAAAGTAATTAGTAACAGCATTGTTAATACACAAGAGGCAGATATATCCATGTAAGCTACAAGCTTTACCATCAGCAATTATCTTTCCTGCTGATAGAATTCCAGGAGTGCATATTGATTAGGTTGAAGTATCTTGGTAACCTTGTAGACTAGACATAATGTAAATCACAAGTAATTCATATCCTAAAACAAAACTATTAGGTTTAATGAAGATGTAAAAGTAAATTATGCAAAATTATTTCATTGAAACCCAGCTACTCTATGAATGAAATGACTTGGTGAAAAAATAAACTGGTAAACGGAATGGAAGAATTGAACTACATTAAGTAAATAAATTAAGTAAAAACTGTCAACGTTGAGGTTGTTTTCTCTGGTACTTGTGAGAGTACAGGATTAGGGGACCTTATAGACAGAAAGTGGGGGACCTTTTTCCCCTGGAAAAGATTAACTTTAGATTAGAGGAACAGAACTTTCATTTGAAACAGAGTAGGTGGTTCTTCACAGTGAGGAGAGTGAAGTTGGGTAATGCACTGGTGGGAATTTGGAGGGGTTGAATTTGATGGGCTTTTTTTTCTAACCCCAAATAAAGATGTAGCTATGAAATAAAACTATTTTAAATAAATGTGTGGTTACATGCAGAACCACTGGCTTAACAGTAAGGTTACAGCTGAACGATTAAAAAAAACAAAAACTTGTAGATATCCTCAGAGCAAGATAGATGAAAAGGTCATGAAGAACAACCAAGAGGAGATCCAAAGAGGTAAATATAAAGAGGTCTAAAAAGAGTCAGAAAGCCCTTTGTATACGGAGTGAGAGTTGAATGTTCTCCTCTTAGTTTCAAGCGGCATCTAAATTGTTTCTGTTTTAATACATCTTTACTGCATATATTGCAGCCCCTTAAGCTTCATCCAATCCTTTTTAGTTGTTCTCTATGAGTTTTTTTTTAACATATTTCATTTTCAACCCATTTACCAATTGAATTTGATGTCTGCTTCCTTGCCCACACACTCAGGGGCCGATTCACTAACTTCGAGTGAAGGATTCGAAGTAAAAAAACTTCGAATTTCGAATTTTTTTTTTGGGCTACTTCGACCATCGAATGGGCTACTTCGACCTTCGACTACGACTACGACTTCGAATCGAAGGATTCGAAGTAAAAATCGTTCTACTATTCAACCATTCGATAGTCAAAGTACTGTCTCTTTAAAAAAAAACTTTGACCCCCTAGTTCGCCAGCTAAAAGCTACCGAAGTCAATGTTAGCCTATGGGGAAGGTCCCCATAGGCTTGGCTAACTTTTTTTGATCGAAGGCTATTCCTTCGATCGTTGGATTTAAATCCTTCGAATCGTTCAAAGGATTTAATCGTTCGATCGAAGGAATAATCCTTCGATCGTGCGATCGTACTATCTGCGCTAAATCCTTCGACTTCGATTTTCGAAGTCGAAGGATTTTAGTTCCTAGTCGAATATCGAGGGTTAATTAACCCTCGATATTCGACCCTTAGTGAATCAGCCCCTAACTTAATATATTAGTTATTTATATGTTAACCAAATTCTCTTTCTTCACTCCAAAACAACCAGCTATATCTCCAAAAGTGGTGGTACCTGTAACAATTTCCTTATGTGCCAACGTAACTTAAATTTAAAAACAATAGTACAGCAAACCAAATACACTGAGCTGTAAGAAAAAGTCTGTTTTGTAATTCCCTGATCAGGCCTATTTCTTTCTGTGGAATAATTCTTCTTCTTATGTATGTGTGATTTCAAAGTAGGCAATGTCATCTGAAAAAACGAGCAAAATACTTGGTTGTATAGAAAATAATATTAATAGCAAAATTGGAGGAGAGATTAATGATGTTTTCTAAACTGCTGGTAAGGCAATTTCTTGCTTGTAGTGTTGGAGCTTCTGTGTCTAAATTACAACGTTTATCAGAAGAAAACTTCATGTAAGGTTAAGATGTTCAACTTAAAATAGTAAGAATGTGATGGTAATAAGAACACTGAAACATAACAAGGAAAGTATTTTTGGAATTAGAAGATTAAAAGAATTAGGGGGACACATTATAAAGTAGGAGGGAGGAGGAGGAAACTACTTCTTACAAAAAGTAGTAGGATAAACTGCAATTGCCTGTGGTTTAGACTAATGTTCTAGAATGAATTTTAGTTTTTAAAGTTTTTAACCAAAACATGATTTTAACTATCAATACTTTTTGGTGCCATTAATATATGGGTTTGGTTGTAATGGATAGTGTTTAAAAACCTTATTTTTTCCTTTTGGCATTTATGTAAGTATCATTAAGGGGCAGATTTATCAAGGGTCGAATTTCGAAGTGGAAAATACTTTGAAATTCGACCATCGAATAGAATCCTCCGACATTCTAATTCGAAGTCGGAGGATTTTATTCATTGTACGTTTGTATTCCGATCGTACGATCGTACGATTTTATCATACGATCGTTCGATTTTCCTTTGAATATAAAAAACTTAGAAAATTGCTCTGGAAGGTCCCCATAGGCTAACATAGCAATTCGGCAGGTTTAAGTTGGCGAAGTATTGAAGTCAAAGTTTTTTTAAAGAAACAGTACTTCGATTATCAAATGGTCAAATAGACTAACGATTTTTACTTCGAATCGAAGTCATGGCATTTGTAATTTTAGAGAAATAGAGTTTAATTAACATAGTAACATAGGTCAAGTTCAACCTTTTAACCTGCTTAATTTCTAGATGTGGTTTCAAAAAGCTTTAAAACAAAAAATTCGACCTTTAATAAATGGGCCACCATTGGGCTGATTTATCAAACATCAAGTTTGTGTTTTTCCACAATTTGAGAAAAAATGGGGCAAAAAAAACCACGAATACGAATAAACTCAAGAATACTCATTGGAACTTTGAATAATCAGAATAAACCCCAAAAAACTTGGCAAGTAAAAGCTGGCGAGGTTCAATTTTGTGATTGTGGTTTTTTTCTTAAACGCAGAAACTTGTAAACAGGCTTCTAAATATGACTGCACTCACCTCTAATTAAGACTACATAGACTATTTTGGTAACTTTATGGCACTTATATGGCTAAGACTAATGTAGTAATATAATTATTTAAAGCATAAAAACATGAGTAGCTATATAATGGTGTTTAAAAACCTACTCTTTTGCCAGATTGCAATTACCACTAGTGTTTATTGCCGATGAATAGTGATGGACAAATTTTTTCACGAATTTCGCGGGAAATTCGCAAGTTTTTCGGCGAAGCGAAGCGGCCCAAATTCGCCCATCACTACCCATGAAACCAAGTAACATAGTCACAAAAACACTTTTAAATTAACTAATAAATTAAAGTAGGGTAAAGTAGGGTTTCCATGCTGATATATTGATGATAATATTGTTTTACGCCTTTAACGTCTTCCCTGTCTCTCACATTTTTCTCATTTATTTTAATAGTTCAAAACCACAGAATTTACATTGCTGGAACTTTCTTGCCAATGATGAAGAGTTGTTGGCAGGGAAAGGGTGAAATGTCCTACAATACAATTTTTCCCACCTTTTCTTAAATTTGCATTAGAAAAATTGTTAAAGGCTTAAAAAAGAATACTAAATTCAAATACTAAAATTAAATACTAGCATCAGTACTAGTTCCGATTATGGTTACAGTTATTTGGTGCCACATTAACTGCCATACAAATATTTGATGCCAGGAAATTGTACTTTTCAATTCACAAGCACTTAAACCGATGGTACTTGTATCCAAGCTCTTAAAATAGTCAAATAGCATGACTCTGTAAACACAGGAGGAATACTAAGTTTACTCATTTGTATGCAGCAAAGAGTGGAAGCCTGGGCAACAGTCGCCAAAGCTTGTGCTAGCAAATGTACTTTTGACATAAAGAGCTTAGAGAATTTTAAGCAAGCACAATGCAGAGACGCTGCATGTTAACAAGCGAGATGACCTTCATGGGACATAAGGGATGAGTTTATAGATAATCAATCACTTTGATCATCGGCGTTGTGGTCTCAGTTAAAGTGGTAATAAAACTGGAACAACCCACAACTCATTCATAACATCAAAATGTTATAGGTCTTTCTAGACAGAAGTACACAATACCCAGAGTGTTAACGGTCCTGAGTAGAGACTTAAATGTTCGGAAAAATTCAGTTTTATTGATGGGGTCTTTTTGCTTTAAAGGGCACCTATTAGAGTAAAATAACATCCACCAACAAAAGGGCCACAAAAATGCACCTCCTGGAGCGAGCAACCATGATTGGTCAGACATATGTGAGTCTACCGGCTCACTCATTATGTCTATGTGACGTGGAGGCCCATTTATTAAAGGTCAGATATTAGTGGTAGTAGAGCTTTTTAGGAAACCACAAAACTCTATTTCTCTAAAATCACAAATGCAATGAAAGTTATTAAAAGTTCTGAATATAAATATGAACAGTAAAAAGTGCAGAAAAAATACAAATTTCTCAAAAACCTTTTAAAAATGTGTTTTTAATTACAATAGCATCATTGCAGCTCCCACTGACTTCTATGGGATCTCAACTGCTTTTACTTGGAGTAGTTTTATATTAGAGCTTTTTTTCATGTTTTAACACTTATTTACTGGGGCAAAACATCAACATTTCAGTTTTTTTTAAATTCTATTTTTTCGAGATTTATTAAAGCCTGATGCAGCAAAAAGCCCGAATCTGAAAAACCACCATCTCAGACCTGCCGAAGTTGCGTATAAGTCAGTGGTAGTCAGACTGGGGGCCCAGGGCCCACCGAGGCTGTTGTCTCAGGGCTTACCACAACTGCCCTGGACCCCCTCAAATGCAAAACTTGCTCCACCCCCACTACCTTTTTCTTTTCAAGGTCCCGCCGTGGGGCCAGGAAGGGAGGTCAGAAGCAGTGCTGTTGCACAGTGGTGTAACTATAAAACAGCTAAAGCAAAATCTCCCTGCTCACAGTTTGCCACCGCCAAGATCGCCACAAGTCATTGAGTGGAAGGGGCAGAGCTGAGGTTGTCAGACTAGCTATAGGAGAGGTCAGCATGTTTGGGGTATAGACAATGGTATAAATCTTGCGCAAAAATACAATATACTCCGGATGCGCAAAATACAAAGGGATTCCACCCCAAAATAATATTAAAACAATCAACTTGATATGCGCTTCCGTTTAAAAATAAATACACCAACTTTTAGTGTCCCCAAAATGTCCCAAAGATTCCCTGTATTCCACCGGGGTCCGGAGCCAGAGAAAATATCCCAAAGATCGCTTCCACAGCTGGCGATCGCTCCTGAGCTTTAAAACAGAAAAAAGACAAAGACCGCACCAATGTGAAATATTCTCAAAGCCGGTATCAGGGCCCTGCTTGGTTACTACTTACAGGATTTCCCAGACACGGCTCACACACAGGAACAGATCTGCAGTGCGGTGAGGCTCAGCTTGTCTTCCTAAGCGATGTCGCTAAAGCTTTCACAATCCCACGATATGCTGCGCTCGCTGCCCTTGCGATTCCGCTCCTGGACGTTCAAGTTGCCTCGTGTTCCACAGTCTCAGCGTCCTCCTATCCACTTCCCAGGTCAGTCAGGGTCAGGTACTCACGGGTTGGTAAGAGGGTAGGGGGTGCCTTGTACTAGTCTCATTTGGGTCCCGGGCTGTGCGAACCCTGCAAGAGCAATTGGAAAAAGCAAAGGAGAGCCTGAAAAACGTAGACGAAAACATAAAGAAATCAACCGGCCGGGACCCAAATGAGACTAGCACAAGGCACCCCCTACCCTCTTACCAACCCGTGAGTACCTGACCCTGAGTGACCTGGGAAGTGGATAGGAGGACGCTGAGACTGTGGAACACGAGGCAACTTGAACGTCCAGGAGCGGAATCGCAAGGGCAGCGAGCGCAGCATATCGTGGGATTGTGAAAGCTTTAGCGACATCGCTTAGGAAGACAAGCTGAGCCTCACCGCACTGCAGATCTGTTCCTGTGTGTGAGCCGTGTCCGGGAAATCCTGTAAGTAGTAACCAAGCAGGGCCCTGATACCGGCTTTGAGAATATTTCACATTGGTGCGGTCTTTGTCTTTTTTCTGTTTTAAAGCTCAGGAGCGATCGCCAGCTGTGGAAGCGATCTTTGGGATATTTTCTCTGGCTCCGGACCCCGGTGGAATACAGGGAATCTTTGGGACATTTTGGGGACACTAAAAGTTGGTGTATTTATTTTTAAACGGAAGCGCATATCAAGTTGATTGTTTTAATGTTTGGGGTATAACCTGGGCTCCCTGAAGATTTAGTTGTAGTTATGCCACTGCTGCCACAGCAACAGCTTTATGCAGTGGAGAGTCTGGGCCAGCCAGATTTTTTCCTGGTGTCCAGCCAGCCCAGTCTGACCCTGGTACCAAAAATAGATGGAGAAGGCGCGCACACCCTTTTAAATTGAATTACAGGGTGCTAATCCATAGGTGACTCCCCATAAGGGTCTCCATAATGATATACAACTACTGCAGATAATGGATAGCACACCTGATTTGAAAAACCAAAATTAATTTATTACAAAAAAGAAAAAAATATACACAAAGAAAATACACAAAACATAATCGAAAATCAAAAATGAGCCCAACGCGTTTCGACCTTAAGGGTCTTCATCAGGGGCACAAAATAAACAAAAAAAACAAAAAAAAACAAAAAAAAACAAAAAATCAAAAAGGCCTTTTTGATTTTTTGTTTATTTTGTGCCCCGATGAAGACCCTTAAGGTCGAAACGCGTTGGGCTCATTTTTGATTTTCGATTATGTTTTGTGTATTTTCTTTGTGTATATTTTTTTCTTTTTTGTAATAAATTAATTTTGGTGTGCTATCCATTATCTGCAGTAGTCTGACCCTGGTGGCAGAGAACCCTATCCTATCTTGAAGTTTCTATGGTCTGCACTGGAATTAGCCCGACAATCTGACCATTTTGAGCTTTTCAGGCAGAAATATTTGGGATTTTTGGGAAAAAGCACGAAAAAATTTAGCAATTTTTTCCCCCCAAAAATTCAAGTTTTTAGTAAAACTACTGTTGACCTTTAATAAATAACCCCCGTAATAAATATTGAATGTTTTGTTTTAGAGAAATTTTGAAAAATTCTAATTTTTAGAGAAAAAAATATGATTTGGGAAAAAAAGGAAATATGAATGTAAGTAAATAGGCACCGTAGAATGCCAACATAGCCAGCTGAACTGGAGCAGTGCTTGTAAGGAAAATTTCATGGTTTATCACATGAAAATTCTGTTGCAGTCTAATGGGAAAAACTAGAACTGAATTAGGAGAAAAGTGTCGTCTTCGAATTGAATCTCATCCATGACTTTTCACATGATAAACCATGTTATAACTTTTACTCACGGAATTGAATCTGCCCTGAAAACTCCTGGACGAGATAAAAAAAAAAACTTTTCTCCTCAGTTCCCATTTTTTCCTGTAGACTTCAATAGAGTTTTCACATGATAAACAGTGAGATAAATTTTTCCAAATTTAATTGCAACTCAAATTGAATCTCGCCGCTTTCGTCAAAGTCACCGCGTGTCAACAGTATTCGGACGCCCATTGACTTTAGCACAACAACTAAATTGACGGTGAAGTGAAATGGGAGAAATTTGTCCATCAGTAATGTATGTGACAGAATATCCAATGAAGTCTATCTGTTGAGAGATATGACCTCTAGTCCTTATTCTCACTTTTCTGCCATCTTTCTATTTTCTCCCCATTTAGGGCAGAGAGGTGGACCTGTTAAAGGGACGAGGTCTAATTCTTTAAAACACAGAACAATGTAAATAAGACTTTCACATTCCCATTGAGGCTTCCATACATCTAGTCAGACTTTATGTTAAGTGGCGTGAGAGTACTCTCATGTTTAACATACACATCATTCAAAATATATTGCTTGTTAAATCCAAGCCAGCATTTTAGCATTTTGTCTTCAAAGTTTTGATCCTCTTTATTTCATTATAGCTGAAATTATGGATTGCATTTGCAATGAACATAGTATAGTGCCTTCTAATCATGTTGAAACTCTTTTAAGTAGGTAATGAATGGAAAACTCGTTGGGGCTCATTCACTAAGCTGGAGTGAAGGAATAGAGGAAAATAGAGGAAAAAAACTTTGAATGTTTTTTTTTGGCTACTTCGACCATCGAATTGGCTACTTCGACCTTCAACTACAACCTATGACTTTGAATCGAACGATTCGAACTAAAAATCGTTTGACTATTCGACTATTCGATAGTCAAAGTACTGTCTCTTTAAAAAAACTTCGACTCCCTAGTTCGCCACCTAAAACCTACCGAGGCCAATGTTAGCCTATGGGGAAGGTCCCCATAGGCTTAACAAGGTTTTTTTGATCAAAGGAATTTCGTTCGATCGATGGATTCAAATCCTTCGAATAGAAGGATTTAATCGCGCTAAATCCTTCAACTTCGATATTCGAAGTCAAAGTATTTCAATTCGGCAGTCGAATATCGAGGGTTAATTAACCCTCGATATTCGACCCTAGGTAAATGTGCCCCTATGTATTGGTAGACTGCAACCGTAGTGAGATGCTAGACATTGTATTTCAATAATTAAATACAAAAAATAGGGGGGCATAAGTATAATGAACATAATACTTAGAAATAACATACTTATTTTGCCTATAAAGAGCCACTAGAAATATTGTTTCCTCCTTTGCATTGCGCTGGATGTTATAGAGTAGAATTTATAGCTGTACACTGATATACTTATTTGAGGAAGCGAAGACTCCCTAAACCTTCCTCTAAGCTCAGAACTTGATTATAATTTAAATCAGGAAAAAGGAATTTCCTGTTTTTGCAAAGGGATAAGAAAATATAATAAAAAAGGTATTATGGATAGAGTTATTGAAGTGAAATAAAAGTAGAATCTCCTCCTTTGATTGCTGAATTCAAAGACATCCGCACAGCACTAGCAGAGCAGTAGTTTATTGCTACAAATAACCTAAACCCCATGTGTACACATACTGTACATCTGTCTTGTAAACCTTGAAGAAAGTGTGTTTTTATACATAAAAATATCTGTAACACTAATTTGGTTACTGTCTCTTTAAATCACCACTTACCCTTGGCAATCCAGGGGCCCTGAGTCCCTTTTGCATTGAAAAGTACTGGGAACTGGGAATTACAGCGCAGTGCCTCCACCTAGTGAACACTGAGGAAGACACCTCAGGGGGTTACACTAGGAATAATAAAATACACAGTTTGCAATTTGAACCAATATAAACTTTATATAAACAAAAGTAAACACTTGGGCAACTAATACACTCTGCACTCCTACACTGGGGACACGTGGGACACTCCCTAAACCACTATTAGGTGCTTAACTGTTGCTTCACACAGTCCTTGGTAGATATCACAGTCCTTGGTAGATATCACAGTCCCAATCCTCCTGAAGGGGTTAATAATCACACAGTTCAAATGATTTGTCCCTTCCCCAGAGCTCTTACTCCCCAGGTAGCGCTACCTTATTCCCCAAAAGTACCTCTCCCTTTTGAATGTTGGCAGCAGCTCTCTTGTAGCAGGTAAAGGGTTAAAAGCTGTCTTCAGTATGGGGCCCCACGCTTGTATCCGTGCCAGTATCCTCCCTTGGGTGGCTCACTCACCGGGGTGCTCTCAGAGGAATTCACACAGGAGATCACACACAGCTCTGCAGCAGAATCAGTCTCACTAGTGGCACCTTTCTCCTTCTGAGTTTGCAGCAACTTGGCAGGGGACAGGCTGGGCTCAATCTCCCCAGATTCAGCAGCTTCTTCTCTGCACCTCACAGTCTTACAGCTACTCACGCTGGCTCTCTCAGCTCTCTTCCTGGGAGACCCTGTGCTTTTGGCTCCAAAGTCAGGCACACCCTTTCTCCCCAGGATGCACTGGGGTTCCCAGCCAATCGGGTCACTATCCAGCATGCAACTGGGCTGGATGATGTCACTGGAAGACAAACAGGGGAAGGATTCTTCCTGTCCCCTACATTCTCCCCTTGGACAAACCAGCAACGACCTCGCTTGCCGTATGCCCTGGCATGCCTGAACAGTAAAACAATCAATAATGTTGGTGTCACTACTGTTACCTGAGACCCTAACATTTGCCCTACATGAAGACCTGCGCTTACCCAGACCCAGTCCTTTAGATCTATCGGGGGTATCAGAGGTTTCAGGGACCACCTTCATGCCAATAGGGTTCTCCACAGTAGTCTTCTCTCGACTCAACACATTATCCTCTTCAAGGGAGTCACTCTCACAGATGGAAGGCTCATAATAAGACTTCTGTACTGTAACATTTTTGTAAGTCTTACAATTCCGGGCCTGATGACCCATCACTTGGCACTTGTAACATCTTCCAAAGAAACTTCTACGCCTGCGGCGTACTTTACACAGTGCAGATTGGGTTTCACCTTCATCAGGAACTGGACAGTTTGGCTGGATGTGGCCAAGCTTGCCACACCGGTAACACTTAGGAATTTTCTTAGTCTCAGCTGGGGGTGGTCTGGCTCTCTCTGACAGTTGAGCTTTTAACTCCTCCAACTCTTTGCGAAGCTTCTTGTTTTCCTCCAACAGTTTAGCATCAGCAGGGGATTTCTCTGTATGCCCTGAAGTGGGACTTCGTCTGACCCTCACATAGGCATCCGCCTCCTCTCGCCGCACTCTCTCCATCAGAGCAATGTACCCAGGGGGTAACTTATCCTGGTAGTGTGCTCTAATTGTCATGGCAACAGGGTCACTATTCAGGGTCCCTCTCTTCAATTGGCGAATTCTCAGAGGATCCATTTCACCGTCTGTAATTGCACCACGGCTCACTAGCAGTCTCAGCCCTTGTTCTAGCCGCACAAGATAAACAGACAAATCTTCCTTCTCTTTTTGAAAGGTAGAGTGGAAGCGATGAAGCATCTCTGTAGCACTCTCTACAGGGCCAAACGTCACCTCCAGGACTTCAATCAGATCACCTGAAGTAGCATCAGGGTGGCCAACCATATAGGATTTAACAACATCCACGGCAGGACTGCGGAGACTCTCAAGGATCTTCCTTCTCATAGTCGTCTCGGGGCCAGTCCAATCTCTCACGGACACAACAGTGGAGTCTCTCCAGCTCTCAAAGGACTCTTCACCAGTAGGTACAGGATCTGTGCCGGAAAACACTTTAAGTCTCTTAAAATTACCATTCCAGGCCAGCTGTGTTAGTTGGTCAGTCAGTTGTCCCAGCGCGCTCACAATCTCTGGGGTATCCAGCCGGCCACCAGAGCTATGCCGACTCCCCTTGGAGACCACGCTCTCACAGGATGGACATCTCTTTACTTGACTCTTCCCAGCTGGTGAATCAAACAATGTCTTGTCCCGCAACACACTTTCCTGTGCCTTCACAGCATACTGAGTAGTAAGGGCATCACCCTGGGAAGTTAACTCATCTGCATCATCAGACATATCAGGCAGAACAATCTTCCAGGGCCCTTCACTTTCAGCATCAATATCAGGGGGAACCCGGTCACGATCTATCTCTTTAGGGCTTTCTATAAGAACATTTAGTAGGACCCCAGCAGAATCTCTCCGTGACGCAGCCACTCTTGGGCGGTAAAAAGTCTGTTCCCCATCGAGAATTTGGTAAATAAATTCTTCTTTCACTCTGGGCACCATAGGCCCTACAGCGGCAACCTTTCGAGGGTTAAGTCCCAATGCAGTACACCACTGGCGAACAGTTTGTGGAGTTTCAAATGAAGACATATTTTCATCAAACATATCCAGCTTCCCAGTCGACATCTCAGCAGTGCCTCCAAAATGTAACACTAATTTGGTTACTGTCTCTTTAAATCACCACTTACCCTTGGCAATCCAGGGGCCCTGAGTCCCTTTTGCATTGAAAAGTACTGGGAACTGGGAATTACAGCGCAGTGCCTCCACCTAGTGAACACTGAGGAAGACACCTCAGGGGGTTACACTAGGAATAATAAAATACACAGTTTGCAATTTGAACCAATATAAACTTTATATAAACAAAAGTAAACACTTGGGCAACTAATACACTCTGCACTCCTACACTGGGGACACGTGGGACACTCCCTAAACCACTATTAGGTGCTTAACTGTTGCTTCACACAGTCCTTGGTAGATATCACAGTCCTTGGTAGATATCACAGTCCCAATCCTCCTGAAGGGGTTAATAATCACACAGTTCAAATGATTTGTCCCTTCCCCAGAGCTCTTACTCCCCAGGTAGCGCTACCTTATTCCCCAAAAGTACCTCTCCCTTTTGAATGTTGGCAGCAGCTCTCTTGTAGCAGGTAAAGGGTTAAAAGCTGTCTTCAGTATGGGGCCCCACGCTTGTATCCGTGCCAGTATCCTCCCTTGGGTGGCTCACTCACCGGGGTGCTCTCAGAGGAATTCACACAGGAGATCACACACAGCTCTGCAGCAGAATCAGTCTCACTAGTGGCACCTTTCTCCTTCTGAGTTTGCAGCAACTTGGCAGGGGACAGGCTGGGCTCAATCTCCCCAGATTCAGCAGCTTCTTCTCTGCACCTCACAGTCTTACAGCTACTCACGCTGGCTCTCTCAGCTCTCTTCCTGGGAGACCCTGTGCTTTTGGCTCCAAAGTCAGGCACACCCTTTCTCCCCAGGATGCACTGGGGTTCCCAGCCAATCGGGTCACTATCCAGCATGCAACTGGGCTGGATGATGTCACTGGAAGACAAACAGGGGAAGGATTCTTCCTGTCCCCTACATATCCTTACAGCTAGAATGCCATACTAGACACAGGCTTTAGTAGATAACACCCAGTGCATGGGATTCTGGACATGTATAGAATCTTGTTTAATCCATAAATCATCAAATGCAGCACTGACTTTCTTTCCTCTATGCTGTAAGTGTATTTGTGAGGTGATTTCACAAGGTAGTGATTTAATAAAACTGCTTTCTCTGTCTAGCTATTGGTATTGCCAAATGACTCCAGCTGTTGGACCCTGATAGACCCCACGTGGAGGTGTATGGTATGAATAGCAAGTGGTCTGTAGAACATTTTCTAATTGGACCAGTGTTGTTAGTGGAGTACCGCAGGGCTCTGTACTTGGTCCTTTGCTTTTCAACTTGTTTATTAATGACCTGGAGGTGGCCATTGAAAGTACTGTTTCTATTTTTGCAGATGAGACTAAATTGTGCAGAACTATAGGTTCCATGCAGGATGCTGCCACTTTGCACAGTGATTTGTCTAAACTGGAAAACTGGGCAGCAAACTGGAAAATGAGGTTCAATGTTGATAAATGCAGGTTATGCACTTTGGCAAAAATAATATAAATGCAAGTTATACACTAAATGGCAGTGTGTTGGGAGTTTCCTTAAATGAGAAGGATCTTGGGGTCTTTGTAGATAACAAGTTGTCTAATTCTGGGCAGTGTCATTCTGTGGCTACTAAAGCAAATAAAGTTCTGTCTTGTATAAAAAAGGGCATTAACTCAAGGGATGAAACATAATTGTGTCTCTTTATAGGTCCCTGGTGAGGCCTCATCTGGAGTATGGGGGCAGTTTTGGACTCCAGTCCTTAAGAGGGATATAAATGAGCTCGAGAGAGTGCAGAGACTAAGTGCAACTAAACTGGTTAGAGGGAGGGAAGAGTTAAATTATGAGGGGAGACTGTCAAGGTTGGGGTTGTTTTCTCTGGAAAAAAGGCGCTTGTGAGGGGACATGATTAGACTTTACAAGTACATTAGAGGACATTATAGACCAATAGCAGGGGACCTTTTTACCCATAAAGAGAATCACGTACCAGAGGCCTCCCCTTCAGACTAGAAGAAAAGAAGTTTCATTTAAAGGAACAGAGTAGGGGGTTCATCACAGTGAGGACAGTGAGGTTGGGGAATGCACTGCCGGGTGATGATTCAGTTAATGACTATAAGAGGGATTTGGATGATTTCTTGGACAGACATAATACAAAGGCTATTGTGATACTAAACTCTATAGTTAGTATAGATATGGGGATATATCATTTATGTGACAGTAGGGAGGGGTGTGTGTATGGGGCTGGGTTTTCATTTGGAGGGGTTGGACTTGATGGACTTTGTCTTTTTTGAACCAGATTTAACTATGTAACTATGTAACTATGTAACTATGTATTCCAAGGGCTTTTTCAGTCATGACAAGGTTTTGCAAAAAATGAATTTTGCAAGTCTCCATAGGTTTAGCGCTATTCATCTTATACTAAGGTCTGTAGGCTAGGTTGGTGAGTACAAATTTGATGCATTCAGATCTTTTTTTCATGGTTTTGTTCAGTTTTTTGGGTTCAGTTTTTTTAAAGGTAAGCAAAATATTCAAAATTCATAAAATGAAAAGTTTATTTGAAATTTAAAAACCGTTGAAATGGACTAATTAGAATTTGCTAAAGGTGTACCTTTGTATATCTGTAGAAATGCAGATTTGTGCAGCATGTTTGCCTGGAGATATCACACTCCCCTTTTGGTTCTTTCGCTTTTAGCGATGGCTGCAGGAGGAATTGCATTTGAAGCGAATCTGGACTTAGCGTCAGCATTCTCCAAATTACAAATCAAACAGAAGATAATGTTTTTTTAATCTTTGCCTATATTAACCTCATATGGATAGCCGTTAGCAGGTACTCCCAAGTCTATGGGTGCCTATGATTAAGTACTTTCTAGTGAAGAGCAAATCTTACCAGTTTTGCTTCTCCAAAACCGCAAACAATTAGCCTAACTTAATGAAGTCAAAGGGCGTTTTTAAATATTAGCTTCTATGCTTTGCAATGAAATATTTTGCTCATCCCTTGTGCTAGATAAGCATGAAACATGTTAGGCTTTCCAAATAGGGTTAAAATCGCTTTTAATGTGCGGGGTGGGGTTTAAAAAGATGTGAGGTGGCCAGGGTGGAGATAAGTGATTAACAGGACTGGGTTAACTTTTTTGATTTATCCCAATGAAAATCACAATAGTAGGTATGTATAATTTTAATTTTGAAACACTATTAGGACACGCAGCACTGTACAATGAGTATTAGTGGTTTTAATTATGAGTATTTATTTGTTAAAGGGATACTGTCATGGGAAAAAAAAATTTTTTCAAAATGAATCAGTTAATAGTGCTGCTCCAGCAGAATTTTGCAAAACAGATTTTTTTATATTCAATTTTGAAATCTGACATGGGGCTAGACATATTGTCAATTTCCCAGCTGCCCCCAGCCATGTGACTTGTGCTCTGATAAACTCCAATCACTCTTTACTGCTGTACTGCAAGTTAGAGTGATATCACCCCTTCCCTTTTCCGCCCCAGCAGCCAAACAAAAGAACAATGGGAAGGTAACCAGATAGCAGCTCCCTAACACAAGATAACAGCTGCCTGGTAGATCTAAGAACAACACTCAATAGTAAAATCCAGGTCCCACTGAGACACATTCAGTTACATTGAGAAGGAAAATCAGCAGCCTGCCAGAAAGCATTTCTCTCCTAAAGTGCAGGCACAAGTCACATGACCAGGGACAGCTGGGAAATTGACAAAATGTCTAGCCCCATGTCAGATTTCAAAATTAAATATAAAAAAATCTGTTTGCTCTTTTGAGAAATGGATTTCAGTGCAGAATTCTGCTGGAACAGCACTATTAACTGATGTGTTTTGAAAAAAACATGTTTTCCGATGACAGTATCCCTTTAAGCTCTTTTAATTTACCCCATTATGTATTCTACCTATATAATGATATAGATAATATAATATATATAATAATTAAAAAAAAAAAAAAAATATATATATATATATATATATATATATATAAATATATATATATATATACACACAAGATGTGCATGTATGTGATATATATATCGTTTTTTATATTTATTTTTCTATGCAGAATGCAGCAAAATGCAAACAACAAATCTGTTTTTACAGCTTCATTTCCAACTCCAATTAGTTATTAAATTGGAGCGTGCAAGGGAGCTTTAGGGTATGTCAAATATTAATAAATGCTAAAAGAGCTTACAATGAAAGTAAAGTTTGAAGTAACCTTAAAACCCAGAGCCTAAGCACGCAGGTCCCTCTTTGTTTGGGCACCTGAGATTATAAATGTTTTGTTCTTGGATTTTAGCACTTATAAATATTTGATTTCCCTTCAAAATGTTCTTCTTGTCTTGTTGTCTCTGGAAGTTCATCCAGCCCTGCGCATCTCATTTGGTCAGTCTTACTCATATAATGATCTCTGTTTGCCACCGTTGGTCTATTTGTAGTGATTTGTAGAGTTCAATGTAAACTCTGAATAAACTGCTGCTCACTTTATGCTTCCATATTATTATTTATTGATGCTTATTAATGTCAGGGACAGAAGTTGTTGATGCCGTTTAGTACATTGTTTGCCTCGTTTATCTGCCTGGACATTTTGGAAAAAAACATAAAGTGTACATCATAGTGTTTATTTCCAGGTAAAATATTTTGTAAATTGTATGCAGCTTCTAGCCAATTGCAGTGCATGACGTCCCAGTGTGGCCATAGAAAGAATATGGTGTAAGAAAAGAAAATGATTGAGTTGCATTTTTCCAAACATTTTGCTGAAGGTCACAATTTTTGCTTTGAAATATCTGTAAATAAATCTAAAAATATGTATAGGGAAGTGGATATACAGTAGCTACAGCAAACACTTGTATCAGGATTCCATCTATTAGTATGCTTGAGTACATATGTGTTGTTATTTTAATTTGTCTCACGACTTCCATTCTACAAGTTTGTTATATTTAGAGGGTTATTTACTAAAATCCAAATTAATTTCATTTTTAAATAAGAAAAAATGACCAAACTCTAATACCGGATTTGACCTTATTTATTATTAAAAAAGTTCAATTTAATCGGTTCGCCTAAAAACTCAATAAATTTGAGCGAAAACCAAAATTGTACGATTTTTTTCAGGCTTTTTTCCAAAAAAGCCCCAATTTTTCGGATTTTCAGGATAATTCCAGTGCAGACCACAGAAACTTCAAAACAGAATAGGGACCCATTGACACAACCTCGGCAGGTCTGAGATGGTGGATTTTCTGATTCGGGCTTTTTGCTGCACGAAGCTTTGATAAATCTCGAAAAGAGTTATTAAAACAATTTGAAAATGTGAGTTTTGCCCCAAAAAGCCCAACCAGAGTTTAGTAAATAACCCCCTAAATCTCCCAGTGTGGTCATCTCATTTGCGTTCCTCAGTTATTAAGCAGGACCCATCCATTGTAAAGCTGTGGTGATAAGGTTAAATGAAGCTATGAATGTGCCTGAAGACCGGTAGTGCAAGGTGGCGGGTGGAGCAGGAAGAAGAGCTCAACCTGGACCTGCCCACCACCCACAACCGGAGGTGCAAGGTCTTTAAACCCAAGCAGGACCGCCATCAGAAATCACAGGGCCCCATACGACAAGATTTCCTGGGCCCCCTGGGCTGCGCCCACCGCAAGCCCCACCTACAGGTCCGCCCTCCCCACCCCACTGGTCCGCTCCCCACCACACAGTAAAAAACCAAAAAAATAATGGTGGCTAGGGTTCCCACATGTTTATAAAAAATAAAAAGATATTGGTGGTCAGGGCCCCCCATAAAAAAAAACTTTTGTGGCCAGGGCCCCCCATTAAAAAATATTGGTGGCTAGGACCCCACATGAGAAAAAAAAAAAAAAAAATTGGTGGCCAGGGCCCCTTAAACGTCTATGCCTTCCCGAAGTCAGAATCTCTCAAAAGAAGGGGGCCCGGCCAATAAAGTAAGTGTGGCATGGCTGGGCCCCCCTTACCCTCGGGCCGCCTACAACTCTCCCCCCTGTCCCCCCTTGATGGCTGCCCTGAACACAAGTGTGCACCCCCTTGACTCGACCCACAGAGGTGCTTTGTCTGTTTACAGTATATAACATATTTAATGCTGCCTCTTTGTCTCTGATTTCCTTCCTCACCCCAAAAATACAAAGGAAGTACATTTTTAACCATAGTAGGCAACTAAGACTAGCACCACTGGGTAACGACTGATGTGAATGATTTGTAATCTCTGTAAAACACTATAGCAACAATATATTAATAAAGTATAAAAAAGGATATTAAAACAATTGTTTGCATTGCTTGCTTGGTGGATTATTCTGATGCTAATTCTCTTATCTGCCTATACAGGTATGGGACCTGTTATCCAGAATGATTGGGACCTGATGTGTTCTGGATAATGGATCTTTCTGTAATTTGGATCTTCATACTTGAAAATCATGTAAACATTAAATAAACCCAATAGGCTGGTTCTGCTCCCAATAAGGATTAATTATATCTTAGTTGGGATCAAGTACAAGCTACCATTTTATTATTACTGAGAAAAAGGAAATAATTTTTAAAAATTTGGATTATTTGATTATAAAGGAGTCCATGGGAAACAGTCTTTCCATAATTCGGAGCTTTCTGGATAACGGGTTTCCGGGTAACAGATCCCATACCTGTAACTATATTTAACTTACATGTTCTTATTCTTATTCCAGTATGTAGGCTTTGTTCAATGGCTCCATCACTTGAGAAATATTCTATATATATCTACATTTATTTGTCTCTGCTTTCCTTCACCATTCTTGGAATAATCTTTAACTAGGATAGAATAGTCTCCCAGTATATTAGAATTTTCAGTGCATCAGAGATTATTTATCTGGAATGTGTGGGACCTCAAGTATTATAGACTTGTAAATAGGGAGTTACTAGTGGGAGAGTATAGGATATTGCTCCACAGCACAGAAAACAAAGAACTGCTCTTAGAGCCAAACAGGTGTCTCTGACTCAAGGCCAGGGATAGTAGTAAACAAGGCTTAAGAACAGAATCCATCAAAGTCAGGGGGTTCTTCTCATTGTAAACTGTGACAACATGCATACATTTAAAATCCCACTTAAAATTCAATGCATTTATAATAGATCCCTTTCTGATATCATGCCAATAGTGCAATTCATCTTTGTTATCCAATTAAAACCAATTATAAAAAAAGCCACCATTCTCATAGTATATTTCCATATCTTCCAGACTACTTTCAGCTGCATTCTCTGCAGATCTGTGTTTAAACGAGAACTGGAAAAAAAAAAACCAGAGGAGGTCAAGAGTTTTCACTGGTTCATCGGTGTTGTATATTTATCGATGTTAATGTCAGAGAAAATTGCACATTGCAGCACCCTACTGTACTTAAAGATGGCAATTTGCAGCAGTCAGAGATTTTGCTTTGAATGAGGCTTCGCCGTATGTGAACGGGATAGGAAGTGGCTCCAACGCACGATTTAACGGGCAGTTCCATGGACATTTGTTCTGTAATATATAAATCAAATAAAAGTACTCTGGGTTGAAGTGTAACCTGGTGTTGTGCTGCAAATAATAGATTTACATGCTGTGCCATTAATCTCAAGTGTCAGCTTTTCTGGTGGCCTGTGTGTTTTGGCTGCAAATGTTGTTGCAGATCACAATAAAATTACAGCTCTCATGGAGACCGGTGCTCAAGTGGCTGTGGAAAGTGCTGTTGCTAATGCTATCATTTTCATCAGGTACTTTACATAATCCTTGTGAAATGTAGGAGAAATAAGTATTTTTTTTTAAAATGCTACACAGAAATCTGCAGCTCTACATCCTATGGAATTATAGTTGAGATACCGTAAGCGATGGGGGCAACTGTACTTATGTGTACGTTTGGTATAATCATTGCCATGCAAAGGATATTTGTTTATATAAATATAGATAAAACGTGTGCACATATCTATATATCTGTATACATATAAATATATGAATGAATATCTATGTGTCTTTTTATATCAGATTTTTATATAATAATTAAATAATTAATTGAAAATACGTGCTTCAGTCAGTGATCAACTCAACAGTAATATCAATGAGTGAGTAGCACTGTTACAGTCCACCCATTACCATTGCCATGTATAGAGAAAGATGATTTTATATACAGTAAGGGGCATATTTATCAAGGGTCGAATTTCAAATAAAAAAAAACGTCGAAATTCTAATTCAAAAAGACCAACCGAAATTAAGTCAAAGTTTTTAATAGGTCCATTTTTGATCTAATAGGTCCGTATTCATAGTATGAAACAAAGGAATAGCACATTTGATCGATTTCGATTCAACATCAATCCCAAAAAATCTTAGATTTTTCAAAGTCCATCAATTGACTCCAAATAATAATAATCCAAGTAAATTTCGATATTCAAATTTTTTAATTTTTTTCAAATTCAAATTGAATTTGGACTATTCCCTAGTCGAAGTAAAAAAATAGCTTTTCTCATTCGAAAATATACCTCGACCTTTGATAACTCTACATCTAAATGTAATAGGATTCGCCATATTCTAGGGCGCACAGCAAGGCATAATGGGCAAATCCGGATTAATTGGTGCTAGAAGTAAGTGATTAAGCCAAGTGTTCCCTTATGACAGATAAAAAAATACACTATATAAAATATCTGGCAACCTGCTTTTCCATCATCTCATTCCCAAGCCAAGGTTATTGATATGAAATTAGTGTCTTTTGGTCTTGCTGCTTTAATAGCCTTTACTCTTCTGGATGAGTTTTTATAACACAACATGTTGAAAAATTGTTACTTGGTTTTAGGGATGTAGCGAACTGTTCGCCGGCGAACTAGTTCGCGCGAACTTCGACTGTTCGCGTCCGCCGCAAGTTCGCGAACGTCGCGCGACGTTCGCCAATAGGCGTTCGCGTCAAAATCGTTCGACCATTCGACCATTCGATCGCTAAAATCGAACGATTTTCGTTCGAATCGAACGATCGAAGCCATTGGATTGAATGAAATCATTAGATCGAATGGCTTCGATCGTTCGATTCGAACGAAAATTGTTCGATCGAACGATTAAAATCCTTCGATCGTTCGAATCGAACGATTTTCGGATGTTCGAAGTTCGCGAACTGTTCGCGAACTGTTCCCATTTTTTGCCGGTGTTCGCGAACGGCGTTCGCGAACACATACTCGGCAGTTCGCTACATCCCTACTTGGTTTTCCTTCATTCAGCCACAAGAGCATTATTTAGATATTGAGGTTTGGCTCCATGATCACCCCACAGGTATACAGTTGGGTTGGCATCAGGTTTATTTTATAGGCAGACCAGTCAGGTTTTTTTCAATCCCATCTCAGCATATCAATTCTGTATGCTTGCTGTTGTAACAAAGTAGAAGGCACAGTCAATAAACTATAGGCAATAATACGGTTGGCTTTCATTGGGAAACTGGACCCTAGCCCAAACCATGAAAAGAATCTCAAATCAGTTTTCTCCTCTACCTCAACAGCTTGACCTTACTCATTCTTGTAGTGTTTTCCGGGTATCTGCCCAACCCAGACTCATCCATCAACCTGCCAGATGGAAGGGTGTGATTCATCACCCATAAAAACCCCATGCTCCAATCAAACCTGTCCCGATGCTGATTCCAGAGACTCTGAGTTCTGCAGTGAGTGTTCCAGTTGAGGATGTCATTTAGAGCATCTGGATACCTTTGGCCAGAAATATGTTTGAATATTTTGGCAATATATTGCATAAATGGTCATAATGCTACAATGTTTGCAGGATTCTGATTTAGTTAAAATACTCTAAAATAAAAATTGCAAACATTTCTATGGTTATTTGTAATTGTTATTTACAATTTTTAAACTTGTCTGATGACTCTGGAACTGCTACTGGCCTTGTTAGGCAAAAGCAGCACTTGCTTGGAAAGCCTGAGCTTACATTTGCCTGAGTTCTGACCTTCCATCAGCGGTAGTTCCTCCATGTCACGGATTTGTCTGTATTTACATGCAATCAATTTATGGGACAGTCTTAACTTAGAAAAAAAGTTGAAAAAAAGCTATAACTTAGAACTTAACTTAATGCAGAGTAGGCCAAGTTGGTGATGATGACTGAAGTGATTGCTAGTGAGTTAGTGTAGCTTTATGTACTGTTCCTAAAATATATCCCCTATGGTTCTGTTCTGCTGTGCAGAGTAAGTTTGTACTGACAAACGTAAAGGAGTATTTATTATATTTACATAAAATTTGCATACACAAAACAGACAGGGGGGATAAACGATCACCGATTTTGACTTTAATAATTTTGACTTCATAAATGGAAAAAAAAGACATAACGAACTGTACTTGTAATTGCATTTGGTACACAGAAGCTGTTTTCATAAAAGGTCCCCTAATATATTATGATGAAACAGTATTCCTGGGCAGTATATGCCTGTACAGGTATGGGACCTGTTATCCAGAATGCTTGGGACCTGGGGTTTTCCAGATAATGGATCTTTCTGTAATAAGGGTCTTCATGCCTTAAGTCTACTAGAAATTAATTTAAACATTAAATAAAGCCAATAGGCTGGTTTTGCTTCCAATAAGGATTAATTATATCTTAGTTGGGATCAAGTACAAGCGACTGTTTTATTATTACACAGAAAAAGGAAATCATTTTTAAAAATTTGTATTATTTGGATAAAATGGAGTCTATGGGAGACAGCCTTTCCGTAATTCAGAGCTTTCTGGATATCGGGTTTCAGGATAAGGGATCCTATACCTGTACTACTATTACGTCTACTTTTCAACTACTGCTTAGGGGCAAATTTACCTAGGGTCGTAAATCGAGGGTTAAGTAACCCTCGATATTCGACTGCCAAATTAAAATCCTTCAACTTTAAATATCGAAGCTGAAGGATTTAGCGCAATTCGTTCAATCCAAGGAATAATCGTTCGATCAAGCGCTTAAATCCTTCGAATCGAATGATTCGAAGGATTTTAATCCATCGATCGAAGGATTATCCTTCGATCAAAAAATTGATAGGAAGCCTATGGGGACCTTCCCCATAGGCTAACATTGGCCTCAGTAGGTTTTAGGTGGCGAACTAGGTGGTCGAAGTTTTTTTTAAAGAGACAGTACTTCGACTATCAAATGGTCGCATAGTCGAACAATTTTTCGTTCGAATCGTTTGATTCAAAGTCAAAGGTTGAAGTCGAAGGTCGAAGTAGCCCATTCGATGGTCAAAATAGCCAAAGAAACACTTCGAAATTCAAAGTATTTTTCCTCTATTCCTTCACTCGAGCTAAGTGAATGGGCCCCTTAGATTTAGAAACAAATCAGGTTGTGTGACCCCCTTCAACACGATGCCCACAAAATATTGCATATCTGTGTACCCACACACACCAATACCAACACACCTTGTGTACAGCTATGGGACGTGTTATTCAGAATGCTCGGGACTTGAGGTTTTCCACATAAGGTATATTTTTGCAATTTGGATCTTCATACCTTAAGTCTACGTAAAAATAATTTTTGTATTAAGTAAGCCCACTTTGATGGTATTGCCTCCAATAAGAATTAATTATATCTTAGTTTGGATCAAGTACAAGGTTCTGTTTTTATCATTACAGAGAAAATCATTTTAAAAATCATATTTATTTGATTATAAGGAAGTCTACGGGAGACGACCTTCCTGTAATTCGGAGCTTTGGGTTTCCGGATAATGAATGCCATACCTGTACTCAGGGTTGGAACTAGGGGTAGGCAGAGTAGGCACGTGCCTATGGTGTAAAACACGGGGGTGCCTGGCATCTACCATCTCTGTTGCCTACCCCTTCTCTGGTCCCAACTCTCTCAGATTGCCGCTGCTACTTCTGTCTAATTGCGCTTGTGCTCATGCGTGCGAGCACCAACTGGCACATGCACGCAAAATGTTATATACAAATATTTTCAGAATACGACATTCAAGGAGCTTACATTCTCATTATATATTATATTATATATATGTAGTAAACATATTATACACATGTCATTTTGGTGTTAAAGCCACTGTTCATCTCTTCAAGGTTTTGCAAAAAAGAATTTTATCTGCAAAGTGCCATGTTACATCTTAATTACCGTAACCTAGCACTGGACACTTATGGTGAGAATATTGATCCCAGTTGGTGCATATAGTTGTGAAGTTAACATCTGATAGCCGCATCTCACAAATCATCTTTGAATACAGATATGTAATCGCTGTGGTGCAATTACCAGCTTTCACGCTTCTCCCTTATTATAAATAGAATAGTAACACAAAGTCACCTTTATAAAACTACCCAATATAGATGTCAATTTGTTCACATGGCAAAGCTTTTCAACCCAGTCCTTTGGGACATATAAGAGGCCTTGAATAATTATATCCTTGAAAATCAGGGATTTAATCAAGATCACTGAAAACATAAAAGCAGTATTTAATTGTTTCACTTGTGCTCACAGTTGCTCAAGGCTCATTGTGGTGAAGGCACATTTATTGAAGATTAAATGGTTAGCCCACACTTTATGTTCCTGCAATATATTTTTAAGGATCCTATTGCCACCTAACATTTATTCTATATCCTTCAGATATTTTTATTTTGCATGCTAGCCCACTATCAGGAAATGGAGGACAAACATGGTTTTCTAATTGCAAACAGCTAAAAAACACTCAAGTCCACTTAAGTAACTAATTGTGTAGTAGTGACCATATTGTAATTAGAATTGACAAATTCGAATTGTTCAAGTTACTTTAGTACATGTGATCACGTTTAGCCCCTTTGTTGTACACAAGGCAATATCAAGTCAAGTTTATTGTCTTTTGTACATGTGTGTGGTGACAGGCAAAAAAAGTGCAGATCTAGGCTTACTCTTCAGCTTAAAGCGGTGATCCCCAACAAGTGGGTCAAGAGCAACAAGTTGTATTCCAGCAAGTTTTGTTGCATAAAAACCAGTTGTACTGCCAGTCCACATAGGAGCTCCCAAAAAGCCAATAACAGACCTTATTTTGCCCCCCCAAGTTCATGGGTTGCTCTCCAATGCTTTTTTTTACATTTGTGGGTCACAAGTACAAAAGTTTAGGGGACCCCTGGCTTAGAGGACAGGAACATGCAGTAATATAAGTAGCCCTCATCTGAAATAATATGTATATATGTAATCTTTAATTTTTTTAAAAAAAAAATTAAATTTAAGAAATTCTTAGAGAAAGGCATTATCTATTGCATTATAGCATTTGATTTATCATTTTGTGATATTTGTGTACTGACCTGCTCTGAGGGGTGCTTATGAGTTAAGTATGGATGTCTTTAATATAGTTGTCACATGATACTATCAAAATCGTCGATGTAAATCAATCCTGTATGAAAATGCATTTGATAACATTCACCAATTTCCTGCCTTCTTCAAATAATGAAATAAAGATGTTTGACATTGTATGGAATGTTATCTATTCTGTCTGCAAACCTGTGTCCTCTGTTGTCAGCTAGACCTCTGCAGTGTATTATGTGCAGCATATGTAAGAATTGTCTGATAAAAATATTACAAATTATGATCTTGATTTTAATTGATTTTCCTTCAACCACTTTTTAGACACTCAAGTTGGGGATACAAATTCTTGTGGATGACCTCAAGCTCTTGCTCAGTATTTATCTGCACATGCACTCCTTAGGTCTGCGCATTTAACATATGGACACATTAAAGGGATACTGTCATGGGGAAAAAAAAATTCAAAATGAATCAGTTAATAGTGCTGCTCCAGCAGAATTCTGCACTGAAATCCATTTCTCAAAAGAGCAAACAGATTTTTTTATATTCAATTTTGAAATCTGACATGGGGCTAGACATTTTGTCAATTTCCCAGCTGCCCCTGGTCATGTGACTTGAACTTTAGGAGAGAAATGCTTTCTGGCAGGCTACTGTTTTTCCTTCTCAATGTAACTGAATGTGTCTCAGTGGGACATGGGTTTTTACTATTGAGTGTTGTTCTTAGATCTACCAGGCAGCTGTTATCTTGTGTTAGGGAGCTGCTATCTGGTTACCTTCCCATTGTTCTTTTGTTTGGCTGCTGGGGGGAAAGGGAGGGGGTGATATCACTCCAACTTGCAGTACAGCAGTAAAGAGTGATTGAAGTTTATCAGAACACAAGTCACATGACTTGGGGCAGCTGGGAAAATATGTCTAGCTCCATGTCAGATTTCAAAATTGAATATAAAAAAATCTTTTTGCTCTTTTGAGAAATGGATTTCAGTGCAGAATTTTGCTGGAGCAGCACTATTAACTGATTCATTTTGAAAAACATTTTTTTTCCCATGACAGTATCCCATTAAGCAGTGAGTAGTGATGGGTGAATCTCTCCCGTTTCGCTTCACTGAAAAATTTGTGAAAAATCATGAAATTGGAAAGTTCACGAAAAAATCGTGAAATTCGAAAGTTTTCAAGAAAAAACTCTGAAATTCTAATGTTTTTGTGAAAAATTGAGCAATTTGAATGGTTTCACTAAATAAATCAAGCAATTCAAACGTTTTCACAAAAAATCTAGCAATTCGAATGTTTTCACAAAAATCTAGCAATTTGAACGTTTTCACAAAAAACGAGCAATTCAAACGTTTTCACTAGAAAATAGAGCAATTCAAAAGTTTGCATGAAAAAATCTAGAAATTCGACCGTTTTCACCAAAAAATCAAGCAATTCAAATGTTTTCACAAAAAATCGAGAAAATCGAAAATTTACACCTGTTTTGCTTCGCTGGAAAATTTGAAATTTGAACGTTTTCACAAAAAAATCTAGCAATTCGAGCGTTTTCACTATGAAAACGAGCAATTTTAAAAGTTTTCACAGAAAAATTGAGAAATTCAACCGTTTTCACGAAAAAAAGTCAAGCAATTAGATTGTTTTCACGAAAAAATCGAGAAAATCGGAAATTGACGCTGGCAAATTGACGCCGCAAATTATCACCGGCGAACTCGCAAATTTATTCGCCGGCGGTGAAATGCGGAAATTCGCAGTGAGTGAAGAAGGAAGATGGTGGGTGCTGGGAGACAATGTTCATTAAGACATTAGAGGTGCCTGGTGAGATCTATATAACATGTGCTACTTTTTCCAATTCATGTATTATTAAGAAAATTGGGCCCTTTTCCAGGAAAATTATTATGGCTATTGGAGTTATATAATCCCAATAATTTACATTTCAGCTCTCTCTCTGGTGGTTACGCCTGAGCTGCCCTTAGTACTTGCTGGAAGCACCATTGGCAGCAATTACAGTTATGGGCCTTTTGGGACAGGTTTGCAACAGTCTTGCACACCAAGAATTTTTAATATTTGACCATTCTTTTTTAGAAAAACTGTTCAAGCTCTTCCAAAATCCTCAGGGAGAATTTCACAGTTGGATTTAGGTCATAGCTCTGATTGAGCTACTCAAGGACATTTTACCTTTTTTCCCCTTAGCTGCAAGTATTGCTATGGATTTTATACATAAAAGGTGAACTTCTTTTTCAGTTTTAACTGTTTTGCTGAGGGCAGCAGGATTTCTCTGTGACTTTTATGTACCTTGCTTGATTCATTTTTCACTTTTAAATATATATTGTCCTATCCCTTCTCAGTAAGGGGGAAAATTAACAAACTTAAAGTTACAAACAGTGCACTTTAAATCAGAATGGTGTTTTGTTACACAGTTTGTTAGTAAAAGACACAAAGGGGCCGATTCACTAACTTCGAGTGACGGATTTGAAGTTAAAAAACTTCGAATTTCGAAGTTTTTTTTGGGCTACTTCGACCATCAAATGGGCTACTTCAACCTTCGACTACGACTACAACTTCGAATCGAAGGATTTGAAGTAAAAATCGTACGACTATTCGACCATTCGATAGTCGAAGTACTGTCTCTTTAAAAAAACTTCGACCCCCTAGTTCGCCATCTAAAAGCTACCGAAGTCAATGTTAGCCTATGGGGAAGGTCCCCATAGGCTTGGCTAACTTTTTTTGAAGGATATTCCTTCGATCGTTGGATTTGAATCCTTCGAATCGTTCGTTTCGAAGGATTTAATTGTTCGATCAAAGGAATTATCCTTCGATCTGCGCTAAATCCTTCGACTTCAATATTCGAAGTCGAAGGATTTTAATCCCTAGTAGAATATCGAGGGTTAATTAACCCTCGATATTCGACCCTTAGTGAATCGGCCCCAAAATGTTACTAGAAAATGTCAGGCATGTGTTTATATTTAAAGTATTCTTCAGATATTTTTTTCATGTTAAGGGTCTTAAGTAATAGAAGTCTAAAGAGAAAGCACATTATTTCAAGGTGATACTAATTCTTCTTGTATTTAATTTTTTCAAGAATATTAAAATGTTACACTCTGAAAATCATTTTAATATTCATTTTTTGAATTTAAAATCAAGAATATTCAATCAAAGCTCTATTCTTTATAATATAGCTGAATTAGAGGAACACATTAAATTGACCCAGCACATACATTTTGAGAAACTTCAATTTAATTTACTTGGAAGAATAATAGTTTAAAGCTGGGTATTGTATTTTTAGCTACAAAAAGCCAGGTTTTACATGAATAAAAGTGTTGGCAGGGATTTTAAGATGTTATTGCCAGAATGTATTAAGTAAAGGAGGGTAAATTCTACTGAAACAATGCAAATCATAATTTGCATTAAAAAAGGCAATGTATGTTAACTTAATAAGCAGAGATTATATGATTGTAGTCAACCTTAAAATCTGTGTTCAAAGATAAACTAGTTTAACAACACACAAAAGATTTGAACAGCTTAGCTCTCAGGCTTAATAATTCTTAGGCTCTCAAGCACTTCAGCAAAAAAATAGTATGTGCTCTCTGTCGTTCATGTCAAATGTCAAAATTTAATTTTTATCAATCATATTGCTATTCAGTAGCATGCCGTTAAAATCCCTGTCTATTGCTTTGAGCGCCAACTGCACATTAATGCATATGGAGTGGAATTGAACAGAATCACCTTAATTCCTTAAGGTTCATGGAGGCAGGCCTTCGGTGACTATCTAAAGGCCAAACAACTTTTAGATTTGTTTGTGCAAAAAAGGTAAAGATTTATTTGACCACTTCCAGGAGAGAACAGAGGATCCGTGTGTATGTGCTGGATGTAAATATAAAAGAACAAAACAAAATGCTTTCGTTAAAGATATAAGAAGGACGTGACTTGGACAAATGAGTTATGACCTTAAGGAGTTTTATTTGAGTTCTTTTTATTCATTGTATTTATTTTGAATGGTCATACTAAAGCAGTTATAATAATATTTAAAAATTGTTCAAAACATTGATTTCAATTTGTTTTCTATTTTACCAGTTTTAAGCCTGATGCATCTGGTGGCATAGTTATTCCCTCTAGGTGGGCAGTGCTTCTAATTTGACTAACCAGCCATCTTTATCTAAACATTTGGCTCACAAAGTACATCATATAATTCCATTTAAATAGATCATTGGCAAACGTGTAATGGCGCAACATGATTTGCCATGGCCATTTTTTTTGGAATATATGTATTTAAGTGATTAAACCTAATTTCACCAAAACACAAAGTTTTCTCCAGTACCCCACAGTCCTTTATAAAAATGAGCTGCACACTTAGTTCTGGTCTCTATAACAGGACTCTACAATCCTATCTTTCATAATAGCTATCTGACACCTCTATACTATTTTCATACCTTTTCTGACCTTGATCCAGACTATCTTGCTTTCTGTTTGAGAAATTAATTAGTGCCTAGCAGGCACAGTTATTTTTGTACTTCTTCTCATCTTGGAGTCATTGATGATGTACAAATATGGCATGAAAAAAGATGATCATCGGCAGGCTGCTCAAGAACGGAATAGAGGGCTGTTAATTTTCCCTTAAACAGATTGCAAGGTATAACAAGGCTGCCAGTCCTACGATAGAGAGCTGGATTTGGCCCTCACAGAGATTTTTATAGTCCCCAAGCAGCTTAAGAGTTCCATAGATTTGGAACAGCCTTGGAAATGCAGGTATGCAGAAAAAGAACAATCTGCTTAAAGAAAACATTTAGTGAAGATGGGAATTGGGTTTATTTTCCATATGGTTATTTATGGGGTTGAAATCATCATACATTCTATGCATGGTCCAGGCTAGCAGTCTTAAGAGACATTTTTGAAATAGTTAGGCATCCAACTGTTCAAACTTAAATGAAAAGCAAAAGTATGATAGAATAGAAGTACAATATTTTGAAAGACAAAACTAACTGTTGAGAAACAGCTGCGATTTGAGATTGCGTTAAGGGGTAATTTTAGTTGAAACTTGTGATTAAAGAGGGTTCATTATTACAATTTATTTAGTGTTAATAATTTAGATGATATTGACAGGAGAAAATGGGTTTGTGGATGCAATATTTGCTATATTCAACTTGCTTGTTGGAATTACTGTTCCAATTAGTACCCCCTTGCAACCCTTTGAAAAACCTCAAGGGAAAGATTTTATATACTAAAGAAGGACTGTTCAGTTAGAGACTCATGAGCTGGATTTGACCCACCAAGAGACTATTATGGGCCCAAGATGCTCAGAGCTTCACTTACCAATTTGGATGACTTTTTAATTATACACTGTTATGACATCTAATGTTTTTTTTCTTATAAAAATAATGTTACATGACAAATATGTAGAAGCAAAATTCATTTGGGCTAAGTAGTTTCATAAATGCTCCATAAAAGAAAACACCTACATGAAAAAAAAATATATACTGTATTATCCAAGTTGCAAGGTACATATTCAATCAATCATTATTCAATCATGCAGTAAACCATTATTTTCTGTTGACATTCATATTGAACCTTAAGAGAAGCTTTCTGTCAATCCTTCTGTGATACAATAAGTCCCTTTTCAGAAAAGAAATGTTTGTAAAATGTGTTTTTCTGTCTTGGAATCTTTAAGAATTTAAAGGTGAAGAGATATTATTCGCAAATAGCTGTTTTAGTGGCAGAATTTTAGTTGCCTTTGTGAAAAGTCTGCTGTTCACCAACACACAAAAACAGCCCCAACCCAAAAGTTAGTTGGGAATATTTTGGGTACTGAATCAAACTTTGCACCAATTGTTACATTAGCCTCTAAAGATAAAATGGGTCCTTAAGGCAGATCTCCTTTACCAAATGGCATTTGTATTTATTTAAAATTATTTACCATGGTCATATCAATTTTAGTGTTTATTGAATAATGCAAACTGGGTCATATACAATTGCTTTAATAACCAGAACCGATGACTTGCTCACAGACGTTTTATCAAATGAATAACTAAACATATATAGATATGCATAATGCTGCTAAAAAATGACCGATTACATGTAAAATATTTAGCATTTTAGAACATTATTGTAGATGGGTGGTAAGTCCTTATGGCAACAAATAGCTATTGTGACCAGTCAGGAGCAGGCCTTGTAGGATAAGGATGAAGTGGTCTAAGAGACAGGAAAAAGCAAGAGCGGAACAGAGCAGGGTAGGGGCCAATTAGTCCACATAGGCCCAGAAACAGGACTGGTGCAGAAACAGGAGGGGGGCAAGAACTTTGGACAAGCCACAGTATTCAGACTATAAGAGACCAATGTTCAGGCAAGGAAGTGAGGACAAGTAAGGGTTTCAATATGACTCAACCAGCTCCTGGCATAATGATTGAGGAGCACAGTCAGAATCCTGTATGTTCCTTTCTTGAATCCCAGCCAATCCTAACAATTATTTGCTCAAGGTAGACACAACATGAAGTGTCTCATCTGTATTTGGTGTTTTGGAGCAGTCAGATTAATATGGTTCTTTAAAGAAGAACTTGATCCATTAACTCATGTGTTGCCATGTGGTGGAACACAATACACAGGAACTCCAATAAACAGAACTCAGTTCTGCTCTACGGGGCTTGTACTGACAGGACTACACTGAAATTCCAAAAATAGATGAGACACAACATGAATTGTCTCATCTGTATTTTGTGCTTCAAAGCAGTCCCATTGATACAAGTCCCTAGTGTGGTCTAGTGACTCTTGCTTTCCTTTGTGATGGAACATATACAAAAGCTACCACATAGTAACACACATAAGAGCCCAAAGGCTACCGTATATTACTTTAATTAACACTTCAGAAGTGTAACCACATTCAGCTACTTAAAGACATCTTAAAATACTGCCTGTTAGATCACTTCCCAACTGCATGTTAAATACTATTTTCTGAAATGATATCTGTGTTTGTTTGGACATGATTCATGCTATCATTTTACCTATCAAATTAGAAATGTCTGATCTTTCAATTGTTCCATCAATCACATGCCTGCAATTAGACATCAGTGAAGTTAGCTGAGCAAACTTGCGAATTCAAACAATTTATATTAAAGATGAAGGGGAAAAAAAATAAAGCCATGATTACAGTTTTATAATCCTCTGCTGATCGTTCTGCTTTACAATCTGATCAATCTCTTACTTACGATAATCGTTTTTTGCTAAAAGTAATTTTAAAATTTCATTAGTATTCATTAATTGTTATTCAAAGTGAACTTGCAGTGCTGATCCAGGGTTTTCTTCATTATCCTTGTTATGAAAAAACTGCTGAATTTAAGTAAATATAGCAGATGCCTCTCTTGCCCAGGTTTGCACTTTCTGCAAGAACATTAATGATATAAAGTGTCCTGTACAACAGGCCAAGATAACTCTAAATGTTATTCTGTCTAGCTCAGAAGGAAGAAGAAGAAATGAACAGCATGTGCTGCAACTAACAATTAGTGGGTCCGTGTATATGAACTAAACAAATGTTTAGTATTTGCAAAAATATTTCTTAATTGTAGACCTGTGTTACTAACAAACTACAGTTAAAGGAAACAGATAAAAGGATATGGAATGAAGACAACAGCAGGCTTTATGATGCTTTCTTAAATGTTGGATGCACATGAATATAGTTTCAGCATCTGCTGGGATCAGTAAGTTTCTTTGTTGTGGGGAACCATTCAAAAACAGTGACTAAATTCAATGAAAGAGAGATTGTTCTAAGGCCCTACAGATAAAACGGGATTTGCATGACCACCGTGTTCCACCAATCTATTCTAGATTAATGTAGAAGAGGCAATAGCTTTTGGGACAAATATTTAGGGGCTCATCAAGCCCAATTTTATTTTTTGTCTTTCTGATCTATTCTCTTGTGATTGGACTTGACTTCCTACATTGTGGTGCAGTTCTATCCTCCTTCCTGTAAGATAACTGAGAAATAACTACTATCAACATGAAAAGAAGGAGGCTTATAAAAATACTCTTCTCCTTCAGTTAAACCAATAAAATATAGGCAGTCAGCTATGTAGCAGTAAGGAAAGGAGCTAAGTTTACTAGTGTACTGACTAGGTGGGGGGGGTTAAACAAGGTTTGAGATGGAGTTCAATTAGCATGTGGTGAGAAGTAAATAGAGAAGTTAGAATAAAATGGCACATGGTGGGAAAGGTAAATGGAGTGTATTGCAAGGAAGAAGATCAAGGCAGCAGGGTCAAAGAGTGGAACATAAAGTAGAAAATCAAGTAATAATGGCACATGGTTAGAGAAGAAAAAATATAACACACAAGCAATGGTATGGAAGGGGAAATCAAAGCCAATGGGAAAAAAATAGCACACCAAGGAAACAAAATTATAAAGGGAAGGAAATGGTGCTTTGATGCACAATGAAAATATATCATCTATCTATTCAACCATCTCTCTGATTATGTTAAAAACATCTGGCTTAATCTGTTATGGCCTAGAATGGTTCTGAAAAGTGGTGAAGGTTATCTAGTCCATGGCCTCACTGTGTGAATCTGCTGCTATCTTTGGTTTTCAAGCTGTTTCTCTGCAATCAACATGTTGCCTTCATTGCCTTGACTCGTTTAATTCACCTGAAGTCAGAGGACCTCACAACTTCAGAAGTTGGATCAATTTGTCTCTAATTGTTTGACCTCTGGCAGTATGCTGAGCAATATAAGGTGTTTCAGAGGGCACCATCTTCATAAGATCTCTGCTGCCAGGGAATGTCATGGACCATGAAACCACTAGGTACAAAGTTTGCTCATGTAACTATCACATCCCTTTGAGCCAGCTCTTAACTAACCCAAGACAGTTGTGACAGCTATAGAATATATATATATATATATTCGTACAGAACAGCCATGTCTTGATAAGCACTATTTAATCATTTCATTTTTTCTAAGGGAAAGTACTGTATATACAGTATTAGTTTCCTTCCAGATGTCCACATGATACTGTTGTTCTGCTGATATAAAGAGGGAGCTTCTATTTGATGTGAAAAAAATATTATGGTTTAAATCATGAAAAGTATAAAGCCTACAAGGAAATGCTTTAATTGAATTTGGGGAGGCTTTTCTCATGAAACTGATTCTTGCTTCAAATGTAACATTTTGCAATGGAGTGCGTATATTGATGAAATTCATTTATGTACTTGTATCCAACTTCTTCTGAAGACTGATGGGTAATTCACCTATTAACACTGGGGAACCCTGGAGTTGCCACCACCATGGACCACGCAATGGCTTCAGGCTTTTAACAGTTGGTTGTGACAATAGGGGGCACATTTACTAACCCTTGATATTCGACCGTCGAAGTTAAATCCTTCGACTTCGAATATCGAAGTCGAAGGATTTACCGCATTTACTTCATTTGTGCGATCAACGGAAAAATCGGTCAAACAATTCGAAGGATTTTCCTTCCATCAAAAAAACCTAGGAAAGCCTATGGAGACCGTCCCCATAGGCTAACATTGATGCTCGGTAGGTTTTAGGTGGCGAAGTAGGTGGTCAAAATTTTTTTAAAGAGACAGTACTTCGACTATCGAATGGTCGAATAGTCGAACGATTTTCAGTTCGAATCGTTAGATTCGAAGCCGAAGTCGTAGTCAAAAGTCGAAGTAGCCAATTCGATGGTCGAAGTAGCCAAAAAAATACCTCAAAACTCGAAGTATTTTTTATTCTATTCCTTCACTCGAGCTAAGTAAATGTGCCCCTAGGTGTCCATTGAACCAGATGTAAACAACTTTTTAATTCACATTCTGGAAGCACATACCCCACCCCCCACACACACACTATAAAAATGCTAAACACACTTTGCCCTCAATGTAATACAATTGTATCTGTTTTGACACAGAGAGTGTGACTGGAATTAAGGGTGTTGTGTGTGTCCTTTTACAGAATTTGCTGAAGCTTGTTTATTAAAAAAGTGGCTTTATTTCTTTAAGACAGAAGAAAAATAATAAAGAAGCGTAAAAAACCCGATCGGATTTGATCGGAGCAGAAAATATTGAGATAAATTTGGGCTTTGATAAATTACTCCCTAAATCTCAATCTTTTTTTCTCTAAAAAGTCCCCAACCAGAAAAAATTGAGTTAAGTAAATAACCCCCTAAATGTTTAAAGTTTGCACTTTTATATTCAAGAATGTGTTGCATATGTTAACAGCAAGTTAAAGGTTTGATTACTAAGGGAAACAACTAATGCTTCCATTTTTCGTATTTGTTTTCCACATGGGTTTTAAACCGGTTGTTCTGCAGATACAGAAGACAATGTGTTTTATTTCTGAGAATTGAATAGGACAGACAGGAGAAGCAATGACAACAGATTTTTTTGTTTGTGCTGTTTAGCGGATGTAGAAAAGACAGAAAGGAAAGAAAATTATGTCCTTTACTGATATCTCAGTAAACCTAGTAGATTCTCACTCTGTTTATAAAGTAGTTATAGAAAAGATCATTGTTGAAGATCCTTTACTCAGTTACAAAGGCCGGGAAACAATACATTTTATTAAGAATTTTTATTTGAGAATTGTAAAGGCTACTGGGAAATTTCTTGGGTGGATATGTTAATACTGTGCATATGTTATAATGTGTAATCACCTGCAGAACTATAATGATACTTGTTTCTTAAAGGAACAGTAATGTCAAAAAATAAAAGTGTTTTAAATTAATGAAAATATAATGCAGTGTTGCCCTGCACTGGTAAAACTGCTGTGTTTGCTTAAGAAACACTACTATTGTTTATATAAACAAGCTGCTGTGTAGCAATGGGAGCAGCCATTCCAAGGAGAAAAGGCTCAGGTTACACAGCAGATAGCAGATAAGCTCTGTCTGTCTAATGGTGTTATCTGTTATCCATTAGTCAACCTGTGCCATATAGCCGTTTTTTAATTTCCGCCATTTCTACACAGCAGCTTGTTTATATGAACTATAGTAGTGTTTCTGAAGCAAAAAGATCAGTTTTACCAGTGCAGGGCAACACTACATGATATTTAAATTACTTTAAAACACTTACATTTTTTGGTGTTACTGTTCCTTTAAAAAGAACTATAATGCTGATGATTCTACTTTTCTGGGCTGACAAGTTTAAATGTACAGTTGCTGACTAAATTAATATATACTGTGATTGAAGAGAGACTGATCTGTAATTTACTTATAATGTCTAAAAAATAAGCTGCTATTGCCCAGCGTACAACAATCGGACTCCCAGCCAACAAGGTCTTTTCTTTTTTTCACTAATAACAGTAATTATGTTGGCGAGGACATTAAATGTCACTTAATAACCCATTTGGTTTGAAAGACATTGGCTTTGCTGGTAACTCCCGTTGGCTTTGCATTCGGTATTTAGGACTGGCTAACTTTGCAGTGTTTTCAAGTGAATCGTTGCACGGACAAAAATTCATCCTCGGTGAATTGGAATTTAGTCGAGCATCATACAAAATTCTGTGGATGATTTTCCACATCAATTGCAGTATTGTGGATAGAAATGTCTCTTTTTTCTACTTTCTGCCTTTTGGAAATCAGTTTAAAATGATTTACAGATTATTCCAAGTACAATGCTGTTAACATAGATTTAAATGATGTGTTTTATTAAAATTCAAAGTAGTCATATGATAAGAACATCACACACCTCATATTAGTTCCCATGTGATGTCTTAGGCACAGAGTGACTACCTACAGTCCATCAGTGCCATCCCTAGATATAACAACCTAGGATTTTATCTTATGTTGGTGCTTGCAGTGTATTGAGATATTTTACCTATTTTTCGGGCCATTTGCCAAACCCAATGGCATAACTATAGAAGTAGACCCCATGGTTGTGGGGGAGCCTGGACCATGGGGTCAGCTGCTTCTAAAGCATGAAAATCCTCCTTCCCCGGCTGCTTCCATTTTAAAAATGTGTGTAGTTATGTGAGCAGGCGGCGGGACAAGGGTGCCGAAGTTTTGTGCAGAAGGGAGCACCTTGTGTGTGCTGGGCCCCTCCAAAGATTTTTTTAGTGAGGGGGCCCGTAACCTGCTTTCCCTCCCACTGGTCACACCATCTTCATTTTTCGTCCAGGTGAATTGCTGAGAATTTTAATAATTGGGCAGCTTTTAATTAGGAGTTAAGTCACTTGCAGGGTGGGAAGATCCAAACGGGTCTCCTATGAGGGAGCGTGTGGACATCTTTTATCCAGACTCCTTCAGGGTAATTGTTTATCTAATCAGAACCAAAAGCAAGTACAGAGAACAGCAAGGGACAAACAGATAAGGCTTTCATTATCAACTATTTTAAAGGTATGGGATCCATTATCAGGAAACCCATTATCCAGAAATTACGGGAAGGCCGTCTCCTATAGAGTTTATTTCATCCAAATAATTTTTTTTAGTGATTTCTTTTTTTCCTGTAAATATAAAACCGTAGTTTATATTTGATCCCAACTAACACAATGAATTCTTATTGGAAGCAAAACCAGCCTATTGGGGTTATTTAATGTTTAAATGATTTTCTCGTAGACTTAGGGGACGATTCACTAAGGGTCGAATATCGAGGGTTAATTAACCCTCGATATTCGACTATGAATTAAAATCCTTCGACTTCGAATATCGAAGTCGAAGGATTTAGCGCAGATAGTTTGATCGAACGATCGAAGGATAATTCCTTCGATCGAACGATAAAATCCTTCGAATCGAACGATTCGTAGGATTTCAATCCAACGATCAAAGGAATATCCTTCGATCAAAAAAAGTTAGCCAAGCCTATGGGGACCTTCCCCATAGGCTAACATTGACTTCGGTAGCTTTTAGATGGCGAACTAGGGGGTCGAAGTTTTTTTTAAAGAGACAGTACTTCGGCTATCGAATGGTCGAATAGTCGAACGATTTTTACTTCGAATCCTTCGATTCGAAGTCGTAGTCAAAGGTCGAAGTAGCCCATTCGATGGTCGAAGTAGCCCAAAAAAAACTTCGAAATTCAAAGTTTTTTACCTTCGAATCCTTCACTCGAAGTTAGTGAATCGGCCCCTTATAGTATAGTGTTATGGAAATATCCATAATCTGGAAAACCCCAGGTCCCAAGCATTTTGGATAACAGGTTCCATACCTGTACATAGTATTGTTAAAGATCTATTTGTACATAATGTAGCTCTGAAAGTTGTTTAAATGATATTTTCTTTCATTAAGCAATTTTATAGTTTTGGGTTGATAACCCCTTTAAACTAAATAAGGAAACAGCCTCATGGATGAAATGTTGTTTTCTAGATAAGAGATTGTATATAATGCTAAATAGTAATGGTGGCTTAGCTGTAAATGTACAATATATGGAGTCATAAGCAGTAAGAGTTGGTAGAACAACGGCCAGAATGCACTGAGCTGAAAATGTTAATTCTAGATCATATGATGACATATTTACTAAACATCAGGCTCAACTTTACAATCTAGTAGAAACATAATGTGATGCCAAACACTGACTTGTAAGACTAACATCAGAAAATGCTTAATAATTAATATAAGATGCCACAGAGAAATACATATAAGCAATGTAGATTACTTTGGTTTCATGTTACCTGTATCTTCCCAGAATAACAATGCTAAGGTAAACACACTGTCATGGATGTGGGGTATAGAAAGACTATACAGTAGGGATTAAGAGCAACTCAAACTAGTAGATCCAGTGAGAAAAATCTAAAGAAATACAAGAAATTAAAATAATGTTGTAGGTGCAGTGAATGAGAGTCTTAGTAGACTTTGTCCTCAACATTGCACTTCGGAATATTCTGTAAATACTTCTTCTTGTCTATATTTTGCACCATCCCCTTAACATGCATTCCTTTACTCAGATAACCATACATCATATAGGGGAGAATTTATTCTCTTGATGCACAGTAGGTACATTCACCCTTCCAAGGTTATCCTGACTAAAGTCCCAACAGATTTCTTGACAAATATTATACCTTTGATAACAGAGAATACATCACTGTTCCACTCTGGGGATCACTTAATCCTTATGTTAGTTGGGATTGTCTCTAGACAATCTGTAAAATGCCAAAACAGTATAAATACAGGTATGGGGTCTACTATCTGTAAACCTATTATCCATAAAGCTTTTTTGAAAGAAAGAATACAATTTTGCTCCTACAGAAGAAAAAATTAATAATTTTTGAACAGCTCATTTTTTGAAATAATAATTAGTTCCTTTTTACTAGATGGTAACCAAATATAAACCCATGTTGGGTTTTGTGTTTTTACTAGCTTTAAGGCATTTCGCTGCAGATGTAATGTATATATGTATTTTTTTCCCATGGAGTTTAAATTAAAGAACTGCCTTTTTACTATGTAGTAAAAGTGACAGATTGTATGCAAGAATCTTCTCCTTTATATTATATCTTAAGTGTGCTGGGCAGGTTTATGACACCTTTATGCTAAATTCTAACTTTTTTTAGGATGGGAGTTCAATCATTTGGTTGCACTCGACATATATATTTTATTTGTTTTATATTTTACAGATAAATAATTTGCACCAAACAAACAATGTTGCTCGAGATGCAATTTCTCATTTTCATTACCTTGCTATTTGAGCAAAACATAATCAATATTGTGTCTTAGGCAAGATTAGACTCTAAATTAATTGCATAAAATGAAGACTAAATCATACTTAATGAGAAGTCTAAAAGTTCTGAGATAATGACACCATCTAGGTTTTATTCAGAGTTTTATTCAGTAAATGCTTCAGCTTCCCCTTTACTTGGTTTTGGTAGCACAATAGTTAGCACTATTACACTCCACTAGTATTTGCTAAACATTTGGTATATGTGGCCTGGTATTAGTCTTCTCCGCCAGTATATTGATTTGACATCTCTTTAGAGATTTCCAGGACTGGCCAACTGGCATACTGGTGAAGAGTAGACCTATCAAAAAAATCTGTTTGGGATATATACTGTACATTGATGTTACTTATTTGTTTTTATGGCACTGACACCCGTTCTAGTAGATAACGGTTATTTAGTATAGGGGGTTGGTTGTTAAAAAGCTCCCTCACCAGTTAAGCAGGTGGGGTTCCTTACTATTCCTACACAAAAACTGGACTTCACTCCAAAGTATGATGCAGGTGCCAATCTACCATTGAATTGAGAATGTAAGGCACATATAACACTGTGACACACTCTTCAATCCTCCTCCTTCACCAATCAGAGCAGTGAGCCACTGTGAGCCAACCAGAACCAAATAAGAATGAGGCAATATAAGAGATCTCATAAAACCCAATGTTCCTCTTCACTTCAACTCCTGTTACTTGCATCGAAGAATGTTCACTGCTTCTTAACATTGTCACATATAAAGCACATAAGGCCAAATATAGTGTAATATGTTTTATTAGAAATTAAAAAGAATTGCCAAAAATGAGCTACTCACAAGCATCCATGAGTATACAGCATGTATAATGGACAGTTCAACGTTCAGTTCAACGTTCAGTCGCATGGTGTACTGCCACTTAAACATCATAGAAACAAACCATCACCGAAATTGCCCATAAAATATGATTTGTTTCCATGGTTTTTAATAATTTGGTTCCTGAGGAAGTGCGGTGATATACCACGTGAAACACATTGAACTGTTCAAAATGGTGTTATGGAATGTGTTGGGGCTATGTAAATAAAGGATAATAATAATATATAGGATGTAAATGACAATATGGGGGTTATTTATTAAACTTCCAATTTATCTGGTCGGGCTTTTTTCATTTTCTTTTTAAACTTGAATTTTTGAGAGTTATGAAAGACAGATTCTGCAAAAAGCAGTGCTGAGGTTGTGTATAAGTCAATGGCAGAGGTCCCTATCCTATTTTGACATTTCTAGGCTGGTCTATGCTGGAATTAGCCTGAAAATCTGACAATTTCGGGCTTTTCAGGCAAAAATCCAAAAAAAAATCAAGCAATTTAGGAAAAAACCCAGAAAAAATTGTAGGATTCGGGTTTTTGATTTCATCGCATTTTTATCCGAACCTATTAAATAGAGCATTTTAATAATAAATAAGGTAAAATTGCATTTAGACGTTTGGTTGTTTTTTTTTTTAAAAAAAAAATTAGAAAAATTCTGATTATAGTAAACAACTCTCTGTGTGTTTTTGTTGCTGCCACCTTCTCTGGATGCACAATAAGCAAAAAAAAAAAAAGAACTTAGTCTCCAACGATGAACACAATACTAATTCAGCATTTTCCTAAATAGTCTGGACAAACGCTTGTTGGGAAATTCTTTATTTGTTGTGTAAATATTGAACAATCAACTATTTTCCTTCTTAGGGTGAATTGTTCATGTAAGCATGCTTTGAGAACCTACTGAGAAAATGACATGCAGTTCTTTAGCTGATACAGCACAAGCAAAAGCTGCAAACACTACAAGAGCTGCTCCAGGTGACCTTGTCTAACAGCATCAGGCCAACTCTGCTAAATAAGAGAAAAAAATCTGCCTGTAGGTTTGCAGCACAACCTCGTCTCTATATTAATTTGAACATTGTGATTTATATTTTAAAAAAAATCAACCCTGTGCACTTTATCTTTGGATGGCAAATAATGTTTAAAATTGAAAAACCTTTGGTAGCAGTTACGGGCTGTGAGGTATAGTGATTAATGACCTAAATGTATGTTAATAAATGTATTTAAAATGAATCGGAGCATATTGGGAACCCCTTGGTGAGTTCCTGAAAATGAATTAATTGTCAGGGAGTGCAGAATAAGTGTGGCCTCGTTTTACAAACCCGTGGGACAAATGTTGCAGTAGTACCTTTAAATATGGAAATTTAAAAGGAATCATTAGCATATATTTTTTTTGCTAAATATCATGTTTTTGATGGATTATGATAAATGTGCAGTGCTGGGCATCTTGCAGCCTCCATATGTTACTCAGTTTAAACTCTTATAAGTCTGCGCCCCCTATTGGACTCACCCTAGGGGGATCCAGATAATATTTGTAATAATGTCTGGAGAACAGGGGACAGTAGGGCATAGTTACTAGTAACTTGTTTCCGCCTAACAACTAAGATTCTAATATTTCAAATTTAAAGAGGCAGTTTAGCAACCACTGATTATTTCAAGCCATTTCCCATTTTAAGGACATTTTTGGTAACTCAAGCAAGTCTTCTTTCATTCATCTTGAATATTAGAAACATTGCTTAATTTTACTGGGACGCACAGATAAATCTTTTTAGAGTGCCAACATTTGGGGTTGAGGATCTGTTTTGTATACATAAATATATTGAAATGGATCAGTCAGGGCACATCTTGGGCCATCAATACTCCTTTACTTCCAGAGAATGGCACAGGTTGAAGGCCACTTTGGGTGAATATCTATTTTCCCTTCTGGATAGGATACTCCTTATACATAATACTTGGTAACGGCAACAAAATATTGTTATAACCCACAAAAGTGTGTTGTTCCCCAAAAGGGGATTGTATCTAAAAATTCTGAAAACCTCTTTATCAGAGACTTTATTTCTAGTCTTTGTATAATATTTTATTTTTTCATGAACTATTGAGCAATATGGAAGCATTTAGGCACAGGTTGAAGGCCCCTTTGGGTGAATGTTGTTGTTCCCCAAAAGGGGATTGGACCTAAAATTTATGAAAATCTATTTTCTAAATACTTGATTTCAAGTCTTTGTATGATATTTTTTTTTCTTGAAATATTGAGCAAAATGTGGACTTTTTAACTTACCAAAATGTACACAGATTTGTGTACCGGATTTTTTTGGGAAAACAAATTAAATTTGTTATGTTTCAAATATTCTTTCCCAAAAATTAGACAACATAGTAGCATACGGTCCCTTAAAATGATGTGGATTATTAAGAATATTGCATATGTAAACAAGCAGCATGGGACTTAAGCCCACTGTCAGTGCACATTTTTGTTAAAAAGTATATGCCGGGCTATTTACCAGGCCATGTTCCCTACCTTACCTCTAGTCAACCCTGTTGTCTACCTTATTTCTCACCTTTGCTCTGTTAGTAAGCTTAACAAAATCAGAGATTACGTCCCCTAGTGGAAGCGTGGATGGTATTGGACTTAGACTTTATCACATTGAGAAAACAAAGATCCATCTCATTCTTTTCAAGGGAGGAGATCCATTTCCTTCTTCCATTGGGTGCACTGCTGAGATGAATACCAGCTGTCCCTACCATAGGAAAACCAAGCTCTGACCATCTGAGCTCTTTAAGGAGGTGGTGGAGTTAAAGGTTCACAGTTCTCTAAAGAAAATGCACATGGGGTGGGGAGAAAAAGGAGAGACTAGATAAGATTAACATATAGGGAGAATGGGGAAGAAGAATGGGTCAAAGAAAGCTTGGAAAAATTAGGGGAATCATGGAAAGAATGGTACATGGAAGGAGAAGATATGAAAGAATGAGAGGTAGAGAGGTCAGGGGGGTGAGAGATTGTCCTGTGGGGGAAAAGGAAGTTTTCTACAGCTTTATACACAGGTCCCTTTATCTTTCCCATTAGTATAACAACAGTAATGTCCCAAAGGAATGTTTTTATCTCTTCAAAGGCCTGTAATTCCAGGGGAACTAGAGAAATACACATTTTTTTATTGAAATAAGTGGTATATCAGCTGAAGTGAATCGTTTTTTTTTTCATTTTTGGTTTTTGTTAAAGATAGTAGGGATTCATTTATTAACATTGTAACCCATAGCAACCAGCCAGTGGTTACCTTGGTTTAACCTGCTGCAGGAAGAATAAAAGCTTAAAAATATGATTGGTTTCCATGGGTAACTGCACTGGGGGAATGTTCCCCATGTTAGTAAATGAGCCCCAGTGATAAGCAATTTTGTTATATAAATAAATGGTCCAATAATTAGGGATGAAAAATACATACCCACCCTAAGATAATAAAAATAACCTAACCCATGCTTAGTTACAATATTTTAGGAACTACTGAGTACCGTAAATGACATAAAGCAATAGATTAAAAATGCTATATTAAGTAGGAGATATTGCAAAATACCTTGTGCTGAACGGCTGGTTTCCCTGGGGAACGATAGCTCAAACAACTGCCAGTTTTCCTGGGTTACTAGGCAACCGTGCTGCATGCTGCTGCCTGCCCAGCAAGACACATCTCTGCACATTGCAAAGGAGGGAATCGTATTCCTGTTATAAGGATAAGATATCCATCTGTACACATTTTTTTTTATTTTCAGAAGCAGGTGCTGTAAAGATCAGTTTATGCAGTTTAAACCTGTATATTCTTATCATTAAAGCTAGTAAATGTGTGTGTGTGTGTGTTTGTATAAATATATATGTGTACATAAATACAGGCCCTGAATTTTTTTTGCTTGTGCATAGAGTAGAGTCCCCCCAACTGCAAAGAATTTCATTTGAACATAGTCATCAAATCATTGCCACTGTCAGTCAGAATATTGTTAATAAATGCAATAAAATTCAAACTGCTGGAAATCAGGGTCTGCCAGTTGTAATTTTCATAAATACGCTCCCGTGTATAAAAGGCTGTATACGTAAACCCTCAGTGGCATCTCATTTTCTCAGAATAGAGTGACATACAACAAGCAGCTGATGAATCGGAATGTACAGGTGCTCGCAGGTAGGACATAATGCATTCGGTTTTGCATTAGCAGCAAAGGCAAAATAAATGGCTTAGAGAACCAAGAAGGGTGTAAAGACATGAGTCAGCCAGTTGCACTAACTGGCGGTTATGTTTTGATTGACATAAGCCTGTGAATAGAACACACTGTAAACCAGTTGTCTCTGTGTTTCAATCCCTATAACAGGTCGATTGACATAAATGGCTGCTATCTGTGTCCTATACAGAAACTGGCAGTTAAATTTTAATTGACGTACATCCCATACTCGAGCATCCCATAAACCATTTATCTGCAAGTGCATAAATCCTCCTTTATACAGGCTTGTTAACTGAAGTGGCTGGCCCATGTTTCAGTCAAACGTGCAGATACCTCCTCTAATCTTTTGTTTATACTGGATGTCTGAACTTAAAGGGAAACCACATGTTTTTGTTTCTTAATGAAAGGAAGTGTAACTGTAAGTCAATCTTCAAAATACGTCATCCATTAAACATTTTCAGTAAATATAGTCACTTCCCTCTACTGCATTTACATTTTATCTGCAGGTCCAAAGACATATACTACTTAGTGGGGCTCATTTTTAACCTGCGCAAAGTTGCACTGGGCAGTAACCCAAACAAATGTTTGCTTTCATTGTTCAACCTGTAGCTGGCAGAAAAAAAAGCCACTCAATGGTTGCTATGGGTTATTGCCCATGGGTCAATTTGGCCAGTTTTTATAAACCAATAATAAAAAAATTTTGATAATTAAGTGCATCTTCCCTTTCCTATTTGATTTTCTTGTTGCTCATTTAGGGGCCAATTCATTAACTTCGAGTGAAGAATTCGAAGTAAAAAAACTTCGAATTTCGAAGTGTTTTTTGGGCTACTTCAACCATCGAATGGGCTACTTCAACCTTCGACTTTGACTTTGACTTCGAATCGAAGGATTCGAACTAAAAATCGTTCACTATTCGACCATAGTCGAAGTACTGTCTCTTTAAGAAAAAAACTTCGACCCCCTAGTTCGCCACCTAAAAGCTACCGAACCCAATGTTAACCTATGGGGAAGGTCCCCATAGGCTTGGCTACGTTTTTTTGGTCGAAGGATAATCCTTCGATCGTTGGATTAAAATCCTTCGAATCGTTCGATTCAAAGGATTTAATCGTTCGATCGAACGATTATTGCTTAGATCGTTCGATCGAAGTTTTTGTGCAAAATCCTTTGACTTCGATATTCGAAGTCGAAGGATTTTCATTCCCAGTCGAATATCGAGGGTTTATTAACCCTCGATATTCGACCCTTGATGCATCGACACCTTAAAGTTTAGTTTCTTTAATACCCCCTATTTATATAAGTAAGATTACTAAATGGGGAGGCTCATTTATTAAGGGTCGAAATTTTTGTGGTATCAGAGCTTTTTGAAACCAAGATTAAACGTGTTTTCTCTAATTCCACAAATGCCATGAAAGTTTTTAAAATATCTGCATAAAAAAAAATGCTTAACCTGAATAAAAAAATACAAAAACTTTTAAAAAATTTAGTTTGCTAACAAAAAAAAACCACCTGAAACCTCTAAAAGGCTGAATGACTAAACAAATGTTCTATTGGATCAGTGCAGCTCCCATTGACTTCTATAAGACCTTGACTGCTTTTAGTTGGAGTAGTTTTGTATTAGAGTTTTTTGTGGTTTTCACACTTCATAAATCTTTAATTTTTTTAGTTTTATAGGAATAAAAATCACACATTTTCATGGAGAATAAGGAAATCGGAATGTTAGTAAAAAGACCCCCTAGTCTTGCAATGCATAGATTTACTAAGGTTCAAATGGTAGATTCAAATTCAAATTTTCGAGTTGGATTTTTGGTCAAAACTCAAAATTTCAAGTTTAAAACCACCAATTTGAATTCAAATTAGAAATTCCAATCCGAAAGTTATCATCCCCCTACCCTGGAAGTAACTTGAATTCAGTAGGTCAGCATTTGAAAAAGTTAATAACCTTCTGACATTCAAGTTTTTTTCAGAGAAAAACTCAGTTCAAATTGTCTTCGAATTCAATTTGAGTTTTCGGGTCGGTAACATTTCTTTGAATTTTAGACATTCGAGTTTTTCTTAAATAAGATACTACTAATACTACTACTAATAAAAAACAGATACTACTACTACTAATAATAATAAAAACACTCTAACATTCAACCTATATTGGCCCTTAAGTATATGCAGAAATTACTGGGGGTTTTCATAATGCTGAAGATGTCTGATGACATAGACCATCTCTCCTTTAGATAATACAATCTGAAATGAAATTCACCTTTTCTATAACTAGCATTACAAAGGAGCTACTAGCTAATGTCATAGAGTATGACTTGTGAGGATGTCATAGGTCGCCTGTAAACCTTGCCTCAAGATATGGCTTTATAGAACAGGGCTGTTAAACTCATATGCCTCTAGCTACTTGACATACCTCTTCTAGAGAGTTATACAGTGTAATGCTCTTTAACAAGGCTCAGGCAATGCGGATCAATAAGCCAATGGTTCACAGTAAATGTTTATTGTAAGACCATACTATTGCAAGGAAATGCAAGTCTTGAAACATTGCTGTGAAAGAAATGAATATTTCTCACCCGTGGAAGTTTTAATGAACACACTTTCAGGCTTGACCATTTGGTCCTGCACTGTTACAAGTTACCATTAAAAAAGCTGTAGTGAGACATTTTCATAAAATGATAGGAATCATCATTTCCTCATACAAATGTGTTTAAAATAATTTAAATCATGAACCTTATTCTCTATTACTTTTAAAACAGGCTCCACCTCCCTTCTATGACCATTAACTACGCAATGTTGCTCAACTCAGAATAACATAGCATACAACCCCTTTGAACAAACAAATAAAAAAGGTTCAGTTGATCCAAGCTCACAAACTTACTAGTGTTGTAAAAAAGTAAGCCAATAATACATTTGGTGCATCCATCATTCATTTCCATCACTCAGGCAAGAAAATATCAAAGCTTGACCTACCGACAAAAATAGTAACTAGTGGAAGATTTTATGGGTAATTGGTGCAATATACTCTGGCATCTAGTAGACAAACAATGACATAGGGGCTCATTTACAAGATAAAGGGCAAGGTGTAAAGCCTGCATCAGATAAATTAAAATTGAATTACTTAAGTAATTATTCTTACTGTGATTCTCTACCCTGTCTTTTCCCAACATAAATAAAGAAACCAACTACCAGACCAGTTCAACTTAATATACTTGCTTTCTTGCCAGCTTTCTCCATGGAAGCCAACCATACGGACTGACTCTTCTGTCTTCATCACTGTATTTGATATTAATAGCCAGTCAAGGGGATTATTGGTAGGGATGGGCGAATTTGACCCGCTTCGTTTCGCCAAAATTAGCCGCCGGCGAAATGTCGCCGACGCCCATTAAAGTCTATGGGCGTCAAAAAAATGTTGTCGCGCGGCAACATTTTTTTGACGCGCGTCTTTTTATTTTGACGCACAAAGCCATACAAGTCTATGGGCATTATTATTTCGGGGAAACAAGGCGAAAAAAATTCACCCATCCCTAATTATTGCAATTATTGATATATCATTAGGTGGGAACATTGCCAGTGACAAAGTTTACTGGGGAAAGAAAGATCTTTAAACATAGATTGGCCCCAGAAACAGGAATAGATGGTAATATTATTATGTTCCCAACATAAAATATGGAGGAAATATGGAGAAATATGAAGGGTACCAAGGGCCCCATTTATTAAAGCTCATTTATTTCTGGTTAGGGTTTTTAGGGGGCAACTACATTTTTGTGGGGGAAAAACTAAAATTTTCAGAGATGTATCAAACCCCAAAGCTGCTGAAAATCCAAATCCTAAAATATGCCATCTCAAACCTGTCAAGGTCATGTAGAAGTCAATGGCAGATGTCCCTGAAGTTGTTTCTTGACATCATGATCTGCACTGGATAATATAAAAAAATGTGGGGGTTTTGGCCGATTATACGAAAAGGTTTTTGCAGCAAAAACTAAAAAAACTTTTTCGGAGCGACAATCATACAATATGTACTGACGCTTAAGTTTTGTCACTCCGATTTTTTCAATAAAAATTATTGGTAAATGAGTTAAAATCAAAAGGGAGTTTAGTCAGATTTGTTTTCATAAAAGTATGATATTAATTCGAGTTTTAGTAAATGTACCCCCAAATGTTTGCCACTTTTGTTATTCAGCATTAGAATAATAAAAATATTACAGAGATATTAGAATATCTTGCACAAGCAAGATATTTAAGTGAATATAAAACTGTAACTATGGTTTGTGTAAGCCTACACTTTTGTTTTATTTACTTACTTAGCCTAAGAGAAAGTCTTATTGAATTTTTCACTGGAAGACGAGCTCCCTGCAGAGTTCCAATTCTGTGCTGGGTATTTCATGCTATTTCTGAACTCTATTTTTCTATATGTTACACTTTTTGTACTTTTTATATTGTGTTTGCGAGAACTGGCTATATTTTCTTTGTAGTTTCTTACTAAAAACCCTGTCCCATAATTAAGTACCGATTATGTAGAACATTTTAGGAAAATTAGCCTTGAGGTTTCTTTGTCGAGAAATTCCATACACTAGGGGGCCCATTTACTTAGTTTGAGTGAAGGAATAGAATAAAAAATACTTTGAATTTCAAAGTATTTTTTTGGCTACTTCGACCATCGAGTTGGCTACTTCGACCATCGAATTGGCTACTTCGACTATCGAATTGGCTACTTCGACCTTCGACTACGACTTCGAATCGAACGATTCGAACTAAAAATCGTTTGACTATTCGACCATTTGATAGTCGAAGTACTGTCTATTTAAAAAAAACTTTGACCCCCTAGTTCGCCACCTAAAAGCTACCGAAGTCCATGTTAGCCTATGGGGAAGGCTTAACTATCTTTTTTTGGTCGAACACAGATCGTTCGATTGATTAAAATCCTTCGAATTAACGATTCGAAGGATTTAATCGTTCGATCAAACGATTTTTTGTTTGATCGTTTGATCGAACGAATAGTGCTAAATCCTTCGACTTCCATATTCGAAGTCGAAGGATTTAACTTCGACAGTCGAATATCGAGGGTTAATTAACCCTCGATATTCAACCTTAAGTAAATTTGCCGCTAGGAGACTATTTGATTGACGATTTAAAGCACATCAAGCCTCTGTTACATAGTTAAGTTGGGTTGAAAAAAGTCAAAAGTACATCAAGTTCAACCCCTCTAAGGGAAGCCCATCACACATGGGATGGTACATGTTGTTCTGTGAGTACCTATTTGGGTTCTCCTTTGTTTGGATAGTTCAATTTTTTAGTCTTTTAAATATAAGGAAATCCATTAAGCTTCGCTCTCAAACATAAAACCATGGCTTGAGCATCTGGGTACTCTCCTAATGGCACGTTTCACTTTGGTGTTTCCCTTTTGCATTATTTAACTGCCTCGCTGATTAAAATCTGTTAAATCAACCAGCTTATCTTGTGCATTTGCACTCAAGTCCACTTTGTTTTCATTCCATTAAAAGTCAGCAGATTTTTTTAGGAGTGCAAACCTTAACACTAAGGGGAATATTTATCAAGGGTCGAATTTTGAATTTGAAAAATTTCGAAATTCAAATTCAAAAAGACCAACCTAAATGAAATAGAAGTTTTTTTGGCCGAATAGATCAGTTTTCAATTAAATAGGTCCGTATTTGGCTGGATTTGAATCGTACAAATCTAATAAATAGAGTGTTTCATCAAATTCGATTCAATGTTTTCCCAAATCAACTCTGATTCTTCAAAGTCCACCAATTGACTCTGAATAGGTTCTAGGAGGTCCCCCATAGGCTAAAACAGCAATTCGGCAGGTTTTAGATGGCGTATGGTCAAAGTCAAATTTTTAAAGAGACAGTACATGATAGATTTCAAATTTTTTTCACATTCAAATCGAATTTGGACTATTCCCTAGTCAAGGTACAGAAAAATCGCTTGAAATTCAAATTTTTTTAATTCGAAAAAATTCACCTCAACCTTTGATAAATATGCCCCAAAGGATTTAAAAATCAGAGGGAGGGACATTTGAGCAAATTTATTAGAATTATTATTTGTTAGCCTTTTTTTCCATAGTACCAGCATGCTGGAATACATTATGAGCACTTCATGTAAATAATAAAAAGAATAGGGACAGATTACAGAAATGCAAAACTTAATTACAGCAGATTTCGATTTAGCAAATTTTTTTTCAGTAAGTTGTATACTGACTTAAGCAAAAAATGTCAGTTTTGGCAGAATGGAACTGAAATACATATTTACCTATTCTACGCTCTTTAGAATTTGCATATATATTATTTCCATGGGGGGTTACTGTTGAGGACTTAAGTCCTGTGTTTGTGTTTATATAAAATGTACATTATATATATATATATATATATATATATATATATATATATATATATATATATATATATATATATATATATATATATATAAATATTACACACACACACACACACACACAGATATTTTTGCTGTATATTTTAATATTATAATGTATTTCTTACACATACATTCTGCTATCATAAAAAAATATATTTTATATATTTCATACCAGTAAATATTGGCAAAAGAAGACTATTGAAGATATGTAGGTGAATCTAATGTAAGTCTTAAGCCCTTACACTGGTAGTAAATCATATTGGTTTTTCCATAAAAGAAAAATACAGTGTCTTTATTGTATTTTAAATTCACATATAGCCAAAAGCATTGTGCTCAAATACCCTAAGGAATCAAAGAGTTGAAATTCATCTCGAAAAATATCTTCTGAACACTACCGGGCATTTTTAATAAAAATTTTTATGATATCATGTAATCCAGTTTTAATGAAAAAAAAAGAGTATATTTTGTAAGTGCTAAACAAGGTAAAAATTTTAGTTTTAATGCAAAATACCAAAACTCATCATCATCAACTCAAAGTAAAATTCTACATTGCAGTATTCTTTCAATAAATCATTAATAAGTTCCCATATATGAATTTATTTAAAGTGCATTTAAATTTGAGTATAATCAGTAAATATAATGCTGTTTTCAGAATCATACATTTTTAAAGGTTTTCGAGCTTCCTCTTTGACAATTGGCCCTGTTCCTGTTTTTTTAGTGGCATACATTACTTATGACTATAAAGTAATATTTTCATTTCATAGAAAAGATTTGAAAAGTAGAACAGCTTTAAAAAACAGGAACTGGTCATCTGTGATAAACAGGCCCAGCATCAGTATTTCACATATAAAAACTTTTGAATGTAGCTTTGCCAGAAATTGCAGACCCTTTATTTTAATCAGTCTGGAAGAACTCTACCATATAATCCCAGCCCATTTGCTGATTTGTGTTGTGTTTGAATGCATTATTCTGTATTTAGACTCAACTAAAAGAGCAGTTTTTTTTGGAGAGTTTTTATTGTATTAGTACCTATACAGCTATAGGATCCCTTATCCGGAAACCCGATATCCAGAAAGCTCCATATTACGGAATGGCTGTCTCCCATAGAATCCATTTCATCCAAATAATCCAAATTTTTAAAAATGATTCCCTTTTTCTCTGTAATAATAAAACAGTAGCTTGTACTTGATCCCAACTAAGATATAATTAATCCTTATTGGAGGCAAAACCAGCCTATTGGGTTTATTTAATGTTTATATGAATTTCTAGTAGACTTGAGGCACGAAGACCCAAACTACGGAAAGATACGTTATCCGGAAAACCCCAGGTCCCGAGCATTAACAGGTCCCATACCTGTACTATTTATGCATTTTTTTTATTTAATAATTTATTAATTGTACATTTTAGAATTACTGCTGATGGGCCTTTGGTCAGTAGCTAATAACCTCCATGATTGTCATTCATCTTTGATAAGGTTATTCAGCTCAAAATAATTTAATTACCTTAAACATCTTACAAGCAAGCATTCCTTACCTGGATATTGAGATATATGCATATTTATTCTCCTGCATGCTGAATGGTAGGACTAACTAGTAAGCAGACCTGTGTTCAAATCTGGACTGCAGCTGGCATCATCTGGACCACAGTTACTTTGTGATAAGCTTTAATTATAGTGCAGGTAAACTGTTTAATTTGCGTCAGAAGATTAGTGATGGGCGAATTTATTCACCAAGCGCGAATTCGTGGCAAATTTGCGCGATTTGCAGCCGGCGAATAAATTCGCAAAACGGCCGTGAAAATTCACTGGTGAAAATTCGCCGGCGTCTGTTTTTTGGATGCCGGCGTCCGTTTTTTGGATGCCGACGCATTTCCGACGTCAAAAACGTGATTTTTCGTCATTTCACGAATTTCGCTAATTTTTCGGCGAAGCGAAATGGCACAAATTCGCCCATCACTACAGAAGATATTTAACAAGGACATTTCATAGATTTAAATAGTTTATCTAATTCATAATTATAAACCTTTGGTGCATAAAGAAAAGCAACTATATATCAGTGAATGATTGCCTGATTTAGGAAAAAACTTGCAGTTTTGTAAGTGGCAAAAATGTTCACAAACCTACACTAGAATTTCCCTATGTGGTTTGTTTTGCCTGAAAAAAAAACAGGTTTTTTTTGTATAGAAAAAAAATTGAGAACAAAATTACTCCAATGCATTTGGTGCTGGAAAAAATGTCCATTGACTCCAATACATTTGACATGGTAAAATATGTCCAATGAAATGGAAAATTGCATAGAAAATGTGACTCCAATGCATTTGCAACAAGAAAAAACATGAAAAAAACATTGCCTACATTACTTTTGGCAGGAGAATTCATCTCCAATTCATTTGACACAAGAAAAGTGTAAAAAAAATGCCCATTGACTCCAATGCACAATTTGACACTATTATTTTGCACATTTTTGCAATTTTATTTCTCATGAAACAAAATGGGGCACTTTTGCTCATTAATAAATACAACGATCACAAAGTTTCCATTTGTAAAAAAGTTTATGTGAAGTTTGTGTGGTGGTGCTGTTGAAAATCAGGGTTAAAAATAAGAAACAAGGGTCAATCCTTGGAAATTAAATCATTGGAATGATTTATCTATGATTTTGTCAGAATTTGTTTAACTATTTTTATTTTCTTTTTACCCAAATAAAAAATGAAAGACAATTATAATGTGAATTATTTCTACATCATTATATATTTAACTGACAAAGCTTCAATACTGATATTCGCCATAAAGCATGACAGAACTATTGCTGAAACAAAAGAATGGGATTTATCCATCTGATTTCCAGTTCAATGATCTCATCAATTGTGATCTGATGTGGTATCTGGGCATGACTGGCCACCCTCTGTTAAAAGATTAATTGTTCTGTGAATGCTTGTGGCTACATCTATTGATCTTGGAGCTGTTAGAGGAATCTGCTGCCATTCAGATGGTAGAGCTTAGCTATGGTGGATGATTTGAAGCTCCAAGGCATTGTCAATAGCACAACTTAACTACCCGTTGAAGAAGAGCTGTGAAGTTAGATTGACGAGTCCATAATTCGCATTTTATAGCTGTTTATATTTCAAGCCTCCCAGGCATGTTTTCATTTTAACACTCAGAAAAGAGAACTGTCTTATGGTAGTCTGGCATTATTGAGGTGGCATGTTGACCATTGACAATTTACATTTGAACTAATGGCGCTTAACCACTGTTTTATATGATTTTTAACTGTGCAGAGAGCTGACATGTCTGTTCTGCATCATGATTTAACAGATTGTGGAGTAGAAGTGGAACATTGTTTTTGTGAAATTAAAAATTAATAATATAATCTTTTTAAACAAACTGAAATTAAAGGAGGAAAGGAAATGCTTGTGTTTATGGTACATAGGTGACATTGATGTTGAAAAATAATGTATTGCAAGTATATGAGCTTTTTTAATATATTGGAATAGGGAACGCTCTCATGTTGATGATATTCCACATCATGCCCAATGGAAATACATATATTTTTTTAAATTATCTTTTATCGTACATTTCCTTTAGAATACATGAATTTCTATTTTTTTTGTACTTTTTTAAGTAATCTGCCCAATAATATGCCTGTCCTAAATAGCATGAACCCCTTAATATAAATATTACTAAACACACGGTGCCAGAACAAAATTTTTACCAATACCTATTTTGTTATCCGTAGAAGTAGCAGCAAATGGCACATGTCTTTTAACAGCATTGATTTTCTTGTCCCCAGCAGTATTAGAGGTTCATTCTGGACAGCTCCATATTGATTTAGGATTTCATTTATCAAAGGTTCAAAGGACTATTGTCAAAAAGACCACATCACGGTTTTGCCTTCAAATGCTTGAGTACAGGTAAAGGATCCGTTATCCGAAACCCATTATGCAGAAATCTCTGAATTAAGGAAAGGCTGTCTCCTATAGACTCTATTATAGTCAAATAATCCAAATTCTTCAAAATTATTTCCTTTTTCTCTGTAATAATTAAACAGTAGTTTGTACTTGATCCAAACTAATATATATTTAATCCATATTGAAAGAAAAACCAACTTATTGTGTTTATTTAATGTATAAATTATTTTATAATAGACTTGTTTTACCATTTAGGTGTAGGTTACATAGTTACATAGTTAAATTGAGTTGAAAAAAGACAAAGTCCATCAAGTCCAACCCCTCCAAATGAAAACCCAGCCCCATACACACACCCCTCCCTACTGTCACATAAATGATATATACCCATATCTATACTAACTATAGAGCTTAGTATCACAATAGCCTTTGTATTATGTCTGTCCAAGAAATCATCCAAGTCCCTCTTATAGTCATTAAAGGAACAGTAACACCAAAAAATGAAAGTGTTTTAAAGTAATGAAAATATCATGTAGTGTTGCCCTGCACTGGTAAAACTGATCTGTTTGCTTCAGAAACACTACTATAGTTCGTATAAACAAGCTGCTGTGGAGCAATGGTGGAAATTGAAAAACGGCTATATGGCACAGGTTAACGAATGGATAACAGATAACACCATTAGACAGACAGGGCTCATTTGCTATCTGCTGTGTAACCTGAGCCTTTTCTCCTTTGAATGGCTGCCCCCATTGCTACACAGCAGCTTATTTATATAAACAATAGTAGTGTTTCTGAAGCAAACGCAGCAGTTTTACCAGTGCAGGGCAACACTGCATTATATTTTTATTACTTTAAAACAATTTTTTTTGACGTTACTGTTCCTTTAACTGAATCAGCATCACAACATCACCTGGCAGTGCATTCCCCAACCTCACTGTCCTCACTGTGATGAACCCCCTACGCTGTTCCTTTAAATGAAACTTCTTTTCCTCTAGTCTGAAGGGGAGGCCTCTGGTACGTGATTCTCTTTATGGGTAAAAAGTTCCCCTGCTATTTGTCTATAATGTCCTCTAATGTACTTGTAACGTCTAATCATGTCCCCTCACAAGCGCCTTTTTTCCAGAGAAAAACAACCCCAACCTTGACAATCGCCCCTCATAATTTAACTCTTCCCTCCCTCTAACCAGTTTAGTTGCACTTAGTCTCTGCACTCTCTCCAGCTCATTTATATCCCTCTTAAGGACTGTTAAGGCATCTTAAGGAGCCCAAAACTGTACTGCATACTCTAGGTGAGGCCTTACAAGGGACCTATAAAAAGGCATAATTATTTTCATCCATTGAGTTTATTCCATTTTTATGCAAGACAGAACTTGCTTTAGTAGCCACAGAATGACACTGCCCAGAATTAGACAACGTGTTATCTGCAAAAACCCCAAGATCCTTCTCAGTTAAGGAAACTCCCAACACACTGCCATTTAGTGTATAACTTGCATTTATATTATTTTTGCCAAAGTGCATAACCTGCATTTATCAACATTGAACCTCATTTTCCAGTTTGCTGCCCAGTTTTCCAGTTTAGACAAATCACTGTGCAAAGTGGCAGCATCCTGCATGGAACCTATAGTTCTGCACAATTTAGTATCATCTGCAAAAATAGAAACAGTACTTTCAATGGCCACCTCCAGGTCATTAATAAACAAGTTGAAAAGCAAAGGACCAAGTACAGAGCCCTGCAGAACTCCGCTTATAACACTGGTCCAATCAGAAAATGTTCCATTTACCACCACTCTTTGTAGTCTATCTTTTAGCCAGTTCTCTATCCAGGTACAAATACTATGTTTCAAGCCAACATTCCTTAATTTAACCAGTAACCTTCTGTGTGACACTGTATCAAATGCTTTAGCAAAGTCTAAGTAAATCACATCCACTGCCATCGCAGAATTGAGGTCCCTGCTCACCTTCTCATAAAAAGAAAATAAGTTAGTCTGGCAAGATCTATTAAGCCTAAAACCGTGCTGGCATAAACTCAAAGTATTATCATTTGCTATGAAGTCCAGTATCTTATCCATTATTAACCCCTCGAAAAGCTTTCCTACCACTGATGTCATACTAACTGGCCTATAGTTTTGATGCTGAGAACGGGATCCCTTTTTGAATAACGGCACCACATTAGAAATTTGCCAGTCTCTCTGCACCATGCCAGACCTCAATGAATCCTTAAAAATTAAGAGGGTTGGCAATCACAGTGCATTTCCCACTTAATATGTTGCAGAAATTGCATTATACTGTCAAAGTTTGCATGTCTGAAATTAAGTGTTTTAGTTACTCCCTTATATTATTATTAACATGTATTTATATAGCGCCAACATATTGCGTAGCACTGTAGAATTGCATCTGCAACAGAATCTCAAAGGAGACCATGTTATGATCACTATTCCCTAAATGCCCCTCACCCACACAAATGCTAAAGATGAGTTCAGTATTATTAGTTATTACAGGTACAAAAGAGAATTATTCTTAGTAGGTTCTTTAATTGAACTGGAATAAAAAGTTGTCATTCAGCATATTTACAAACCTACTAGCTTTTTCTGACTGATTAGGTAAATAATATGAGAATGTAAGTTTGAATCATTTTTTCTATCATGAAATACAAGAGTATCATTCTATCTGTATCTAAATATGTGGGGCTTACCTAGCATTCAGCAGCAGTGACCATGCTGGTCATCACAACCCAAGCAAGAAACCAGAACCGACATGGGGAAGAAAACTTCTGGCAATAATTGTAACGCTATTTTGGGCAAATTTAAGCCAATATAGGTTAATGTCCAGCTAAACAGTAAAGGAAGAGTTAGATTTGACTCAAACACTTAAGGCAGGGCCTTTGCTTAGTGGAACTTATAAAGAAAGGTGTAGTTAAACTAGAACTCATCTAAGCTACTGTGCTTAAAAATAAAATAAAGGATGCCAGGAGGTTCTTACAGCAACAAAACAGAACAAAGTTTATTTGTCCAGGACAAATGATCCACAGGGTTAATACTCACAGATCCACAGAGGCAAGGTATTGCAGATGTTAAAAGATCAGGACAATAAATCAGACATCACAACGTGACACAATGTTAACCTGTCACTGACTATCCTCATTCATGGGGTCCCCAACTTATCACTAGAGAAACATGTCCCTCTAGGGCACAACAATTTTACTGGGCCTTGTTCATCCCAGGCTCCTTGAAGCACATGCAGCTGGGTCAGCAACTAGAAGCCAAACCAGACACAGAGGAAGTGGTCATAAGCCATTAGGCCAATAACTGAAATATGTAAATTAAGTAGCGAGATGGACATTACAAACTAGACATGGGCATCTTCCCAGCAACTAGGAAGTGTAGGGTTTTAAAACCATAGGCACAAAATAAACCTATGGGTTTGATGATTTCTGGCTTTTTTATTGTCATACAGTAAGGGGACATTCAATGGGGCTAAAATTCTGAAAATGATGGGGAAGGTTTAGCTCTCACTTTAGCCGACTTAATTGTGTAACTGTGATAGATTGTAGGCTTTACTGAGGCAGGTAATGGTGTAAATGATAAGGCATTTTCTATCACTACATAATATGTTCTGCTATTTAAAGGATCTTAGTAAATGGAGTTTTGTTGGAAAGATTAGTGTGCAGGTACAGGAACAAGAGATACCGATTTATCACAATCATTTGTTTCACCTGGATGACTGTGGTATAGGGGGAAATATATCATCATATCAATCATAATATGGACAAATCTTATTTAATAAATTATTTTTTTTATGTGGCCAGGGAATGTTCAATCCAATCTCCTTCATTTAATTTAGAAAACATGGAGATAGGCTTAAATCACTGAAGAGCAGTGGTGACATCTTATATGAATGTCTGATGTGCTTTTGAAGATCACTGTAGATCATTGAAGATCTAAAATTATTTATATTTCATCTTGATGCATGTAGAATAGTACAAAAGGGTTGTCAGAGAGCTGACAAAATTGATCTCTATTAAATGAGAAAAATTGATTTCTATTAACATTCACGCCAGGTTCATCCGTAGGAATCATGTAGAAAAGCAGGTACTCTGTCCTAGGATTGTTAAAGTAATTCTTTTCAATTACAATGGCCTTTTTTTTAAAAAAAATGCATTTATTTCAGGTAGCACATAAGTAGGGGCCTCATGTGAACAATTGTTGTATTTTATGCTCTTGGAAAGCTTAAATGCATTCAATGAGTTTACATGACTAGTGATAGGCGAATAAATTTGCCAGACACTTGAAGGGGCAGATTTACTAAGCTCGAGTGAAGGATTCGAATTAAAAAAACTTCGAATTTCGAAGTGTTTTTTGGGCTACTTCGACCATCGAATGGGCTACTTCGACCTTCGACTACTACTTCGACTTCGAATCGAACGATTCGAACTAAAAATCGTTCGACTATTCGACCATTCGATAGTCGAAGTACTGTCTCTTTAAGAAAAACTTCGACCCCCTACTTCGGCAGCTAAAAGCTACCGAAGTCAATGTTAGCCTATGGGGAAGGTCCCCATAGGCTTGCCTGTGATTTTTTGATCGAAGGATATTCCTTCGATCGTTGTATTAAAATCCTTCGAATCGTTCGATTCGAAGGATTTAATCGTTCGATCGAACGAATAATCCTTCGATCGATCGATCGCAGGATTTGCGCTAAATCGTTCGACTTCGATATTCAAAGTCGAACGATTTTAGTTCCTAGTCGAATATCGAGGGTTAATTAACCCTCGATATTCGACCCATAGTAAATCTGCCCCTAATTCTCTGCAGATTTCCATGTTTTGCTGCAAGCAAATTAATTTAGGTGAAACGACGGTGACAATTTGGCTGCAAAATATCTGCAGCATCAACAAAAATGTAGGCGCGTTAACATAGTCCCACGCATAAAAATTTATGGTGTTAAAATTATTCGCAGGCCCATTTAATATATTTGGACCAAATAGTCGCGTGTATAGAAATTGTCGATCGAGTCAAAATTGATGCGCATCTTAGTTAGTTTGATGCCCATTGACTTCAATGCGTTTCGCTGATTTTTCATTGTTTCGCGAAATGGCACAGATTCGCTCATCACTATACAGGACTTTAGATAACACAGTTTCTTCTGTTTATCTTGAGTCATGATTCATTTAACACACAAATCCAAGTGTCTTCATCTGTATGTCTAGTTAGTTAGGCATATTTTGAAAGCAGGGTCTCTTTGGTTTTAGCCTTCAAAGTCATTATTTTTATCATTATCAGATGTACTCATAATATCATGTACTGAGGTTCTGATGCTTCCAGTTAGATGCTCTCAAGCAACACCTTCAGATTTCACAATACAAATCCCTGGATGTGAGAACAGGGAAGAGATGGTGTAAATAGGCAATGGATGGAAGTAGGTCCAGGAACCAGACGAAGGTCAGGGTTCAGGCAGAGACAGAATCGAGGTTGAAATCCAGGCTGTTTGGGTAGCAAAGAATCGGAAACGAGAACCAGGCCAAGGTCGGGTCAGGCAGCAGAGGGTCAGGAATCCAAAAACAAGCCGAAGTCGGAACCAGAGAATCCATCAGGAAAAACAGGAGTGGCTTAAGATCTGCAGGAGCAAAAGATCACATAGCAACTTGTCTAAAGTCGCTGGCATATTTAAATAGGCAAGGAACATGCGCAGAATTGGCGCAGGTGACGAATCAGGTGCACGCCTGCATTGGTAACAGCGCCGAATTGACGCAGGCGACAAACACCTGTGACCCCTTGCTCCCATACGTCACAATGTTTGCGTCCATCGAGGACATTGAACCGGACGTGCGCCTCAGACCCCGTGCAGGACAGAGGATCGTCGCGGGCAAAGCAGCACGGATCTGTGAGTATCTTTACACATAAAGATTATGTTTATGTATACTTCCTAACTAAGTCCTTGATATCAAGTGATGGAAGTGATTGGTCATCTACTTAATGGGAAGTCCTTACAGAACTTTCTATTTGGCAGCATTTCCTTTCAGCTTTGTGTGTATGTTCAGAGATTATGTTGAGGGAAGTACTGTAGCTGTTCAAGTAGGGTAGTTAACATACTTTTTCTTGGTCTTCATAAATGCATTTAGTGTTCACCCTTTTGATCCATTTATTGTGCCCAGTCTCTGGAAACTTCATTTTTCAACTCAATAATATAGATATTACTTCAATTTCACAGTTATATGCATTCTGTCTGTCTTCATTTAAACATAGTGCCTTAATCCAATAATTCTAGCGCTAAACAGACTTCAGGTTACACAAGATGGCACACAATCAATCTAATCAAAGATGCCTATTGCATTTAATATAATCTTTGAATTGAAAAAAAGAGATCACCTTGGAAAGTGTGTGAATATCATGGCACAACAGATGCATATAATAAGGGCTTATCTCAAAGGGGTTTGCCAGGTTTAAAAAGTGACTACCTATACCAGGTGTTATGGGAATTAGTAATTTAGTAGGCTATTTACAACATAATGAGATTTTTAGTATTTTGATATTTCGTTCTTATTTTGTAGAAAGATAAAATATTTAGAACATGTGCATCCAATCACTGGCACACTAACTCAATTCAGTAGAGCAATAGACACCACCCCATGCTATCTGAAACTGATACCCAATAGTCTATCAAAATACATACTGTACATACGTATACTCTAAACTAGTAATTTGTAGTACCTACAGATGGGACATGGGTTATTGTTAGAAATTGAATTACTGAGATATATAAGTGTACTCAAGCACACACACTTGTTGATTCCAGAGCTATAGATGCAACAGGGAATAACCCCTTTTTGTAATGTTCCAGTGATTCTTGTGATTTTTCTTACTTGTATTCATAACAATATCATTTAGTCATGTCATATTCAAACATTTACAATTCAGACTAGAATGATCCCTTTGCCTATTTGCTTGCAGCTGCACAGTTTAGTTGACCCATGCAGTCTGCATTAGAGAAGTGCTCAGTACAGACATATGGAATCATCTCTTAAATGTGCAGTATGATTACTGACTGGTGGGCTCTATAAATCTAGATCCAGGATAATGTAAACAGTGGAGTAATTCCAATTTACTACAGCATCAAATGCTATGCCTGGTGGTCTCCAAGGGGGTTATGTATTAAAATCCGAATGTTAAAATCTCAAAAAATTTGATTTTTATTTCACTAGAAAACTCGTATTTTTTCAGAAAAAAAATCTAATTTCTTGAGATTTATTATACCCTGATGCTGCAAAAAGCCAGAATCTGGAAATCTTCCATCTCAGACCAGTTGAGGTTCTGTATAAGTCACTGAGAGAGGTATCTATCTCAATCTGAAATTTTCCTGGTCTGCGATGGGTTTAGCTCAAAAATCCAACTTTTTTTGGTTTTGGGGCAAAAACTTAAATATTTGAGCAATTCTGGAAAAAGCCTGAAAAATTTGAAAGATTCAGGTTTCCACTCGATTTTATCAAGTTTTCTATGATCCAATTAAATCGGGTTTTCTAATTAATAAATATGCTCCAATAGGGCATAGGCGTTTGGTTGTGTTTTTTTTCATAAAATATGAGATAATTTCAGATTTTAGTAAATAACCCCCTAAATGTAAGTGGTGTTATTTGACTATTGGCTTACAGCACATCCTTTATGAACAGTCTTCATTTTTCCTTGCTTCCTTCTTATATGAATAAGCATGTTGACTTCTAAAAACATTTTCCAATGGTTTTTTTTTTCCAAAAGGAGTATAAAATACAGTAGATGTCCCTCAACAAATAAAAATATGTTTCTTTTCAAATTTCTAACTTGGTAAAATGTTTTCAGTTGCTGTAGCAAGCTGCTTCAATTTGTCTAATTGTTTTCTCTGTGCCACATGCAATAAAATGTATGTTTATGCCACATTTTAATTAGCAGCCATACTTGTTTTCAGACCAATTTATTTTTACTGTACTTTCTTTAAGAAAATGAATTGAATGGCACAAGGAATCAGCTGAGCAGCAATAAAGCTTTGCTTCATTTCTTATCCTACTTGAGTTACAATGGGCACAGAAGTAGACAAATTATAATTACCACAACTATGCAGTGAATGATAAAGGCACAATGAAAGAAGGAATTCATCTGGCTTTTAGCTAAATCATAAACATTATGCACTTTTATTTCACTCTGACATTAGCAGAACTTTGTTTTCAAACAAATATCTATGGCTAAATATTTATTAAATTATTCTCTTACTTAGATTTAAGGCCCTTTCCTTTTAGTTAATTGCTAGGGCAATGAGTACTTTTATCTTAAAATTATTTTGTATACATTTTTCATTCCAGATTTTAAAAATGTGATCTTCAGAAAAAATTTTGATTAATCTTGATCAATTTGTTTTTTTTGTGCTCAAAAACTCCCTCCTCCCCATTAATTTATGGAAACAACTAGTGATGGGCGAATCTATTCGGCAGGCGCGAATTCGCGGCGAATTTGCGCGATTCGCCGCCAGCGAATAAATTCGCAAAACGCCCGCGAAGATTCGCGGCAAAAATTCGGGCGCCAGCGTCAAAAACGGGACACGGCGCAAATTCGCCCATCACTAGAAACAACAAAAACTGCTTTTGTTTTGAATATCTTTATTTATTCAACTTTAAAAATAAAATTGTTCTCCTGACTTACTGTATATTGACATATTTTTCATCTTGAAGTTGTAGGTTCAATTTTTTTTTCTTTCTCATAATCTAGATTGTTGGTTTTTACATGCAGGTTACAAATGTATTTTAAACCATATAAAAGTCATAGGGGCCGATTCACTAACTTCGAGTGAAGGATTCGAAGTTAAAAAACGTCGAATTTCGAAGTTTTTTTGGGCTACTTCGACCATCGAATGGGCTACTTCGACCTTCGATTACGACTACGACTTCGAATCAAAGGATTCGAACTAAAAATCGTTCGACTATTCGACCATTCGATAGTCGAAGTACTGTCTCTTTAAAAAAAACTTCGACCCCCTAGTACGCCATCTAAAAGCTACCGAAGGTCCCCATAGGCTTGGCTAACTTTTTTTGATCGAAGGATATTCCTTCGATCGTTGGATTTAAATCCTTCGAATCGTTCAATCGAAGGAATTATCCTTCGATCGTTCGATCGAACTATCTGCGCTAAATCCTTCGACTTCAATATTTGAAGTTGAAGGATTTTAGTTCCTAGTCGAATATTGAGGGTTAATAAACCCTCGATATTCGACCCTTAGTGAATCGGCCCCATAATGTAGAAGGTACATAATGGCAGTTCAGGCAGGTCACATACATATTCACATCATGTATAATCACCTTTTTAATGCCTTGTAATGTCACTGTATTTATTACTGATCGGTACTTGACCAAACATTTCTATAATTACATACATGTTTACAAATATATAAAATATTGACGAGGTTGTAACTCTGCTGTAATTTCATGAATATCCAGACCAGGAAGCACCTTGAATTTCACAAAAGATGTCTTTATAAACTTGACCAATGCATTCATCAAATTGGATCAAGTCCCTAGTTTTTGAAGTCTCTGTGCAAGAGGAAAAGATCAATATTAGTTTAAAAAGATGACTATTTTTGAAGATCGAATCGTGCTAGACAGAGACATATCACTGGGTCAGGGGCTGATATGAATGATGATGGTTTTTATAACATGTTGGCACAACAGAAACTAAGGATAATTATAACAAGAATGCATTTTAATGCTAGAACATTTGAACGATAACTGGTATGAATTATATTTTGTATTGTATCATATAATAGCTAAATATGTAAGAGAGATTAAGAAATGGTTATACGTGTTTGTGTGGTAAGCAAGGAGTTAAATGTGTGGTGTGCAAGCATGACATTAGAAGAATAGTGCCCAAAGGGCAAGAGGTACAGTAGCTCAATTACTGACTGAGAACCTGCCAATAATAAAGTATTGTGTAGATAGACAGGTGTAGCTGGCAAGTTCAGTATTCAGATAAAATAGAAAGTCACTAGAGAGTTTTGTCCAATATCTTGAAGCAGTGAAGCATTCCATGGTGTAATGTGATTACACTGAACAACGTTTCTCTTATTGACCAGTTTTCCTGTTTTTGTTATAAATGAAATGAAAACAGCAATAACTTTACTGGAAAATGATCTAGGATCGACCAGGATGTATGATTTATATTATCATTATTATTTGGGAAAAACAATTGCAGAAACCTTTACAAATAATGTACTTTCATCAATCAGGCACAACATTTAAGATAGATAGCAAAGGGGTTAAAGTTTACACTGCTTAGGAAATGTCGCGTAAATTAGCACGGTAGTCATTGGCAAGAAATAGATGCCTCTGGCAAGCCAGTTCGTTTTAAATCAATAAAGTAAAATATGTGTTGCCAAAACGAAACTATGTTGTATAATATTATTAACCACTTTCCAAAAGTGAAAACTTTTCTGTGCATTCACAACGTTTATCCTGAATAGTGAGAAAGCGTAATTTTTTGCCAAGTTTCAGATGCAAAAATGGCGCCCATAGACTGGGCATATCAATAGGGGGCACATTTACTATGGGTCGAATATCGAGGGTTAATTAACCCTCGATATTCGACCATCGAAGTTAAATCCTTAGACTTCGAATATCGAAGTCGAAGGATTTACCGCAATTCGTTCAAAGGAAAAATCAATTAACGATTCAAAGGATTTTAATTCATCGACTGAACGATATTCCTTTGATCACAAATTGCTAACATTGGTGCTCGGTAGGTTTTAGGTGGAGAAGTAGGTGGTCGAATAGTCGAACGATTTTTAGTTCGAATCGTTCGATTCGAAGTCGTAGTCGAATGTCGAAGTTGCCAATTCGATAGTCGAAGTAGCCAAAAAAAAACTTTGAATTCGAAGTTTTTTTTCCTTCTACTCCTTCACTTGAGCTAAGTAAAGGTGCCCCTACGTGTGGGCCTATTTTTCAAAAGTCTAATTTTCGTGGTTTTAGTGGTTTTTGAAAAAACAATTAAACTCGCCAACTCTAAGGGCAGAATTATTAAAGGTCGAAGTGAAAATTCGAATTTTGCGCTAATTTTTGTGTACTTCGACTAGGGAATAGTCCAAATTCTTTTTGAATTTTAAAATTTATCATGTACTGTCTCTTTAAAAATTCAACATTTGAATTGCTGTTTTGGAGTTCAATTAGTGGACTTTGAAAAATCGAAGATTTTTTTGGAAAAACTTAGAACCAAATTCGATTGAATGGGATATTAGTTTGATTCCTACGATTCGAATTCGATCAAAAATTGACCTATTAGATCGAAAAAAAACCTTTGATTTAATTTAGGTTGGTCTTTTTGAATTCAAATTTCAAAGTTTTTCAAATTCGAAATTTGACCCTTGATAAATCTGCACCTAAAAATATGAATGTCATGAGATTTATTATAAACTCCAAATAAAAAATAAAGTATGAATGAAAAATGATGCTGAACTCAGAGCTAAAAAATGAATACCTCAAAAACCTACTAATACAAAATAATATTTAAAACTAAGTACCGTCAGTTTATGAGCACCATGGCTGGCAATAACAAATAGAAAACCAATTACAGTAGCTGGTACATACTTGTTTTTGTCAGAAATATCCTTAAAAAAATATGGGAAAAATGTTTTTTAAATGCTCATCAAATACTAATACGAGCGTAGTCCTTATTTAAGTTTCCATAGAAGCAAGTAGATATGTGGGTGGAATATTAGCCACATTCATATCTTTAGTCATCGTTAATCAATATCTGGATTTCATGCTGTGAAGAGAAGTTGACACATGATCACCTATACAGTAGCTAAATTATTACTCCAGATAAAGTATTAGAATGTATCCTGGCTATGATATGGTAACCATGGTAATTGGTTTCATATGTGTACATTTGCCCAGTTACAACTTAATATAAAATACATTGCTTTGGAGAGCATCAGAGTAGCCATGCTGCTAAGGATGCTCTTGTTATTCAGAATGCTTGAGACCTTGGTTTTTCCAGATAATGGATCTTTCTTTTATTTGGATCTTCAGACCTTAAAGTCTATTAGAAAAGAATTTGAACAGTAAATAAACCCTCCAATAAGGATTTATTATATCTTAATTGGGATCAAGTACAAGCCACTGTTTTATTATTACAAAGATAAAGGAAATACTTTTTTATCAAATTTGGATTATATGGATAACATAAAGTCTATGGGAGACAACCTTTCCATAATTCAGATCTTTCTGTATAATGGGTTTCCAGATAATGGATCCCATACCTGGACTATCTTGGTTCCCAAAACATTTCTCTTTTCATTTTCAATTAGCTGCTGTAATTATTCATTTTTGACAACTCAGTGTTCATTGGTTGAAAGTCCTGTGTAGGGTTTCAAGAAATAATTCCAACAAACAAGTCTAAAATAATAAAAAAAAATAACTCAATTGCACTATAGTGTATTGTTTCAGTTCTGAGTCACCTTGTATTAATAAAGAAAACAATGAATGATATGAAGCTATTGTCCCAATATATTAACGTGTATTGGCAAATTTCTATCATTGGACATTTTGATTAATTTCAACTCTGACATACCAAAGAAAAAAAATAGCAGCACCAGTAATTCACACGCAGGGCATTGAACAAAATGTAAACTGTATTTACTTCTAAGAAGCATTATTGCTGATTTTCCACAACCAAAATAAACCCTCTTCAATTATATACATAAGCAAAATTTATAAAAGGGTAAATGCTTTTTAGCATAAAATCACTAGACAGCGATTATCCTCACTTCACCATTTATTGATTCAGATCAGCAGTAAGTAGCTAATGAGATTTTAAGTAACAATGCACTGCAGAAGATTGCAGTCTAATATCCAGTTGTAGCACTTCTATGCTTTTAAAAATACCATTGAGATCTTGCTATGAAGGTAGAATTTACAAGCTAATTATGAGGCTGCTTTGTTGTTATTTGCTAACTGAAATAGAGCTGGTTTTTATTTAATTCATATCAAAATAAAATGTATGATCTGCTTCAGTTGTAATGCCTTTTTTTGGCCTAATGAATGATAGAGGTTACATGTGGTGAGCTGGAAGATCTTGTGTGGTCAAGTAGGACTTATAATAATGGTATAAAATATAGAATTTTCGACTAGCTACAGTCACTTTATTGATCAAAATTGCAAGTTATAGATTTGGAAATCCATATATTTTAAGTAAATTAAGGTTGTCTATGTCTAAAAGGTGCTTTGAAAGTTTTGACTCATATCATCAAGCAAACACTCTATTACTGAATACTAGTGATGAGTGAAATTTTCCCCAAGTGTATATTCGTGGTGAAATTCTGCATTTTTATTTTTTTCTTTGCGAAACTGTGGCAACTTTTTGCTTTGGAAAATGTAGTGAAAGAATGCCCATTAACCAAAGTATTTTGCTCAGAAAAAGATGTTGCAAAAAAAAAAAACCCACCAGTTGTCTCCAATGTATTTTGCACAAAAAAGATGCAAATATGCCCAATGATTACAAATGTTTCACAATTTTTCCAAGGTTTTGCAAATTTTTGAGAGATGCAGTTGGATGGTTTGCTCAATTATATACATAATTATATATATATATATATATATATATATATATATATATATATATATATATATATATATATATATATATATATATATATATTATATACACTACTGATTTATCCTCAGATCCTGTATCACGAGAACTGGGATCAAGATCACAACAAACAGGAATGTATTTATTAGACACTGTAGGTCGTTTAATGGATATTAAGAGACTATTTAAAGAAGTTCATATCAATAATTAAATACAGAATGGATTTGTAAAACAGTGGTTTTAGGAACACAAGTCATATCACACTTATTTAAAGCCTTTCTACTTGTTAGTAGGAACCTGGCCCTGGGTAATATAAAAGACATAAAACATGATTCATGTAGATGTTCCGCAGAGGACACATCCATGTAAAATAAAGATTTATATAGCAAATCTGAACATATATAGAAATTAAAAAGTTGCAAACCTAATATTCATACACAATTTATGATCTGGGTAGAAACATATTTGTTATTTGTAGTAGAACTTGTGTAGTGTCATACATGTAGACAATGTTGATAATTGATTATAGATAATTAAATAAAGGTTATATGGAATAAGAGAAATATTTTGACACTTAGGGGCAGATTTATCAAGGGTCGAAGTGAAAATTTTAATTTTGAATTTAAAAATTTCGACTTTTTTGTGGAATTCGATTAGGCAATAGTTTAAATTTGATTCCAGTTTTTAAAAAAATGTGAATTTGGTTTTCGAAATTTTTCATGTACTGACCCTTTAAGAATTCAAATTCTACTATTCACCACCTTAGACCTGCAAAATTGCTGTTTTAGCCTATGGGGGACATCCTGGGACCAATGTGGAGTTGTTTGCAGCCTTCCTGGAAATCTAGTTTCTTTTGGAGGAAAAATGTCAATAAAATTCGATTTGAATTTGAGTTTGTGTGTCAATCCCATTCACCCAAGTTTGAAAAATTTGATTTTTTTTATAAATTTCAATTGGGTGTTTTTTAGTTGGTTTTCGAGTTCATGGGAGTTTATGGGAGTTTTTACAAACTCCCTTAAACTCTAAATTTGACCCTTGATAAATCTGCCCCTAAGGAATTCATTTTTTTTAATTTTTAGATTTGTTTTACCAAAATTTGAAAAATTTACCATTCAGGTTAAGCTTTTCAAATTTTCAGGATTTATCAAACAAATCAATAAAAAATCAAAATGAATAATTTAGGCACCTAAAGCCTAGAGATCATCTACAAAAGTCAATGGGAGGTGTATTTCAACCTTCAAACCATTTTCCCGCCAATATTTACTAAAACGTTTGAATTTCATAGCAAAAATAAAGCTGTCTGTTTCTGTGTGGTTTACTCATTTTAACAATGACTTAGCTCGATTTGGTCACCTAAGCATTGATCTGAAGTTTCAGGCCTCTAAAATGATTGCTTATATGGGAGTAAAAGTGGTTATGTAGTATTTTTGTCCAAAGAACGAATTCCCATCTTGTTCCTCAGGGCAGGGTTTTTCGGATGGGGAAGAGCATGGTTTTGTTCCCATAGTTGAACCATGGCACTTATCTTGTCACTGTAATTAGTGATGGGCGAATTTATTCGCCAGGCCCGAATTCGCGGCGAATTTGCGTGAAAACGAAAATTCGCGTAAACGCCCACGAAAATTAGAAAACTTCGAAAAAACGGACGCCAGCGTCAAAAACAGGCGCCGGCGTCAAAAATGGGTGCCGGCGTAAAAAACGGTCACCGGCGTCAAAAACGGGCGCCGGCGTAAAAAGCGAGACGCCGGCGCCATTTCGGTAATTTTTCGCCGTTTCGCGAATTTCGCTAATTTTTCAGTGAAGCGAAACAGCGCAAATTCGCCCATCACTAACTGTATTTCTCACCTTTGATAGACAAATGAAAATGTTGTAGAAATCGAAATTACATTTTTATTTTAGTGCATTGAAACAGTGGGTACTGCTGAAACAAGGGAATATGTACTTTTATATTGTGAAATGTAATGCATCAGTTCTGTCATACTGTTTTTAGATATCATTATAATAAAACACTTGTCTTTTCATGTTAGTAGAAATAAAAATTACATTTATATATTTGTGTCTGAACAGTGGGTACTGATAAGTAAGAGATTGCTAAAAAAAAAAAAGAATATTTACTTATATATTGTGGCATTTAATACATCAGTGCTGTCATGTTGTAATTTTAGATATCTTTATAATAAAATGCTTGTCTCGAAAGACTAATGATAACATAGATAGTGATTCTCATGAATGGCTTAAGGTTTCCATTCTTCACGCTTGTTCCATCATAGCATATAGAGGCTTTAGTAGAATTCCATAGAATAGAAGAAAAAGGGAGTAGAAATGATAAAAAAATATCTTGGGGGATTATGTGATTTTATAATGACAACACACTTAAGATATCTAAACCGTGTACAGATCTGGAATAAACACACGTCCTGAAATTATTGCAGAAATGGCAAGCTGTTCTGACATCTAGATTGTTTTCCAAAGGTGGAACCCACCCTCTCTGTTGCTTTTATTTCCCCCGCCCTTTGAATGGTAGCAACTGAGCATTTGCATGTTGTGTTTGATGCCTTGCATGAACACATGCAATGGCAAGTTCTGGTCTGCATGCCGCTTACTGAATGTTTCTCCTTTTCTCTCCTTCCCTGTCATGTGCTTACAGAAGACAACCGTGTAGAAGGTGGGTGCTTTCAACCTCTTCTTTTCTTTAGCTCTCTCCCTTTAAGTTTTCCTTAGCTTATGATTTTAGTTAGCAATGGTAAGTATCTTAGTTAAATGCAGAACTGTAATATCTGAAAGGGAAAAATGCAGTACAGTATGATTTATTTTATCTTTAGCTGAGATTGTGTACCATATTGCTGTGCCAAGCACATTCTGCAGTGTGCCTAGTAATGTTGCAGACACTTACAATTTTAGCATGACATTAGCAGGCTAAAATAAATTGATATCATTTTAAGGCAAATTATTTTTAGATGCCCCATATACAGTACGTGCTACATATGTTATTGTTAAGTTTTAACCTCATTGTCTTTAGTACCAAGGGGCATTAAAACATAAAAAAAGAGTATTAATGATTATTTTAGCTACATATACTAATATAACAGACATAAAATATTTTTAAATATGGTTAAAATGTAACCAACCTAAAAGATGGGTCCAAAGTGTCTTCAGTGAAATGTTCAAAAATGCCTACACATGGGAGGAATAACCAGCCTATTATTTAGAAGGTATTAGTGCAGTAGATCACATGCAAGAGTATGGCGACATTTTGATATTTAGTAGGAATGGTCTACTATGTGGAAAGGTATGCAGGTAAATAGCAAGGTCCAAGCCAGTTATTTTAAAGGGCAACATACATATAACCATACAGTTTAGATGGAAATAGATAAAACTTTTGGAAAAACTTGTCTTTACATTTTTTTACATGAGATGCAGTAAGACCAGAATATGCTGAGTTCCTCTCCAGGATAGTCTTGGTGAGAAATCTGGCAACTAGTGCTAAACGGTAACTACTAAGTAAATATTTCCAACTAACACCAATGAGTGGGAAATATGAGGAAATAAACATCATAAAGATCCCATGCATCACAAGAAAATGCCCTTGGGGCAAGGTGATCACTCACAAACACAATCTCTTTCAAAGGCAAAAACATCTGAATCTGAGTGATCAACTGATTCATTTCAAGGTTACAAAATCCACCCTTGAATAAAATAATGGCTAGCAGGTGCTAAACTACATTATATACATTATACATGTATATATAAACAGCCTAAGTAGCCTGAACGAGTTTGGAGTACAGTTACCATGGAATCTGTATAGTACTTTTGAAATGAGCCATGTGATCCCCATAGTTAGCCTACTGAAACATTTCAACCCATAGTGCTCCTAACCATCTAAAATGTAATCTAATCCATAATGGGGCCAGCTACATGAATTTAAGTAATACTTGATGGTTAAACTCAGATATGACTGCAAATATATATTTGCAGAGAAAATCTTTAAGCTTAGCTTCAAAGGTTTAAGGCAGTAGGGTACAGTTATAATATTAAGTTTTGTATAATTCAACAATTTAACATAAATATTTTGTTACTTTTTGGATTAATTATTGAATGTGGCACAAATTAAAAAGAATATATTACTTTTTAGTCATCCTGACTAGGACCTGGGGTAACCAACTTTCTAATGCAGGGATGTCAAAGAGTAGATCTTGTTTTTTCAGACAGCCACTAGTTTAAGACATATCTGGACATTGCTCTTCCTTATTATGGTTTAGAGCCATTGTACAGTATTGCATAATTTTGCTAATACTGATTTCTTCTTCACATGACCAGCAGATAGCTGAAATCCTTATCATTTTGACCAATTGAATCCATATTTCTGAATACTTCTTGAATTATATTTATAAAGATAGATGTATTAAGATTCCATTGTAGTTAGAAACAGGGATTCTTAACCTAGGCTCAAAAAACCACCCCATGCTGTCTAGGGTAGGTCTAGTATGTATAGACAGTAGTAATTAAAATAAAGTAAATCATTTATATTTTTTATTTACTAGGGCCATTAAAAACCAATAAAGAATATTTTTGATGTAAGTAGCATGTGATAGGAAAATAGTTTGAACAGGTAATTGCCTCTTTATTCTGCAATACACTGCTTTTCATAGCTTTCAAGGTTGTATAGTTGGTAATGATTTCTAATTGCTCCTCATATGGTGAACTGAAATCAGAAGTACTGTTAAAATGAGATAAAATATTGCTTGAATTGCACAATCTATCTTTAGCCTATGTTATAGGAAGCTAATAGTATAGGCATGCACAAGAACGTGTCCCTTAGTATTAGAAAATACATATTTTGCATATAAGAGCTTCAAATAGCAAGCCCCAGAAAAATAAAGGAAAATATACCGTATTTTTAGGTTTTATTTTATATCTGCTGTCCCTCAAATATATAGAGATATTAAAGTATGGCGACTCAACTTACCTTGGACTAGCCACATAGGACCATGGATGTCCTTCAGAGCTGTTGGGATCATATGGGCCTAATGTAATTCAGTCATTTCTCATAATTTCTTATTTGGTGGCCTAGTCAGGACAGCAGCTCTTCCCATCTCTCAATATATTAAATATGACTTTTGTTAGAACACCTATATATTATATATATATTCATATTATAGTTATACATATTCTATAGCTTTCAACGCACATACACACATATATATATATATATATATATATATATATATATATATATATATATATATAATGTCGAAACCCAACATTTCAGTGACCTTTCTTAAAGGAAAAAATAAATGCAATTTACACATACAATAGGCTTAGATATCTGAATAATTGAAATGGTGGTCCAGGCTCAGTTTAATGAAAACAAACGATCCTGAAGGTGAGCTTTTGATTTCCCCATCAAATAACATTTTCAGGAAATGAACTATTTTCCCCTGAAAATCAATCTGGCAGTTATGAGCACACAATGAGGTAGAGACAAAACAAGGGGCATAATATTAGCCTATAAATAGGGTATATTTTCTTTTTTTGTTATCTCTTTCTTAGCTATTCTACTGGTTTTTCCCTGACCCAAACTTGCAGATGACACAGTGAAGCAGTCCTTAAATTCTAGAATGTTGCAAATGCTGGACTTAAATCTCAGCCAAGTTTTATCTTCTCCTGAAGTCATGCTGTCTCTGTTACTTCTTCTTTCAACTGCAAACTATTTCTCCAAGCAAAATCCGGCATCTGGTCCACTTGACCTGTTCTACTGTATCGTCATTGTCTATATGAGTCATACTCTTAAAAAGTTTCACACATTCATCACCAAAGAAAACCCTACAAATTAAAACAATGCCTTTAGAAAAACCGGTCATTGGGTTTGCACATATTACTTTCCATTGATACAGGCCCTTCTCTCCTCACAAAGAGACTTCCCAGCATTGTCATTTCAGTGTTTAAGGATTTTTTTCAATTATCTGAAACACTCATTCCTAATGAGGGGAAAAAGACCAGAACCAGCCCATTTGAAAGATTCTGCTAAATGCCTTATTTTCTGCTAAAATCCTAGAAATTTGAAAAGAAAGAGCACTGAAAGAAATGATGTCACAAAAGGCAGATTGTATAATTATTTCTTATAGACGCCAAATAATTATCTTGTTCTTTTTTTCATTTCAAGTAATATGTTGATATAAAATTCCGCCATGCAGGATCATCCAGTGTTTGATTTGTAGTTTAATTCTTTTTTTGTCCCTGAGTGTGTCTGCCAGGGATGGAATTACTGTAAATGGTTTTTCCCATTAAGAGACAGATGCCATACAGGAAGAACAATTGCTTGTCACAAACCATTTTTGTCACTGTGGCAACATCTTCCCATGCTCCCTTGTATTTTGCTGACTATGCTCTTGTTTCCCTTTAAGGTCTGGCGCACCTGATGATGGGCGACCAAGGTATGGGCTCTGTTCCTTTTCCACTCTGCTTTCATTGTCTCCTATTGTTTCTGTAGCTGCTTCAGTCCTTCACTGCAAAGATGGGCAAATGCTTTAAAGCCGTGCACATTACTTTAGCCACATCCTTGTTTCCTTTCTGCTCACTCTTTATACCCTTTTCTGCAATATAATAACTGAACCAAATTGGGACCAAAAAAAACAGCCGTGTATTGTTCCGATATGGTTATCTGCTAAGGGTACAGGATAGAAATTCTCAGCTAGACAAAACAATGTTGGTGATTTAGATTGAGATTACAATCAGTTTATCATATTGTATTGAGTAAAGATTTCATTATTGTTTATTATTTTTCATCAATGCATGGCTGACCGGGTCATTAAAGAGCAACCCTAATTCTGATGTTTTGAAATTAAGGTCTTTCTGTGTATTCATTTAACTTCTCTAGCCTTTGCTTGTGTCACCCAAATCTCTTCATGTCTGTTTTTTTATTAGTGCATGAGGACTCTTGGTACTTAATAAATGCATGATAACTTAACCTTGATCATGAAAAGATATCTCATCATCAGTTTCATTTTAACAGTCTGTTGCATTTTCATATATTCATGTATGTCTTTACTTTTCTTTTCTTTTTTCTCTGTTCTCTTTTGTCTGGAAATGCTTTCTCCTCATGGAATCATTCCATCTATTTTCTAGGCAAAACTAAAGGTACCACATTTTTATTTCTTAATGAAAAAATTACTTAACGTGTGTCAATGTTAAAATATTTTGCTCAAAGGCTTAATCAGGTAGGTGTCTTATATTTGAGGAACATCAAATATACACAGGAGAAAAAGAGGACACGTTTACCCACAGGTATCCATGTTAGCAATTTTGAATACTGTAAACTGTCAGTAACTTGAAATTAACAAGAGATAATCAACTTATATTTAAAATGGTAATTACTCCCAAGGTGACAATTGGTGAGTAAGTTTGCTGCATTTTGAAAATTTAAATCAGCAAATTGATCAATAAATTAGGAAATTGAAACCATGTCAATTAGATTTTGAATTTCACTTTCCATTTGTAAACCAAACACTTCAGAGTAATTAAAATATTTTATTCTCATGTCACCAGTCATACAGTTTCATCAGTTCCAAGTAGTTTGAATGACCATTGTTCTGTATTTTGAAATAACAAGTATAGTATGATCCTCCTATGAAAATATTGTTAATTACAAATAATAGAAAAGCATACTACAATTGATGACAATAATGTATATGAGTTTATAAGATGTACTGTATAAGTATGTTTCTGTAGAGGATAGCTGTAGTACTTGTTACTACGCCATTAATATCAGGAAGATACATAATGGCAAAAAACAAAATGGAAACTCTGCACTAATCGAACTCTGATACTTGGATCACCCAAAAAAAATATTTACAATGATTAATAGAGATTGTAATTTGTTAATTGGCAATTACTGGCCCTGCTAAACTATGGCTGGTTGGTATAAAGGCCTCTTTATTACTATAGGGGCAAAAAAATTAGATTTGAGTCAAGGGGAGTTCCTAAGATAAAAGCAAATTTCTAACTCTGATTTACAGTTAGGGGACAATTTTGAGTTTAGTATTTATAAGAATAGAGGAGAGCAATAACCCACCAAGACATTGAGATTGAGCTTATTTATTGAATGGTAGGGTAATGGTTACTAATTTTTGTCTCAGTTTTTTCAAATGAATCACTTCTTCAGACCCTTAGGACTGAACTCCGCGGTGCGCTGTTGTCTGACACATCACCATGCGTTGACACGCATTCAATGTGTCAGATGTGCAGAAGAGAATGGAACTGAACGTGAAAAACCGACAGTCGGATACTTATAGTTAGCACCTGCAATTTCACATTCAGTTCCATCGCATGGCATCGCATGGTGACGAGTCAGACGTAAGCGTGCCCTGGAGTTCAGCAGTTATAGAAAATAATGCTAAATTTCAGCTGGCAAGTAAAGTAGAAATTAAAGGTCATAATGGATAGCATAGAATAGAAACAAATATTCCAAGTTGAATAGAAGTCATTTAAGAATGAAGAACGATCATTGTCTGGCTAAGTTAAAGCTTTTTGAATAGGTATAAACCTTGACAAAATTGCTATTGTGACTTTATTCTATGGCTCTATAGCATAATTCTTGATTGTTACTTTCTGATGAAAGCTACAGTATACCGGTTTTGCATCTTTATGTAGTTGAAATCCATATTTTGTATTTTTATGGTGTTTCATTAAAGGTATTTAGCCTCCAAATTATTTTGGTTTTTAGTCAGAACTGCCTATACAAACTTCTTAGCATCTTGCACCTAGTATTGCACCTGTTCAGCTTGTTAGTATTAATCGCATGCAATTGCATCATACAGACTACAATAGATACCAGTGAGCCTTGGAAATAATGTCAGCTTTGAATCTAAAATCTGCCCATATCTAGTAACCCATATGATTTAATTTGTCCTGTAGTCTTTTACAATACAATTCTTTTGTATATTCTTGAATTACTTTTGTACCAACGTAAGTGGTGGGTTTGTAGGACCTACACCAAATCCACATGATTCTCATATTACTGTACACAATTTACATGATTAACTAAAAGCCAATTTTTGGTATTAGCCACTCATTTTTGCAACAGGAGCAATTATACTGGTATTATAGGAGAAACAACAAGGAAGATTTAACACAGTTTTTTAAAATGCAGCCCAAATACAGAATCATACGTGTATATTAAAATAATGGCATCAGTATGACCTCAGCTCCATATGAGCTTGTGACATATAAATAGCAGACTTCATGATTTTGACATCACTGCTGATATCAAAGCCAGGTCCAATTTCACTCTTTGGAAGAAGTAGTTAAAGGAAGGTAAGTTGACTCAACTATATGAATTGTTTTTCAAACCCAGCTGTCATTATAGTAAATTCACTGGATAAAAACAGGGTTTCGAATATGGATGCACAAAACCCAATTCTTTTTGGATTTGGCAAACTGAATCCTTTACTTTATTAAATAATTATTTGGCTAAAATTTAATCCTAACCTTGGTTTTCCTGTGGAAATTTAAATCTGTACTCACTAGATTTCAAGAGCAAAAAAAGGCACATGACAGTTAGGAGCTGATTTATCAATATTTGAATTTGAATTTTTTCAGCAATTCAAGTTTTTTTTTGGTTCCGAAACGAAAGTTTGTAAAACTAAAATGTTAGAGACATATTAAGCTTAAAAAAATTCAAATAAGTCAGCATCTAAAAGCTGGGAGACCAGCTAGTAAATGCAGTGGACGTGGCCAAGTGCATAAACAATATCTTGCAAAAGCACTGAGAACCTTTTTTCTTTTACTGGATAACAAATCCAACATTTTGTGCTCACTGATTTTTTCAGAGCACTGAAACCCATTTTTTAACTTGACATTTTAAAGATTTTTTTTTTTTACAACAGGGTAACCCAAATAAATCCCTATGGGTTTGAGGCATATATTTCTATTGTTATACTTACTTTTTACTGCTTATCTTTTTATTTGGGCCATTTGCTATTAATCTTCCATTCTGACTTCCTACTTCTACACAGTTGCTAGGGTAATTAGTACAAACAACCTAGGTAAGACTCTAAGGGGGTTATTTATTAAAGTCCAAATGGTAAAAACAATAAAAATTTGAGATTTATTATACCCTGAGGCTGCAGGCCTGTTGAGGTCCTGTAGAAGTCAATAGCAGAGATCCTATTTCCAATTTCACAAAAATTTGTACTTTTCGGGTGTCAGATCGTACGACAATCCAAAAAAATGGTAGTTTTCTAACAAAAATCAGGAAAAGTCGCTGTTTTTGTCAATCTGAGTTTTTTGTGTTTTTTTAATGATACAGAAGGGTAAATTGTGGATTCTAGTTTGGTCTGACTTTTTTTATTTAAAACATCAGAAACATTTTGATTTTGTTAAATAACTCCCTTAATTCCATGACCTAAAGAGTTGCAGAACGAAAAAAAAAACAATAATTCCTTTAAAGCATAAACATGCAAAAAAATGTAGACTATTTTGAATTGTCTTAGAATTTCAAGTGCTTAAACAGCATCTGCTTTAAATGTATATGGAGAACCATACATTGTCTTTGGATCATAATTACAATACTGTCATTGCCTTGCAATGATCACATATTTCCTGTCTGTTTGATAACAAAGGCAAAAGCACCAAATGCTTAGATAGATATGTAGATATGCTGTATCTAGAATGTATTGCTCTAAATTTCTGGTGACTGTGTAATATCCATCTGAAATAACCTGCCGCTTTCTAAATATGACTTTTTAAAGATCGTTCTTAGGAATTACTAGCTGTGGTTCATTATCTAATTAGTAATAGACACAAGTTGTAACCTACTGTACCTAATATATTTTCATAGCATATTTTAAAATGAGTCATTCAAATGTGTGTTTTTTTTTTTTTATAACGAGTTGGTCAGTTAACCATGTAAGTCAAAGAAATTTTAGAAGGTTCATGTTTCTTCTAGAATTTAAAAGAGCATTCTTATCAGAAAGAAAAATAGATGGCCATGTCAGCCTTGATCCCTAAAAACATTTATACATCTACAGGCTTATTACATTTATAAGATAGTAGATTCAAACAAAAATCAACAGATAAAACAGACCTGAAATGGAAAGATCTGAGTTATCAGTTACATATTTACATTATTTGGGTTGAATAGAACCACATAGTATTATCCCATATATACACAGATTTACACTCACATATATAAACTAAATATACCAATATCTCTACTTACTGTAAATTATAGTATCACAATAGCCTTGGATATTATTTTTGTTCAGGAAATCATTCAAGCCCCTCCCTCAACCTTAAAGGCATTAATAGAAATTGCCATCACAACATCACCCGGAAGGTTGTTCCATAACCTCTATGCCCTCACAATGAAGACCCCCCTACTCTGCTTCAAATTAAAGTTCTGTTCCTCTAGTCTATGGGGAGGGGGGCTCTTGTTTGTTTTTTCTAAGGGAAAAATTATCCACAGCTATCTTTCTATAATATCCTCTAATGTAAAGGGTAATCATGTAATCTTGCAAGTTCACTTTCTACAGGAAAAAATAACCCCAACCTTGACTGTTTTTAATCTTCCATCCCTTTAACCAGTTTAGTTGCATGTCTCTGCACTCACTCTCCAGCTCATTAATATCCTTCTTAAAGACTGAAGACCAAAACTGGATGAGGCCTTACCAGGAATCTATAAAGAGGCATAATTATGTTTCCATGCCTCAAGTTAAAGCATTTTAATGCAACTATATATTTAAGGAAGTTTCGATTTAGTGACCTATACAGTAGGTGTCCTTAAATAAAAGCTGTGGATGTGTGGAAGGACACACATGATCACTTGAGACTGGGACAAACATTCCCAAGCTGTTCAGTGCAGAAACACATTACGGGGGTTATTTAACACAGTCAGAATTTATCTCAATATTTTCTGCTATAAACTCCTCTGGCAGTAAATTTAAATTATTTTTTTATAGAAACTGCTAAGCACCACTACTGGCACAAAGATTTTTATCTAGCTTTCAATGGGACACTAGTGAGCACAAGTTGCACTTGCCATGTAAGGTGCAGTTCAGTGAGAAGCAAAAGGGCATCTTCATCCACACTACTTAATTGTCATTCCTGAGACCCAAGAAGGAAGGCCTGTTGTACAAAGCACATGCAGATCCATGAACTGATGGCATCTCAATGCAGAGATGAAGTACACTACTCCCTTGCACACCCTGAGCCTTGCTCCAGGACACAAGAAGAAGGAGAAAGAGCTAAATGTGCTCAATGAGGTGCAATATCGTGCTCCTTTGTATGCCAGTGCTTACTTCTACTCCTTCATAAAAGAGCTTTAAAATGTTATTTCTTTTAGTGAATATACTGCCTGTCATCTGTTTCCAATTGTGTTTAATATTTTGGCACATCTTTGTCAATGTCAAAGCCACATCCAAACACAAAATATGCCTACATCTCAATCTGCAATTCAGATTTCTGTATTAAAATGCAAACATTCAAATCTGATCATTTATTAAAATGCACATAAAAAGAACAAGGGCTCATTTTTCACATAGATGTATAGCAAATCCTGCTGCCAAATGCTTGTAACTCCCTCAGCCAGTGAAGTCTGTCAACATTTAAATGAGTTCACCTAGTGTAATATCATGCAGAAGTCATAAAAGATTGATGTGTGCTTTGTTTGTGTTTGCATATACTCTTTGCTTTGTGAACCAACTGTGAAACGGGATCCTTTGGAATGTTTTGAGAATGATATTTGCCATTTTTTATTCTGAATTTTTTTTTAATTTAAAATAATCTGCCGTTTTAGGTTAGCAAAACAGGATTAAGGGGCAAATTTACTTAAGGTCGAATAACCCTCAATATTCGACTGTCGAAGTTAAATCCTTCGACTTCGAATATCGAAGTCGAAGGATTTAGCGCTATTCGTTCGATCGGATGATTAAATCCTTCAAGATTCGAAGGATTTTAATCCATCAATTGAACAATTTTTCTTCAACATAAAAAAGATTGCTAAGCCTATAGGGACCTTCACCATAGACTAACATTGACTTCGGTAGCTTTTAGGTGGCGAACTAGGGGGTCGAAGTTTTTTCTTAAAGAGACAGTACTTTGACCATCGAATGGTTGAATAGTCAAACGATTTTTAGTTCGAATTGTTCGATTCAAAGTCGAAGTCGTAGTCGAAGGTCGAAGTAGCCCATTCGATGGTCGAAGTAGCCACAAAAACATTCGAAATTCAACATTTTTTTCCTCTATTCCTTCACTCGAGCTAAGTAAATGGGCCCCTAACTGTTACCACACTTTTTTTGTCCCCACCACCCCACCATGTGCACCCATGGGAACTAGCATGGGCCAGTGATTTCCCAATGAGAAAATAAGAATCAGCTAAGCAATCCAATTTGGGACTTATGACCCTCCTGGCTGGTTGGATAAGATCTGGAAAGAAATCAGTATAGACAAGTGGGGGGAAAGAAAGGTATACTGTAATATGTAGATAATGAACTAAAGAGCCAATCATGAGATTCCGAGGTTTAGGGGTAAACATTACATTATCGAAATAGAGATCTCTGAATCTTGCAAAATTAGGTTCCTATAAATATCTAAGCCTCTTTCTGAATTGGTGTATGTTAAATGCATCATTACTCTTTTGTTCCTTGTCATTATTCCTGCTTTGACAAGGGCGAAGTTTTACAGAATATTTTTGCATCCTTTATATATCACCTGCTTTATATCACTTTATTACCGCTTAACTGCTTTATTGTCCCAAATATTTTCCATGTATCATGAGCTCATTGTAGCCTATTACATGCTTCACATAGCTATGCTTCTTGTCTTAATTAAACAAATTATGATATTGATATTTGTCTTCTGTTCCTCATGATAAGAAGAGTTTTTCACTAGAAAAATGGTACACACTTTTGAACCTTCTAGAGAAACAGCCATTTTAGAAAATGATAAATGCAAAATTAGGGAGTAATTGGAAAATTATTATAGTGTTAGGGGCCACATCCATCTTTTTATTAAGAAGTGGAGAGCAACCTCATTGCCTGATGTGTGTGACTAGGCAAAGATAGCAATACTGAACATATATTATTCATATCCATTTCATGGTATTGTATGCATTATTTACACACTAATTAAACAGCCCTATAAGAGCCTCAGGACTGATACTTGTTTTTTTATATGCAATATGCAAAAAATAAATCCAGGCTTCAGAATATTGATTGAAAACAGCTAAACCCAGCCTCAACAAATAATTGCTTTTTAATCTTTTAGAGAAATAATTGTATATCAGACAATGTGGTCCCTTAAGAACCACTCAATGCTGGTTGGAGTGCATTGAGGTGCCATTTTTTAGACCTAATTTAGATCTAATCAATAAACTTAGTTGGAATATTAGGTGTATTTATAAACAATGCATATCATATTTTTGTTTAAGATCTTTGGTATGCTGATCTTATTTACACTTGTTACAAAAAGTTCAATATGTAGACTTGAGGAACTGAACATTCATTTGAAGCAGCTGAGGTGGTTCTTCACGTGAGGACAGTGAGGTATGGGAATGCCCTGCTGGATGATGTTGTGATGACTGTTTCTGTTAATGTCTTTAAGAGGAGCTTGAGTAATTTCTTGAACAAGCATAATATCCAAGGCTATTGTGATGTTAAGCGCTACAATAAGTTAGTATAGATAATAGTATATTTAGTTGACATATTGTATATGAGTGTATAGATAGATCTGTATAAGTATGTGTATATATGTGCACTAGGGTTTGTTTGGAGGGATGGATTTTTTTGCAACCCAAATTATGGATTTAATTATTAATTAATGGATATAAGCAGGCTGAAATGTGTTAGTTTCATTCTTAAAGGGATATTGTCATGGGAAAAAATGTTTTTTTCAAAATGAATCAGTTCCCAGCTGCCCCATGACTTGGGGCAGCTGGGAAATTGACAAAATGTCTAGCCCCATGTCTGATTTCAAAATTAAAAATAAAAAAATCTTTTGAGAAATGGATTTCTGCTGGAGTAGCACTATTAACTGATGCGTTTTGAAAAAAACATGTCCAATGACAGGATCCCTTTAAGTTAGCCATAAACTTTCTGCATTGCATCCCAATTTTTGGCTAGATTTTTTTAGTATATACCTGACCCCTTTAGGGTGTTACTAAAAAGTCTTGCTGTCATGGTTCTTATAATCCTGGGCCCTAGTAATAAAAGCATCACATCATACAGTCAAACAATTTTATTGAACTGGAAGTGCCCATAAACTATAACTCACTGCTATCATACCTCACTTACCTGATGCCCATAGACTTCAATGGCTGAAAAAAATTGTTGGGCATCAAAAAAATTTTTGTTGCATGTCAAAAAATGTGTTGCCCATAGACTTCAATGCATATCGGCGAATATTCACCATTTGAGAATGTTCAGAGAAGCAAAATGGTTCAGATTCACCCATCACAATTCAATATATATTTTTTAAAAGAAAACCTTACATTTCTATAATGCAAGGTTTTTTATGACAATATTTCCATATTTTAGTGTTACTTATCTTTTAAATCAAGACTTATAAGTTCCATTCCATTGCCACCCTCAACCTTGTTCATTCAAACTCATTGTTTCTTTCAAGATCCTAAATAAATTCTTTCATGTATGGCCTAGTTTTCAGGTATAGTTATGAGATCCATTATCCAAAAAAATATTTCTGGGAAGGCCATCTCCTATAGACTCGATTTTAATCAAAATTTCAGATTTTTAAAAATGATTTCCTATTTCTCTCTAATAATAAAACATTACATTATACTTGAACCCAGCTAACAAGCAATTATTCCTTATTGGAAGCAAAATAATCCTTTTGGGTTTATTTAGGATTAAATGGCCATGGCTGAAATAAAAGTAGTGAATTTACTATGTGAGGAACACAGCCAGTTGCCGTTATACTCAAGAAATCTGTAGATGAAATCAAATTCTATGGGCCAGGTAATTCTTATGTAATTACCTTTTATAAAGTAATTGTATTTTCATATGAAATCATTTTGGATGTAGGTGTCTTTTGTCTGACCAAATTTTGCAGCCCTACTACATATATTCCAGAATGTGTAAATCTTTTACCATGTTAATATGTTGTAGAGTGAGTATATGTATATATATATATATCAGTGATTTTTAGCCATATGGAATGCTGAGCGTCACCTGAGGATCTTAGACAGTCCACTCTATTTTATTTATAGGCTCATTTACCTGAATACCCCACAAAGATGGGAAAATTAAGCATGATGCTATACACCTTTATTTGTACTTTGGAAGCATCCAGCTGCGCATCAAGGGGTCCCATATGTTATACCTTCTTTCTGTAACAATGGAAATCAATACATGACATGACAGTTCATCATTCATTCATGCATTCGCCCTTACAAACCAAGTTAGAGAACGTTAATATTTACAGGTCCAGTCTGAATTCCCCAAGCTACTGCAGTTTTTAAGAATATCCGCACATGAGTGCTTGGTGATCAATCCTTTACGGATATTGATTAGTCATAATGAGTGAGCCCCTGCCTGACCTATCATTCATCATATAATGGAAATTCTAAAAAAATTCTTTGTAGCTTGTAGGTTCCTTCTAGATTCAATTTTTTTTCATAACATAGAAAAAGCTAACTCTTGAAGGATAAGATATTATTGTAAAAGAGAGCAAGAAATAGTTTGTCTAAGATCTACTTAGGTTCTTAACGTCTATCACCTACCATCTAAAAGCCTAACCTGCCATTACACTAAAACCTGTTTACTGTGGTTTAGCTTGATACACAATACTACAGATGCTAGATTATGCCATAATTTTTGCAGCATTATATTTAGTTTCCCTTTTCCCCAGTTGGGGTGGAATGGTAGCTTGTTTATGAGTATATATATATCAAATTAATATTGTGGGCATAACAATGGCAAAGCAATCAGGAAGACATCTACAGGCATCCAATAGAAGAGCATATCTCTTTATGTAAATGTGCTACCTCACATATATAAATAATGGTGAATATACAATATAAGAAAGATTAAGAAGATTCACATTCAGAATTATAAACATTTCTAGCTTCATAGCAAGAGAAGTCTTCAATAAAAAAATAGATTTAAACTAAACATAAATGTATTCTGACATTCAAATGATGTTCTTGGTGTAGGTCAAGGGTGGTGTGGCAGTGAAGAAAGTTATTGTTGTATTATAAATCTTAGCACAGAGCTAAGGTTTGATTGTTTATTTCGGATGCAACAGATCCTATGAAAATATTTTGTAGGCTTTTGCTGTGAAAGATCAAGAAGGAGTGCTGAACTGTCTATAGAAATAGTTTGGATTGGTTTTTAATGCGGTATGATATTATTTCAATTTGTCAATCAGTAGGCTACAGACACAATGTAAGGCAGGCAGAGAGATACTGAGATAATGGAGAATGCGGTATTAATATCACTAAATAGATGCAATTCTTCCAGTGCACAATTGCAATAATAATGAACCATTTATCAAGCATTTTAAGCCTGGATAGAAAAATATCATCTTAATTTAAAATGCTGTTCAAATATTCACATTTTCAAATGGAAGTAAATATTTTTTTTCTTTAGACATTCCTATTCATTAGTATCCACTACTGTTAGGATCTATTACATGGATATAAATTAACATATTGCCCACATCATAGATGGTAGTCTAGGTGAGTATGTCTCCTCCTTTTAAATGAATATAGAAGCAGTACCAAGAAGGACTAAATGATTGAGCTCAGAATCAGGGCTATTATTATGAACTATCTGTACCTGATCTTGAACAATTGTAAATTCATTGTGTTTAAATAAAAATATAAAAAGGTCTAGATTAGATAAACCCTTAAATAAACTGTTTATCAAACAGTCTTCAATCTGGGGCTTTCCAGTTGTAAATCCAACCATGGCCTGTTGGTGAATAAAGGCATCTATTAGTATATGGAAACAGCAGAAAGGCACTAGAACGTTCTGGTTTTGATTTGACTTGATTGGGACAGACATTAAACAGCAAATAAAAATGTGAAATGTGAATCCCACGTGACAATAGCCATATGAAACAATGGGGTATATTATATTATATTATGTGATCATGGCTTCATATCCAGTCCCATAGGAATATAATAGCTTTGGTTTACCACAGTAAGACCATGGTCTCAGTCAATGCCTCTCATCCTTTTAAGAGCCTGCAAATTGGGACTGATGCATAGAGAACACTGGGAAATAATAGTTATGGTCAATAGTAAGACCCTTGGGCTACCCATCTGCCATAGTGAATAGTTTGTATTCTACAAACCAAGTGAAAACCACTGATAATAAGATATAAAAACCTCAAAAATTGTAACTGTAGTGCATGTTCCAAAAAGTATTACAATCTTTATAACAGATAGCATTTTTCTACAAGGAGGGTGTGTAATATATTTCCCCAGTGGATACTAATGCAGGTATCCCAAAATATCATCCTCTTTTAATTGCTGAAATATATTTCTCTTTGATATAAAATATTAGAAATATTAGAATGAGTCACCCATTACCTGCATGAAAGGCCTTGGACACCCCTATTACTGTTAGGTAGAATTATGCTGTAATATGAGCAGGTTAAGTGCCTGTCAATGTGAAAAACAAGTCACCAGCTTTGGGAATTCCTCTCAACTGTGACCCTCAGCAGAAGGAATGTCTCTGGAATACATTAAGCCTAGACAAATTGGCATCAACTGCTATAAACCGTCATGGTATAGTACTCAAGGACACTTTGGATAAATGCAGGCAAATTACAAATTCACAACTATACACCATCTTTGTTTAAAAAAAAGAGATACGTTTAGATAAACATTATGGTCAAAAGCACAATATTATATACTGGGAGATCATAGGAGGCATCATTTTATTTTGTGCAATCTCATTAAAGGGAATAGTTCAAAGACCTATGGAGTAATGTACGAACCACAAAGACATTGGATCCACTTGAACGTACCTAATATATTGGTACCCCTCCCCAATAATTTGAGTTTTCCCCCATCTTGTAGCTTTGGCAAATAATGTGGCAGCTGAAGCAGTTGGCAGTAGTAGGCAAGCTTGGCTCTTTTGCAGAAATGCAATATACAAAATACATATTCCAGTTGTAACAATTGGGGATGGTGGGGACTTAATGAGTAAGGCAGGTCATATGTTGATTCAACAGCAATTTCCTACAATAAGGAGCATGCTGTGTTTGATAAATTTGCAGCATAATAAATAGGCCCCTTTGTCTGCAATCCCTATGGTGTCATGTGCTGCTAAGCAATTTTTCTATTGAGTTGAATGGATTGACAAAAATGTGGAATTATCTTGGTGTTATTAAGCTACATGTCCAGTATATATATATGTATATATGTATATATATATATATATATATATATATATATATATATATATATATATATATACTGTATATATATATATATATATATACTGTATATATATATTGTACTTGCATTCCTGTGCTTTTAATATATGAATATCAAGGGAACACATTTTTCAACCTCTCTAATGTCTATGGTGGCACTCGGTCAGCTCTTTATGCCTTTTATTATTCAAGAAAGAATACATTTTACAGAAAAAAACCACAACTCACCAATGAATGCAATTTTTCCCATTATATTCTTAGAGGAAATCTTAAGTATGTTATTATTTATCACATTTGACAGCTGTACTTGCAAATTGCATGGTTAGTGTGCAAATGGTCCGCAATACATTTTTGTTGCCTTGGTAGGTACTTAAAAAACAGTAACGTTCTGCATAAAATTTACCTTCTACAGTAAAGTCATTTGTGCTAATTTAAAGTGCCTATAGTAAAAAAAAAAACTTTCCTAGATGTGTCATTCTCCTAATCCCAATAACAATCATTTGCACTTCCTTGAAAATTATCACTGGTAGCTATAGTATTATATCCAGAGGATACAGTATATTATCTGGGGATTTTCGGCATGTCTGTCAATTTGATGGTTGTGTTTTAATTTGAGAAGGCACAAAACTTATTGTTAATGAACAATGTGTCATCAAAATAAATAATTAGACTAAATTTGCCCTCAGGACTGGCTATTGTGTGTGTTCAATGCATCTACACAGGAGAATGGGAATCGATCGATAACACAGGCCTGAATGTCCGTATGGCTCATTTATTGATCATTCATGCTGTTCTGGGGGCAGTCTTAAAAGAGAATGTTGGCAATGCCTTTAGGAAAAAAACATTATTTTTACAGTAATCTATTTATACTAGATTGTATTGAATGGTAGATAGAGATAGGTAGATGATACATTGTTGTTGTAGATAGATACATAGACTATATACAAGATAGAAGTATACTATCACTGTGTGGATGAGCAGTACTGCAATCAACAAAGAAGTTAATCTGTTGGAGTTCTACCTGTTTCTTTTGTTTTTGGTTGTGATGATTAAGAACAGAACAATGACAAGGAAGTTAGTCACACATGTTTTTCTCCTTTGTACAGACCACCAACAAATTCCCTTCTTTTGGAAATCAACAATGAAGGTCTGTACTGCATGGTGGTGCAGGGAAAAATGGGAGAAGGCATCAAGATACTTAAGGTGTACAATAATGTAGCCTGGGCCAGTGAGGTTTTTGGGGAGTAGCAGTCTGGGGTAACAACAAGTCACTGGCAGTAGACTAACACGTTGTCACCCCCAATTATGTTGGGTTTAGTAAGGAATTATCAGAGCTATCAACACATTTTGCACTGCACTTTGTTTAAGTGACGTCACTTTTTAGAGGGCATAGTTGAATTCACCAGCAGCCGGAGAGCCAGTTTCCATAAGCAATTTCTATAATCATATATCAAACTCCAATATATGTGTGCTTGGTGTTCCCTCATTTTCTCCTGGCTTTACTGGGTCTTCGAAAGGCACCAAATTATATTGTAAATCTATTCTGTATTTAAGCTACCCAAGACAGAGAGCTAATGCAAGCTTCTAAATCTACACAACCTATATGTAAATTACTGTAAATCCAGTGCATTCTCCATGGCCCTATGCACTTCATTCAGTGTATGGTGGGGCACAGGAAACAGTTCAGGGCAGGAAATGCCTTTTCTCTTGTGTATGATGGAACTTTCTGGTAACAGAACTATAAAAAAAACGTCTAGAAAGAACAAGTCAGTTTCATAGTATCCTTTAATTCTGTGATGTCGGCACTGAATCCATTTTGTCCCATTACTTACCCAGGTGCTATCAATGACTCCAGTGCAGTTTGATTATATGGCAGCATGATGTGTGCACATTAGCTCAAACCTGTCTGTATGTGTCTTAAATGCCACCTACAGCCTGACAATTCTGTATTGTAAATAACAGCTGTGAGCGATGAGCCTACTGTTATTTTATTGTTCATATAGTCTGTTGATAAACAGGTATAGGCTGGGTATTTAATTTGAGTTAATCCTGCACAAGCAAATGCTTTCTGCTTAGTATTGTATAATACGGCACAATAACTTTGTAGCTTTAAACCTCTATTAATGGAGAGAGCACAATGCATTATCTATGGGCTGTTAAATCTGTCAGCTCTCCTACCCATTTCAGCAACATGCCTTGCACTCAAGCAATTGGGAATTTAATGATTAAAATAATGTGACCAGACTGACCTTTCATTTAGTGATTGATTCCATTGCATGCCTGCCATGTGCGTTTGTGTATGAGTGTCCCATACTAATGCAGTGATTTGATCACATAGGATTAAAGTAGAATTATTTGTATATTACTAATTTGACAGGCAGATCTACAATCATGTTTCAGTTGCTTGAGGTGGAAATCCAACCAGTTCCAACCTTCTGGATTAACATATTGAGCTTTTCATTTTTATTGAACATTTCTCACCAGTCTCACATGTGCCATGTGTTGTCACAAATAGAAGTCTACTAGGATAATGCTCTATATAATGCTCTATAAAATATTTTGCACCCCCAGGTACTGGATAAGGGGGTGGTAGGTGAGAAAAAAGTCATTAATTGTTGCTGCTCGTTCTAGAGGCCACCATCGATATATACAAGCTTTGACTGTAGCTGCAGTTACAGTGTATTGCTCAGCATGCACATCCACGATTACCCATTGAGATGCAATATTTGTTAGATCTGATTATACTCAACACTTAGGGACAGATTTACTAAGGTTTGAATTTGAGTTTTTGAGTTGGGATTTTTGGTAAAAACTCACAACTTTGAGTTATACATTTCCCAACTTAAATTCAAACTCAAGTTCGAATGTGAGATTTATTACAGTCGGACCCCTTCAAAATTCGAATTAGACTAAAACCTGCCAAGTTCATGTAGAATTCAATAGCAGTGGTCCCTTGAACTATTTGAAGAGTTTTAAAAAAATTCACATTACTCTAAATTTTAATAAATGCCTATTTTTTAGACTATTTCTGTGACTTGAGAAAATTGTGGCCAAAAAAACCAACAACTTTAATTTACTTTTGAATTAATATTTTTTGTAGGTTTTTCTTTTCAGATTTATTAATAAAAAAAACCTTAAATCAAACCAAAAAAAACAAAATCAAGTTCAAATGGGGTTTTCTTTTTCTCGATAGAATTTTGAAAATGACATTCAAAAAAGAAAACTTTTTTCCTCATAAGGTACTTTCATTGGTTTCATTTCAGATGGCATCTTTTGAGTAGCAACATTGTACATAATTCCAATTAAGTTTCTAATTCACGTCATAAATGTGATGTTTTAGTCAAATAATTATATTTATTCCATTCTGTCAACTAACTGCCAAGACTACAAACATCTACTACTACTATACTATAAATGTGCAGTCTGTGCAGCTGATCAATTTAAAATCCCAACACAATTTATCCACGTTTCATGCATAAACCTGTATGTACCTCTTAATCCCAACCTAAGCCTGAGAATAACATTCTGACCATCTGTCCTGTTCATCCAGTAGGAAGAAAATACTATGAAGGAATGTTATCTTGGCTTTCCAACTAACTGAATCCCAGTCTAAAACATCTTCACTGTTATTCTTTCCCTGATGACAAATTAAGACCATATACAAGAGGAATTATTATTTGCTGTCCTATTTAAACTGAGATAATAGCAGGGAGAATTTACAAAACCATTTAATTATCTTGGTAATCCTTTTGTAATATTGTAGAATAAAACAAATAATATAAAGAGTCTCTCTTTCACTAGTAAAATGAAGGTCCAGTAATTACTGTAAATGTTATTCAACAGACACAGTCACCTACACCTGACTTTGTTTGAAGACTCAAAGAAACAAACATATTTCTTGATGTTTCATTTGAAAAAGGGACATTAAATGTTTCCTTTTTTCCTTGGGCTAAGGACTGATTTAGTGTGCTTTCAGCAGAAGTTAGTGGACCAGTAAACCAATCAGTGATTGCCTTGCAATCACTTTTTATCACTGACAAACACTGTTATCCCCCCAAATCACTAGTTTGTCTGAAATGGTTCATTGAGCTGTTGTTGGTAATGTGTTTTGTCTGGATTTGCAACCTTGTTGTAGGCTAAGATTTTATTGTTTTTGTATCCTCTTCCAGGTATTATTTCCACTATATAAGGGACATCCTCTGTGTCTCACTGTTTATAAAAATATTATCAATGGTTCAACCATTGCCAATATTCAATGCTAAATCCAGAGTGTTACGTTTTAGGAGCAACATTTCATGCTTATGGCATTAGTTTAAAATCCAGCTATAATTATCTGAAAGTGGAAAAGGTATAGTAGAATCTCCTTGACATTTATGTGAAATATAGTGCATCGGATTCCATTTATCCAAACTGACAGCAAACGGAACTCATTTCATTTTTACAGAAGTGGAGTTCTCACATAATGGAAACAGAGAGTTTTCTGATGTTACTGTAATGAGGCAATGATAATGATACACAGGGAAAAGGTTTGATTTTATTATGCATTACTCTGCTATATTAACAAAGATGATATACCATCAACTTCTATTTGCAATATTTGTAAATATTTCAGAAATCTAAGCTAGAAATACAGTAGTTGGCTCAGCAGGGACCACAGAAATATAGATGCATTGTTAAACATTAGCCAATATAACTATTTCATGTATTGTTCTGTAGGGATGTAGCGAACGTCGGAAAAAAAGTTCGCGAACATATTCGCGAACTTGCGCAAAAATGCGAGCGGTTCGCGAACGGTTCGCGAACCCCATAGACTTCAATGGGAAGGCGAACTTTAACATCTAGAAAAGACATTTCTGGCCAGAAAAATGATTTTAAAGTTGTTTAAAGGGTGCAACGACCTGGACAGTGGCATGCCAGAGGGGGATCAAGGGCAAAAATGTATCTGAAAAATCTGCCTGTTATTGCAGCAGTCAGCAGATGAGATCAGAAGCAGGACAGCTGCCCACTGCAGCTACATACAGAGCACTGCAGTAGAAGGTAGATTACTAGCCAGCAAAGCTACCTAAGCTAAAATGTCCCTCAAACCCCTGCAGACTTCTGTCCCTCCAATAACAGAGCAGTATCAAAACGATTACTAGCCAGCAAACTTTCAACTGTCCCTGAAATCACTAACAGGCAGCAGCTCTCTCCCTACACTATCTCTTCAGCACACACAGGCAGAGTGAAAAAACGCTGCAGGGCTTCGGTTTTTATAGGGAAGGGGAGTGGTCCAGGGGAGAGCTTCCTGATTGGCTGCCATGTACCTGCTGGTCTGGGGTGAGAGGGCAAAAAAAAGCGCCAACAATGGCGAACCCAAAATGGCGAACGTCGCGCGACGTTCGCGAACTTCCGGCGAGCGCGAACACCCGATGTTCGCGCGAACAAGTTCGCCGGCGAACAGTTCGCGACATCTCTATTGTTCTGAAATACAAAAGGATGTGTAGTGGAATCCAAAAAGTGTCACCTACAATGTGAACAAAACACATAAATAAATGTGAATTGATACACTTCATAAAGCTAGCTAAGTAATCACTAACAATATTTCCTTTCAATAAACCAGTGTCAAAAATGGTATGGACTCGACACTAGGAATGCTGGGCCCAGATCCAAATGACAGTTGAAGCAGTACAGTAAAAAAATGTTTTTATATGAAAAAACATTCCAAACAAATCAAAGGGATGTTGTATGCATTGCATGCCTCAAAGGGGCACATACCCTGCAAAATACAGTGGAATTGTTTAGGTCTTCTACGGAGTGGTTGGCTGCTGATCTGTCACGTAGAGATATAAAGGTTGTTAGATATGATATGTTAGATATGATAAGTGATGGGCGAATAAATTCACCAGACGCAAATTTTTGCCGATTTCCACATTTCGACGCCAGCTAATAAATTGGTGAAACGGCGGCAAAAATCTGCCAGCGAAAAATTTGCGCATCCAGAAAATTGGGTGCACATCAGAATAGTAGTGCACATAAAACTTGTCGTGCGTCAAAATTCAATTGACTTTAATGCATTTGGACAAAATAGGCGTGCATATCAAAATTGTTACGGGCATAGAAATTGACAGGCATCATAATTAATTGGGCGCCCACTGACTTCAAAGCATTTTGTCCATCACTAGAGATGATACATAAAGAATTTAAATTCAGATGAAGCCTCCATGAAGAGTCATACACACGTTGAGGCTCCAAATATCTTCCAAATCATCTATTATTGTTTGTAAAAAGGGAAACACAAAATCCATTTTTTTTCCAACATGAACATAAAATCCATTATTTTACAAATACATACTTTCCACATTTGGATTTGGACAAATAAATCAAGTAAATCTTAACCCTTAGGGACAGATTCAATAAAAATCCCAATCCAAAATTTTTTTTGAAACTTTTCAATTTTTTTGGAATGGAAAAATTCAACAGTTAAAACAGGTTTCTATAGAAGCCAATGAGATGTGTATTTTCAAAATACAAGCAATTTTATTTTGAGCATTCTTATAAAAGGTTGAATTTATAATAATGAATTGAATCAAACACAGTATCCTGAATGCGGGATATATTATTTATCCTGTGGATTAGAACATAAATGCTAAATGAGCACTAAAATACAATTTAAAAGGAATGTATGGAATAAAGAGCAAACTGATAGGAATCATTAAGGATTCTCCAATTTGATCTATATAAATACGAAAAACTGCCACCAAAAAAAGACCCTATGAGCAAGTTTGCAATCTCATTGTATTACAGAACATGTTTCCTTCAAACTACTGAAATACAAAACAATGTGTTACAGGACCTGTCGGCAGTGAAAGTTTAAATTAGAATGTATATTTGCATTATATCTTTCATTTTGAAGAAGCTGCTAAATTTTATTCTCCCCAGTGAGATATTTCTCTCCCTTAGGAAGCCATTCTCAGTACATTATTAAAGAAGACAGACAAAAGCTCATCAAAATCCTTATAGATTCGACTAACACCTTGAAGGCTTTGTTTTCATGTCATGCATCAGCTTCTAAAAATCGAAACCTTGGCTTAATGTAATCAGGAGTAAAATGTAGCAAGCAAAGAATATAAATGCCACTACCACAGCATATTTTGATTATGCCAACTTTAACTCAAGGAAGTTCTTATATATTGTTACCTAATGAATGCTCTTATTAGCCAGCATTGCTTTTTCTAAGATTGAAACACATAGTTACATAGTTACATAGTTAAATCGGGTTGAAAAAAGACAAAGTCCATCAAGTTCAACCCCTCCAAATGAAAACCCAGCCCCATACACACACCCCTCCCTACTGTCACATAAATTCTATATACCCATATCTATACTAACTATAGAGTTTAGTATCACAATACCCTTTGTATTATGTCTGTCCAAGAAATCATCCAAGTTCCTCTTATAGTCATTAACTGAATCAGCATCACAACATCACTCGGCAGTGCATTCCCCAACCTCACTGTGATGAACCCCCTACTCTGTTCCTTTAAATGAAACTTCTTTTCCTCTAGTCTGAAGGGGGGGGGGCTCTGGTACGGTGATCCACTTTATGGGTAAAAAGGTCCCCTGCCATTTGTCTATAATGTCCTCTAATGTACTTGTAAAGTCTAATCATGTCCCCTCACAAGCGCCTTTTTTCCAGAGAAAACAACCCCAACCTTGTCAGTCTCCCCTCATAATTTAACTCTTCCCTCCCTCTAACCAGTATAGTTGCACGGGGCACATTTACTATTGGTCGAATATCGAGGGTTAATTAACCCTCGATATTCGGCCGTCTAAGTAAAATCCTTCGACTTAGAATATCGAAGTCGAAGGATTTACCGCAATTCGTTCGTTCGAATGATTCTAGGAATAATCGTTCGATCGATCTATTGAATCCTTCGAATCGAACAATTCGAAGGATTTTAATCCATGGATCGAACGATTTTCCTTCGATCAGAAATTGCCTAGAAATCCTATGGGGACCTTCCCCATAGGCTAACATTGTACCTCGGTAGGTTTTAGGTGGCGAAGTAGGCGGTCGAAGTTTTTTTCAAAGAGACAGTACTTCGACTATCGAATGGTCGATTATTCGAAACATTCAAAATTAGACGTTTTTTTCCTTCTAATCCTTCACTCGAGCTAAGTAAATGTGCCCCCTAGTCTCTGCACTCTCTCCAGCTCATTTATATCCCTCTTAAGGACTGGAGTCCAAAACTGCCCCCATACTCCAGGTGAGGCCTCACCAGGGACCTATAAAGAGACACAATTATGTTTCATCCCTTGAGTTAATGCCCTTTTTTATGCAAGACAGAAGTCAAAAAAGAGCATATATATATATGTGTGTGTGTAAATTTGTCAATTTGTGTGCTGTGTGTCTGCATAAACCTCTGCATCCAAGTGCAACACATCATGGAATCATGATCCATGCCAGCGTTAAAGCCAATGACACCACCATTCATTGTGTCTCTCTTTCTGACATGCACACAAAATTAAATGGAAATTTAAAGATTATTATTGACAGTGACCTCTTTAATGATTCTTGTTGAGATACAAGAAAATTCAATAAAATCCACTTGTGACAAATTGCCCTGACAACTGCATTATCATCAGGGAGGTATATGATTAAGTAAATCAAATAAATGTTCCTACTGTATCCATAAAACTGCTGTTTTGCCATCTGCTTGCACATGCTCTATTAAAAGATATCCTTTGTTAATTTGTTCTGAACATTTATAATTTATAGTGTACAAGGTTTAAATTAAAAAAGTCTGTGATGCAAACATTTTGTTTTAATGATAAAATAAACTTTTAATATAAATGTATATATTTAAAAATTAGATAGCTTGTTGTTTCTTTGTACTCATCATTTAAGAAAAGTGAAATTTATGGGCAGAATTATTTAAAAAGTTATTTTTCCTCCTGCTGGTGTTTTTCCTGTAGGAAAAATTTCTCACGTTAATAAAAATATTTTTGTATTTTCTTTCGGCAGTGGTGATATTTTTTGTTCAAACTAAATATTACTTTATAATTTTTCAAATTAGAATGTTAAAAAAATGTTATGCCAGATGCTAAAAAATATTTTATGATCAACATATTCTCAAGTGATACAAAATGAAACAGTTAATAGTGCTGCTCCAGCAGAATTCTGCACTGAAATCCATTTCTCAAAAGAGCAAACAGATTTTTTTATATTCAATTTTGAAATCTGACATGGGGCTAGACATTTTGTCAATTTCCCAGCTGCCCCTGGTCATGTGACTTGTGCCTGCACTTTAGGAGAGAAATGTTTTTTGGCAGGCTGCTGTTTTTCCTTCTCAATGTAACTGAATGTGTCTCAGTGGGACATGGTTTTTTACTATTGAGTGCTGTTCTTAGATCTACCAGGCAGCTGTTATCTTGTGTTAGGGAGCTGCTATCTGGTTACCTTCCCATTGTTCTTTTGTTTGGCTGCTGGGGGGAAATGGGAGGGGGTGACATCACTCCAACTTGCAGTGATTGAAGTTTATCAGAGCACAAGTCACATGACTTGGGGCACCTGGGAAATTGACAATATGTCTAGCCCCATGTCAGATTTCAAAATTGAATATAAAAAAATCTGCTTGCTCTTTTGAGAAATGGATTTCAGTGCAGAATTCTGCTGGAGCAGCACTATTAACTGATTCATTTTGAAATTTTTTTTTCCCATGGCAGCATCCCTTTAAATGCAGACCCAGATAAAAAAGAGACAAATAAAAACGTGACTTGTGCATGATAAATTCAACTTTCTACAGTTTTGTAAGCAAGTAAGAAAATCGGGATCTGTGAATACTATGGAATGGTAACAACAGAACTGTTTGGTATTGCCAGTGTGGCAGCCATTATCAAGTCTATCCAAGTCTATCTACAAAAAATTGGCGGTCCGCCAACTGCAAAATGTGTGTCTGGCACACAGAAAAGTGTCATGGATAAGAGGCCAGTGGGTCTCCTTTTCAGATTGGCGTAATGAAATGCATCTTTGCCCTTATATTATCTGGCCCTAGATATTAGTAAATCATCTCCCCCAACACTGAGAATAGCTGCGACATTTTTTTATATGTACTGTATGTATGTATGCATACAGTATATGCTGATTAAGATTTACAAGTATCTAGTTTTGCCCAGATATGTCAAAAGAAGCTAAACACTAACCTCACTGAAAGGGGACTATAACAGGCCGCCATTACTGTTATCTGGACAATGGTATCCAAAAAGTGTTGTTCTGTTCATTTTGACCATTGGATTTATTAGAGAAGAGATGCAACCATTTCTCTTTTTTTTGGTGGAGCATCTACCCTCTTCACCATCATATATGCCCAGACAGTCATACAGTATATGATTAAGTGCCCAGGAGAAGCACGAAACACATCAGACTTTTTGTAACACAATACGATGGAATACTTTTTGTTGATAAATCTTTTTTAAGCTGCATTTTTTTTTCGACTGAGGTCTGATTTGTGCCAACCTTTGTTCTACATGGTTAAGTTATACAATATAATCTAAATTGGCCAAAATAACTGGTTAGTGAAAGGCAGACACCCCTTTGCAAAACCTGTGACCTTATCATTTGTTTTTTTTCAAAACAGTTTAGTTATAATTGTATTAATGCTATAGTAACTGGTCATTGACTATGAGCTGCATGCTTGTAAATCGTTACCAAGATGAACAGGATTTGCAGCTTTTAATAGTTTTTGTTAAATGCTTCTAGAAAATGAAATAAGACAAACCTATAATTTCAGAATATTGTTATTGCCACAACTCTAAATCTCATTTTAAAGAAGGCGTTGTTGAAGATTGGGAGCGTATCATTTTGCCACTTACTGATTACTATTGTCATTCCATAACTAAGAGCCACAGCTCACATTTACATATCTGCCACAGTTTATATTTATCTTAAGCTGAGTTTCTTAAAAAGCATCGTTATGCAGCAATGAATTATGCAAAGCATTCAAACATGCAATTCAGAGAATATATGCAACCTTTAAATGACATACTGGAACAATCAAAAAGACAAGTTCACACGAGGAAATTACTGCTCTCGCTGAACAGATCTAGTGCACAAAATGGGTGGGGGTTGTCTTAACCCTCTGTGACCTTAATTCATCAGGTGTACCTGTATTATGTATTCAATTCAAAAAGCTCTGATATAGACTCATGCAACTCTAATTTTATGCTGCCTGTAATATTAATAATTCTATTTGTTAGTATAATTAAAACTACAGTGACTTTGCTAATTATATCATTAGATAATGGTGTAGTGTTTTTAATTATACTGCAACCTGACAGTAGAGGATAGCATCTCATGTTCCTTGACCCTGATGACCGATCATCCAGAACGTTTGTATATGTCTAGTGTCTCTCCCATTGGTTTCTAGCAAGAAATATCAATTAAATTATACATTTTATTGGAGAATTACGTAGATTATAAAATATGAGTTTAGGGACAATTTAAGTCCCTTTTTTAGGTGGATCACATTGTGCAAAGATAGGTATAGCATTTGTTATCTGGAAACTAGGGATGGGCGCCCTGTTTTTGTATGTCGTTGTGCGTCAAAAAAAAAAGACGCGCGACAAAATTTGTTTGACGCTCATAGACTTTAATGGGCGTCGGCGACAGTTCGCCGGCAGCAAATTTTTTGGGAAATGAAATGGGTCAAATTCACCCATCCCTACTGGAAACCCTTTATCCAGAAACAATTACAAGAATTTTTTTTCCCACAGACTCCATTTTAATCAAATAATTCAGATTTTAAAATTGATTTTCTTCTTTACTTTAGTGATAATAAAGATATAATTAATCCTTATTAGAGGAAAAACAATCCTATTGGATTTATTAAAGGTTTAGAGTATTTAACAAAATCCAAATTTTTCTTATTATTTTATAAAAAAAAAGTCTGACCAAACTAAAATGCATGGTTTGATCTTATTTATTATTAAAAAAGCACAATTTAATTGAATCAGGGAAGAACTAGATAAAAGTGAGCGAAAATCTGAATCTTATGATTTTTTCAGATTTTTTTCCACAAATCGCTCAATTGTTTAGGCTATTTCAAGAAAAATCCTAATTTTGGAAAGATTACTTATCTTATTTCCCCAAATACCGAGAATATTGGATAACAGGTCCCATACCTGTTTTTTGTATTTTTTCTGTTATGGCAGAAAACACCATATTTAAATAACAGCTGTTCAATGACACAAACATACTTCAAAACGTGATATATTAATTTTTATTGTGTTAGATGTAACACAGATGCAAATTGCCTATATGCAACCCCTTGATGTTTTCAGTCAGGAATGGAGAGGAATATTTTTGGGATATGTTTCACTAGCAAAAACTTGGAACAACATGTTTTATTTCATATTCATCAAGGGTGTTTTTAATATTTCTAAAGTTTTAAACCTAATACATTTGTATTTCATGATATAAAGAAAGCAACTGGCTAAATGGTAAGGAAAGTACCAAACTGAAGAATTTTGTATATGATCTTACTCCGCCACTAAGAAATAATGGCCAAGGAGGTACATGACTTTGCCTTGGATTAATATATACCTATATGTATTATTTATTTATTTCCTACTTTTTTTAAAGGATAGCAGATGTGTCTGTAATTTGGTGATTATTTTATATTTGAAAAAAAAAAAATTCTATCATTAAAAGACAATAATGTTTTAATGGTCAAATAACTATGAGTTGTTTATAAGCTGGGTTTATATTTAATTTGGTTATCAGCCCATTTGTGTTTATTTATATGAGAACAAGCCACACAGGAGCCTTTATTGAAAACTATTTGTTCTTGCCGGTTACAACTGGCTATAGCTCCAAAGGGCAATATTTTGTTGAGGGCCTTCTTCTTGTCTTCAATGGCCACAACTATATAAAAGTCATCATTCTATCTATCCATATATCAATGCATATGGCAATGTTAAGTTGGTATCTTCATGCTACTTTCTTCTTCTGTAGTGACAATAGACTGGGTTCATTGCAATCTTACAGTGCTTTCAACACACATGGCAACTTCCCTTTCTCTTTTTGTTTCTTGACCTTGATGGGCGTTGCATTGCACAATTTCTCTGCATATAAAAATTCTGTTTTTCTTACTTTTCCTGCATAGAGGAAGGGATTAGCGGGTGCCAGGCTACTAGCCTGACAGGTGAAACCATATACAAATCTTTGACTTTAAACAGGCCTTGGTATTCGCTAAGAAAGAAAATTATACACTCTATGAAAAACAGCAATCATTTCAAGCCATGCACAGTACTTTCTGTGAAAAATTGTTAAAAGCTGAAGTCAAAATTATATATATTAAAGAGCGCTATAAATATTACTGGTACTGCATTAGAAAACATGATAATGCAAACAAATTTTGTTAAATTTGCTAAAAGAATATATGCCTGAATGGAAATATTCTGAGAAATAAAAAAGGCAGAAAAAATTCACAATGCCATAATTCAGCAGTTTTATGTCATAGGTTATGAATTACTGTACATGGATCATATGAGCAATTTCATGGAGCAAGCGTAAAATGGAGTTGGAAACAATGTTCTCATAACTGGTATTAAAACAAAAAAATAAAAATGAGAGTTATTAAAGCATGATTTGTACAAACCAATAGCTTCACTTTTGTAAACTTACTTTAGTATCCTGATTTTGGCTTGGCTTAGATATTCCACAGATTTCTTCCAATATGTCTATTTTCTTCCCTTTCATAAACTTACAACTCGAGCATTTATTCCAGTCTTAAGATGCAGGTAAGCATAAAATTGCATATTTAACAGAAATAACTTGTTTTGGGAGTAAAGGTAATTTTAAAATCCTATGGGAAGCCTGTGCTATGAGAACAGCTGTTCCAAGTAAATAAGGCTGTATTGTAGAAAGAAATATTGGGTCTTAAACCAATGAATTACATTTTATAGGAACACACAAACTCATTATTTTAGTTAATGGACTATTTCTAGTGTAGTCATTTCACAAGACTTTCAATATATTGGGATGTATTTAGCAGAATGCAAGGAGACCATTAGAGAATAGCCAGATTTCCACCTTCGCCTTTCTGCAGCTGAAAATTACAGCCACAGCTCGCATGAAGTGAATCAGTTCACACTTGAAAACAAAGGTCATTTTCCATTGCCCCCAGGTTCAAGAGCCTTGTGGCCCTGGTGCTCCATAACTAGTGATGGCCGAATCTGTCTTGTCGAAAAATTGGCGAAAAATTCACAAAACGCATTGAAGTTAATGGGCGTCAAAATTATTTTGACACGAGCGAAAATTTTTATATGCACGACTATTTTGTCCAAATGCATTAAACATAATGGGCTATCCATAACCTTTGCATTTGAATGACGCACATGCTGGGGACATTCCACAAGTGTCCCCCACCCTCAGTGAATTCAATGCTGCTGAGCACAGACATGGCAACATTGATAGCAGGCTCAAATCTTTCAATCTTTCATTCTTGGAGCACAAAGAAATATGTCTCAGGTGGAGGTTGCGGAACCACATAAAACGTTAAAAAAAGGGCATCTTACTAGTGATGGGCGAATTTATCCGCCAGGCGCGAATTCACGATGAATTTGCGCGATTTGCCGCCAGCGAATAAATTTGCGAAACGAGCGTGAAAATTCGCCTGAAAAAATTTGGCGGCAAAAACGGGCACCGGCATCAAAAAACGGGCGCCGGCATCAAAAATGAGACGCCAGCGCCGTTTCGCTAATTTTTTGCCATTTCGCTAATTTTTCGGCAAAGCAAAACAGCGCAAATTCGCCCATCACTACATCTTACCCCAAACTTCTAAAATTGATGTAGTATATCATGTTATCAACTAATGAAAGTCTCCTTCCTGGAATTGTTAAAAGTCACTAGGATGAATTGTTTTGAATACATAGAATCCAGTTAAAGGACATTACACCCTACATTCTCCTATCATGTATATAATTTGGGCATGTCTCCCCCACCCAAACTGCATCATTTGTACTGTACATATCCCCTCTGTTCACCAGCACCATCACATTTTCCTAAAACAAATAGCAGTTTTCAATGGTAGCCATTTTCCCTCTGACTCATCATCAGTGACATTTACATCTGCAAACAACAGATGTGTGCTATAAAGTCATGCAGTCAAAACTTTCTTTGATATATAGTCCTGCTTGGAATGAGCACTATAATGGTTAAGCTAAGTTCAGGAGAAAAAACAAGTTTCTCCAGCAGAGTACACAAGTAGAGCAGGGTTTCTATGGAACCCAGCAATGCTATCTCTTCATTGGCTTCTACACAGGAGGATGTGTTTAGTAATCTGAGTTGAGAAGAACTAAGCATACTCAGTAGCTAACAGCCAAAGTAAATTGCCAAGGGAGGGCGCTGAGTGGGTTAAAGGAAGAGAAGGAATTCTAAGTGATTAAGTGGATGCTGCATTTAAAGAATTCAAAGGGGCTGTTCACTGATTACATTTTCTATTGGGGGTTTACATGTCCTTTAAGAATAGTGGGGCTCATTTGTAAACCCTGGCCAAATTTGCACCTGGCAGTAACCCATCGCAACAAATATGTGATTTGCTTTTTTCATCCAGCTGCAAGTTGAACACTGAAAGAAATTGTCTGATTGCTTGTTGTGGATTACTGCCCAGGGGCAAATTTGCCCAGGGTTTATATATGAGCCCCACTATACTTAAAGGACAAAAAATGGAATAATGAATAAATGACCTCTAGTGAGTCACTAGAGAGATTATTCTAAATAATAAAGGCCATACACAGGTGGCCAATGTATTGGTCGGTAGGAGAAGGCAACTTTTTGTCCCACATGTATGGGGCCAAAAATACAGCCATCTCAACTACCCTCCTCAAACAGTGGACCTCACAGTTTGACTGGTTGGAATATCCTTTCTCCGTCCAGGAAACAAGCCAAGCATATAGTCCTCTCCTAAAGGCCTGCCTTGTTATGTGATGATTCATCATAGGGCCAAACAGTCAGTTTGGCTTTATTTGGCCCACTTGGATTATATGGCAAATTTAAAATTCTCTATGCTGGAAATTGCATGGCACCAAAAGCTCAATCAACAAGTGGTGGGGAAATTTATTCGCCAGGTGCGAATTTGCGACAAATTGCCGTGTTTCGCCACTGGTGAATAAATTCATGAAATTGCAGCGAAAATTCACCGGCGTCAAAAACATTTTGATGCCCGTGGTGACAATTAATAGGTGCCCATTGACTTGAATGTCGCAGGTGTTGGAAAATAATTTTGACGCCGGAGTAAAAAATTGCATTTCGTGGGGAATTGACGATTTTTTTCGAAATTCACCCATCACTGCAATCAACCTCTTTTTTTGATTGATAAGTAATTCGAAGGACATGAAGACAATTCCAGTTAGTAACATAAACAAGACTGTAAACTGTCTTTAATAATAATAATAATAATAATAACAATACTGTTGGGGACAATAAATAGGGTGGTGTTTGGAAGTAAATTCAATAAAAAAAAACATTAAATTTGCTTAAGCTGCATCTACTCTTCAAATAAATCACTGCGCGCAAAATTGTATTATCTTGAAGTACATTTTTCTTTCTTTCCCAGTTGAGACCAGTGACATCTGAAAATGATATGTAATTTAGGCCACATTTTCCAGATTAGATCTAGAAACTACAGCTGAAACCTATTTTATTAACAACAATAACATTTTTATTTAAAATTTGACAGTCAAATTGACTTAATAGGGGAGGCTTAGGTTTCTCTTAGATGTGTCATAACAACTGTAGCTGGAGATTTGTTGCTCGTTGCTTACATATTGTCAACAAGTCACATAGGGGCCGATTCACTAAGGGTCGAATATCGAGGGTTAATTAACCCTCGATATTCGACTAGGAATTAAAATCCTTTGACTTCGAATATCGAAGTCGAAGGATTTAGTGCAGATAGTTCGATCGAAGGATAGGATAATTCCTTCGATCGAACGATAAAATCCTTCGAATCGAACGATTCGAAGGATTTTAATCCAACGATCGAAGGAATATCCTTCGATCAAAAAAAGTTAGGCAAGCCTATGGGGACCTTCCCCATCGGCTAACATTGACTTCGGTAGCTTTTAGATGGCGAATTAGGGGGTCGAAGTTTTTTTTAAAGAGACAGTACTTCGACTATCGAATGGTCGAATAGTCGAATGATTTTTACTACGAATCCTTCGATTCTAAGTCGTAGTCGTAGTCGAAGGTCGAAGTAGCCCATTCGATGGTCGAAGTAGCCAAAAAAAAACTTCGAAATTCGAAGTTTTTTTACCTTCGTATCCTTCACTCGAAGTTAGTGAATCGGCCCCATAGTGTTGTTGTTTTTTTTAGACAAACTATAATACATGTTTGTGGTTTTGTAAATAGAATCATTTATCATTATTTTTTTTTTCATTGGTTTTGCCTAGAAAGACAATAGGAAGTCAATCGTAAGAATGTGCGGTGCAGGGTGTGTTCCGAAATCCTGAATTACACATTTATCATTGATCATCTCGACTGAAAAAAGGGAGATTTGGTAACCTTAAACGAAACGGGAATATTTCTTTACATATAACATTTTACAGTCTGTGGTCTGAAAGCCTTCTGATTAAATAAAATGGTACAAAATAAATCTGGCAAAAGGTAATACAGGTTCTTAAACATCAGTAGAGGCCACATTTGAAATTGCATTTTTTACTGGCTGATTTTAGAATCCTCAAACTGCATTCCCAGCACGATTTAGACTTTTTAATCACTTCTGAGGCTGCAATTAAATTGACAAGCTGCGACATGTTGCTGAGTAGTCAGACATTTAAGAACAGACTTCTAGTAAACATTGTTTACTCTTATTTTTCCTTTTGTACCATGTTTCTGTCATGCCTCTTGTCAACCAGATGTCAGGGATGTGAACCAGAACTGCACATCCACATGCTTAGTCTCACACTGGAGATGAAAGGGCATGGGTTGTCATTGTGTCTGTCATAAATCATCTAAGTGTTTCTAGATAGGGTTTTGATAACATATGTATTTTAAATATGCTCTAGCCATAATTACCTTCCTCTTAGCACCATTAAAATATACTCATTATATTTATGTTTATATTTACAGTGCAAAATTATGAAATCATGGTTTACTTTGTAATACTCTGAACAATATATCATATTCCATGCAAAAACATTCCCGGAGACTTGAAAGCAGGGATTGTTTTGGAAATATCCCTTAGTGCCTGCATAAGAACAGCTCTTTGCATCAAAACATAAATCCATGTACAAGAACATTCTTATATGGACAGATAATTCTATAGATCATAATTTCATAGCATATTCTATATGAGGTCCCCACTCATTCACACCCATTCACATCATCTTGTTTTTCTTTTCTATTAATTGTTGGCATTCAGGTCACTTGAAGGTTAATACATCATAGAAATATCGAAAATATTTTTGAATCTTTCCAGCTCGTAAGAAATACACACAACTTCTGCTGTTCCAAAATGGACACAATGGAGCATCCATATTAATGCAATTCAGTATCGTACTTGTGTCCAAACATTGTGGCTTCCCTATAACTTCTAATTGCATCTATCCTGACTCTTCTGATAAATGGTGCAATTGCCTCTATATAAAATGCTGTAATTCCTCTGAGAACCCCTCTGACTTGGAAGAATTTTGCTCTCAAGCTAGCCTAGGTCACTAGTACCCTGGTCTTGAGGGCAGAGCCACCTGTTTGGCTGTAAGAGCATGCTATGAAGAGATATCTCTATGCTCTCCCACTGGTAACTCTCTTTAACTCCCTTATGCTCTAATGTCATACATCTATAACAGTCTGTGATTCACTTGTTCAGGGTTCTGACAATTTGTGAGTTCAGAATCCATGGAGCTTGTGTTAAATACACGTTTACCTCAAGTGGTCTCCAGTTCCATGAAATCTCCATTTTGAAGCAAAAAAACATAGCCTACATTGTGATAAAATATGGGTAGATTGTGCTGAAAATAGCAATTAGTTCACTATACTTGTAAAAGAATGAAAAAAGTATACAGTATTGGTGAAACAAGACACTTGTGTACTTAAGTGAGAATTCCTGAAATAATGTACTGAGACAGCCCTCTGCCTTTCACAATCAACTCATGAATACCGGTTACTAATAATGTTTTCTGAACCCAGCTTTCTATGTTTCATCTATCATAATATTGACTATGTGCTTATTTCTATTTAATTAATTGGGGTATAATTAGAAACAGGCTACAGTTATGCAAGTGCCTTAAAACTATTTTGTTTACCTTGGAGCAGTTATTCTACTGGATGTGGCCCAACATTTTGGTATGTTGTTTTCTCCAAAAATTGAGCAATCCAAATGAAATGGAGCTGCTTCATTTTGTCCCATTTTATACTGATGCATTGGCTAATTTTCATCCAGGCCCAAAAAAAACTGGTTTCCATCCTGTTTACTTTCAGTTGAATATTTATAAAATTGAAGTGGATAAAGATAGATACTTAATACTGAATACACAATAGTTTGAGAGGCTCAATGTGTTGTTTTTAGGGATGTAGCGAACTGTTCGCCCGCGAACTAGTTCGCGCGAACTTCGACCGTTCGCGTCCGCCGAATGTTCGCTAACGTTTGGGAACGTTCGCATTTTGAGTTCGCGTTCGATCGTTCGACCATTTCTCCATTCGAATTCCTTCGACCGCTAAAAATCGAACGATTTCCATTCGTTCGAACGATTGTAAGCATTCGATCGAATGAAAATCATTCGATCGAATGGCTTCGATCGTTCGATTCGAATGAAAATCCTTCGATCGAACGATTAAAATCCTTCAATCGTTCGAATCGAACGATTTTAGCGGGTGTTCGAAGTTCGCGAACTGTTCGCATTTTTTGCCGGTGTTCGCGAACGGCGTTCGCGAACACCAAATCGGCAGTTCGCTACATCCCTAGTTGTTTTTCCCTTGATATGAGTTGAGCAATCCAGTTATAATCCAGCAGTTGCCTTCTGTATCATTTAACACACAAGTACTGAATAACCCCAAGAAAGGTCCATTTCCTATTTTAGTTTCAGAGAAAGCAAACTGGTGTTTATTATTCTAGTTATGGCCTATGGCTATCCTATTAAATTAATAAAACACAGCCTGCTTGGTTTCAATTATATATATTATATTTCAGTTTCATTGGTATTGACAATTATACAACTCAACAGTCAACACTGTAGTAATACAAACACTATAGTAATTCAGCATATTTTTTCATAATACGTGAGGGCATTCTTATAAGAACACCATTAATGACTTTAATAGACAGATAAACAGACAGAAATTATAATTTTTTAGTTTACTTTATACTTTTATAGTGAATTGTAAATTCATTAATATTATTTTTATTTTTATTTTATAATAGACCTCATTTTGATGATTTGGTGTTGTGTGGCAAAAATAAGCCCATTCACTTTCAATAATATCACATTATTTCCCCTGTCTTAACATAGTTTTGAGCATCTAGGCCAATAACTGTAGACTTGTTTTGCCTCAGTAGCCATTGATTCTTTCAATGTAACAATGTTCATTTCGACTTCACATAACAATATATCTTGTACACACGAGACCACTGTTTAGCTTGGATCGAAATGTTAGATTTCAGAGGAAGTTTTTACTCTCATTGTGCTAGAATATATTAATTGCTCTTGTATTAATTTGGTATTTTTATCTCTTTTATATGAACAATATATGCAGTTGTAACCATGTACTTATCTGTTGCTTAGATTACACAGAGAGATTAATTGCTGCTGACTGTATCTTGCTAAAAATATGTTTCCTCATTTTCTATTTTAACATAAAAGATTAGTTACCCTTAATACATAAAAAAATGAAGCCAATTTAAATAGGATTTAAACATTGTTGCTCAACCAAAAGTGAATAAGTTGTTCCTCGACTACAAATTTCACCATATATATTACGAACGGTTAAAGACTTGTAGTCCTAAAGCAGTATTGAAATAGAAAAAGAAACCTGCATTGAGGATCCCTCTTGATCTGTTTAAATCTGACCTTATCTGATTTTGTCCTGCCATTGAATATTCTGTATAGGGAGGATACTAACAGATGACTTTCCACAGGAGGGCTTATAAACCTACACTTTTGTCATTTACTAGTGATGGGCGAATTTATTCGCCAGGTGCGAATTTGCGGCAAATTTGCATGATTCGCTGCCTGCGAATAAATTTGCGAAACGCACAAAAAAATTAGACGCCATCCAAAAAACAGATGCCAGAGTCAAAAACGGATGCTGGCTTCAAAAATGAGACGTCGACACCGTTTCGCAAATTCGCCCATCACTAACAAAGACCCTGGACAGAAGTGAAAAGCACTAATATGCATAAAATATGCCCAAGCTGCAGAGTTTAGGGGGTGCTTTATCAATATTTGAATTCATGTTTTAGCCACAATTTAATTATTTTGCTCAAATGCGATGTTATTTTTTCAAAAACGTAAATGTTTGGTTTTTATTAAGCACAAAAAACTTGAATGTAAATCTTCGGCATTTAAAAGCTTTCGACGCGGCGAAAAAGTTTTTCTGACGCCGGCAAATTTTTTCTGGCGAATTTTCATGGTCGTTTTGCAAAGTTATTAGCTGGCGGCGAATCGCGCAAATTTGCAGCGAATTCGCGCCTGGCGAATAAATTTGCCCATCACTAAATGGGAGATGTCCTATGCAAAATTCAAGCCATTTTTTTTAACTCAAGATACGTTTTTTTTTTGAGGTTGCAAACTCACAAAGTCAAGGTATTCAAGTTTTTTACCCACAATTGTATTTATATTTAGATTTTTTTTATAAATAAACGTTCACGTTTTTTTCAATTGTGAGTTTATTCAAAGTATAAAAAAAAACTCTAAAACCACACAAATTTAATTTTTGATAAATAAGTCCATAATTGTCGATGATCAACATTAAAAGCATTATATGCAGTGCTCTTTGCACTAGCGGAGCCGAATTTCCGGGTTAAAACCCGGAGTTCGGCTCTTAAAGTTACAAGAGGCGGCTTTTTGCCGCCCCTTGAAACAGGCCGCTTGCTGCCGCCTGAGGCAAGGGTTTCACCTTGCCTCATGGCAGAAGTGGCCCTGGATGCAGAATAAAGGCAGTAGGTGGTAAATGTACCTTGTAAAGGGAAAAATGTGCAGAAAACATGACACATTGTGGCCAATACTTGCACTTTGCACCCTACTGGGTAGGTAGTAAATGTCACCTTAAACCTAAACTGCCATTTTCTTGGTTTGGGTGTTCAATAACAGCCAAAATATGGCAATGAACTTCATATTTATGATAACAACAGAATGACAGACATAGTGCTAGAAAGCAGCATTCTCAGTGATAAATTCTCTTGAATCTGTAAATATGTTTATTGATATCTTACTTAGAGAACTAGGGAGGACAGTTTATAAAGAATTTAGGTAATGAGGAAATGTGACACCTTTGCTCTTGATAAAGCTGTGTTTTATTCAGTTCTGATCAGTAATTTCACAAAGCAAAAGAAAACAGCAGAGCATGAGACTTAATTTAATCAGCAAATGTCTCCTAGACAATGGAAGAAGGACACAAATAAATCACCATATACATGTTTCAGATCTCTAATGGCAAATATAAAGCCTGTCTTGTGCACATTAGTATTGCAATAATAACCTGTAAAGTGACACCAGGAGCATTTTCCCTAATGTTGGCTCTGGTTTTAGGTTTAATTCCCTTGTGGAATTCATAAAGATGCACTTATTTTATTGGTTTTTATTTGGGTTTGTGTGTGAGGAAATGGACATATTAGGTCAGTGTCGGACTGGCCCACCGGAACACCAGGAAAACTCCCGTTGGGCCCAAGTGTCAGTGGCCCCTCGTGCTGCTAAACATTTGGCCTATTTCATGGCCATTCCCTGTTTCAATGAGAACAAAGAGGCTAAATAGATGGAATAATAGGTTATAGTATGTACAGTATAGCTAAAAGAGACTAGGAGAATAGAGGTTGAGTGAGGAGAGGAAGAATAATAGTACTGAGAGTGGGCCCCTGGTCTAAATTTTCTTGGTGGGACCCTGGTCTAAGGTTTTTGGGTGGGCCCCTGGTGTCCCAGTCCGACACTGCATTAGGTAACAATCTTATATGCAGGTCAAATAACCTTATGAATTCCATGAGTTCATCATCCTGCAAATTAAACACATAGGCTAGAAATAACTGGTATATTATTTTCCAAAGTCGTTTTCTTCTAGATGCCTTCCCTGTATTGCTTGAGCCACATTGAATGATTTGATATTTAAATATCGTCTACATTGTATTTCATAAGAAATGTCACTGCAGACTAGAAACGATAGCACGCTGTCAGATTCAGAATGATAGATTCTAGAAAAACTGTGTTGCATAAAGATGAGCCCTTTTGTACTACCTTGGAACGTTGCTATGGCAACAGAGCATTGCTTCATGGGAATTTCAGTTTTCTTGTTTCCTCAGAGAAGTCAGAAGCCCTTGCTTGTTGCAGTGTTATATTCCATCCTAACGAAGGATGCAGCATAAGCTTAGGGTTTAGTCTCATTCTTATAAACATTATCAAGCTCAGCTATTCACGGCAGGTTACAGAACTAGATGATGTTCTTGTAGTTTATAGCATCCATGTATGGAGAATATAAATTGGGGTAAAAGGTAATAATTGGTTGAGAAAATGTGCAACAAGCACACTGTTCATGTACAGTAAATAACAAGCTTTGGCTTCATTACCTTGAGTTGTGTTATGTTCAACATTAATATTCAACTTTTGTGCTGCTCCTAGTTCGTTACAAATAAGAGTTTCCATAAATAAATTAGCCTACAAATATCTGTAATGGCACCATAAATATGGAATTTACTTAAGTTGCATATGGTTGTGCTTATAGAAATACAAAAAAAGCTTCACGTTTACCTTTGTGGAAAAGGGAACAGAAATGGCTAATAATGTATATGAATATGTATATTTTTATGAATGATCATAACACACATTTAAACAGGAGTTTCAGATTTAATATTTAAGGGGAACTATTGTGAAGATGAAAATATAATATATGCTCGATCATATATAAATAAGAAATGTTCTAAATATAACCAATTAAATGTTTTAACCCCTTCCTGAAATAATCTCGTTAATACCCCCCTCTGCATCTGTCTCTCTTCATTCTCTGTTCATGAAGAAGTTGGGAATTTGAATGACATTTAGATCCAATACACCTTTCAGGCGGTGCTCCTTTTGCCTAGAAGATGTATTAAAATCACCAGGCATCTCTCTACATGCAGAATTTGTGCCAAAGTCAGTTACTATGTTAGATTTTGTTTGTGCTGGAATCAGTAATTTGAGTGAGCTCTAATACATCTTCTAGGAAAACGAAGCCCCCTTAAAAGTCATATTGGTTCTAACTGTCAACAACTCCTGCATGAAGCGTGATAAATTGAACAAGATGCTGAGAGGGAGATAAAACTTAATAATAAACTTGACAATTCAAAAAATGTGACAGAATCATAAATTGATTATTTCAGTATGTTGAAGCTTATATTCAATTTTAATTTTTGTTAAGCCTTCATTATTTTGTGAAGTTTTTAAAATCACACAGCGATCTAGTTTCACCGGTGTCAGTCTGTTCCCTCTTGTTACATAGTTAATTTTAGTTGAAAAAGACCAAAGTCTATAAAGTTCGTCCCCTCCAAATGAGCCTTAGTTTACATGCTTACACATAGAGTACCTATACGGACCTATCCATACAATTACATATATAAACTATGTATACTGATACCTATACTTAACTAACTGTAGATCTTAAGATTTCTATACTATAGCAGCCTATAATTCAAAATATAGAGGAAAAAAAGTACCTGTGGACACCTGCAGGCACCTGGTGAATGCTATTGGGCCCAAACAAGTAGTGCTGGACATTCCTGAAATGAATCACTTGATGATACCATTAGAAGTGTTGTGCTCTCTGGATACTATACTTGGAAGATCCATATAGCCTTGAATATAATGCTTGTCCAACAAGGCATCCAAGACACTTTTAAAGGCATTAATAGAATCTTCCAACACAACTAGTGAAGGGTGAAAATTAGCGAAACGCATTGAAGTCCGTGGGCGTCAAAATAATTTTGACACGCAATAGTTTTTATATGCGTGACTATTTTGTCCAAATGCATTAAAGTCAAATGGCATCTGAATAATTCTGACACATGACAATTTTTATGCGCATATCAATTTTAGTCATCAAAAATCCCTAGATCCTTCTCAATTAAGGATTGAATCATTGAGTTAATTGCCATGGGCAAATCTGAAGACAAAAATTATTTCAGCAATGAAATTGGAGGAACTGGGAGTATCACTCCTTAAATGTTTTTGTTCAAAGAAATTATTGTTTAGCTTAGTAAAAATACCTTTTAATTTGCTTATCATATGTTATGCCAATAAAGCAGTACGGGTGAGCTTTGATTAGCTATTTTAGAGAAAACAAAAACTTTTCCTGGATGAAATTACTCGTTCTATCTTACAAACCATTTAGAACATAATACAATCCCTTGTTGCCATCATGTAATAATATATGCATCCAGTATAAAGATAGCTAGCTTTATAAATCTCATCTTATAAAGAGGCATATAGTCCCATAGCATGGATTAATGACTTGTGAGCTCATTGGTTGCTGGAAAGAACTGGCATCAAAGACCATTAATCTTCCCATGATGTTCTTGTGTAAACACAGACAGTCGGGTAGGGGAAAACTATGAATATTTCAGATCAGCCATGATAAAATCATCATTAGACAGAGGCAGCCCTCCAAATGTGTCTGGTGTTTGATTTCTTGGTGTTGCAAGTCATGCCATATCATGAAGAAAGAGGAAAAGGTAACTAAAACAGCAGGCATTGGTTAAAAAACATCAGTATTTATTCAGATTATTATTATTATTATTTATTAACATGTATTTATATAGCGCCAACATATTGCGTAGCACTGTAAAGTAAATGTGATTATACAACTACATCACATGAATTACATATATAGAATATATGGAGTAACAAAAATCACAATCAATACAGGTACAAAGAGGTGAGGAAGGCCCTATGCATAGGCATACAGTCTGAAGGGAAGGGAGTAATACACAAGGGGGCAAATTCACTAAGATTCGTAGTTGCGCCAGGTGTAACTTCGCCGCACTTCGCCACACTTCGCCAGGCGTAGTTTCGCCAGCGCTTCGCAAATTCACTAAAATCCAAAGTTGCGCTCAGGGGTAGCGTAAGGTTGTGAAATTGCGCTAGCGTTGATTCGCTAAGCGAAGCGAAGTTACGCTAGCGATGGTTAATTTGCATACGGCGCCAAATTCAAATTTCAATGGAGGAATACGTAGAATCACTACAAATGCCTGGGAAACCTTCAAAACATCAAATAAAATTTTTATTTTGCCCTACACATGTGCCCACTGTCTAGGTAAGTTGCCATGAGTCAGGAAATGTAGGGGGGAAAGGAGGGGAGCCCCAAAAAATTTTTTCGATCTTTTTCAGCCTATCACCCATAATGTAGAAAACACGCCAGCGTTTTTTGGGACTTAGAAAAAATTTTGACTTTTTTTGAAGCAATCCCTATCTACTCTATTGCACTTCGCCTGGTCTGAGGTGGCAAAGGAAGTCTAGCGTAAAAGGTAGCGTTCAGTACACTGCGCGCGTTAGTGAATTTGCGTAGTTACGTCCGTAGCAAAAATTCGCCAGGCTTAAGGGTGCGAAGTAACACTAGCGAATCTACGCCAGCGTTCGTTAGTGAATTTGCGCAATAACGAAAATGCCAAACGCTAGCGAAGTAACGCTAGCGTTCGGCGCTTCGGCGCTTAGTGAATTTGCCCCAAGGTGTGGGAGTGGGCAAGATCGAACACCTAAAAACATCCAGAGCCTCCATATCTGACATGTTTCAGGTGATTCCAAATTTAATTATAGACAACCAATGATTGAGGGCAGAAGTGCCCAAGACACATCAGGCATTGGATGCTGTGTATGTTTTTACATGATCATAATTAATATTGACATTTTTAGCAGTGTATTGTAGTTTCTCTTTCCACATTCCAAAATAGTTACATAGTTACATACAGTAGTTACATAGTTAAATTGGGTTGAAAAAAGACAAAGTCCATTAAGTTCAACCCCTCCAAATGAAAACCCAGCATCCATTCACACACCCCTCCCTACTTTTAATTAAATTCTATATACCCATACCTATACTAACTATAGAGTTTAGTATCATAATAGCCTTTGATATTATGTCTGTCCAAAAAAACATCCAAGCCATTCTTAAAGGCAAAATAAAAGATTTTGATTGGACTTCACTTTGCATTTTGTGTCATGGTGCATTTTAGATGAATATACAGTAGACCCATATGCTGTGTCCTCTCTGGAGCTTTATATGAAGAAATTCTGTGACTGTAGGGCAAGCAAACAATATCTGTTAGCTGTGTCATGGAAACACTTACTAGGTGGAATCAAACCGTTTTTAATAAATAATATAAACTGCTCTGTCAAAAAGAAATCCATGCACTCTAGAGGTGTTCAAAATGGATAACTCCAGGCAAAATTAGTTCAATTATTATTGTACATGATGTCTTCTTTATACAAGAAGCACTCAAGAGGATGTCATGTGGCAGATTTGAGGAACTCTTCTACAGTTGAAAAGTGCATTGTTGTATATTTTAAAATGAGCATTAACTCATCAACACTTCTTTTCTGATTCCAATATTCCTCTTGGTGTCATTTTAATTATGACTACATTAAATCTTGGTTGTTAAATGGTCCAGAGAAGGAGGTCACTGCTTCCATCAAATTGCAACAAATCACTCCAGCCTTCATATAAAGCAGTTTATACTTGCATATAAGAATAAAGTGACAGCACAATAGACATTTTTCATGATGCATTGCATCCACTGCATGAGGGGTGAGCTTTGCATACTTTGTGCGCTAGATGTAGCACCCCCCATTCCCTAGTCTATACATTTGTAGAAAATATTAATAAAACCTAAATGGCATAATTTTATTTTTTTCTTCCAGCCCATACACACACATTAGGGTAATTTTGAACAAACAAAAAAAAAAACAAGTGCAATCCACCATATTTTATTGCACTTTTCACCCTGCCTTTATAAAATTGCTACAGAGACTTGCATCACCCTCCTGAATACACTGTTGTGTGCATTTGGCAGTGCTGTATTCATGAGGGGGAAGGATGGGAGGCACATAGACCACTCCCCATCCTGCCCCATAACTTGCAGGTCAGGCATTCTATGTAGGAAGAGCCAGAAGGTGCAGACCGCAATTGAGCCCTGTACTTATCACCTACCACTTACCTGTGACAGGTATAGGCAAATATAGGGCTGACTTACTCACATCAGTGATGCTTTCTGCACCTCTCATGGCATCTCCTTCAGAAAACACGGGGGGAAGCTTTTACACCTTGCACCCAAAATCTCCATAAGTTACCCCCCCATTAACTATATTTTACAAACATATACAAACACAGGTTTAGCCTCTTTTTTTCCGCTTCACCAAAAAATTTTAGAATTTCCCATGAAATTAGCAAAACAATGAAAAATTTGCAAAAGTGCCAATGTCAACTTTGACACGAGCATTAAAGTCAATGGCCATCCAAATAATGATGAAGTGTGACAGTTTTGACGCAAGCAACTTTTCCGATACACATCCAAAACTTTTCGATTTGCAGGCGAATTTTCGTGGATTTATTTGCCGGCGGCGAAATTTCACTAGCCTCTATGTGATAGATGGTGGTCTATCAGCTTTCAAAAATTTGTCTTTTGATAGCTATGTTGCAATAACAGCAAGTTCATTAGGAAAGAGTTGTACATGGCAAAACGAATAAGCTTTTTCATCCCCCAATAAACCCGTCCATAATTAAGATTGCTATGTGTCCTTTATTTATCTTTAGCTGATGACAAAGAAGAAATTGTCCTTTTCAAAAACAACCCTCAGTCTATTACATTAGAGGTTGCTCTGTTGATTTTGCTTTGGCTGATTTCATGCTGTCAAAGCTTTATGTGTGTATATATATATATATATATATATATATATATATATATATCTACGTCATCTGATATCAAATTCCATGAGATAGAAGCTAAATGGATTATAAATCATTCTGAATACCTGTTTGCCTTGCTTGTCATTCATTGTAAGAATGATATACATGGAGGCAGTCAATTGAAGGCCAAAGAATACACAAATATAAGATGTTTAACAATTATGCTCAACAATCAGTAAAAAGGCAGTAAAACAAAATGTAATTAAATGGCATCCACTATGGAATAGGTAGAACAACAAGCAAAAGATAACAGTTAACCAAAAACAAAATCCTAAAGTATTTGTTGAGCAAAAGTAGAAAAAGGTCACTTTCTAGTCCTATGTTTCCCCAGATTCCAGAAGTAATATAGTATTGTAGTTTAACATGTTACCAGGAATTAGGCCTATCACATAATACAGAATGAATTTAAAGTAGCAGTAGAAGTACCAATCATTCTTTCAGTAGATAAGATATAAGCTCCCCTCTAGTTGCTGGGCAAGACTCAACATAGTCGTTAAACGTGAAATGCATAAAGAAGATGTGAGAGAAAGTAGGACAGATTGCATTGAAAGTTGAACACTTTCTCTGCCAAAAAAACCGTAGTTGGTATTAATAATAGTCATATGTGTCAGTGAGATTTGTTGTTTGAACATCCTTGTACATGTTCATGCCACTTGCTTCATTAGCGATGACACAAGGAAATTGTGAAGGCATTTTTCTTTCTCGTTTCTTACCAAATGGTCTGAATGGATATGTGGTATTAGAGTTCCTCAGATTATGTTGTGATCCATCTAGTCCCAGCACCAACATCATCACACTTTTGTTCTGATTATTAAAATAATGTTTTTGAAATACAGCTTCTTGTGAACTAGGGGTTAATATAATAGACATGAAAAGTAATGCTTATTTCTCAAATGGTAGTGATTCCTTGATGTGTTTTTATACTTTAGTCACATTGATGAGTTGAGTCTAGTCACAATTTGAATGTGAGTGCTGGTTTAGGAATAGGGGCAGATATGCCAAATCTGAACTGAGGAATCCGAAAGGGTTCCCAACAATTATATAATTTACTATATACTTTCCTACTGTCAAGAATGCAGGCAAGTGTTAAGTGCCTAAAATGTGAAAGCAGATCAATGCTGAGCTCTAAGGGGCAAATTCACTAACCTGTAAAAATTCACCAGTGACGGCTCCGCTCACATCGCAACACTTCGCCATTATGTTAGGAAATGTAGGGGTGAAGCTGGTTACCCCCCAAAAAAATTGACAATCTTTTTCAGCCTATCACCGTAAAAAAAAAAAAGGAAAAGACGCCAGCGTTTTTTGGGACTTAGAAAAATGTTCTACCAGGAGATGTTCTTCATGAGTTTTTTACATACAAGTTGACTGTTTGTGAGTACCCATCCCTGTGCCTTTGGCGCTGGCTTTCATTTTAGAAATCTGTAAAATAAATGTATTTGGATATGCAGTTATACTGAACAGAAGTTTATCACTGTACAAACATTATATTTGCTGTATAACCTTAATGCTTTTTCTGACCACAGACAAATACAGAGGTACAGTGTTATCCCAAAATGATACCGCAGGTTATGCCAGATTGCTACTCTGTGGTAACTGCTCATATGCATATATATATATATATATATATATATATATATATATATATTAGTGATAGCCGAATAAATTGCAAGGCGCAAATTCACAATAAATTTCCAAGTTTCGCCGTCTGCGAAAAAATTTGCGAAACTTACGTGAAAATGAGCAAATTTACCTTATTTACCTTATTTATTATTTAAAAAAAAGCACAATTTAATCAGATCGGGAGGAAAACTCGATAAAATCGAGCGAAAACCTGAATGGTATGATTTTTGGGAGGTTTTTCCTGAATTGTTTGATTTTTTTCCAAATTTTTGCCGAAAAGCCTGAAATAATCAGGTTTTTGGACTAATTCCTGTGCATACTACAGAAACTTCCAAATAGGATAGGAACCTCTCCCATTGACATATACAACCTCGGCTGGATTTTTGGATTCTGACTTTTTGCATCCTTGGGGTATAATAAATCTTGAAAAATTTGAGGGTTTTTTTCCCACTAAAAAGTCGGATTTTATAGTAAAAAAAATACTAGAATTTGTTGAGTTTTTGGCATTCAGACTTCAATAAATAGCCCCCTAAATATAAAGTCAGTGGGGGTCATTTATCAACACTGGGTGAATTTGCCTATGGGCAGTAACCCATGGCGAACAATCAAATTGCTGCAATCATTGTTCTTCTTGCAGATGACTTTAAAAAGCTAATCACTGATTGGTTGCTATAAGTAACTGCCCATGGTCAAATTTGGCTGTGTTAATAAATGAGCCCTAGTGTGTATCTACACTCATAGACACTTATAAATGTATTTTTTATTACTATTTAGCATTATCTGTACATGTAGAACAGGGACACAATGTTCAGTCTACTGTGTAAATATAATATTCTGCTTGCTATAGACTGTATATTAGATCTACCGTTAATATACGTTGTTCTATATCTGCCATTAGTGACTTCTTGCTGGAAACAAACTGGATCTTGTGACATTTGTGTAGATGCTGAGATTTTTCTTTTTTTCCCCCTTAGTTTATTTCCTGACAGAAAAAGCAGCGCTGAAGTACATTAGTATTAAAAGCTTTGGGATCCAGGGACTTAGGCGGAAATATAAGTAGGACGTGATTGCTTTTTTTTTTTAACTACATTCAAACCATTTGCATTAATAGTAATGCTTGTAGGCTTGTTTTAAGCACCTTCTGTGTGTGCCCACTGTTTAGTTTCCAGATAATATGAGTAATGAATGTTTGCAGCAAAGTATGCATGGGTCCACTCTGCCCTCTAAACATGATACAGTTAATTCTGTAATTCATATTTCTCTGTTTGATGGCAGCTATCATAATTTTATATAAATATGTATATTTCAGATTAGACGTTCTAATGCTATAGAACAGTGATCCCCAACCAGTGGCTCATGAACAACATGTTCCTCACCAACCCCTTGGATGTTGCTCCCAGTGGCCTCAAAGCAGGAGTTTATTTTTGAATTTCAGACTTGGAGGCAGGTTTTGGTGCATAAAAACCAGGTGTACTGCAAATAAAACATCCAATAGCTGCCAGTCCACATACTGTAGGTGCTGCCAATTGATATCTCATATGTTGCACCCCCTAGGAACTTTTTGCATGGTTATGTTGCTCTACAATTTTTTTTATCTTTAAATGCTGCCCACGGGTACAATAGTTTGGGGACCCCTACTACAGAATAAGGCATAGCAGTCAAATAAATCACTGTAGGTATTAACAAGCATGGATTTTTGTGATTTTCTGTTCCAAAACCAAAATCTTGAACTAGCATTATAGCATTATTGTTATGGGATGTGTTATCCAGTAACCCATACTCCTGACAGCTCTAATTTATAGGAAAGTCATCTCTCCTACATTTACAAGTACATGTTAAGAAAATCATTTTCTCTGTAATAATAAAACATTACCTAGTAGTGGATCCAAACTAAGATATAATTAATCCTTATTGGTGGCAAAACAATCCTGTTCGGTTTATTTAATGTTAAAATGATTTTTATCAGACTTACAGCATGAAGATCCAAATTACAGAAAGACCCCTGGTCCCAAACATTGCAGAAAATAGAGCCTATACCTTTACCATTTCTATCAATAAGCTAAACAAGGTCAATACAGTTTTTTAAATAACACGAGTGAGAAAGAAAGCATCTAACAAGGGTAAACCTCAATGTGTTTCATAGGACTTCACATTGATTGGGAAATAAATGAAAATGAACAAAAAGTTTCCAAAAATAGTAAAAATATAAGTTATAATTACAAGTAGGGCTGAGATGGCATTTGTTGCTGTTCATGGTGGGGCAGATATGGGCATTGAGGGTGGAAAGGCACAAAAATTAACTGATTCCGATTCCAAATTGATTATATTACAATGGCAAGGGATTCTGTGAACTGCAGAGATTGTTGTATTTGCTTTATAGCTTACAAAGTTTATATATGTAACTTTTTACACAGTTATTGTCCTTAGATTTTTGGGGAAATAGAGGAGAGAGTTGCAGTGTGTAGAAATGGCAAGTGAACAACCTGACCTGGTTTTAGATATACAGTAGACTTATGTCAAAGACTTTTCCAAAGCACCCGCCATCCCCTCTTTCATGCAACATTTTACCCCCAGTCTATCCTTTCTTTATACAACTTCTACATTTGAATAATGGTATGTACAAGGGGGCATAATGATTTGCAGACAGTCACAAGCGAAGATCACGGGGATCAAACCCAATGAACATATGCAGAAAGTAAAAGATTGAGATTTATCTGGCACCTAACTTGAAACCCATTTGTCAACTGTTCTGGCTCCAGACATAATGTATACGAGGAAAAGGAAAAATCAATGAAGCTTAATGCTGAATCCCATTCATCCAAACTTCTTTACTGAGACATGTTAAAAACACTGTAACATACAAAGGCCTGAATAAGCACAGGTTAAGGGGGGAGTCTTGATGGCTTTCATTGCTGTATAAGCCTGTCCCAAGGTCACAGAGAGAGAACAATAGAATAAAACCCAATTCAAACCTCTCATTCAGTTCAACCAACCAGTGTTTTATCCACTGAGTAACTTCATTAACATATTGTTTTGGGATTAGTACACATCATAGGGATTTTAAACATCAGAATACATTGAAGTTCTGCCTCTATATGATTCAAACCATAACGTTGATTAATTTATATAGATGTATTTGTCACATCATGTTGCCATGATTCACACTGATTTGAATCAACTGAAAGGAATCATAGTCTAATCTCTAAGGGTCTGCTCTCGAATTAAAGAGTGATTCAACATTCTTGAGTGTGGGATAATCATGCAAGGCATCTTCTATTTACATGAGTTATCTATGAAGTATGCGCCATCAGAACACAAGGGGGGTTATTTAGTAAACGCCGAATGCAAAAATCCAGAGAAAATTGTGATTTTCTAGTATAAAATCAGACTTTTAAAAAATTATGATTTTTTTAGAATTTATTAAACCCCGAGGATGGAAAAGACTGAATCAGAAAATCCGGCATCTCAGACCTGTCGAAGTTGCATATAAGTCAATGGGAGAAGTCCGAATGCTTTTTTAATGTGAGCTGGGTTTCATGCAATACCCCGAACCCCAGAGTTTTTGGGCAAAAAGCATACAAAATCTGAGTTCTTGGGTGAAAAAAACAAAAAAAAATAGTGAAAATCCCGCGAAGCAAAAATTTAATGGGGGGAGTAGAAGAAATGGAGAGTCTACTAGCTAGTCTAAAAGTGTGTACAGGAAATGTACAAGGAAATATACAAGTTTTACATTAAATAATGTTTTACCAATGACTGTATTTCTATGTATGGCCATAAGTACTCTTTAAAGTTGTTGAATATAATAGTCAAAGAAAGCAGCACAGACAATGGAAAATGGTTTTCACCTTATGCATCACAATGTCATCAATATACCTACATCATCAATATGTCATCAATATATCTTTATACCAATCTACCTTATATGCATGGCCATAAATACTCATTTCTCTTTAAAATTGTTGAATATGATATTCTAAAAAAGCCACACAGGAAATGAAAAAGGGATTTTACCTTATGCACTACAATGTCATCAATATACTTTTCTTGTGTGTGCATTTTTGTACTTCTTGCTACGAATGGCAATATCACCATTACATAATTGCTCCCTTACTCTGTATGACCTAACAAGTTACTGTTGAATGTATGTCATAATTATGATGGATACCATGCAGAAGCAGACTTGGAGGCCATTATCAGTAGACAGTCAACCTTTTTAGAGTGATGTACCCTTGGAACAGTAAGAGGATGATGTTTAGCAATTCTACAATGAACATTATACTGCACCAGTGGCAGGTATAGCCTATTAGTGATTTACAACCCTTTTTATTTGGCTAAAAATAGTAAATGCATGTGTATTTAATGTTTTACATAGAACACTGAGTAAGATCACACAGTACTACAATTTCCTTAACCCAGGCCATTCTGTCAAATGGGTTTCTTTCTCCCTGTACAAATGGACCAGATCTTGAAAACTAGGCATTTATAACTACACAGAGGAAGCCCTGCAGAACCCTGATGTATTATCTGATACTGCTCTATCTGTAGTTTATCTGATTAGTATATGTGCTGCATAAAATACCCTTTACCTTCAGAACTCAAGTCTTTACATTGACCTGAGAATTTTTATCAGATCTCTTACAAAGGCTTTATGTATCATAAAAAGAAGTCTATGATATTAAGCAAGTCTCTTACAATTGGGTTGAAAAGTTTGGGCACCCCTAGTTGTGGTATGCTAATTTTCTGGATGAAAAGAGGTTAAAATGACATCTTCTTAACAGCAGAAGTGATAGCAGTCATAGGCTTTTGAAAGTCTCCTAAAACTAGTTTTACAATGTTTTGATCACACGTGGACACATTTGATTGCAATAGTGCATATACTTCATATACAGTATGAGGCTGTGCTTGTGTGTGTATTACAGCGAAAAAGCTCTGTATTTTGAGGTTTAAAGGAAAATGTACATTTTAATTATTTGACAGATTCTTCCATGCTATGTATTAAAACTATAATGCGTGAATTCATGGATTTAATAGTGCACATATTAAGCAATAAAAAGTATATGTTATAATTAAGGTGAGTGATTTTTAAATTATAGTTTAGATCTACGGTCACATAGCTGCATCATTTTCTAATTTACTTGATGCTTTTATTCAGCATTTCTTTCAGAGTTAAATGAGTGTCTGTGACATGTAGCCTTTAACCTTGGGACTTTGTACTGTGAATACATGAACAATATAATATTACCATTTGTATTGCTATAAATTTATTGCTTTGACAGTTGCCTTGGAACGGAATATTTTATCCATGCTGAAAATTGTTTTTTTCCTAGCTATAAGTCAAGAGTAGGAAAGGCTAATGTCATTTATGTTTTGATTTCCAAATTTGTGGACTAAAAATGTTTGCGTATAGGGTCTTTTAAAATTGTCATTGTCTTGCAAACAGTTACTGTAGTTCTGCCATGACTCAAGGTAAATCTGAATCAAGGTACTGAACTTTCACTTGAAAAATTGTAATTATGTAAATTTTAGTTCGATGAATTAAGACAAATAACCAAGTTGACCTCCAATCAGAAGATATAAGATGGGTAACCTCTCCTCGGACGAATGCTTAAAATGCCGCACTCCTGCAGCAAACCTAATACATACCATATGGTCTTGTCCTTTAATGCAATCCTTTTGGAAAGAAGTCATCTCATACGGTGCACAGATGATTGGGAAACCTCTCCAAGCACATATAGAATGGGCCCTATTCAGCAACTCTACTTCATTCACACAAATAACAAAAACTGAAAAGCACCTCATGGGAAGACTGGCTGCAGCAGCCAGGAAAACAATACTGCAACAATGGCTACACACTGATCCCCCACCATTGATATTAGTAAAACAAAAATTACATCACATATTCCATATGGACTGGTTGGAAACCGTAACCAGGAAAGAACACGATACACCGAAATTCTTCAACACCTGGTCTACCTATATAGCACACCTCCCACAACGGATCAAATGCCTCACAATCTACACCTTTAGACATACACCATGGTATGATATGGAAACTCTCAAAGGCCACCCTTTGATCATGGAATCATCCCAATACTTGGCAGCATTACAACAAGAATCACTACAACCCAATACCGCACCTCCCAGAAGTCACCAAACTAACAGATTGCTGACCTCTTATCTGAATAAACCATTATAGGATCTACCCCCCATGCTATTAATCATAACTGAGCTGGATGTTTAAATTGTTATTGAAATGTTTATGTTTGATACCATAATCACTGTAATATCTACTCCATGTAAACATGTAAAAGTATGTCTTGTGATTTTGCTTTATCACTTCAAATAAAAACAAGTTATAAAAAAAAAAATAACCAAGTTGACTACTCAACAGGTAGTAAAAGCAGGTAGTAAAAACACATATCTTAATATACATTGATTGCTGGGTCTGGAGCATATATAGGATTCAAGTAGGGATGCCCTGAATCCACGATTCGGCTAGCGGTTCGGAATTTGGAGTCTATCCAAGTGCCTGATGGAATCAAATCTAAATCCTTAATATCATGTGACTTTCTTTCACAGGAACAAGGAAACTGCATTATTTCGAACCCTTCTTTACCCTAATATACAAATGCAAATGAAAGTTTAGTTCAAGATTCAGCTCAAATCTCAAAATAGTGGATTCAGCGCCTCCATATAATCAAAGCACTATTGTTCTAAAATGTAATAATAATTTCCTACCATTTCCTTTTCATGTATACAGAAATAAATGATGGTGCATTTTAATATCCTGAAGATCTTTTTAATGTTAAGAGTTAATGCACCTTGAAGACATGATAATACTTTTTAATAATTGATGTGTTTTGTATATATTCCATATGAGGATTTGCTCTGATTTCTAAGCTCAGAAATGCAATGAGTATTAGTACTAGAAGCCATAAGAAAGACCCAAGCCGTGTGCTTGTTTTGTTTTTGTTCATTGTATAAGTAAAGACTATAAAACATATTTGTATACAGTAACACAATCATTGAATATAAATATAGTTTGTCTTTTGTTTTCCTTCCAGTTTTTCACTTCACAGCTTTGCCTTCATTTTCCCTGCTGAACATGATGTGCATTTATATTACAAAACAACCTTTATCACCAAACAAGATATCACTTGCCTGTTATTTTATTTTTATAAAAGTAAATGTGCTATAGCAATGATAAAAAGAAACATCTTTCACAAAGAGCAATGGAGTTGTGTATATATATATATATATATATATATATATATATATATATATATATATATATATATATATATATATATATATATATATATATATATACCAGTGCTACAAAATATGTTGGCACTATATAAATACATGTTAATAATAATATATATATATAATATAAACTTTATTTGTATATATATATATATATATATATATATATATATATATATATATATATATCTGCAAAACGTGTTAATGCTAATTTTCCTAGTCGAGAGTAGTAAGAAAAAAGAAAAGAAAACATGATAAACTGCTGATACTGAAACTGTCAGAACACCGAATTGAACATTTTGCTATCAACTCTGGATCTTTTCTAGAAGCCAGATTTTATGGTTTCCAGGGGGTCACATCAAAATTGTGTAAACCTCGTAAAGTGTAAAATCCGGGAAAGAAAAAAAATGCAACATTCTATAGAGAACCACAAAAAAACAGCATCATTTTGGGGAAAATGTAAAATCTAGGGATGTAAACTGGGGATTCTAGTACTTAATTTACACAAATATTATAGAGGGATACTGACAACAAACACAAATTCCATAAATATTTAATATTTACCAACACTGATTATTGTTCACTTCTATGTAATCGTAATAAGGATAAACAAAATTTTTTGCTTCTTTTCACATAGAAAAAAAACTACAATACGACTCTAATGGATGTTTTTTTTAAAAAAAAATGTTGCACGGTATGAAAAAAAAATGACCATATACTTCAAAATGTTTGGAGAAGTTTTTGCCAGATTTGCTCATCACTACTCTGTAACACTATTATAATTCACAGCGTTTAATCCAAAATATATGTCATGTTTGCATTATTTATCTTTGCATATCCACTTATAATTACAGCATATACTATATATATATATATATATATATATATATATATATATATATATATATATATATATATATACATATATATATATATATATATATATACAAACGAGGGCTTAAGCACACACATCCAAGAGCTTATACCTGGGTGCAAACCAGAAAAGTTTACATCTGGGTGCAGATTTATCAAGGGTCAAATAAAAACCCTCAAATTCGACCCTCGAAGTAAAATCCTTCGAATATCGAAGTCGAAGGATTTTTGCGCAAAAGGTTCGATCGAACGATGAAATCGAACGTTTCGATGATTTTAAGCGATCGATCGAATGATTTTTATTAGATCTACAATGTCCCCATAGACTAACATTCAATTCGGTAGCTTTTATTTGGCGAAGTATTGTCGAAGGATTTTTTAAAGAGACAGAACTTTGATTATCGAATGGTCAAACGATTTTTACTTTGAATCGTTCGAATCATTCGATTCGATCGAATTCGATCGAATTTGACCAATTCGATGGTCGAAGTACCCAAAAAATTACTTCGAAATTCTAATATTTTTGGATTCAAACTATTCACTCGAGCTTAGTAAATCTGCCCCATAGTGATTAAATGCTGATGTACACAAGTGTATATATATATGGAACATGGAGGAGCACTCATTTACAAAAACACAGCATGCCTGGGTGCCGGTAAAATGTCTACAGAAATACAAAAAATACTGCACTCAACAGGCACAGTTAGAGTAACTGAGAAATTCAGTTTGATCACATCATAGTTATCTTCCTCAGGGAAAATGTTTTTATATAAGATATATATATATAATTGGAGACCCATTTTTTTAAAAGTCGATTTTTGTGGTATTAAAGCTTTTTGAAACCACAATTAAACAAATTTTGTCTAAAACCACAAATGCCACGAAAGATATTAAAAGTTTAAATTATAAAATATATGAATGGAGAAAAAATACTGAATGATGCACTAAACTATATGAAAACCTCTAAAAGCTCTAAAAATTCGAGTGTTTCTTGCAATTACTAGTAGCAAAAAATCTGAAAACCTCTAAAAGTCTAAATGGCTAAAAAAAAGGCCCAATAGGATCAGTGCAGCTTCCATTGACTTCTATGGGAGCTTGACTGCTTTTACTTGGTGAGTTTTTCATGTTTTTAAATACATCTCAAATTTGTAGTTTTAGAGAAATAAAAAAATTTATATATGATTCAGGAAAAAAATAAAAATCCAAATTCTAGTAAATCAGACACATACTGTACAATCTAAATTTAAATACAAATTTGTAGTTTTAGAGAAATAAAAAAAAATATATGATTCAGGAAAAAAATAAAAATCCAAATTCTAGTAAATCAGACACATACGTACAGTATGGGGCAGATTCACTAAGGGTCGAATTTCGAAGTTAAAAATACTTCGAAATTCGACCCTCGAATTGAAATCCTTCGACTTCGAATATCGAAGTCGAAGGATTTAGCGCTAATCCTGCGATCGATCGATCGAAGGATTTTTCGAACGATTCGAACGATTTTAATTCAACGATCGAAGGAAAATCCTTCGATCAAAAAAAGATTAGCAAACCTATGGGGACCTTCCCCATAGGCTAACATTGACTTCGGTAGGTTTTACCTGCCGAAGTAGGGGGTCGAAGTTTTTTTTAAAGGGCAAGTACTTCGACTATCAAATAGTCGAATAGTCGAACGATTTTTCGTTCGATTCGTTCGATTTCGTTCGAATTCGAACGAATTTAACCAATTCGATGGTCGAAGTACCAAAAAAATACTTCGAAATTCGAAGTATTTTTCATTCGAATCCTTCACTCGAGCTTAGTGAATCTGCCCCTATGTGTCTGATTTACTAGAATTTGGATTTTTATTTTTTTCCTGAATTTAAATATAAATTTGTAGTTTTAGAGAAATAAAAAAAATATATATATGATTCAGGAAAAAAATAAAAATCCGAATTCTAGTAAATCAGACACATACGTACAGTATGTGTCTGATTTACTAGAATTTGGATTTTTATTTTTTTCCTGAATTTAAATACAAATTTGTAGTTTTAGAGAAATAAAAAAAAAAATATGATTCAGAAAAAAAATAAAAATCCAAATTCTAGTAAATCAGACCCATACTGTACAATCCAATTTATGTTTGTGTGTCTTTGTCTGGTTTTATCTACTGTACCACAGTCTTTATTAATTCACATAAAATGTACTAATTTATTTGACAAAATACGCCAGCAGAAAAGGCTGAAAATGATATCAGAATGTGACTCTCAGATTTTATTGAGAAACATAAATCTATATTTTGCCTACTTTACTTCTTCGTGACATTTATTCCTATTTCTATGAGTCCAGCAGCTCATTTATCATAGGGCATAATGAGAAGAGCTGTCCGCAAATATAGCAATTATCACCTTAGAGGAAATTCCTGAGGTTAGACTTAGGCACTCACTTCTAAATGCAAACAAGTAAATAAGCAGCCAGCTCTGGTGTATGTTTAATGCATTAATAGACAGCCAACTGAGGTGTACATTTAATGGGACAAATCAATAACTATTACCACTTTTGTCAACACATATTTCCGTATTATTATTATCCCCTGAATAATAACTTCCTAGAGTCTGATGAAAATGGAGCACTGAACCGCGCACAGCGTATTCAAGTTGTTGTCTTAATATTTGTTACTTGTGAGGATACAATAGAAAAGAAGAAACACAGAGACTGGGATTATTTATACATTTACCTCATCATCATTGTTTGGTCAAAAAACTCAGCCGAGAACTTGCAGAAGCTCCATGTACCTGTATGTTTCTATTTGATGTTCTATAGTTACTTTCTAAATATTTTGATTAGAGATGGGTGAATCTGATCCATTTCACCAAAATTTGCTAAACAAAAAAAAAAATTGCCAAAATGCATTATAGTCTACGGGTAAATTTTTGTTTGTGGAAATTTTGTTAATCACTAATTATGATATAATATGGTTTTTGCAGACCTAAGAACCTTCTAAGCATTTTATAATTTGCAACGGTGAAAAAAACAGGTAATGAACCTTCTTCCAGAAACAGTAATTTACTCCAGCTTTGAAGGAGAACTAAACTCTAAAAATTAATATGATGAAAAACATTTTTTTGTATATAGTGAACTCATTGCTCGAGGCTAAAGTTTGAGCTTGTCAATAGCAATAGATCCAGGACTTCAAACTTGTCACAGGGGGTCACCATCTTGGAAAGTGTCTGTGACACTCACATGCTCAGTGGGCTCTGATTGGCTGTTGAGAAGCTAAGCTTAGGGCTCGTCACTAATTATCCAGCAGAAAATGAGCTTCCCTGGCTGTAATATAAGCTGATGCTACAGGTTTGCTGATTATTCAATTCTGATGCTAATTGCACTGGTTTCTGTGCTGCCATGTAGTAATTATGTGTATTAATTACTAATCAGCCTTATATTGTGACATTTCTATTCTATGTGTACTGTATATTGTGAGTGGCTCCCTAAGCTCAGTAACTGACAGCAGCACAGAGCATGTGAATCAGTAAATCAGCAGAAAAGAAGATGGGGAGCTACTGGGGCATCTTTGGAGACACAGATCTTTGTTGTGGTTGCCTTGGGCTGTTACAGAAACCCAAAACATAACACACAGCATGTCTAGCTACATATTTAGTTAGGCTTTAGTTCTCCTTTAATGAAGTCTTAAAATTGTAAAATGAATTTCTTCACTATAAGTGCAAGATAAAAAATATTACACTAGAAATTGTAAATATTTGTCAAGGTATGTTTTTCCTATTTACCAAACAAAAAAAGGATTTCCGATTAAAGTACATTAAGGGCCATATTTATTTATCAAGGGTCATATTTCGAATCGAAAAAACGTCGAAATTCGATTTCAAAAAGACCAACCGAAATTAAGTCTAATTTTTTTTTGGTCGAATAGGTCGGTTTCCGATTGATAGGTCCCTATTCGGCCAAATTCAAATCATTCGAATCGAAGGAATAGCGCATTCAATCGAATTTGATTAGAAGTTTTTCTTGAGAGAATCTTTCAAAGTCCACCAATTGACTCCAAATAGGTTCTAGGAGAGCCTCATATTGATGACGGTAAAAGATCACCTGACTGCTGTCAAAATGGTACTGAATTAAACCCAAACCATTAAAACTGTCTTTAGTTACATAGCTACATACAGTAATTACATAAAAGATACATCCATCATGTTCAACCTTTGCCCAAGTGAATCCTACATAACTTTTAGTTGATTCAGAGGAAGCTGAAAAAAATATCTGAAGCTGTCTCCTGTTTGCTTCCCTAAAGGAAAAATATCATTCTGACTCCAAAAAGTCCATTGCACCAGGTATTCATTTCAGTTACCTTATATTTTCTCGCTTGCTTCACATTCTTCAACCCTTGACATATTAAACCGTTTTTCTTCTAAACTCAAGAGATGTGTCCTTTGGAAGGGTCTATTGCTGATCAGGGTGTTCAGGGTGTTCCCTTTATATATTTATATATACTGATAATATCCCTTTTAAGAATCTTCTCAAATGTAAACTAAAAACTGAAAAAACTCTTCTAAATTTGATTATAATAGCTACTAATATGTTTAATTGCATACCTCGTTTTATATTTGACTGATTAAAACTACAAATGCACTCAATGTAAATGCAAAGCATGTTTAGATTGAATGCCCTCAAATTGAAGTGAACCCTATGCGGCCGATTCACTAAGGGTCGAATATCGAGGGTTAATTAACCCTCGATATTTGACTAGGAACTAAAATCCTTCGACTTCGAATATCGAAGTCGAAGGATTTAGCGCAGATAGTTCGATCGAACGATCGAAGGATAATTGCTTCAATCGAACGATAAAATCCTTCGAATCGAACGATTCGAAGGATTTAAATCCAACGATCGAAAGAATATCCTTCGATCAAAAAAAGTTAGCCAAGCCTATGGGGACCTTCCCCATAGGCTAACATTGACTTCGGTAGCTTTTAGGTGGCGAACTAGGGGGTCGAAGTTTTTTTTAAAGAGACAGTACTTCGACTATCGAATGGTCGAATAGTCGAACGATTTTTACTTCGAATCCTTCGATAGTCGTAGTCGAAGGTCGAAGTAGCCCATTCGATGGTCGAAGTAGCCCAAAAAAAACTTCGAAATTCAAAGTTTTTTAACTTCGAATCCTTCACTCGAAGTTAGTGAATCGGCCCCTATGTGTTTTCATAGTGGCGTGGCTTTTGTTATGTTTAGTTTTATTTGAATCATTTTACATTTAAATATGAATTGAATCTGCCCTATGAAAATATGTAACACCATAATGCATAGGACATCTTGGAAACAAAAATTTAATCATGGAAAATAAAATTATTCTGAATTAAAATGCAAATTTACCTGTGGTAAAACTATGTTCTCAAGAGAATTAAGCTGACTCAGTCTGCAAGTTATTGGCAAGTTCTTGGCCCATATGTGGTGTCAAAATAATTTGAAGTTTCTCAGCCAATAACTGGTCAGTGGAGAGATATAAATGTGGCTAGGTGGAAGATCCTGACAAGGACCACATCAGGTGGGATGCAGATCTTTTCAGATTGGTTTACCTTTCATCTAAACTTTGACTATTGTACATATTTAAGGAGAAATCAAGAGAAGTCATCTTCAAATTTTATGACTACAATAAAAACACATAAGGAGCCATTGGAATGATATTTCAGTGATCAGAACTGGGTATTCAACAGCCTCAAGGGCATATCTTAAACAGAGTGGTTGTATTAGCATAATCAAATACCATGTCACAAGGAATGTCTAAGAAATATGTTTCACAAATGCTCCAGGTTATTGTTTTTTTATAGATATTCCATCCTGAGTCCCCAGCTTGTATGAGTTTATTGCACATGGAGGAAAGTGGTTGCTTGCACTAGGGGAAATATTTATGAATAAAATCAGATGCACCGATGTTTCCTAATCTTACATTTACATGTAAATAACATTCCATGTATTACCCATGCCAAAGATCCTGTGTGCATGAAAATATCTATTTTTGATATGGGCATCACACTCATCTTTAAAGGAGAAGGAAACATTATAAAACAGTTAGGTAGCCATAGATTGGCCAAGTTATGGACATCCCAATCACTATAAGAAAATCATAGTTCTGATTTCAAAAATCAATATGGTACCCGATTCCCTTATTGCAGAAGATATCACAAAACATTCATTATTGTGGGTGCTTCCTTTGTTTGCAAATGAGAAATTTTCCTCTGCCTGTAGATTAGGCACATACAGAATTTCATATTTCTCAACTTTTGGCAATCTAGTATCTCTTAGGAAACATGACTCTAGGCTTCTTATTGGACCAGTAGTGAAGAGATAATGAGCTCTGAGCTTGGGTTTCACCTACAGTGCACCAGGGGAGATGAGTGATATTCAGCCAGAGGGCAGGTAAGGGTGCATCCAGGATTTCCAGTACTGACTGAGTCTAGTTTGGGAGGCCACAAGGTTTTTCCAAGTGTCCTGGTGGCCCAGTCCATCCCTGGCCAAGACTGAGCATTTCCATAGAGTTAAAGAATGCAGTGAAAGGTGGATAAGGTGTTTTGACCTCTTTTTATTGTTTTCTAACTGAACATAGTAGTGAGTCAAAGTTTTCCATGTTCCATTAGCCTAAACAGAAATAGAAACAATTATTTACAAATAGCAGCCAATGTTGCTGTGTTATGCCGCATACAACATGGCCTTATATTGCTACACGTTGATCAGTAATTGGCTATTTCCCTATTTTAACCATATGACTGAATCTTTATGTTATTCTGACATAGATTTCATTAGGGCTTGACATTTAACCAGAATCATCTCAAGTAACTTTTATTAAATCATGGTAAATGTCATGTACTTTTGCAAATAATAAAAACGAATGCAGAAGCAATGAGAATCAAAAATGCAGAAATGTCAAACTACAGACGCTGCTGAACCTCTGTTTGTTTAGATACATATGCCGGCTTCATTTGATTGAGCGTAAAAGAAAAACTTTAATGTACTCAGGGCTGGTAGACAGCAATTAGTGTTCCTTCAGTGCTTGTTCATCAAAAAAAATATAAGTGCAAGGGCAGCTTTAGTGGTTAAAATATTCAGAAACCATGGAACAATGGAACTCTGTCATTTCTTGACACATACTGATGTATGGAGATAAATTGCCTGCCATTTAAACTCGAATATTCTGCATATTAAGTTTCTTACCTCATTCACTTTCTCCTTTTTTTCTAGTGTCTTCAAGGATTGCCAAAAATAGGGAAACAAGTAATTAGCAATATTTTTCACGTATAGAACAGTAAAAATGCACTCTACTTAGAGTGAGTGTAGCTGTGTTAGTCATTATTAATGCGGTTGGATGACGGGTGATGGGGGACTAATCTCAGGAGGGTTTTCTAGAATTTAAATACAGATACAGAAGTAAACAGAATTAGTATTTGCTTATTAGGGGGCTGATTTATCAAAAATTGAGTACGAACATACTCAAGAATATTCTTTGTAACCTCAAAAAGTTAAAGAAAAAAAGCACGAAATGCCGCCAGAAAAAAATTCGCCAAGTAAAAACTGGCGTGGTTGTACGGAAGTCAATGGAAAGGTTCTCTAACAACTCATTGAAAATGAATGGGACAATGAGATTCTCACTGGCATGAAACTTCTTTTCAGCAAAAAAAAAGCAGGAAGGAATATTTTGTATCGTTTTTTTTTCTTAAGCTAGCATTTAAGAAAAAAAGTTGAGTTTTGCTGTGTTTTTTTTCTTTGTCCGCATGTTTTTTCATAAACTCGGATTTAAATAAATCTGCCTCTATGATACTGAAAGGCAGGATATTCCATCTTTGAAGGTTTTGGGATATGGTTCAACTGGTCATTGCCCCAGTAAAGTGGTTGTCCACTTTTAAATTAACTTTTAGTATGGTGTAGAGAGTGATATTCTGGGAAATGTGTGGTTTTTGAGTTATTTTGGATTTTTATTCAGCAGGTCACCAGTCTGCAATTTCAACAATCTGGTTGCTAGAATCCAAAATCCCCTAGCAACCATGTGTTCATTTGAAAAAAAGACTGGAATATGAATAGGAGAAGCCTGATTAGAAAGATGAGTAATAAAAAGTAACAATAACAGTACATTTGTAGCCTTACAGAGCATTTGTTTTTAGATTGTGTCAAGGATCTCCATTTGAAAGTTGGAAAGAGTCAGAGGAAGAAGGCAAATAATTCCAAAAGTATAAATTATTTAAAAATGTAGGCTTAGAATTAGCCTTTCTTAAAGCCTAAAGCAGAACCACCCCTTTAAAGCCCTGCCTTGCAATATGGGTATTAGTGTCTTCATGTAATATCCTCATTTAAAGGAATATTTCATTTTAAATTAACATTTAATATGTTGTAAACAGTATTTGTTCAGTAGCTCTCCAGTTTGGAATTTCAGCAGCTGTTTGGTAGATAGCAACCTGGCAGTGGTTTGAAAATAGACTAGAATAACAATAGAAGAGGGCCTGAATAAGCAGATAAACAATAAAAAGGTTGCAATAATATTGTTTTGGCTACTGGGGTCACTGACCTAGCATTTAGAAAATTGGAAAGAATCAGAAGTGGAAGAAAAATACTTAAAAAGAAAACTATAAAAAATTTAGACCAATTGTAAAGTTTATAAGAATAGGATATCTTGTAACATACTAAGGGGGTTATTTAATAAACTCTGGTCGGGCTTTTTGGGACAAAACTCACTTTTTTAAAAAAAACAAACACACATTTTTGAGATGTATTAAATCCTGATGCAGCAAAAAGCCTGAATCAGAAGATCTGCCATCTCAGACCTGCCAAGGTTGTGTATAAGTCAATAGCAGAGGTCCCTATCCTATATTGAAGTTTCTGTGGTCTGCTCTGGAAATAGCCTGAAAATCCAACCATTTCAGGCAAAAAAACCTGAAAAAGTTTATGATTTGGGTTTTCACTCGATTTTATCAAGTTTTTAATCTGAATAGATTGAATCAAACTTTTTTTAAAAAATAATAAATAAAAAAATAAAAATCAGGTATGTGAGTTTGGCCCTCATTTAAATTTAAGATACCCCTTTTTAAGTTGCATTTATATTCACAATGCTTGACATGTCAGATATGTTCTAAAATTACTTTTGCTGTAGTGGAGTAAAAGTTCTTTGAAGGCAGTTCCCATAGTTGCTTGTTTCTCTGATTCTGCAGCCATTGAGAAGCCAATTCATGGAACCAGGCAAACCCACAGGGGATTCTAAAATGAGCCTTTTGGTCAGGAACCCCTAGTCACCTACGGATGCCTACATTTTAGTATGCTAAATTTGTTGCTGTAGCTTGTGAGGTACTTACAAGAGCAATGCACTTATGTATGTCCTAGTATAGTATTCTCCATGCCAGTTTTCATCCTTCTCTTTAGGTCAGGCTCTTTTATAATAGCTTTCTTTATCCTAGATTGATTGACTGTTGATTGGACACAACAGGTTCCATGCATTTGTTTCATTCTGGTTTCTTAAACATCACAGCTGCCTAGCAACCAGAAGACTTGCCGTAGGATCTATTTTTTTTAATAGACATATTACATCCAGCTCTATAAAATGTGACGCTGCAATGTTATTGAAATAGCTATACTTCAAGTGCAATTCAATTTAGCTATCACATTTTCCTTATTCCTAGTGTGCATGAAGTGTTACGATAACAAACATTATTTTATTGCCGGATAATACTTGGTGTAAAGAGTTGGTTGCTCTTTACAAAGACAAAAGTTAATTTAAGGGAATGTAGTAGAGTGCATTTCAATGAAACATTAAAGTCATGGAAGCTAGTCACTGGCCTTCCTTGTTTTGAAATATTATGGAAATAACCACTCAAAGGCAGAAATTATACAGGTTGATGGATCTCAGAAAGATGTAACGGTGATTGAATGAAGTTGACACCTCCCTGTCAACTGTAAAAGCTTTGTGCTCAGGTGTTTTCAAACCACTACCTTCCTCTGACAAGTTGTGATATACAGTATGGGTTATAGACAAGGAGATTACACACCTGTATCGATTTGAAAACCATCTACACACATATATAGCTCCCCTGGGGTGATGGTGCTCAATGGGTATCATGGAGACTAAAACTCTAAAACAAAGAAAAACACCCACTATCACTTGGGCCATCAATTTCCACAAGGTCCAAAGGGACATTTATTAAACCTGGCGTATATACCTTGCACACCCCATAATCCAGTCATTCAATATATCAAAAACATTTTAGATACATGAAAACTGCACTGTAGCAGGCGGCAAAGTAAACAGTAATCTAATAGAGAAATCTAACATCATATAACATATCAAAGGCACCAATAGCAGTAGCACACCTGAAAAAATGATGTAGGTAAGTTGCTACCGTATTACTGCTAACTGTGACCTCCCCACCATATTCATGAATAATAGATACTTTATACTTAATGTGCACACTAGGGGGCACATTTACTAAGCTCGAGTGAAGGATTAGAATCAAAAAAACTTCGAATTTCAAAGTTTTTTTCTGGCTACCTCGACCATCAAATTGGCTACTTCAACCTTCGACTTCGAATCGAACGATTCGAACTAAAAATCGTTCGACTATTCGACCATTCGATAGTCAAAGTACTGACTCTTTAAAAAAACTTTGACTACCTACTTAGCCACCTAAAACCTACCGAGCACCAATGTTAGCCTATGGGGACCTTCCCCATAAGTTTTCTAAGCAATTTCTGATTGAAGGGAAATCGTTTGATCGATGGATTAAAATCCTTCGAATCTTTTGATCGAACGATTTTTCCTTTGATCAAAGTAAATGCGGTAAATCCTTCAACTTCAATATTCGAAGTCAAAGGATTTTACTTCGATGGTCGAATATCGAGGGTTAATTAACCCTCGATATTCGACCTTTAGTAAATGTGCCCCTAGGGTTGCCACCTAGGCTTTTCACCCGGGCAACCCAGTTTCGGATAGGCTGTCCAGGGCAAAACTGCATGCTCGGTTTTCCAGATTTGGTTAATCTCCAATCATACATCATCGACAATCCGTCTGATGTCACATGCCCATCTTCTATGTCGCCTGACCCACCACATGACATCACAGTTATGCCCCTATGATATCATGCCCGCCCTCTGCCCAGCTTTATCTGAAGGTACAACTTTTTGGTGTGTTAATACCTTATGCACAGTCTCATTTGCTGGCTCTCCTCATGTAGGGCCCCAAAATATTTAGAACTTATATATTAGAAAATTAAAGGCATTCAGTTATTTAGCAAGTTGATATCACACCCTGATTTCCCATATTATTGCATAACATGATGTGGTATTCCAGGTATATCTGCCAGGTTTAAGGTCTGCTTGTATGTAATGTGCGTAGTTATGAAATAAGTGCTTTATGGCAGTGGGCTTTTTCTTTGACAAACCGGATGAGTCTTTTGTTTGTAGGACAAATACATCTTAGATATTACAGCTGTTAAATACTGTAATGACAAAAATATTGTGATTGGGACAATATAAAAGACACAATATATTGTAAGTTATCTAATTCACTTAGATGTGAGGCATCCCTTATAGAAACTGCCTGTTGTTAAATACTTGGAATGATCGACTTACTGAGCTCCTTGTCAGAACTGTAAAGATAATACTTATATAATAATATAGCTAATATACCTCCTACTATTCTCAGTTAAAAAATGCAATACTTGGCTATGCATCAATCCATCAAACCATGACCACAAACCACAATAATGATGTCAAAGAACAAACCCTTGTGAATGGACAACAGAGATTGCTGCTTTGCAGTTTCTATGTTCTGTACTTACTGTTCTGTAAAATCACCCACCGTCTTTTTTTGAGTATAAAATGTTCTACACATCTCTTCAGGTCCAATGAAGCCATATAAGCTGACACTTATAGATACAGGACCCCCCTTTTCCCAAGATTGCAGATTTCTGAAAATAGGGTATTTTGAGCTTGACATTATACTGTAAATATATATATATAGTTCCCTTGAGTGTGGTACTACGTTACTATGTTACTTTGTTACCTTATTTACCAGCAACCGGGCAAGTTGATAAAAAATTTTAGGGTGTGCACCTCCTATATAAATATATATATATATCTTTATATACCATTTTATAACATTTTGAAGTAGAATGTAGTGATGGGCGAATTTGCGTTTCGTTTTTTACGCCAGCGTCCATTTTTCGGAAATTTTTTTTTGACGTGGGCGAATTTTTTGACGCAAATTTTCGTTGGTGTTTCACGCCTGCGAATAAATTCGCCCATCACTAGTAGAATGTTAATGAATTGTATAGCTAAAATGATTTTAATAGAACAGAGAATTGTTTAACCAGGGAGGCTGCTATATCAGTTTCTAACTTTTTGGGGGTTTTTTTAAACAAAATTGCTAAAACTAAATCAAGATTAAACCCGATCAAGTTTTTTTTTTTTTACATCAAATTTTTTTGCATATTTATGAATGACTTGATCATAATGAAAAATCACATTGTTACATTAACTTTCAATAATTATGTAAAAAGGTGTCTGAAATTTACAATAGCTTTAATGTTTAAAATACAAAGTACACTGACTGATTTTATCTGTGGATTTTTTTCATTCTTTTATTTACTATATTTTATAGATTGATGAATCTAAAAATATAAAACATTTTTGCTTATATTTTTTTCATTATTGTCAATGAATTGCTACAAATGGATTAGCTCTTATACAAGTGCCATTCTTGTATGTTCCCAGCAATGCAATTCCAACAGTGGTCACAATCAGGGGGCTATTTACTAAAACTCAAATATTTTTTTCTCATAATTTCAATAAAACAAACTCGATCAAGGCCCCACTCACGATTTTACCTTATTTATTAATAAAATAACTCTAAAATTGGTTCAGGAAAAGTTTTGATAGAATCATGAAAAAACTCAAATTGTATGAATTATTTGGATTTGACTCCCAAATTGCTCATTTTTTTTTCAAGTTATCTCTAAAAAAACCATGAATTTTTTGGATTGTCATACAAAACTCAAAGCAGACTACGATATATTATCTGCAATTGACTTCTACAGGACCTCGACAGGTTTGAGATGGAGTATTTTCAGATTCTTATTTTTGTTTTCTGCTTAATAAATCTGGAAAAATTTGAGTTTTTCCCCCTCTAAAAATTCTATTTTTTTGGCACTAAAAAACTGTATCTGACAACCCTGAACTTTAATAAATAACCCCCTTAGTATACTTATAATAACCTTTAATCTGTATAATTAAATTTGTTTTTAGATAACTCTATGCTTATTTCCATAATTATTACTTGAACTAATCACAGTCCTGTTTTTTATTATTGCTAAAATCCTGTGTCTCTGTGAACATTATCACTATCATCATATGTTTCAGAAACCTCATTAGATGGTTCAGCATTCATTGCAACCCCCTGAGTCCTTATTAGCACTATACATTTTAATACTCGAATTAAAAGCTTCCTCTCCTCTCTCTCCTCCTTCCTATGTTCCTCTGCCTTTTTAACAAATGTAAAGTGAATAGTACTTAGAAGATAAAGAGAAAAGAAAGACGTTAGTTGAGTAATTCAGTAAGCCGTGCTTAAGGTTCAACAGTGCAGTCAATGGGATGTAATAGTAGAGTGTTTGTTGAAACATCATGTTCATTTCTTAGACAAGCTAATTTGAAAACAGGGCATTTTTGCTTCTTGTAAAGTTGAAAAGCAACACTATAATATACATGTGGAATTGTAGATCTTTGTCAGACTCCATTATCTTCTTCTATCAGATGGATGTAGTAGAGTTTAATACTGGCTTATTTGTTAACCATGTTAAGAATTCTCCATTGTCAGTACTATTATTCAGATCAGACCTATCCAACTGGAGGCCCATGGATCAGATGTGACCCTCCAAGAGACTCCAAGAGATTTACAGCATCTCAAATATGAATATGAAAAACTTTCAGTGCTGTCATCAATGTAGTGACCTGAAACACGATGTTACTGATGCCAGCAAACTTCACCCTCTCACTATACATATAAATTAGAATTTTGAAGGTACAATGACACTCACAGTGTGTGAATGTATTGCTCCAACTGTGATTTGACTCAAATCCAGCTCTCTCAGCTCTAATATAACATATACAGCAGGGGATAAGCAAATGATATATACAGTAGTCAGCATAATGCTAGCCCTGGGAAAGCTAAAATTTCACTAAAGGAATGAAAGTAAGTTTTAGAAAAGCTTTGCAGTTAATGGCTCAGGATAAAGAGCAGTTATATGAGTATATTTCAGAGTTCAGACAGGTAGAATATTCCCCAAAATGGAAAACAACCAAGGATTTGTTATAGTGTATGCAGAAGTAAATGTCTATCTTTAAAAAAAAAACGACCATTTACTCAAATTCACATAACATTTATTTGTCGGCACATAATCATAGTTTTCTTCTGGACCAGCAGAGATATCAGTATTTTATGCAATACTAAAAGACAGTTAGGAGAATTAAATCCTACTTTTATTATTTAAGTAGTATCTTTGTTACTATACATGTTCTGTTTAGATAGCTTGTTAATTCTTTCTGCAGGGGTGGGCATTAGGTACTATATACTATACTATAAGTACTACCTAGTGCTAAGGAGCAATCAACTGATGGGGCAATCATATGATGGTGTTATCTGTTCAAGATCTCTTTCACTTGTTCATATACTCCCAACAGGAGATACATCAAAGGACAGTACTAGTGATGGGAGAAGAAATTTGCCAGGCATGGATTAGCGGCTAATCTCCACATTTCATTGCCTGCGAATAAATTCGAAACTGTGGTATAAATTAACCAACATAAAAACTACAGCAAAAAAAGTTGCGTGCGTCAAAATTGTTGCATGCATAAAAATTTACGCTCATGTTAAAATTGAAAATTATTTTGCAGCATAATTTTTTTCTGCTTTCTCACAAATTTTTGGCCGAAGCAAAATGGGACGGATTCACCCATCACTAGACAGGATAGCTGAAAACACTTTGTTCCTCTTCTAAATTTTCTAGACAAGCAAATCTAGCTTGTATCGGTCATTTCTTATGATGGCCATTAAAAATAAACCTAATTTGGTGAATTCAATATTTTATAAATATTTTGTGCTGGACAACGTTTTTCTGTATTGTTAATCCCATCCATTAACTTGTATTATGTTAATTTTATTCAGTGTGATGTTAGAGCTCAGTTCTATTATTGAACAACCCATAGACCTTAATGATTTCTGACTACTCAAAAAAAAGCATCAGTTTTATAAGAGTCAGCAAAGGGTTAATAACTGGAAACAATTCACACTTATTTGAAAAATCCAACATTTTCCTAAAGGTGCAGCCAACTAAATACATAAAATAGCCTGTGGGATACATAATCTCTGTGTACAATTAAATAATGAATTTGAAGGACCTGATGTACCTTGTTCAATACCTGACCTTGCAACAGTGTTGAAAAATAATGTAATTACTTTCCATTTTATGTATTAGTTGACATTGCCATAGTTTTAATAATGTCATAATGACTCTACCCATACATTTATGTAATTACATCAGCATTGCCTTAATTTAGCTATTAGGGAAAATAACATGGTTTTGTATGTACTGAAGTCATAGTGCTTTGACTTATAGTCCTCGTCACGGATAGGTATTTATTTCTGTCTGTTTGGACTTTTGTTTTAATGTAACTGTATCTTAGTATGATCATGATACATACAATCAACGGTATAGAATCCATTGCATTAAAATGATTCTTAAAAATAAATGTTTTATCTTTATAATGATACATCTACAGCTGTGAATTTAATGTGCTTGCTATACAGGCTTTTAGGATCATATTATGGCTTTATATTAAATGCGCTCCTGGCTAATGAGTAGACAGGTTTAAATTGTGATGTAATTTAATGTTTTATACACAATGCAATGTTTTAAAGTATATTTATATTTGCAAGTATAAATATCATATGTATTGATCCTTATTCCTGTACTTATGAATGAAATACATTGAAGGAGAAGTAAAGGATAATCGCTGTCTATTAGAGAGTTGCTTCATTATTTAAGTTACCATTGGCTTTACTGGACTCTATTATTGTTTATTAGATATAAGGGTTTGTTTACTACACCCTAGATGCAAGTGTTGGAGCACTAAGGGGCACAAAAGTGTAACCCCCATTGTGCTCATTTTAAAAGTACTTGCATTTGGGGTCTGCCTGCACTCTACACCTATCCCCAGATTGGCCAGGCAGCTCTATGGTAGGAAAAACAAAGACCTGTGAAAGAATTTTGAGCAAGTAAGGGGATGGGTAAGAGTGGTTGGGTATCCCTATGCCCCTCTACTCAACCCCTTATAAATATGTGAACTCTGTATATGTACAGTATGTATCTCTGTACTCTATTTTGAGGTGCAGAGACCTTCAAAAATTTACATGGCAAATTGTGCAGATTTTATTTGTACATTGCACCCTGCCCTAACCCTTATAAAATCTTGTCCCCCAAGGTATACTTGATTCCCAACTCCTTTTTTTAATGTACAGTTAAGTACATCTTTGTATACGTCCCATTGTCTCTATGCAAACATAGTGATATATTAAATTACTTCTCTTGAAGACTGTTTGCTGTTAAAAGGGGAGTCAAGTTAAACTCGTCCTTTGATAAATTTGCCCCAGCTATAAAATTCTTAAAATACCAGTGTCTATAGTATTCATTTCAAGACTATCCACATTATTATGAATATTGATATAATGTGTGAAGAGAAATAATAGACATATCATCATCAATAGATAGATAGATAATAGATGATAGATGACATAGAAATAAATAATTGAGAGATTGATAGAAAAGAGAAAAAGAGGTAGATAAATAGAGAGACAGACAGACACAATTAGTGATGGGAAAATTTGTCCCGTATTTTGACGCTGGCGACAATTTGTCAGCGTCAAAATAGACACCGGCGACAATTTTTAACACATACATTAAAGTCAATGGTCATCTGTTTAATTGTCACCGGCGGCGGAACTGTCGACAACGTAAATAAAAAAATTGACGCGGGCGATTTTTACTGGCAGAATTTTGGGTCATTCACTAATTTAGTCGCCGGTTGTGAAACGTGGAAATTCGCCGCAAATTTGCACCTGCCCAGTAAATTCGCCCATCACTAGACAAAATGTAAATATGAATACCAAGTCAAAATATTTATATATCTCTGTTAAAAGTACTTGCTTTGTTTGAGCTAAAGCAATATATTGTTTTACAGAAATTCTCAGCTAAATATAAATTACAGTGTCATCCTCTTTGTCAATATAAATGACACATCATTACTTTTAAAAAAAACACAGTACTAGAAAATGTAAAATATACATTGTTATTTAGGCCAAGATATTACTTATGCATCGTTATAAAATGTCAACATATCATTAAGCTCAATGACTCCAGTTATAATGACAGACTGAATGACAAGGGAGTATGTTTAGCAAGAAAATGATATTATACCTCCCACACTAAACCTGGTTCCTGAGAAATTTCCATGATCTTTTACTAAGTCGGTTTTCTATTCTTCATATTGTAAAGATATATGGTTTGGAAGGGGGAGAGGATCTTGTGAATGCAGAAGTTGGCTCTGAATGGTTCGGTTTTAGCACATTCAGGGTATTTTAGGGAATAGTCAGAGTTTCCTGCCAAAAAAGATCATTGAAGACATTGCAAATGGCTGTAACCACTGAAGCAGTTCCAATACATAGTCTTATTTCAGTTGCCTTGACTTGGGGAGTCAGCATATTGTCATTTTAGAAAATGTAATCATTAATAATGAATCATTTGCTTCAAAAATCTGTGCTCCAAAAGGGTAGTTCACTGCTCTATATTAAGCGTAGAAGAACTTAGTTCTGCTATAATTGTCTTCCAATACAAGATGCCACAGCTGATTTTGTTGAACTGAATGTGTCATTTATGAATTGTACTTTGTATGCGCAGGTTGTTGTGGCAGAACACAAATCTTTACCCATATAATTGATACGCAAGCATTCAGGTGCTGTCAAATGGGTCATAATTCACATTGATGATTTAGACACACGTACAGGCCTTCAATCAAGCAGTCATCGTTGCGTACCTTTTGTCTCAAGGTTAAAGTCATGTCACCGGGGGCCACCAGTCAGCTCCGTTTCAGCAGGAATGTGTAATGATCTGAATTTGCCTATTGCTATATTATGAAGTATCACTAAAAGAGAAATGTTACAGTAGATTTTGCCAGGGGAAAATGTGGAGGAATTTTTTTAGATGTTTAGTTTTTTTCCCCTTTACCTTCAAAAGGAATCAAAGATTGATGAAAGGAAAGTTTTCCTATATAAAACTTTACATTGTAACATTCATAAATAAGGGTTGTTTTTTTCTCTCCTTTTCGGTCCTTTACCTCTTTTTATAGGCATTTTTTGTATGATATAAACATGTTTTATAATATAAATGTAAACTTAAATTAAGTTACATTTAGGACACCTCTTTTTGTATATGTCCTATTTCTATGTGTTTTGTTACTTCACTAAAAAAAAAACATAAATAAAGAATTTAAAAAAAAATAAATAAATAAGGGTTGTTGAAGTTGTCAAATAATGGGCCAGATTCAATTCAGTAAGAAAAAGGTTTATCACATGAAAACTCACATGAAAATTCGTGGATGAGAAGCATGCCCCTTCACTGGCTCCCAATCTCCTCTAGAATCAAATTTAAATTACTAACACTCACTTTCAAGGCCCTTAAAAATGAAGCCCCTCCCTATATTTCATCTCAGATCTCCAAATACTCTCCTTCACGCAACCTTCGCTCTGCTTCTGATCTTCGCCTCTCTTCGCCTCTCTTCTCCTCTCATCACTTCTGCCCATTCTCGTCTACAAGACTTTTCTCGGGCTTCTGCTTTTCTCTGGAACTCTCTGCCTCCAGCTGTCAGACTTTCTCCTTCTTTCCAAACCTTCAAGTGCTCCTTAAAGACCCACCTGTTTAAAGAAACTTATTCAATGTACCTTAATTAATGAGTCATTGCTATATCAAAATAACATTTTTTTTTCTAAAATCCTAATGTCTCAATTGTACCCTAACCTTTACTTTGTAAACTCTAATTTGTAAGGCCCTCTAATCCTATTGTACTCTGTATCCCTCATTTGTTATCCTCCATTTATTCCCTGTTTGTTATAACTAAGGTAAAGTACTGTGTATCTTGTCGGCGTTATATAAATAAATGATGATGATGATGATGACAATTTGAGAAGCAATTCAATTCAGCAAATTCTAATGAAGTCTATGGGAAAAAACTAAACTGAATAAACTGAAATATTTATTTCTTCTTAAATTGAATCCTGTCCATGAGTTTTCATGTGATAACCATTAGATAACTTTTTCTCACTGAATTGAATCTGGCCCAATATTTGAAATGTGTGTGCCATTTAAACAGGACATATAGTCAAAAGTCTATTTCCAAGTAAAGAACCTGGAATTCATAAAACATTTGATTAAGGTGTCATACCAAAATGAAATGTTTAGATCCATTGTCTTTTGAGTCAGAATAACGGACATGTTTTAACGTTTCCCCCAGGAGATGGTCATAATCATGACTACAAACTACAATTTGACTACATTTGACTACAAATGAGTGGTGAGTGAGCCTGTCCAAGTGCCACCCCACATTCCTCTGGTTTCCATATTGTTCATTTGTCTCACAAAATAAATCTACAATTTGAATTCCAGTAGTGACTCCTCACCATGAATCAGAAGTTCTTATCTGTCCTACAGACTGGACAGTTAGGAATGATGAGAGCCAATTACAAAGTAGGCCAAATGATGGATTCTGTCATACTGTATGACAGATGTTCATTGCTGCATATCCCTTTCATGAGACAAAAGAATAATGTACTATTTGAGGTACATACATTTCACCAAACACCCTGATTTATGTGAGAACCTCATGACAAAGAAAGAAAAAACTAGATAGACATTGTACTCATAAAATAAAAATAACACAGTGGAGTACAATGGGGGGGGGGGTAATCTAGTATGGAGAAAGGCTTCAATTAGCCACACTTGATCTGATCTACTGTTCAAAAAATTCCTTGCTAAATCTTTACTCTTACCTCTCCTACAGAGCAATATATGTTGTTTGAGGGTATACTTTTCCCTATGCCACTCTTAACACCTGGTTCCTCAAAATATATTTTGTTTGTTTTTACTGTCCCAGTTTGCACACTTTTTGCCTACCAACATTTGATATCCACCTCCCTAATGCACCTCCCTATCAGCAAAGTACAGATGAAGCCACTTGGATTTGTGAGTTAAATGCGTCATGACTCAGAGTTAATTGAAGAAACTGTGTTATCTAAAGTTATCTTAACTCATTTAATGCATTTAACCTTTTCATTAGCATACCAAAGCACCATTGTTCACAATGGTGAATGCTTTAATTAGATGGGATGTTATGTCACAGTTTTCTGTGTTAAATGAGATAAATGGGATATCTGTGTTTAGTTATTCTGTGTCAAACAGACAAACCAAAGTGGCTGCATCTGTATTCCTGAAAATGAATTCAAATTTGTGAATTTTTTACCAAACAAATATCTAAAATTTGAGATTTTGAAACTCTAAAATTCTAATTTGTGGCTTTAGTGAAAAAAACTTGAAACATGGTAAAACTTTGAAGTCAAACATTGATAAATCAGCCCTTAGATATATCCAACTGTCTAGAACTACGTATACCAGCATGCCAGAATTGCAATACATAGCATTTTCTTTCTTAGGAAAGCAATCATCAAGATCACTAGCATAATTCTTTACTTTTGTGTATGTGCAGAAGTGTGTATATGTGTGCTTGTGTAGACAATGTCATATGAGACAACATGTATTTTAGCGTTAGCTTCAGAAATAATTATAGGCATTACATTTAGATATTCAATTTACAACAATGATCGCAGTGGAATATTACAAGTTACAGAGAGAAAGAAAGTGTAATTAATCATAGTAAACCTATATTTGAAATGATGTACAGCATATTCCCCTTGAGAATTTTTAATTTAGCTTCTAGAACCAAATTTCCTTTACAGGTTTGTTGGATGAGGTAATTATTGGGAACATTATCATTTTCATTCACAGATGTAGCTCTTTGAATTGAATTGTTTTCTTTGGGCAGATAAAATCTGCTTATAAAATATTATTGACTCATTATAAAATATTAAGACTATCGGAAGATGGTGGCACTTTCTATTACGTATTATGAATGCAACAGAAATGAAACAGTCTGTGAAATTAAATGTAAAGGTCAAAGGGAATTATAATTGAAGTGCATACATTTTTCATGCTCAAGAGACATTGACTATAGTACAATTACTTGAATGGAAATTTTTTCTGTTTAACCTATTTTCCCAGTCTCAAAGGTTGATGAGTATACTGCAACTAATTCAGCTGTTTGCCTTCATATTTCATTGTGGTAATACATGGCCTGCTGATAATTCGAAGATTAACTACCTCCAACTAAAGGTCACATCACTAGAGGAATACATTTCCCCTAGCGCTGAATGTGTAATAGAGAGTTAATATGGAGAATGAATGGGGTACAACGATATGGGGCTGTCTTTGCTGTTCATCTTTTGAGTTTTTAATAGAAAGCATCTTAAGGAGGGAAAATTATCTGAATGACCTATGTGTCAGTAAGTTTGTTTGCTTGTTGAAATCTGGCCAGACAAAAAGACAACCAGTCTTATCAGGTCATCTAAAATCTCCATATGTGGGTTTTCAGCCTACCATACTAAAGGTTCAACAGTCCAATAAATTCCCAGTTGTTCATTAAAGGCTGTTATCAGATAACCCACATGATAATTCTCAGATCTCTCCTGAAGGCCTAACCATGTACATCTGAGTTTATTAACAAATATATCATAAAAATACCGGTACAATATCAATACTCATAACACATTAAACAGAAATATCTTATAGACAATAAATATGCACCCTTAAGCCATTGAAGGCTGGCCCCTAGAGTAACACCATACTTTAAATATATTAATCCTACTATCTTGAAGGCACCCACTACTAAGCATGAGGCAAAACCTCCACCTCCTAATCCACATGATACACCTGCCTTCTAGAAGTCCTTTCTAAAAACCTCACTCCTGGCCTATCCCTCACACTTCATGTATGCTTTCATTTTGATATCCCCCTTTTGTGTTTGCTTCCCTGCAGAGGAGCCACAGCTGGTTACCTCTCACCAAATAGGGTGGGTGGGGGTAAGTTGCTCACTCCCCATGCAATTCAAGGTAAAATGGCTTCCTACTCCCTGGTCACCTTCATTTAAAATCGCATATGGCCCTTCTCTGCCCAAACTGCAGTTCTCATAATGCTTCCCTTGGTCCCATACCCAACACTTCCAAAGCCATATTCATTCCCAAGTCATGTCCCCTCCATCTCTACCTGTTCAGGCTCGCTTCCCAGGGGCCCTTAACCCATCACTACATTTTTTTCTGTTCTGACCAGGCTGGACAATCAGATTGCAATTAGACACAATAAAATTGCATGGGATTATGGATGTGGTTAGCTTTAATTATAGAGCATTTCTTCATCTGTTTTGGGACAGTTTTTAAGTTTCAACAACAACTCAAATGCATTTATGTGAGCAAATTGCTGTTTTAGCAACTGTGTTGGACAAAATTCCATGTTGTTGAAGTTCCATAAATGGGTACTAACAATTTAGACTGTCCTTTTGCAGAGGTCTGTATTTATTGTGTACTGTGCTGCCTTGAACTTTGGTTTCCAGTATTGCAGTTATTACTGTTTAAACTGTAAGAATAAATATATTTTATTTATGAATGGACATTTCAAAGGCAGCTTAGCTTTATAGTCACTATGCTTCAAGTAAATAAGTCTGAAAATGTACAATATCTGTAATTTTCCCATCAGGAGCAATCATGCCTAAGCCCTCTTAACATCCTTCACGGTGGCTTGTGTGTTTCTCAGGAATAACAGTGGTTAAATCAACATAATATATGCCATGAAACACTTGTACAATAATATTCCTCTTAACAGGACAATAGTGGGCCGATATAGGATTGTCATATACTGTAGCTTGTGATTCAAGGGTTCTGTTTTATCCATATTTTATACAGTAAATGCTGTAGACAACAACAATGTAGCATTGATACATAGATACCTATACCATTGCCTTAAGCAAGGAAAATACATAATCACTGGTGGTTAGACACCTTACCTAAGACCTGGGATCAGCTCCTGAACTTCACTAGCCATGGGTACTACTGTAGGAATACCACATCATCATCATCTTTTTTGTACAAGGATCCCTTGTCAACTGAAAAGTAAAAAAATAGAAACAAATAGTCAATGCTTTAGGCCCAGCAATTCCCCTTATTACATTGTAATCATGGTCATCCTATTTCTGAATAACTGAAAAATCATGGGGTTCAAACCAGAACCACACATTATATTTAAAAAAAAAATCTGTAGTTTCCTCTTAAAGGAATTTTTTTAAGTCACTATGATACAAAGCTTTCTACTGATATTAATATTTTGTAATTAGTGAAGTGACAATGAATTAAGGATAGATTTAAATGAATAATATAATCATGTCTTTTTCATATATGGCAGCCTCCAGTAGGCTGCAAATATTACATGTTCTTGCATCTAAAATGCTGCAAAGGAATTCAAAGGCTAATACATATATTGTAAACTCCATTATGATATCTCAGATGCAGGGTATTCTAGCGGTACAATTAAAAATATAGAATTCAAATTCAGTTCCCTTTTGTCTCTAGAGTGTACTATTAATTAGTTTCTCAGCAACAGAAAGCAATTAAGGTTCACTGCTGCTGAGATATTTTGCAGGATCATGTCAGAATATTCTAGGAACTCCACAGGCCTATATCAAATCTTTTGTTTGGAGAGGATTTCATCCTATGCAAAGCTTACTGGAAACAATGGAGTGCCATTTTAAAAGTAAAAGTAGTAGATAAATGGATTCTCTTCACAATTGCTTTAAAGTTGGAAATTATATCTAGGAATAAACTAGAAATACAGTTGACATCCACAATATACAATGTGTTGCATAAAAAATGTTGGGCAGGTCTAAATAACCATTATTTTTGTAACCATTACTGAAAAAGAGCATTACAGAAAGAGGATTGATGTATGGGATTTTTTTATTGACAGGAGCTATAGCAGGCTTCCTTAAAGGGACAGTATACATCATTTTCAACATGAGTGCAGTCAGGACTTGAGCTGCCTATTGGTTTAATCACAAGAAAAATGTTTTTGTTACTGCTTGAGCTAAGCAAGTCAAAATGGCAAATTACTCAATATTTGGTCCTTGCAGGTGTAGACAATAAGATTACTAAAATACAACCCTCTCACTTCCCCTTTTACTGTGACTGTTTTGTGCTGGGGGATTATTTGTGCGTGAGTAATCGAATTTACTCTGTTTATTTTAGGAATAACAAAAAATAAAAAAAAATTGCCAATAAAACAATGGACAAAAAGTATGTTTAGCCCAATCCCTAGCCTTAAACATATGTTGAAAATGGAAGGTATACTGCCCCTTTAACATTTTTTTCAGTGCACCGCAATTGTGTTATAAGTCGTTTTGTTACCCAATCTTTTGTTTGGAATTATGTGCCTAAGTTTGATATATAATATCTATGGTAGAAATCAATAGGAAAAAGGGACTATGCAGACTCATCATTGGGACCCATTAGTGACCATAGTTTTAGAGTCCCTGTTATGATCAGTTTGCTGATTTCCCAGAAAGAATAGCATCAAAGGCAATGTTATCATAGATATCTGAAGAAGAAACCTCATAAACTATTGGCAAAAGTAGGCAATAGTTCTATTCATCAAACATAGGGGCAGATTTATTAAAGGTTGAGGTGAATTTTCAAATGAAAAAAATTCAAATTTCACTCTATTTTTTGTGTACTTCGACTAGGGAATAATGCAAATTTGATTTGAAAATTTATCATGTACTGTTTCTTTAAAAATTTTGACTTCGACCATTCGCCATCTAAAACCTGTGAATTGCTGTTTTAGCCTATGGGGGACCTCCTAGAACCTATTTGGAGTCTATTGGTGGACTGTGAAAAATCAAAGTTTTTTTGGGGAAAAACTTTGAACCAAATTCAATCAAATGCGCTATTCCTTCGATGCGTATGATTCGAATTCGGCCAAATACGGACCGATTTGATTGAAAATGGACCTATTCAACCAAAAAAAACCTTTGACTTAATTTTGGTTGGTCTTTTTGAATTTCTACATTTTTTCAATTCGAAATTCGACCCTTGATAAATATGCCCCATAATGTTCTTACAGATCTTTGATACTCGAAGTAAAATAAGTCAGGAAATCAACTTGACAAATATCCTGTAAGGCATCAAAAGGGAATTTCCATCAGTTGTAGTTTTTTTAGGGAAATTCTTGGTATTTAGTTTGGTAATTAATGATAAGTTGGTATATAACTAAAGATTTCATTGTACACAAATAAAGCATCTGTATAGTTAGCCTAATTAACAATTCTTGTGTAAATACTATTGCATGCTTCACTGAGCTTGAAAGGTCTGCCCTGAACAGTCAGTAACCTATTATATGTGTTTATTTGAATTAACTGTAAGTATTAACTTCTAAAAGGGACCAATACAGAGAAAAAATGTACACCTGCTATTGTCTCAGGCCTGCTAAGATCTTTCACATTATGAAAAAGCTATGCAACCCAGCATGCTTAAGGCTACATGTGAGCTTTTTACTTTAATAGGCTGGCAATTAAGACTGGGAATTCTGCAGCCCTCACATGAACCAACAGGGTGGTCGCCACATTTCTAGATGTCTGTACAACATTAAGTAGTAATGTTGAACAAGAAATAGTAAAAATCATCAAAGGACTCCACCTAACCACTTGTGACCTTGACCCAGGTCCAACAGTTCCACTACAATAGGTACCTACTAACACAGTCCACAGAAGAAACCCTGGAATTACATGGAATAATGATGAATTGCTTTCAGGGCATACCATTACTCGCTCTGTCTTTATTTATGCTGATCCAATTTTCATATTTTCAAAAGTTTAGCAAGTAAGTTTACAAAACCCTTAGGAATAATTTTAATTCGAAGTTTTGCAGATTCTTGACAATACTAGACAACCTAATACACTTTTCTTCATTAGTGTTATTTTTCTTCGTGCTTCATAGGAGGACAGCTCTATCTAACATTCACTGAATATCATCATGTGTTACCATGGCAATAACATTTATTGTTCTTTAATTTTAAAAGTTTCCCTGGAAAAATCTATTTGTTATTGTTTTGTGTTTTATATTCCAGCCAAGCATGAATCCTTTATTAATCATTATGTGGATTCTAAGTATAACTTTTCTAGCCAGAAACAACATGAATAGATGACATTTTAATGAATGACCTAGACCTGCAGGAAGAATATAAACATGTTAACGAGATGTACATATGAAAAATGAAACCAAATATAGAGGATATTCACTGATATTTCCTCTACATAAGAACAAATATCTTATAGCAGCTACTGGTAAGCACTTGGAAACATTTCTAGAACCAAAACATTTTGATTCTATACTTTTGGAACCTATATAGTTTTGGTACCAAAACAAACAAAAACTGTTACATATTTTCCACATTTTTAGTGATGGGTGAATTTGCGCCGTTTTGCTTCGCCGAAAAATTTGCGAATTTCGTGCGAAATTTTTTATTTTTTTTGCGCCGGCGAATTTTTGCCGCGAATTTCCGCGGGCGTTTTGCAAATTTATTTGCTCGCGGCGAAACGCGTGAATTCGCCGCGAATTCGCGCCTGCCGAATAAATTTGCCCATCACTACACATTTTTTGTAAATATTGAGTGGAGCCCAGATATACAATATGCCCCTATATGTAATAATAGGCACACAAATTTGTTCAGGTGAAAGTAACCCATACCAACCAATACAATTACCAAATGGCAGTATGTCAACCCTATAGACTTTTCCTATGTCTACAGGGTTGATATAAAATTATCTCCCAGAAAAAGTGCAACAAGGAGCACAACTTTTTCTGTTGTTGTCTCTGGGAAGTGGCCCATGGTAACTCATGTTCAATTTAATTCACTGCTGGTTGCTATGATAAGATATTATTTACTGCATAATGTTTTGTCAACACAAACCTGAGTAAAATTTATTAAAATCATATTCTTGCTATTTACATTAATTATGAAGTAAAATACGTTTTTGTGTGCTAACATCCTTGTCACAGATATTTTTCAAAATTTTCCTTAGGGTTAAAATGTTCTCAATGCCTGAATATAGTCCACAAAAAAGGGGAGAAGGAAAATCACATTTTACGTGGGCTTTTGCACAACATAATTTATTGTAAAGGAAAAACTCAGCTAACGATATAGGGTGATAGCCTACAGAAAATTCGCTGTGCCTTTTCCCCTTAATATGTGTAGCTTCTATGGTGTGATATAAATCACTCTAATCCATGACAAATATGAATGAGTTTTTTCACCATTTAAAATTTTGAAAATTGTCCTTAATGTATTGGGACTGAAAAAATACATTATAATGTTGTCTATTTATGTGTTGCTTAGTGGAGGAAATATTTCATTTCCTTTTTATGTAGGTCACCAGTAAAAGCAAATTGTGCGACAAATATGTTTTTCCCCTGGGGAAAACATTGCAAAAAGTGTGACTTTTTTTTTTCTTGTTCTGTACTCTTACAGGTTTGGTAAGAGCTTATGGTTTTTGTGTAAATTAATTCTTTATGGGTTGTGTGTAAATTAATTTTGTGTAAATTAATTCTTTACTGTAAACCTCTGATATATATATATATATATATATATATATATATATATATATATATATATATATATATATATATCTGAACTATTGTACTTTGCAAGAGATTGTATAGATTTGAGATTTTCAATTTCAATACAAAGAGATCAGTTGTGTTGTATATAGTGAAGGGCAAATCTGACCGGTTTTGCTTCGCCAAAAATTCGTGGAACTGCAAATAGATGAGGTACAGTGGCTGAAATGTAGATGCTTGCTATAGCAGTTGCTCAGTGTTATATTATCAACAATCAAACTATTGACTGGATGTTTTTGTTGATGGTCATTGGCTTGCTAATAACCTTTCTTTTCATAGCATTTCAGCCTCTCTATAATATGGAGCAGTTAACAAAACATCTCAAAACGGGTGCCCAAGGAATGCTCCTTTATGTTATACATAATGGTCTGTTTGTATTGTTAACTTATATTTAGTTTTATGTTCACTTGGGAAAATTGGTTTGAGAGGAAATACTGTCTCTATCTTAACATTGCAGCACAGAATGCTTCACGGTAAATTGACTTTTTACGAATGGTGCTGTAAGTTGGTTTTGAATTTGCTCTGGGAAGACGATGCAGATTTATGCCATTCTGTCAGAGAAAATCAGTACATTTCATCGAGGAATTTTAAAGTAGGAACAGCTTTTATTTTGCTTGTTCTCTAATCTAAAGTACTGATCTAAAATATCTGCAAAACTCTGCTGTCATATTGAAATGGCTTTTGGAAACAACTAAAGATAAATATGCTGGATCTTTTTTATTAAAATATGTGAAATTGTCAGTGGAATTAGCAAAGTCTTGTTATTACTTTTTAACTGAATACTTCTCAGGTGACCAAAAAAAAAGCCCCCTAGGGCCCAAACTACATGAATAATTATGTTTAATACCAAAATATAGTTTTTTTAACTACATATCTAGCAAAGAATGTCTGCTGTTTCTTGAGTAAATTACAAAAACATTTTTAAACCATTTTTTTAATGTTACTGGGAAAAATCATAAAAATGTTAAGACCAATCCAATCTTACTAAAGATCCTTTATTACATTTACAACATATTTAATTACATTAAACTGTAATATTCCAGAACTTTCTTTTTGATTTGTGGGTCTTTGACTATTGGAAAGATATCTTCTAGTCTGTTGATGTTTTAGCACATTGCATTGGCAGGTTTTCCACTGGCAATAGCTGGAAAAAAACAGTTGAATTCACATTTTCACCCCCAGTGAATATGGCTTTTGTTGTCCTTTAATAAAATTGAATTTATTTAGGAGGGATATATCTCTGTACCATTACTTGGCTTGAAGTGAAATGCAAGACAGGAATCATAGATTTACCAATTTACTCATTTTAATACTTTGTTTTGGGTAATATACTGTAGTACATGCAACTAATGTTTAAAGGGATCCTGTCATTTTTTCAAAAAGAATCAGTTAACAGTGCTACTCCAGCAGAATTCTGCACTGAAATCCGTTTCTCAAAAGAGCAAACAGATTTTTTTATATTCAATTTTGAAATCTGACATGGGGCTAGACATATTGTCAATTTCCCAGCTGCCCCCAGTCATGTGACTTGTGCCTGCACTTTAGGAGAGAAGTGCTTTCTGGCAGGCTGCTGTTTTTCCTTCTTAATGTAACTGAATGTGTCTCAGTGGGACCTGGATTTTACTATTGAGTGTTGTTCTTAGATCTACCAGGCAGCTGTTATCTTGTGTTAGGGAGCTGCTATCTGGTTACCTTCCCATTGTTCTTTTGTTTGGCTGCTGGGGGAAAAAAGGGAGGGGGTGATATCACTCCAACTTTCAGTACAGCAGTAAAGAGTGATTGAAGTTTATCAGAGCACAAGTCACATGACGGGGCAGCTGGGAAATTGACAATATGTCTAGCCCCATGACAGATTTCAAAATTGAATATAAAAAAATCAGTTTGCTCTTTTGAGAAATGGATTTCAGTGCAGAATTCTGCTGAAGCAGCACTATTAACTGATTCATTTTGATTTTTTTTCCCATGACAGTATCCCTTTAATGAGCAGGGTAACTATTGGGGGTATAAGGGGTACTGCAGTCAGATGCCCAATGTCAGGGAGGACCCCAGAGATGTGGAGCATAAAGGGTAGGGCTTGCATTCAAGACTAGGAAATCAAAGTAAAATTGCAGACAGCAAAATTATTTCAATGAGTTTAAAATGTTTTATGTTTAATCCATCACACAGTTTTTTTAGTGTGACATGCAGCAATTTCAATAGATGTTGGTATTTAATTTTGAATCCCTGCTGAGATTCAAAACCACATTTATTCTCTTCAAAGTTGAAAAATGAGCTTGAAATGTTAGAGAATATTAGCTTTTACGTATAATGCAAGATTACAATATTCTGTAGTGCATTTCATACATCCTACATAAATGTCCCACAAAAAAAACGATCTAACATTAAGCAGTTATCTTCTAAATTATCCAATATGAGCAACCACATAATAAATGCCTTCTACTAATTTCTAAGAGTCACTGCAATTTTGTAAGAACCAGCTTGTCTTCTACATTTGATTATTTGGTCTTCTTCTTTGGTCTTCTTAGCTGTAAACAAAATAAATAATTTTTAAAAATATTTTATTCTCACCAGTATAAAAAAAACCTATTTCTTTATAGACTGTATCAGAAGAAGGTGAAATATTTTTGTAAGGAATTTTGTTCTAAGTTGGCATTAGTATGCCACAGAACAGAGGCGTTAGCCCTCGGGTCCTCACAAGTGTTTTATAATTTGCCATCTTCACAGCTATTAGCTAACACTTGGATGGTATTTTATTATGGGTACAATGCTCTTCGGTGCACTACTTTGAAATGCTGACCTTGTCACTTCTTGTGACAAAGTGTGAAATTTCCCCTGCAAGTCTTTTAAATTAATCATTTGCTAGAAACTTCTATAAGAGAGAGGAGAAAAAGAACTTTCTAACACATTTTAAGACACTTTTGTAAGCCAGTTCTTAACATAAGCCCAGGAATCATTAGTTCTCTTCTACATTCAAGGACAGAGTTACCATTGCTATTTATTGATATCAGTCTGATCTGATTGATCCTTATCTGATCAAAAAAATAACAATTATTGACAATAAATGGAATTGTTTTATAATGGATCAATAATTGATCATTATTTTTTTACCAGATCATGATCAATAAGACCAGATTAACCTCAATAATTAACAAGGGTAAATCTGTCCCTTGGAAATGCATTGGAGTCAATGGGAAGATGAAATTACATTGTGGTTAAGGCTCTGCAATAGCATATACATTGCCTACCTTGTTAATGCAGCTACCTTGTTAATTGGTGTGTAAACTATAATGTAATTATTGCATTAAAAAAAATGATTGCATTACAGATAAAAAAAAACTTACATTATTTTTGCAAATATTGAAATAGGTTATTCTGCCCCTATAAATAACACCCTTTAAAAGAAATTGGTTAAACTCAACAAATTCCTGCTTCAATACCACTTGCTATGTCCAAGCTCTATTGAACTGTCTGGGAAACTGCCCATGTGATTGTGTTCTGATGCCCTCAACTTAATGCATTTGATTAATATTTTTTGATATTATTAATTGGGTTCATACACAAGGTTTTAATAAAAAACGGATTCAGACATGAATGTGTTTTTTGCAGTGTCACAGCCCAGAATAAAGGCCTGGTTTAAATACAATCAGAAAGAATGGAAGTTAAAGCACATTTGCATCTTTTAGGACATGAGATCCAAAGGATTAAATGATAGCAGTTTGAACAAAAGGACAGCTTCTCATGCATATAATTATTTGTGCTCCACATCTGCAAAGGAGATTTATTCAGTAATCACTTCCAAATATGTGATGCTTTTCTGAGGCTTGCTATATTTGTCATATTTTTGATACTATCAGTCAGAAACACATTGAGTTTTTTTAGTAAGAAAAAATGTGAAACTTATAAATTTAGATTCATTTCTATAGATGCACAAAACTCCATTAAATGAAGGAAAATAATATGAAGCCACTTCATGTTGCTTTATTTCTTAAGCCAATACTTTTTTTTGCATTACAAAATAAATAAAACCTGGAAAATAAATTTGTATTTATGTTTCACAGCTGGTTGCTGTCTTACCCCCTGATAGGATGAGCTTTTCACCATAAAATAGTCACAGGGTGATTCGTCTAATTGGAAAATATGACAAAAAAATAAACATCATAAAGATGAATAAAACAAGGGAAAAAGTCAGTCAGGGTTGGAAGTACTTCAAGTATCAGGATCAATGACCTACATATTAGTCTACAGATAAAAGCTCACTACACATTCGTAGCTTTGCCATTTTGATCTAAATGGCAGTTTTGTAAGACAGGAGTTATATTTATTTTCCTAAAAATATGTTTCTGGCTGAGTTCACAGACTTTAGTTTTGACTAATCTCCTCAGTATGATTGACCACAGTCTTCTCTATAGCCTAGTATTGTTGTCTTATTGAGTAATGATTTTCTTACAAGATGTCAGAGGAGGCATGTCCTAGTGTCCAAGGAAATAATCAAAGATATAATTCTCTAGATTTATAATTAGTCGACAGTAGCGTCCATTTCAGATCGTGGACTATTTTTAGAATTGCCATTAAGGTATAGGGAGATTGGCTCTAGCATGTAGAAGAAACAAAGAAGGACAGAAACATTTTCAAGAGTTAAAGAACATTAGAGCAATGATCAGCAGAGCACCGTCCCAGTAGTAAAGCCACTCCCCAGACTCTTCCAGTAACTGACAGGAGATAATATAGATGGGTTTCCTGACCTATCGCAGTACATTTGTGGGTGTGTCCAGAGGAGCACCGGATCCCCATAGCCATATCTATCAAAGCCTAAAGCTGGCCATAGACGCAAAGATCTGATCGTACGAATCGAGGATTCGTATGATCTTCGGACCGTGTGGAGAGTCCCGACATTTTTCGTCCAGCGGAGATCGGTCGTTTGGTCGATCGGACAGGTTAGAAAATTTCTGTCGGCTGCCGATAATATCTCTGCGTGTATTGCCGATCGTACGATTTTCAGTGGGAGACTGTCACCAGCTTTGGTTGGACATAGATATCGTACGATTGCTGTCAGGGGCAGAACATTGCTGATCTGTTCTTTAATCTGACTGGCAAGACTTTGATCTGAATGGTTAGTGGCGGGTCGGGAGATGGGAAAGTCCGATCGTACGACGATTCATACGATCAGATCTTTGCATCTATGGCCAGCATAAGGCTGTCGTGCAGAGTGTGCCCCTCCATATCAGGAGCCACCATCTAGGTCGCTATGGCAGCGATCCATAGCAATGGTAGCACAAAAGAGAAAAAGATTAACCCTTAAAGTTGCACCAGGCCTTTGACAAAGCCTGTGATGCAGGTGAAACGCGCGTCAGGCGCATTTTAGAATTGTTAGGCAGGGAGGCTGAATCTACAAAGAATCTTTGGGCTACCGCTTCACAGCAGAAATGGGTGGGAAGCTCTGTGGGTGAAGGGGTGGGTTCTCGACTGTGATTCTGTGGCTGGGATAGAATCTTAACCTCCATTTAAATCTAAAACTAATTGAATACGGCTACTTTGGTTGTTTATCTTTGGGCTACCGCTTCACAGCAGAAACGGGTGGGAAGCTCTGTGGGTGAAGGGGTTGGTTCTCGACGGTGATTTTGTGGCTGGGATAGAATCTTTACCTCCATTCAAATCTAAAACTAATTGAATACGGCTACTTTGGTTGTTTACTTTGGAAAAGGGGAGGGGGCGCTTGAGGGTGAAGGGGTGGTGCACCAGACCTGATTGCGCTTTGTGTTAATCCCTATCTCAGTCTATGGCTTATTAACTGAACTCTGCTGCCTACCAGCACTCGCATGCCAGGGTTGGCAGTTTATGTATTTAATTTACCTGATTTAATTCAGGGTTAATCGACATACAGCCATAATACACTGGCTTCTCTCTCTTTGGCTATGGGAGGGTGTGCTTGAGGGTGAAGGGGTGGTGGATATTTTAAGGCCTAAAAGCCATCATACAAGGTTTACCCCGACTTATGGCTGTTAAATGATTGTATGTGACTTACCAGTATTTACATTTGTAGGCTCGTGGGTTACTCTTTGACATCCCAAACACCCACTGTATGCTGTGTACTTTTTTGCCCATTTGAATTCGGGTTCTTTGCCTCCCTGTCCCTAACCTTATTTTAAACGCTCCTCTGGACTTACGGTTTTAATTTATTTATTAAAAGTTAAGTTTTATTGTTCCTTGAGTCCTCGGATTTAAAGATGGGGTGGTGCAACTTTAAGGGTTAATCTTTTTCTCTTTTGTGCTACTATTTATCCATATAACCCTGCACACCATTTGTCTGTTTCTCTTTGATTTAGGGGTGGTGCTCCCTTATTCAGGCTTACTTACGATCCATAGCAATGCACATATTGTATTATTTTAGTAGGAAACAACCAGCCGCTTTGGCCATAGTGCTCCCATTTTCATAAGGAGCCACAGTCTTGGTCACTATAGCAGCGATCCCTAGCAACGCTGAGTTTGTGTACTCATAGTCTGTCCATGGTGCCAGAGTTAAATCGAAATACAGACTGTGTGCCCCACATAATCATGGTTTCTATTCAACCGGGAGAATGTCTATCGCAAGAGACTTAATCACAAAGGCTACTTCGATCACAACCCACATAATACTATGCATTCGGGGCCCGTCGAACTTAAACACCAATGGAATCTGGTCTATTCGGTGCATGCAGAAGTTAGAGCAAAGATAAGGAAACAGGTCACAAAGATAAGGATAACAATAACAAAGGGCTTATCAGTGGCTAAATACATGTGCTCTCACAAATCATTCTTTGAAATGAAAGCTTTCTTTCTATTGCAAATAACCAGTGCTGGCACCCAGGTAGTATCTGAGTAGCGCGCCTATCCAGCTTAGTTACAGCACGCCAGACGTACAAACCAGGCTGGCTGCATCTGTACCTCATACCTAAAAAATATGAAGAAATTTGACCAATAATCCAAAAAAAATGGAGTGATTTTTCTGGAAAAAAGTCTGGGAAAACTGAAGTTTCAGGTTTGTGCTAAACTTTTTAGGGTTTTTTCCCCAATCCAATTAACTTGAATTTTTAAATTAATAAATAAGGTCAAATCAGGCATGAGAATTTGGTTGGATTTTTTAAATAAAAAAATTAGATATATTCGGTATTTGGTTTAGTTAATGTTAGATAATTTTCTAGTAGACTTAAGGTATAAAGATTCAAATTACAAAAAGATCTGTTATCCTGAAAACTGCAGGTCCCAAACATTCTGGATAACTAGGGATGGGCGAATTTGACCCGTTTCGTTTCGGCAAAAATTAGCCGCTGGCGAAATGTCGCAGACGTCCATTAAAGTCTATGGGCGTCAAAAAAAATTATTTTGTCGCGCGTCTTTTTTTTTTGATGCACGTTTCCATACAAGTCTACGGGCGTCATTTTTTCGGCGAAACGTGACGAAAAAATGCGCCCATTCCTATGGATAACGGGTCCCATACATGTATGTACCTAAAGAGAGAAAATCAGTTACATGTATTAAAGTATGTGTATGTTTTTCTTTGTAAACCACCCACCTAACCAACCTCCCTTACCTCTTTCTTTTATTACGGAATGGACAAGGTCAAACATGAACCATGTCCTGGCACCAGAAAAAGAAGAGAGACACTAAAGCATTATTTAATAAAGCAGCCTACAATCTGCTGCACTGTTTACTTAATGTTTTATGATATAGTTCTGGGAAAAATAAATTACAGTGTGTTAAAGAAATAAGTAATTACATCTTGTGTATAATTGATTTCTTAAAATTGCAATTCTGATCTGATCGAGGAAGGCTCGTGCACTACCTGTGGTTGTTTTATGAGACTTATAATTGCAGAAAATGTTGCCGTGGAGAGAATAAAATGTACTTTTATGGACTCATTTGAAGTTGCATATTCGAGGTTCTTTGTGGCTTCTAGGATTTTGCAGAAGATATCCTGTATCACATCACAATCTGACAATGACATCTATTTTAACAAGTGCATGACCTGACTACTAAATGAACTGGTGCATTGAATATGGATATCATATGCACTTTGAAAGCAGGCTACAGAACATGTTCTGAATTCTCAAGTCATAAATACCTTTAATAGTACAACTTGCATGGCCTATAGTAAGGATTTTCTATTTAAATTTTTAAAAATTGCAGGCCCTCTGCTTGCTACTGCTGAAACTGTTCTTCAATATGCAATGTGACAGACAGAAAAATAGCTACTGGCACAAGGATATAATCTTAGTTTTCTGACTACATTGTCTCCCAAAGCAATTTGAATATTGTATTTCATTCACATGCACTGCTATGCCGGATAGTTTTCTGTTTGCTAAATATTTCCATAAAATTACAATTTTTTTCATGGCAGGACTGCTGTTTTGTGAGGGGAAGCTACAAGACTTTGCCATCTGATTATACTTCCATATGCACTGAGTTTCTTTAAAATGAGAATATTGCACCATAAAATGTAACCATGAACCTGAAACATAACAAGCTTAAGAACAGAAAACTATTTACATTTTTTTTGTATAGCTTAAATTGGTAAAAGAAATGAAACAGACTTCTGTATAAGGAAATATGGGTCAAAGTAGAGTTTTCTTAAAAGAAGAGGTGCTTTTGAGGATACATAAATATGCTTTAGTCTTTATGGTATTGGATATTCTCGACAGAGAGTGGAAGATCATGTTTCACACTGAAAAATAATTAAAGACTGAGAGGCCTATTTACTGTATCAACAGTCTCATTTTCGTGGTTTTTATGGTTTTTGAAACCACGTTTAAACTCACTTTCTCTAAAACCACAAATGGAATTTATTAAAACAGTACAAACTGAAAATTATGCTGAACAATCTGAAAAAAATAGAAATACCTCTAAGATCTCTAAAAAAAATTGAGCTTTTCAGACAATTCCTAGTGGGGAAAAAAAATCTGAAAACCTCTAAAAGTCTAAATTGATTTAAAATGGTCCAATGGGATCAGCACAGCTCCCGCTGACTTTTATAGGATTTCTACCACTTTTACCTGGTAAAGTTTTGTATTAGTGGGTTTTGTGGTTTTTACACTTAGTGGGTCATTTACTAACAATCACATTTTTTCTCATTATTTTAAATACTCCATCTCAAACCTGTCGAGGTCATGTGCAAGTCAATGGCAGATATCCCTGAAGATGTTTATTAACATTGTGATCCGCGCTGGTTTTCATTCGATAATCTGAAGTCGAGTTTTCAATGTGTCAATTCAATAAAGTCAAGTTTTCAGAGTGGCAATTTAAAAAAAGTGTACAATTCGAATTGACTCTCTATTGTGTTGCTCCATTTTTTCTCTCTGACCTTTTTGAGAGTTTTATTGATAAATGAGTTAAATTTGTGGATGGGAGTTAAGTCAACTTTGTTTTATTAAAAAAAATAGATATTGCAAACTGCTTGAAAAAGTAATGTGTGATATTTCAATACTGTAAGCATTTTCAAAAGCATTTGAAGCAATTTCAATATATATTAAAATATTTTATGATTTAACATATTTGTTCCTAATTGTGTCACTTATGAAACTTGTGGAATAGTGCAAAACTATTCTTTAAATAAGAACTTTCAAGTTTTAATTATGTTTCTACTCAGTTGAAATATGGTGCAATGGGGTGCCCTGCATAGAACATTTAAATGACCTAAAGAGAGCACCTTTGCATTAATATGATAGTTCGTAGTAATTTGGGATATATTTGAAATCTAATAAAATGGAGCATGAGCAAATAATATCTCACTAATAAGTTCACTGATTCATTTATGCTGCATCCAGTGTATGAGGTGGCTATATATGATGAGGAATGTATGATGAGGAATGTATTTTGAAGTGGTTGTAGAGCAAATAAATCATTTGCATCTGTCCATTGTCTGGCATGTTTTGATTGATGGCTTTTCAGAGCTAGTCAATTTCCTTGACCATGTTTGCATTGAATACTAATTGCTATCAATGTAAGTGTAAAGAAAATAGTCAATGATCTTGAATAGGTAGAGATAATGTTGCACTTCAAGACATATCAGTTTGCATAATAAAAACATGAGATGCAAGAAATATTCAACATTTTGTTTTATACAGTCATAGGGGTTATTTATCAAAGGTCGAGTTTTAGAGGTTTGTGAGGTTTTTTTTATACCTTGAATGAACTCACAACTTGAATGTATTCTGATTTTAGGAAAAACTCAAATCAGTGAATTTGGTGTAAAAAAGCATAGCACTCAAATTAATTGAGTTTAGGCAAAACCCACTGAAAAAAACTCAAACATCAGGAAGGCTATAACATCTTCAAATGGTTAAAGGGACCTTGAAAGTTTTAGCTGAAGTATTTTAGGTTTCAAGCTATTTCCAGGTTTGGGGTATAATAAATTTTGAAAAATTAAATTTTTTTAACCTGAAAAATACCCTCAAAAACTCTTCGGGCAAAAATTTGTCGGGTAAAAAACAACTCAACCTTCAATAAACAACCCCTTTAATATACATGTGTGTCATTGTTCTAGCTTTAAAGTTTTTAGTAACTCAGTCGATTTTTACATGCAAAATAATTTGTAACTGTCTATGGGGAATCAAAATAAAATGTTATGAAATTAAAGATTGCCCTTCCCACTTAATGTTAAACTAAAAGTTTTCACATTTCATTTGTTTAGCAAATGAACTTGCTCCACTTTTGTTTTGATTTTTTTAAACTGTTTTATAGTGAGCAAACAAATCCACTGACATTAAGCTTGGTTGTAGCAATGAATCCATTGCTTGTAGCGCAAGAAGACCCCACAAAGAGTCAAACAGGAGACTTAATATGTGAGATAAAAAAAGTCTCATTGTATCTGTCATCTTCTCCTGCCTTTTCAAGAGTTTATAAAGAAATAACTCACATAAGTATTAATTCACCCTTGGGTTTATGACAACATACAGTTTGCTTTTAGCAAAGCAAATGGGAAAAATGCTTTGTGTAATGACAATGTAAGCTTTAATTGTCTCTTCTTAATGGACAACCATCTTGGCTTGTCTTGACTAATGAAAAATATATATATATATTTTAATGAAATGGGTAAATAACCAAACTTTTTACATCTAACAATGCATTTCCTGAATTGTTCCAGTATGGAAACAACATATTTTGGGCTATTGGAACCCAGTGCTGCAAAATTATGACCCTTGAGGCCCATGTATGAAAGCTCTTGCACCTAGAGAAATAGACTGTGAAGTTGTACCAAGCAGGGTATACAGTAGTGCTGTCTGGTGCAAGGCAGAACCCTTAAACCTGCCAGGGCAAGTGGTAAGTAAGTACATTGCTTATTACCTTGCCTCCTTGGCAGCTCCCTAGCGTGGATGTCATGCCACCCACCTAGAACTCACTCTAAATGCACTGAAAAAGCACAGACTTCAGAGTTAAATACCTTCTATGGGGGACTCTGGCGCAAGACTTCATAAATGTGGACTTGTATGTTCAACATTCCAACAATCCTCTCCAGTCTGTAACTGTAACTGAACACATAGAACATACTTTGGAAGACATCAATAATAGTATTGTCAAATACACTATTTAAACATGCCAGTAAATGGTGAACTGCGTGGAATACAAAATAGGCGAATTTGACCCGTTTCGTTTCGCCCAAAAATTGTCTATGGGCGTCAAAAAAAAATTTGTTGCGCAGCAAAAAAATTTCGTAGTGCGTCTGTTTTATTTTGACGCACGATGCAGTACAAGACTATGGGCGTCATTTTTTTCGGCGAAACAAGGCGAAAAAAATCTCCCGTCCCTAAAAATTGCTTATTGTTAAATTCATTACCATCCTTGCCCTTCCAGTTCTTCAGTTTCTACAGGAGGGTTCATGTTCTATCCTTCACTATCACTCTTGCTGTTCATTGCTGCTAAATGTGTCCATGGTTGAACAGTGAACACAATACTAATAGCACAATATTTATTGATGTCATACTGTCCTTATATTAAAGCAAATTTGCAGTTTGTCATTGGGTAAGACATTACCAAAGTCTCAGATTTCCCTGCCATCATAACAGGCTTTGACGAATGGCCCTAAAGGATCAGGTAGAATTTCCTTGTATTCTTCTGTGGTTTTCACTAATCAGTCTGTATCCAAGCAACTATATCCCGTGGTTACCTATTTCTTAGATTCTGAAGTTAATCTTGGTCAGCCAGCACATTTGTTTGACATATATTAAAAACAAATAAGTATGCTTATGTATCAAAACAGAGTGTGATATTAACTCATATTTGTTTTGCAATTAACTAGTTTAAAAAAAAAAATGTTTCTATACCTCAAGTTTATAATAGTTTTTAGTCAAGTGCCTTGCAGTCCAGTGATGCATTGCAAGGTGAGAACACAAAGCCTAAACTCTAGTCTTTCCATCTTTAAAATAAGCTAAACAGAAGAGTTAAACTAAAGCGAAACTACAGTATTAATTGTGTGCTATTCACACATGTATATGGGGAGGGTTATTTACTGAAAATCTGAATTTATAAAAAAAAAAACCTTCCATACCCAATTTTACATTATTTATTTCTAAAAAAACTTAATTTAATCAGTTTGGGTAAAAACTTGATAAAATGCCCAAAATAGTCAAATTTTCAGACTAATCTCAGCTGGGGACCTCTGCCATTGACTTATACACAACCATGGCAGGTCTGAGATGGAGGATTTTCAGATTCAGGCTTTTTGCTGCATCGGGCATTAATAAATCTCAAAAAAATTTGAGTTAAAAAAAAATCGAAAAATTTTAGTTTTTCACCAAAAAGTCTAACTGGAGTTTAGTAAATAACTGCCAAAAATTAATATATTGTTTATCCACAGTTTATTGATTATGTTTAATGATTAGGAATACATTATTTTTATTACATCAATGTTTAGTGAAATGCATTTAGCTCCTGTGTGTATTTATTTGATTTGTGTTTATTATTTAGGAGTGTCAACATAACCAATATTTCACAATACAAGTGGGCCATCTGCAGAGAAATAGGGAGTGTTTTATAAGAACCTGGGTACATGCAAGCTAAGCAGGTATATGACAAGTGATGGGCGAAGTTGCATTGAAGTCAATGGTTATTAAAATAATTTTGATTTATGGAAATGTTGACGTGAGTGTGGAAACTCGCCACAAATTAGTGTCTGGTGAATTTATAGATTTCTTAGCTGTGTGGGAATGAGATGTTTTGAGGCAGACAGCACCTATGTTGCACATCATATATATTCTATAAAAGTCAGCAGTAGCACTAGCTTCTAATTAACTAACTAATAAACACGTGCACACATAAGCCTTGACTGGAAATTCTGAGAAGGAAGGTTAGTAGAAAGAACTCAGCCAAGAGAAAATAAAAAACTCAACAATTGCATAAATTCAAAATACAGAGTTCAGTTGTTAAATTGTACATATATCCATACAAGTAAATTTCAATAAAAAAATATATAATACATACAAGATAAAAGACAGAAAAAAATGTTTCAGAAAAAATGTACATAACATGTAGTTATGCCTTACCTAAAGGTAATTTATTCTTTAGTAGCACCTCTCCGAACACCATATTTATAGAATGGCTTTTATTAATACCCCTGGGTTTAAATGTTGTTTGAAGTGTATTTTTGCTAAATCAAAAGGTGTTTAGATACGACATTATATGTAGGTCAACATTCTATTTGTTGAGTGCATGAAGCAATGTTGAACTTATCCCCAAATATATAATATCTCAGTTTACGCGTAATAGCTTCCAATAATATTTAATGTGCATTTTTTCATCAAGGTTTTAGTTAATCTAAGGGTTTAACATTTCTTAATTCCCATATGCATTCACAGTTGTAAAAGACTTCTTAAGTCTATTTCATAATATAATGGTAAAATCAATTACAAATTGATCAGCTTATTTAGGCAGTGTTACATAAATCTCTGCATGGTAACATAGAAAATACTTATTCTACATACACTTGGCTATTATTATAATCAAAAAAATTCACACAGTAATATTTGAAATACCAAGGCTAACCCAAAGACAGGAATTTGACAGATGTGAAAGTGGGTTTTTTGGGTAATTTTATCTGGTAGCAAGGTTTGTGGATGGATCTGAAGGGAAATTCATAATAATTACAACCCACAGGTAAAAGTCACAAGAATAGTACGAGGGAAAAGCAGGATAAAAAAAGGGGACAAAAGATGAAGGACCAAAAAATTGAAGAGATTAGAAAAAACAGAATGACAGAAAGCCTTAATCCAAATCTTGAACAAAAATGTGTAGAGAAACACTAGTACAGGAGTAGAAAGAAATAGGGGTAAGGCTAAGTAGTAAGTTACTCATCTATCTAATTAATGCCTTTAACAGTCTGGCATGGTACAATTCCCTACATACAGGATTAGAAGAGTATAGGGTTTCTTATCCAAAAACTTATTATCCAGAAAGCTCCAACTTACATGAAGGTCGTCACCAACAGAGTCTATTTTATGTGAAAGTGGATGTGTTGCCATACTGAATAAGTAAGTGCCTTAGGGATGTTACATCCTTCTGGAACAGGGGTTAAAAACCTGGAGCCTATCAATGAAACCCTTAAGGTTGAATCATCTAAACTAGATTATGTTTATTTAACTTTGGAAAGCACATGTTCTATACCAATTTAAAAATACCCTTCTTCAGTGGATGAAATCGAAGTGATTACTTCATCATCATTTATTTATATAGAACCGATATGATACGCAGTGCTTTACCTTAGTTATAACAAACAGGGAATAAATTGTGGATAACAAGCACGGGTTACAGAGTTCAATATGATTAGAGGGCCCTATAAATTAGAGTTTACAAACTAAAAGTTAGGGTACAATTGAGACATTAGGATTTTAGAAACAATTTGTGATTTTTGATACAGCATTGATTGATTAATCAAGGTACATTGAATAAGCTTTAGTAATGGGCGAATTTATTCGCCAGGCGCGAATTCGCGGCGAATTAGCGCGATTCGCGGCAGGCGAATAAATTCGTCGGCGTCAAATTTTTTTTTCCGAAAAAACGAGACGCCGGCGCCGTTTCGCGAATTTTTCGCCGTTTCGCGAATTTCGCGCAAAATTCGCGAATTTTTCGGCAAAGCGAACCGGCGCAAATTCGCCCATCACTAATAAGCTTCTTTAAACAAGTAGGTCTTTGAGGAGCACTTGAAAGTTTGGAAAGAAGGAGAAAGTCTGACAGCTCGAGGCAGAGAGTTCCAGAGAAAAGCAGAAGCCCTAGAGAAGTCTTCTAGACGAGAATGGGCAGAAGTGATGAGAGAAGAAGCGAGGCGAAGATCAGAAGCAGAGCGAAGGTTGCGTGAAGGAGAGTATTTGGAGATCAGAGATGAAAAACAGGGAGGGGCTTCATTATTAAGGACCTTGAATGTGAGTGTAAGTAGTTTGAATTTGATTCTAGAGGAGATTGGGAGCCAGTGAAGGGACATACATATGGGAGCAGCTGATGTTGAGCGGTGAGATAGATGAATGAGTCTAGCAGCTGCATTTAGAACAGATTGGAGTTGTGAAACGTGACTTGTTAGAATACCTGTGAGGAGTAGGTTGCAGTAATCAAGGCAGGAGATGATGAGAGACTGAATCAGTGTTTCAGTTGATTCTGAACTGAGATATGGTCGTATTTGGCCAATAACTTAACATATTGTTGTTATGATTTACAATCAAAGAGTGATTTGTATAGATATCTCATACCTGGGGGCAGTTGGCAGTGCATTAAATAATTTTTTTGGAAGTTCTGATTCCCTCTGTCCCATCTTGAGATCACAATTGTCATCACTTATGGATCTGTCTACCAGTGTTCATATGTTATGTGCTTGCTCTGTTCATTTATGTGGTCTATGTAGGGATTGGTATTGATCTATATGCAGGGACAGTTTCTGATTCTAAACATCATCTTTCAGTTTCCATACTGGTATGTGACCTGTTATTCAGAATGCTTGGGACCTGATCTTTCCATAATATGGATCTGCAAACCTTAAGTCTTCTATAAAATAATTTAAAAAGTAATGTAAACTAAACTCAATAAACCCAACAGGCTAGTTTCATCTCAAATAATGTACAAGAAAAAGGAAATTGTTTCAAAGAATTATTTGGAAAAAATGGGGTCTATAGGAGACGGTCTTTCCAGAATTTAAAGCTTTTGGGATAATGGGTTTCTGGATAATGGATATATTCTTAAAGGGATACTGTCATGGGAAAATAAAAAAAAAAATGAATCAGTTAATAGTGTTGCTCCAGCAGAATTCTGCACTGAAATCAATTTCTCAAAAGAGCAAAGAGATTTTTTTATATTCAATTTTGAAATCTGACATGGGGCTAGACATTTTGTCAATGTCCCAGCTGCCCCTGGTCATGTGACTTGTGCCTGCACTTCAGGAGAGAAATGCTTTCTGGCAGGCTGCTGTTTTTCCTTCTCAATGTAACTGAATGTCTCAGTGAGACATGGGTTTTTACTCTTGAGTGCTGTTCTTAGATCGACCAGACAGCTGTTATCTTGTGTTAGGGAGCTGCTATCTGGTTACCTTCCCATTGTTCTGTTGTTTGGCTGATGGGGGGGGGGAAGGGAGGGGGTGATATCACTCCAACTTGCAGTACAGCAGTAAAGAGTGATTGAAGTTTATCAGAGCACAAGTCACATGACTTGGGGCAGTTGGGAAATTGACAAAATGTCTAGCCCCATATCAGATTTCAAAATTGAATATAAAAAAAATCTCTTTGCTCTTTTGAGAAATGGATTTCAGTGCAGAATTCTGCTGGAGCAGCACTATTAACTGATTCATTTTGAATTTTTTTTTCCCCATGACAGTATCCCTTTAAGTAAATTTAATCACAAACTATATCAACTTCAGAAAAATTTATATCCCAGTATGGACAAGTATTCAGTTTTACATTTTATAAGACGGACTCAGGCATGCATGCAAAAGTCAAATAGCTCTTTAAAGAAAAGAAGTGACTATAAATACTTGTGTATGTGAAATTCCTGACATCTGACAGATCTGCTTCATCAGACCATCTTCCTATATTATCATTATCAAATGGTTGAAAAATAGGTTGTGTGCCATTTTCAAATGAGCCAAAACATTTCTGCATCTTTCTTTCTTTCATTTCAAATAAAAATAGGAGAGAATCTCTGGAACGAGCAATAGCAAGCACTGCATTTTTTTTTACATCACTAAGTGGTTTGTATATATCAATACACATTTTTCAGATGAGAATCTCTTGCATTATATGCATATCAGCCATAGAAAAATGAATTTACCAAAAGATGCACATTTAAATGGTGACTAAGGTCATAGGGAGGAAGGAACGGCCTCAAAAGGATAATTCTTTCCTGGAATAGAGATGCTAAGGATATATTATTAATACAAATCACATGATCTTACGAGCAAAAAACGAAAACACAGGTTTATTTTGCACCGAAACAACTTGACATTTTTTTTAATAATACTTTTTAATGAGTAGTGCTGTAAGCTAGAATATAATGAAATTTGCTTAAAAGTAGAACAGGCTGGTAATGCTTGGCAGTACAAAGTGACATATGGTAAAACAGTTGTGATTTATTGGCAGCCGGAATAGATTTTTGGAAAGCTAGAGGCTTTCAGTATACTGGACTGCATCTTTGTTATAAAAAGCTGCAAAGGAACAACTGCTGAGCAATATATAACTTGTTTTTTTTTGCTATGCACTACTTATAGCAAGCATTTTCTTATTATTTATGGGTATGGTGTTATACACAACTGATTATCCTTGAGATGCTCTCTGCATAATTCTAGGGTTTGTTTCAGGAACACTATAGAGAAAGCTCTTACATTTGAAGATGATAAATGGATTCTTTCTGTTCAGAGACATTGAATCAAATCTATACCTTAAGTAACCCTCCAAAAAAGTAAACAATATGCAATTCCTTCCATACATTGTATTGCTTGTCCTTGGGATTTGTTTAGATCAGAAAAGAAAACAAGAATACAAATGTCAAAAACAAAAAACTTGAACGATGTTGTTATTGGTCAATGGGATTTTTAGCTCTTAAATAATCAAACCTAAACAGATCAAAGCATTATGTACCCATCATTTATTTGCTAAACTGTAATTAAGCATGGATGTCCAAGTCTTATAAGGGTAAACAAGCTTCATCCAAAACCAAGAGGGTTATTTATTAAAGTCTGAATGCCAAAAACTCAAGAAATTATAGTTTTTTTCACTATAAAATCCACATTTTTAGTGAAAGAAAACCTTGAATTCTTTGGAATTTATTAAACTCTGAGGGAATTAAAAGTCTGAATACAAAGGTATTCCAACACAGACCTACTGAGTTCATGTAGAAGTCAATGGGAGAAGTCCCAAAGGTATCCTGATCTGTGCTGGGTTTCGTGCAAAAATCCAAAGATTTTGTAGTTTTCGGGCAAAAATCCCAAAAAATCGTATGATTCGAATTTTTCACAATTTTTGTTCAGTTTTTTTTCTTGCACAGGAAATTTTCAGAAACATTTATTGATAAATAAGGGGAAAAAAACCTGTGCGGATTTGGTCAGAGTAGAAGATAATGAGATATTTTTGGATTTTGATAAATAACCCCCCAAAATGATTTCTTTTTATTTTCTATGAAAGTATTAAGAAAAGACTCAACAACAAAGTAATAGATAATTTGTATTTTTTGCTTGTCCTTGGGATTAGATCACATACGAATTTGTGACCAAAAAAAAACGTAATTAAGCATGGATGTCCAAATGGATCAAGTCTTATGAGGCAAACAAGCTGCAGCCAATACCAAAATTATTTCATTGTATTTTCTATGAAAGTATCAAGAAAAGGATCTAAAACAAATATGATGGGTGGATAGGATGAGCGATAGATAGACAGATAGACAGATCGAAAGATGGGGGCTCTTCCCTGTTTCTACTTTGTATTATTTTACCTTCAAGTCGCCATTAAAATTAAAGTCAAGGGAGTAGCACAACATAATCTCCATTATATTAATATTTTTATTTTTCTTCCCGATTCTTAACTTTAGGTTGCCAAGAGATTGCTGCATTTCTCATTTCTGTATCCTCTAGCTGTGCTCATTATGTTAATATCATATAGTTTATGTTAACGACTCAATTTTTGATGTAAGCATAAGTAATTCCTTAAAGGACTGTAACATTAAACCAGTAAATTCAGCAAGCCCTGTTTCATTTTCCTTCAGGCAAATAACTCAATAAATTATTTGTTATTGCATAATAAGAAAGGAGTGACAATAAAAATGCTAAAGCAGCAACTGAAGCTATTTTCATTGCCCCTGACAATATATTAGCTATAAAAATTTGGCTATGCGTGGATGACTATTCAACACTGGTAAATAGTATTTGTGCAGAGTACAGAGAGCAACGATTTGTTGTGAGGCGCTGTATATAAATTATAGCCAAATGGCTGGCCCTGGGAGAAGAGTAATAGGCTTCCATAACTGAGTACATAAAACAGGACGATGCAAATGATATTTGAATTAGAACCTTGTGTGTAAGGCCAGTAAGGTGTACGGGAACCTAAACATGCTCAAACGAATATAAAGGCAATGTTATATTTAAGATGAGAGTGTTTTGTAGCCTTTAAAGATACATATAGTTCATGACTTCGAAGACGTGTGCCAGGCACACTCTGATCCCCATCCTCCCACCCACTTCCCATATTGGATCCACCCTGTCCACATCCCACCCCAGTCTTGCCCACTCACCGCCTGATACCACCCACTCCCGCCAGACTTGCATCCCCCTTCCTCGCCGCAGGTATGAGAGCGGCTCGGGAGGAGGGTTTTCGATTAGCTATAGAGGAAGGAGTCCCCACAGTCCAGGCCCCCCAGTTCCCCGGGCCCCCCATGCGACTGCGGTTTCTGCTTCCTCTATAGTTACACCACTGCTTTGAAGAATGTAGGAGGCTTTATATTCTGAATTTTCTATGCCCAATGGACATACTCCCTTTTCATGGAAAATAAAATAATATTCACTATATTAACGAAGTTGTGGGGTGTAAATGTCTTCCCACAGGTGATTAAAGAGAACCTATTTCCTACCTATAAGTACATTTTATCTATAATGAATACATTGCTTAAATAGGGGCTCAGGGAATATTGTGCTTAGGGGTGTGGCAGCGTATCCAAGATATCTAAATAAAAATGTACTTAACCTGTACCAATAGTTGTGTTTCACATTGTTTGTCTTAGCTAAGCATTCTCTATAGACAACTGTGGTAACAGCTAGTGACGGGCGATTTTGCGCCATTTCGCTTCGCCGACAAATCAGCGAATTTCAAAATTTTCAAAGATTTGAAAGCCCATAACACAATTTCATCTTTTGTGTAAATAATTGGAATTTTACAATAATCTAACTTTCTTTGTATTTTTGGAAGTTCCAACAAAATACTGAATAGTCAATAAAACTAAGGCGGTTATTTATCAAAATCCGAATTTTTACTTAAATAAAAAAAGTCCGACTGAACTAGAATTCTTGATAGGACCTTATTTATTATTTAAAAAAGTATGATTTAATCAGATCAGGGACAAACTTGATAAAATCGAGCGATAACCCAAAACATACTACTGTACTTTTTTTCCAAAAAGCCAGATTTTTCGGATTTTTGCCCGAAAAGTCAGAAATAGTCAGATTTTTGGGCTAATTCTAGTGCAGACCACAGAAACTTTCAAATAGGATAGGGACCTCTCCCAATGACTTATATACAACTGTGGCAGGTTTGAGATTTTTCAGATTCAGACTTTATCCATCCTTAGGGTATAAATCTCGAAAAATGTGTTGTTTTTTTACCACTTTTTTATAGTAAAAAAACTTGAATATTTGGCATTTGGACTTTAATAAATATAAAAAATAAGAGGGTTCTTAAATGCCTTACTCACTTCTTTCCTATTGGATTAATGTTTTTCTTGATTAAGTTACGAGTGTGTTTTGAAATGCACATTCAGCTGAATGCCAGTATTCTATCTAATCAATGTGAAGACTATGTAGGTTTAATTTAATTAGCACTTTTCTATTATTCCCCATGTTCCTGATTACCCAATTCATATACTGTAGACAGTTTTCTGCCAATGAAATTAATTATGATTTTTTTCGACATTTTGTGAATTTTTCCACTGTTTTGCGTATTTTTTTTCAAGTTGTTTCACAAAGTTTTTCCCCATTTCACGATTTTTTTTCACTGTTTTGTGAATTTTTCAGCGAAGTGAAAAGGGACAGATTAGCCCATCACTAGCCTGGGGGCAATCACATTGTCAATGAACTGATCTCCTTGCATTCTTCTTCACTCAGTGGTTGTTGGAGGTCACAGCATTGTAATGCCTGTGAATGAATCACATTTAAATGGAGCCAATTTGTGAATCAGATCTGTGAATGAAGTGAGCCATGAATTGGCCTATGAAATGATTTGTGTTTCATAGCTGAGACTCTATTCATGGTGGCATTTCTTTAAACATGTATTCATTTGTATTGACATGCGTTTACTTTCAGTAACTCCATTACATTTTGTGTCACAGTTCTATGATTTGATTTCTGCCAACAAATGTGATTGATTTGTAATTAATTTTGAACCACAATGACATAACTCGAGATGTATGGGCCCCCAATGTTGCTAGCTAGGCAACATGCCCACGTAGATGCTTTAAATAATGTGATGATTTTGTCATATTAATCTACATTAACAAATGTCTGTGGATTTATCCTTAAGAACATATGAATATTCTTTATTTATATAGTCCCAACATATTCTCATGTACTTTAGGATCAAACATCATTCACATATAGTGTTGGGCGAATTTGTCCCATTTTGCTTTGCCATGAAATTTGTTAATTTCCAGAGAAATTCGTGAAACGGGCGAAAAATTTGTTAAACGGGCGAAAAATTTGTGAAAAGCATTTGAAAAAACATTTGATGCACATTAAAGTCAATGGCCATCCATTTAATTGTCGCCGGCGTCGGGACTGCCGCCGGAGTCAACATATTTCTGACGCCCATCACTATTTACATCATTTCAATACAATTCACAGCATCCTCCTTTCTCTCAGTTTATTAAATCAGCCACAGGCCTGACAAGCAATGCTCTTTTTTTGGACCTCTGAAAGGCATCATCCTTTTTTTCCAAACGCAAAAGTTGTAAATACAATTACATTGCTAAACGTATTGGGACATTTTGTACAACAACGTGTATCCATCTATGCTTACAAATATCTCATCTCCTTAGTGGTCAACCACAAGCCTAACATTGTCATGGTGTAGCAGGATTTTTTATAACTACGATGAAACTTGACTATTGAAAAATACTAACAGATTCTCTGAAGTCATAAATTCTGCTTTACAACTGGCAGCCTGATAGTCTAGTTTAGGTTTGGATGATGCCAGGCCAGAATGTGTAAGTTTGATGTAGGAAAAGGAGGAGCCCTGGCCTCAACCCAACACCTGGTGAATCATTTGGAATGTGCGGGCAAGGTATAATCACCCTAAATTAGAGTCTATGCTAACTACGTATTAAAATCATGGGTATTAGAATGAAGTTTTGCCCAAGCAGGTGCCTTTACACTTTTGGCCTGATAGTGTCCCCAGGGTTGATCTTGGCCCCTCTGCTACCTGAGTTGTTTTGCTGCTGCTGCCACTCGACCTCCCCCCGCACTCATGTTTTTGTGAGGGGGTCTGGGAGAGGGCAATTGCACTCTCTGTGCTAGTGGTTCGAAAACCAGAATTTTTTTTTTTTAAATACCAGAAGCAGCATTTTTGCCGCCCCTCATATCCAGTGCGGCCTAAACTCAACTCTCAACTCGCCTCATTGGTTCAGCTCCCCTCTATGTCCCAGGCAGCAATGAGCCATTCCTATAAGGGTCATTGTTCCTGCTTTGTCTGATGGACAGTGACCTTGGGAGTCACTTTGCCATAAACAAGACAGGGATTTTGCTATTTTCTTGAAATATCCATGAACAAATATTCCTTCTTGCAAGTACAGAATCTTGCCAATAACTTTTCCAGTAGTCAGCAGTCATTATATATTTCAAAACTACAATACTTGCCACAGAGTTTTGTTATTGCAATGAGAATATTCCTTTCATATGGTTTGCTTTATATTGCAAATATTGACACAATGACATTTCTAGTTCATATCACCTTGATCATAATACAGGCAATAATTGGCCAGCAGTTTGTTCCTTGACCTGTAGTAATAAGAAGGACTAAACAAATGTAAAGTATTTTTATTATTCGTTTTGTCAGAGTGAACATCCATTTGGAACCTCATTTTCTGAAGGAGAGAGGCTTTTTTGGCACACAAAGGCATATTGCTTCTTTGAACATTATATTGCTGCAGGGCAAAAGCTGTCATGCCAACCTCATAAAAAAGGGAATAAAATCGATGTTCAGGCCTGTCAGTGCAGCTGCTGAAGGGAAAGATTAATCCCCATGAGGCAGTGCAAAGCACAAAGTAGAATCCTGTGAGAAAGTCAAGTGCCAAAGGATAACATGGGCTCTTATCCCGTGTGGGCTGAAACTGGGCAAGGAGCAGTGGCCTTCTGAATAGTCAATTTCCTAAAAATCACATATAAAGTCCCTTACATAGGTGCACATTTACACTTCGAAATTCGACCCTTGATAAATCTGCCCCCAAGTATATGTATGTTTTGGTTACGTATCTAGTATAATCTGCAAGCTCAGTGTCACCAAAAGTGCAAACAATGCAACCCCTGAGACATATACTGTAAATGATCATATGAATGTTCATGAGACTATAGTTCTGCTGTGTGCCCTATAGAAATCCACTTGCACAGCAACATAGGACTGTTGTTTCAGGCATAGATAAATCATTTTCCTTTCAATCAGAGTAGGACAGAGTTATAAAAATGGGTGCTAAATTGCACAAAGTACATTTGCCAAAGCTTCCAGTCCAATCTTTTTTTTTTCAACTTGTACTAGATTTAAATGAATTCCTTATTAGTTGATGTTGGCAACTGCACTAGTTGTGCAAATTAGCACCTATGCTGATAAATAAGCAACAGTATATACAATTTGACAAAAGTGGAAACCATAAGCTATATTGTGAATCCATATTAAAGACAAAAGGAGCCATTTGAGAAGTAAAAGGCAGAATGCAAAGTGCAAAAATAACAGGCAGTGTCAGACTGGGGCGTTCAGAGCCCACTGGAACTGCCATTTCAGGAACCCCCACCCCAACTGCATCTCCCCCCCCCCGCCCTGCTCCGGCCATGACCCCGACATGTACCTTCCTCTTACTGCCCCGAAAACGAGGCTGGACGGGAGGTCAGGGGGCAATGACACACAAGGCTGGTCTGGGTCAGCAGGGTCCACAAGGACTATCGGGTATTTTCCTGGTGTCCCCCCAGACATGAAAATGGGTACAAGCCCCTTTGCAGCACTATTTTTATGAGGAGCAAGTGTGGTGAGGCAAATAGGCATCTCCCCTCCCACCTAATTTGTACTACCCCTCCCCTAAATTGCACACTAATAAGACATGCAAGTTAAAAAGTGACATTAAAAGAATGGCCCTGTACTTAGCAGCCTGCTCAATAGCCGATAGTAAAGCCAGAGCTGGCCTGCACCTGCCAAAACTAAGCTCCCACCTCTTGCCAGATAGTGCTCTTCTACTTTTGTCAGGGTCAGGAGTCTTCTTAAATGACCCCTCAAGTTAAGCCAAGTACAGTTCACATTTTGGTAAAAATAAATTCAAGTATTATTAATACTTGCACAGAGTACAGGAATGGGGTCAGTTATCTGGAAACCTCTTATCCAGAAAACTATTGACACACAAAAGAAAAAAGAACAATGAACTTGATGTCTTCAGAACTATTACTTTCTATGACGATGAATATCTATAATTCTTCTTCATTATACAGCCTTGTAAATTTCTATTGTGTCCGGATAAATTAACCACACTAATACTTTTTCAATAGGTATGATGTCTTCTAATGATGTCATGTTAATGCCAACAAAGCAATACCTCCCACCCCACCCATGCCTTTAAATGTCTCCTTACTTTGGTGGCCACTTCAGCTCTAAAAATTCTCCACTAGTCGGGCACAGTTACTGGATGAATTATTCAGATGCTACAGACTGACCTGGGTTCTGAGCAGCCTTGCAGTTTACATGTGAATTAATAACTCTAGAAATTATAGCTATTGACTATTATAATTCATATATGGTATTAGGAACTCATTTTTATAAACATGTTTCCAACACAGGGATACAGTCCAGCAATATTCAGTGTCTGGTGCAGTTTTTTGAAGTCAGGTGTTTTCTGGTGGGCCCCTGCAGCAGATCATTTTCTTTTCTACAAACAGCAAATCCTCCCACCCATATGCTGCTTCAGCCTTAGAACATTCTATTTTTTCCAGTTTTCACACATATATCTGTTTTTTATGAGTGAACATGGTTCAGTTCAGGTAAAGTCAATTAAGGTTGCTGATTTGATAAAGGAGAACAGAACATTTGTTTAAACGAAGAAAATAACCCAGCGTGCTTCAAATGTTGCCACTTTATTCAACTTTTTTAGTCTTTTTTTTTTTTTTAAACTGACCAACTATATATAAAGCATACGAGTTATGGTTCACTCCATGTCAAATGCAATCTTGAATACGCAAAAATAGAGCATTAAATGTTGAAAAAAAACATGAAATAATTATTTATGATGCTCTTCAGGTGGGTGACAGACACGCTGCTTTGTCAGAGATCCCTCTTGTTGTCTTGGCACTTCCACTTACTCAAGTAACAATATATGGTGACAGAGTTTGCCTGAACCACAGATCTAAATACTCTTAAACCATGTCATTGATATATCAGTCCCTCTAACAATCTCTGGATAAGGTGAAATATGTGACCTTTAAATAGCAGCAGAAAATGACCCAATATTTGACGAATAGTCCCCATGGGGAAAGACACATGAGCAAGTATCTTTTGAGAGATATTTATTTCCCTTGTTGGGAATGGACTTTCAAAAAGATATGCTACTAGCTTTTTATGTTACATTAACCAATTACCTTGATGCTTCTTGTAACATCACTTGACATGTCTATTTCCCAAAACAACAAGGTCGTGCACTTTGTTTCATGAATAAAAATCTAACTGTTTTTTTCATGGTTGGAGCTACCAAAATGCATTTTTAGTTTGAATATTATCAATATTACTTTTGAAAAATGATGTAGAAATGGAAATTGCCATAATCTTTCCAAGAGGCACAAGGTGTGGGGATGGACAAGATTGGGAGTCAGAAAAGTGCACATTGAGAATTGCACTTAGCAGGTGTCAGTGAACATGAAGGAAAGCTAGGCTAGATGAGAGCAAGCTTCTTTAAAGAAATGTATTTTAAGTCATCATTTAGAAATTGGAAAAAAACCTGATGGAACGTGGAGAAAATTCCAGAGAAAGCAAGAATATGAAAAGGTAATGAGTGAGGTGTTGAAGAAAAGATAAATAGAAGAATGTAAACAGTACTAGAACTACATCAGGGTCAATAGTTTGAATGTTATTAGTATTAGGGATGTCGCGGACTGTTCGCCGGCGAACTTGTTCGCGCGAACATTGGCTGTTCGCGTCCGCCGCAAGTTCGCGAACGTCGCGCGACGTTCGCCAATAGGCGTTCGCGTCAAAATCGTTCGACCATTCGACCATTCGATCGCTAAAATCGAAGGATTTTCGTTCGAATCGAACGATCGAAGCCATTGGATTGAATGAAATCATTCGATCGAATGGCTTCGATCGTTCGATTCGAACGAAAATCGTTCGATCGAACGATTAAAATCCTTCGATCGTTCGAATCGAACGATTTTCGGATGTTCGAAGTTCGCGAACTGTTCGCGAACTGTTCGCATTTTTTGCCCGTGTTCGCGAACGGCGTTCGCGAACACATTATCGGCGGTTCGCTACATCCCTAATTAGTATTGAATTTGACCAATTGGCATGGCAGAGGAAGGGCAGTTGGTGAAAGACATATGCTGTATGACAATAGCAGTCTTGGGTGACCTTGTGTCTACAGTAAATTGCCATATAAAATCTGTTTAGCCACACTCTCTCTCTCAACTTCAGTGCCTTCTCCAGATTATACCTCCCTGCAAACCCTGCATTCACCATCCATCAAATATACTCTTAAAACACAAAATCCTTATAGAAACATACGTAAAGGGAAGCTATCTGGAAAATTAAAATTTAGTATAAGCTTCATCATACTGCAACTTTCTTAATATAATACTTTTAGAATTCTGTACCTTTTCTAAAATAATTAAATTTCCCTTCACTCATCCCCCTCTCTGCATCTGTCTCTCTCTTCATGCAGTCAAAAGTTTAAATTAAATTGAATATGTCTTTTGTTAGGTGGCCCTTTCCTAGCAGATGTATTAGAGCTCACTTAAATATTGTACAAAAAAAATCTAATTAAATAACTGTTTGGCACAAATTCTGCATGTAGAGAGACAGGATTTCTGATGATTTTGAAAGAGTGAGCTCTTATAAATCTACTAGGCAAAAAGAGCAATGGGGTCATCTGACTATAACTGGAAAGGGTGGAAGCTACAATATGAAGTTGGTAACTCCTACACTCAACTTGCATCTGATACATTAAGAATTATATTGCTTCACTATACATTTTAGGTCATCCATTTAATCTAAACAGTAAAACAATAGCGCCCCTGGTGTGCTGAAAATCATAAATATTTTCTGTTTTTACTTCTCAATCTTTGACATGGCTAATAGTAAATATATGCTGAAGGTTAGGTGTCTGTTTTTTTAGAAAATGCAGCCTTTGCCACCATCAAGAAAAGGCTACATATCAAATAAGGTTATATGATAAGAGAGGTACTTTATTTATCAATCAGTGCAGCTTTCATCCAAGGGTAAATAACCATATCAAAGTCTTCCTTTTGCCTTGTACACCACAAGGCACTTTGCACAAACCACTACCTAACAGTTTGGCACCGACAGAAGAAGTTTTTCTACAGGCGATTTTGCTTACAAATAGGAAGAAATTTATTTCACAATGGTACTGTCAGATTTGCTCTAGAGATATCCCAAGGTGTTATTAGGTTGCTTGTTGAAAAAATATTACAAGCAAAATGTCAAATAAAGTCATTTGATGCTGACAATTCACACAAGAGAATTCATGAACTCTGTGTTTATTGTAATGACAGATATATTGCAGTATTTCACCATTGGTTTCCCGAAATGAGGAATCGCTGTACTTTCATTATAGAAAAAATAAAGCACCAGGGGGACACATGTTCCGCAGATCACGATACATTGATTAAAAAAAAATGTCTGGAAATAAATATGCCTCCACTGCTAGTTGCAGTTTATAATAGTTATGGGGAGATTCAGTAATATTAAGTTTTCTTTTTAAAATTACAGTTTTAGGCACTTCATTAAATATTAATTGGATTATTATATACAGGTGAAGCAAAATTTTATTGACATACCCCACACACACACACACTCAAACAAAGCACAGCATATACAGTTTTCATTTTAATTAAAAGGTAAGATATTACTCTGATTAAATGGTATGACATGGGGGAACAGGGTGAGACATCTGAGACAAATATAAAAGTCATTAGTATATGTGTGTGTATATGTTTATCAAGTCCTAAAAAATGCTCTAGTACATTCCAGAATATTGTAAAACTTTAACAGTAGTTATGGTGTCCTGGGCACAGGACTAGGGTTCTATAGCCAGTGCCTCCTTTATCAATGCCTAGTTAATTCCTGTTTTTTATTTATTTATCTAAAAACCTTCAAATTCCAGAAACTGCGCTGATCCTATTGGACCGGGTTTTTTTTTTTAGCCATTCAGACTTTTAGAGGTAGTTGTCTGGAAAACTCACATTTTTAGAGTTTTTAGAGGTTTTTGTCTTTTTTAGCCCAATGTTAAGCATTTTTTAACATTTTTACTTTTTATATTCAGATCTTAACATTTTTTATATGGCATTCACGATTTTTTGAGAAAATAAGTTTATCTAAATCCGCTAAAATGAGAATGTAGATAACGGGGACTCTTATTCTGTTCTGACACTGGTGGATATGATAGATTGCTGGAAGGAGAGCAGAAAAAGAAAGAAAATTAAATGAAAGAAGAAAATTGACTGAAAAGTTGAGCAGCAACAGGAGGGAAAGTGGCAAGAAAATGGGGTTGTAGAGAACTGAGGAACAGAAGACAAAGGGTTGTTAGAGGGGTAACATTGTGAGGACATTTTAACGATTTGGTTAAGTTCTTGGCAAGTGATGGGCGAATTTGCGGCGAATTCCCGCAATATGCCGCCGGCAAATAAACTCGCGAAACCGCCGCAAAAGTTCGCCGGCGTCCTTTTTTTGGACGCCGGTGGCAATTTAGCCCAAAAAACGGATGCCAGAGTCCAAAAATTGGACACCGGCGCCGTTTTGTGAATTTTTTGCCGTTTCCTGAATTTCGCCGGAAATTCGAGAATTTTTTGGTGAACAGAAACGCCACAAATTTACCTATCACTATTCTTGACATTATTGTCACATCAAGTAAAAATATTGTAGTGAACTTATATATTTATATTTAATCATTTGTACACCAGTTTGGTATATCAGCACCTGCAATGGCACCTACTATTCTTTAGGGACTGTGGGCAAAGCTATGTGCTATCACTCACCAAAAGAGCATCACTTTACAGTTTCTTTTCCCCTGGCTTATATGTGCCACATGCTACTGATTAAAAACTATATCACTACATAAGTAGAATGTTGCTAGGTTTTAACCATAGTCCCAAAGTCTAGTCTAGTCATTTCCCGTCCTATGAAGATATTGTAACTGAAGCATTACTGTTATAATAGGGATCTGCTGTCACATCTATAAAGGAAGGCTGTAATGAAATGTTCTGCTTTTTCACCCATATAACCTATGAGAAATATGTTTGCTGTGACTGCACTGCCTGGTAGCTTTACCGTTACTTTGTCTGGGAAGATCACCACAAATGCCTATTAAGTTTGAATGGCATTTGTGAAAGGAAAATAAAAAGGACAAAGACCAACAAAACAAAAGAAACATAAAGTCACAACACATGGGAATCAACCAATGGTTCAGCCCATCACATCAAAGGAATGCATTCTTCAGACAGAAGGGGAAAGTTTTGTTAGAGTTTTCAACTAAAAGAATTTCAAGTCATGTTTATATACAGTAGAAATAGACAAATTACATATGTAAGTATGCTCACTACTCAAAATTAAAATAAAGAGACCCACTTTTAGTTATAAGGATCTAAAAGCAGGGAACCAAACTTACCATGATATTGCTGTTCCCTGGGGCAATAAAGAGATCATTATATTTAAATTCATCATGTACTGTTCGACTTAAATTCGACTTCTACCATTTAAAACCTGCCACATTACTTTTTAAGCCTATGGGGAACCTCCTAGAATCTATTTGGAATCAATTGGTGGACTTTGAAAAATTTAAGTTTTTTTGGGGGAAAACTTTGAATCAAATTCCATTGAATACGCTATTCCTTCGATTCGTACAATTCTAATTTCCTTTTATTGGGACTTCTCCGATTGACTTATATACAACCTTGACAGGTCTGAGATGCTGGATTTTCTGATTCAGACTTTTCCTTCCTCTGGGTTTAATACATTCTGAAAAATTGATGATTTTTTTTAAAAGTTCGATTTTATTAAAAAAAATCATGAAATTGTTCGTGATTTTTGCATTCAGTTTAGTAAATAACCCCCTAAATGGCTAAAAAGCCAATTCCCTACCATTCATTGTCACCACTCATCATCTTCAGTAGAAGAATGGAAGAGGAAGCCTCTCTGTAAGTAGTGAAACGTTTTCAAGATTATTCAGCCAATCAGTCTTGTGCATTTTGCTCTTTAATATTTATTTAGTCCCATATTGTGTTTTATTAGCCATTAAAATGACATTGATTGGCCAGACATTTGCCCTTACTGCAATCATTTGAAGTTATAATTTAGTGTCAGTAAACAATAAATGCTAAACTGCAAATAGGAATTATAAAGCTGTAAGAGATCTACACAGAAAACATAACACTGGAAACTACTATCTCAATCTTTCTCTCCTTTCAGTAAACAGAAGGACTTTAATTTGTTGTGATCAATCCTTGCATATATTTTTATGAAGGTTTGTTACAATAATTGCCAAATGAATCTCTGGCAGAAAACATTTTAAGCTATAATTAGATAATTGAGCTTATTAAAGTGTTTCATATTCTCAATAGCAAGATGCTTGTAATTGATGTTTAATTGTCTACCAAAACTTTTATACTTTTTTGCTATTGATTTCAATTGGGCATTAATTTTGCAAACATCTTATTTGTTTTTGTTGCTAGTTATAGATTATCAAAGCTTGACAATTTTGTAGAAAGCTGGAAATGTTTCTAATGTGTATGTGAGAAACTAAGAGGGTTATTTATCAAGGTCTGAATTTATACAATATCGGCTGCTACAAACTCCGATCTAACCCGCTCAGGTTTTTAACGCTTATTTATTATTACATTTTCCCAAAAATTTGCTTTGCGGGAAAAGCTGCGATTTTCATGATTTTTTCGTGAATTTTCCCCCGAAATCTCCGATTTTTCTTTTTAACCAGGAAGCTCCAAAACATTGTGAAATTGCCAGAAACCCCCGACACAACCAAAAATCAATGGGACTGTTCCCATTGACTTTTATGCAACCTCGACAGGTTTGAGATGTCATGGTTTTATATTCTGGCTTTTTAGCCCTCGGGTTTAATAAATTCTGAAAAATTTGTGATTTTTTTTAAAAGTCCGATTTTATAAAAAAAAAATCATGAATTTTTCGGATTTTGGGGAATTTCGGGTATTTGGAGTTTAGTAAATAACCCCCTAAGTGTTATTTATTCCTGGGTGTAGAATTATTTGCATTCTTCCTATATTTAAACAATTACAGTGCATTTTATTAACAAGAAATAATTAAATCTATTTTTAATAATTAATGATTTAATTAATTAATTAGATTATTCATAAGTACAGTGACCCACTATACAATGTATTTTTTTCCAGATGAAGACAACCCAGCTTATGGTATAAACCCGACGGAAAAATTCTTGTTGAGCCAGCAACATGGGCAGTTTCAAAACATTTACCCCCTTTCTAAGTGAAGGTCTAAAATTTGGTCAATTGTTAAAAAAGACTGAAAAAGGAAGTGGAACATGGCTGTCCATGGCAGACAAACAGCTGAAATAAGTTATGAAATCAAATGTAGTGATGGGCGAATTTGCGCCGTTTCGCTTCGCCGAAAAAATTGCGAAACGGCGCCGGCATCTCGTTTTTGACGCCGGCGCCCGTTTTTTCGACGACGGCGTCCGTTTTTTCAGAAAAATTTTTTTTTGACGCCGGCAAATTTTTTCAGCGAATTTTTGCGGGTGTTTCGCGAATTTATTCGCTGGCGGTGAATTGCACAAATTCGCCGCGAATTTGCGCCTGGTGAATAAATTCGCCCATCACTAATCAAATGCAGTTCACATTCATTATTGGAGGGACCAGTGAATAGTTTAGGTTTTTTATTTACTAGTAAGTATTTTGCAATAGGACACCCCAAAAAAAAAACAGTTCTAATTTGTGGAGCACTTTATATTGAATGCTTTATTTGTTATAAATAAAAATAGGTTACATTAAAATTTCTGAAAATCAGAAATTACAAGTTTGTTTAGCATTAAAAAACTCAAACATGTCAAATAGGCTTATTTAAAAAAAAAAAAAAGCTCCAAATATTTCAATGAAAAAAAATGTTTTTATTAATCTCAAAAACTCAAATATTTTAGCTGGCAAATTAATGGATATTGGATGTTCTTTCCCTAAATAAATTTCTTAAAAAAAAAAAATCGAATTTTTGCCTCAGGAAACTCAAATTAATATCACCCCTCTTCCTTTTATAGGACAAACCTCAAAATGCATCAAAACCTTAGTCTAAGATAAAATGGAAACAGTGGACCATCAATCGAATGCATGTCATTTACATTCCTTCCATGTGCAAATACAAATACAGTTATTGACTTCTGAGTGCATTATAAAGCAAATTGGAATTACTGCCTTGATGAATGTACAGGAAGCTGCTCAGAAAACAGTAAAACACAATAATGAAAATGTTACATGCAGGGCATCAGGCTGAGTATAAAATAAACACTTAGGAAAAACATATTTCCCTACTACAAATCAAAATGAGATGTAGAGATAGTATCTTATTTAGATCTAAATAAAAAGGAATTAAAGGAACAGTTCAGTGTAAAAATAAAACTGAAAAGTAGGAATCTAGATTCTGGCTATTACGTTAGACATCTAGTTACTCCAACCTTTATAGATTCAATTTTTGGTTAACCCTATTGAAAACATTTTTATATTTTGCAGATCCCATATATTTACCCAGTTTTTGTTTTACACTGACAAGTTCCTTTGAGGAGAAATGTGTTGTGACTGCAAACCTTAATACTCTTTACAAATTAACTTACAGCCAGTTTATATTGTTCCAGGATAATGTTACGAAAGCTTGTGCTCTTGCATTGTGAACGCCATTAGATTTTCTGCTCCTCTGATATTTTGAGCATCTTCTTGGAATCTTGGAATTAGCCCACAAAAATAAACCAACTGATTCTTTCAAATGCCATTACAATTATAATAATATAATATATAATATAATATAAAAAAGCAAATCGTATTCAATGTAATATTGCCTGATTGCCAAATTCCATCTTGTAGGGCTAGAGGCAACAAGTATCACAGATCCGCCTTTTATTACCCCATATGTGGTAGTGTGTTATACAAGACCTTACTTTACTCTATGGAAATAGTACTTTGTTCTGGAGATGAAAAGAATGTCTCTTTCCTTCATAGTTTAATCCAAACCATACAACCACTGGGGTTGGGTGCCAAAATGTTATCCTCCCTCCCCCAGTAATTATAATTGCTATAACTGTTCACTAAAACTACCTGGGATATAAGTTGAAGTCCATCATCTCCATCTTCTTTAGCTTCATCTGTCTTCTCTTCATTCTGATTCAAGCAGACACATGCTCAGGACAATGGGAGCCCAACTTAGATTCAAAAAGCTACTTTCACACTCTATTCTGCATAAATCTGCCAAGTCCTTGAGTAAAGAAGACAGAAAAGGAAGTAGATCTCAATGAATAAGCTTCTATAGAAATTCTCTGGGTCGGTACACTTATTTATAACTAAGCCGCAGCATTCAGTTTTTCAGTCAGTTTCTAGTAGCTTGACTAGATTGTTTTTCCAAAAAAGTCCAGGTTTTCCTTAGCTTCTTGTGTTCCACTGTAATTTGTTGTTGTGTAAACTAAAGGGGTCAGTTAGCTTACAAATTTAAAGAGGTGCCCCCTGCTGTTGCTCTGATCAATCAGGATAACACACTTGAACAGCATGCAAGGTGTAGGATATGTTGGAGCTTTTGGAATGACCGGATGAAATATGGGGGTAAGGGATGAGCAAACCTTTTCGCATGATGCAGATTTGCAGAGAAATTTGCTGTTTTGTACAAAATGTTTTTAAAGCTGAGCTAGAATTTTGCCATGCTTTTAATGTTTTTTAGTTGGGAATTTTTAGTGGGAATAAAATGCAGGATAAAATACCCATTTAATCCAAAGCATTTGGCATGAAAAAACCATGTGAAAAATAAAAAATCAGATGGCACAATTGTGCTACAAATTCAGTGGTTTTATTTGAGATCTCCACACAACGTTTCGGAGGTACAACCTCCTTTCACAAGTGCTCTCACAAGAGGTTGTACCTCCGAAACGTTGAATTTTGAAACCCATTTATGCAGCAAGGTTTCCGGATAGAGCACCACAACATTCATATCGCAGTATTTTGAACTATTGTATATTAGTATGAAAAAACACCCACTGACTCAAATGCACTTGGCACAAGGAAAAAATACAGTGAAATTGCACCCATTGACTCCAATACATATTATGTAATGTCATTAAAATGTTTCCATTTCACATTTATTAGCAAACTGAAATGGAGCAGTTTTGCTTATCTCTAATGGTTGTTCCAGCATTTTTACAGCCAATTTGTTCTAACTTTCAGTTTCCATTTGAGTAGTGTCAGTAACGGAATCATTGTGGCTACTGGATGTCACAGTGATACCCCTGGTCCTTTCCTTCACAAACTCACCTGTTATTGTGGTAGTGCAGTATTGTCTTATTAAATAGAAATGGCTCTATAATTCTGATGCAGATGCCCTGAAAATATGTAGTGACATCTGGATATAAATTATTTAGTATTATCAAACTTAAAAAAAGTATGAGATTATTATTTGCTATACTGATACGGACTGCTCTATTCATGAAACTGTAACCGAGTCAATATTTTGCTTGAGTTGCACTACAAAACTTCTTTGTTGTTAAATTACCATCTGAGACGGTTTGCCGTTACTTTGGATAATGCAGTAATATACAGAATTCCACAAATCATAAATTAAAACTCAGTAACAGTTCTCCAAAAGCCTATTACCTATTATAGCTAAACATTGGGAATTTATTTGCTGTGCTACAAAGGTCTGTTAATGTTTTCTATGAATAAGTATCACATAGTGTATCAGTCTCATCTGTAACATCTGTAGTAGGGTGCATGCGTGTGAAACAGCTGTTTTTCCCCAAAATGTTCCGTCTACAGCTGGTGCTTTTGGCAAAAGCTGAATTTGAATAAGGAACATTTGTTATAAGGCACATATGATAAAACAATTCGCTGTTGTATTGTGTTTAAACTAAAGGGATGTCAAATTGCAATGATACACCATTCATTATAGCAATTAGCATACTTGGCTGTAAACCGTCAGATACAAATTTAATGATTTGCTTTTTTTTTCTGCAACACAGATGTTGTGTTTATCTTTATACTGAATGGGCTACTGTATATCAGTGGCCTTATAACTTGTACCCTAACCTGCATTTTTAGGAACATCCGCATAGATGCATGGTGCTCTATATGAAGTGTATTTAGATAAAATTTGAGTATATCTGGCTATGTCTAGCATAAAGGAACCATTCTACATTCTACATTATCAGTAAGATGAGTTTCTAAAGCCCTATCTAAATACAGCTGAGTTTCTTTGGTGTGGCTCTTCTCCTCCTCTAAGCCTCAGGGCTTGAGTCATGCATTGTGCACCATTAGAGGATATTGTCAGAGTCTAACAACCCAAATAGTCACTAGTCAGGATCAAGGAGGAAGCTAGTGTGCAGGGCATAGTCCACTTCAATGTATACAAGTCTGTATCCAGGCAGGAAGTCAAGGGAAGCCAGCAATCAACATAGCCAGGAGTTAAGGCAGGAAGGTCAGGAACCAGAAAGCAGTCTGATAATTATAGAGCACATATGAACTCTCAGGAAAATAACCTATATTTCAAATTTGCCCACCAAACTATGGCGCAATAACATCACATGCCAGCACATCACTACACACCAAAATGTTATAGGAATGGGTGCTGCCATTCTGGATTTGTTGCTGAAGTGAGGTCTCTGGCATGCTCATGACAAGTATATTCTTTCATAGTATTTACTAATAGTATAGGGAAAGTTGTGCTCACTACTCAATGCGAGGTGACCACCATATACTGTATTTCATGTAAAGATAAAAAAGAGATCCTCTGCACTAACCAATATCAATATTAAGAACATTGATACATGATTGCGTTTGCTTCTATTCATGACCAAAAGAAAAGCAATCATAGTTTTCTTTTCATTTATCACGGTTTAATGTGGCAATCAGAGATTGTGGGTTTTTTTCCCCCATTGTTGTATTTTTGAAAATCCTCCTACTTTATATCTGCTGAGATTTTAATTTCTTTAAAAAAGTATGATTTCGTTCTGATTTTTAGTAAAATGCAAAATGATCATTATGGGACAAAAATGCAATTGTGGCAAGTTTAAAAGGTTTGCCAACATTTGAATTTGAGTTTTTGCCATGATTTTAGTGCAAACATTAATGAAGAAATTGCCACCCCTGTAAACATAATAGGAATGGTTTGTCCATAGTTTAGTGGCATAAATAGATATTACTGGACCCCACATCAAATTATTTTTCAGGCCCCCAAAATGTCTAGAGGTTGACTTGTTTTGCCAATATTTATTAAAACTGTATATGAATTAGGGCCTCATGGGGCCCCTATACCTTTTGGGCCCCTCTGCAGCCACAGGGTCTGCTTCCTCTGTAGTTATGCCCCTGCCATAGTAAGTGATATATTCAATCATGATTTTTTTATTACTTGTCTTTGACTTAAGCCCTATCTCTGCCTAATAGCTAGAGTAAATGGGAGTTGTGGAACCTGATAACAATTTCTATTTCAAAATAGAGAGCTGCAGTATTCATCACAAAGAATATAAAATTAAGAAGAATTGCATATTGTCTTAGAATGCCATTTTCTAGTTGTCTATATCATAATAAATGTTACTTCTATAGTGCACTATGCATTTTTATGCATACAGGGCCTTATTCCATGCTGTACATTTTCAATTCCTTCTCGTAATTTTTACTCCCTGACTCTGTGGCATCATTTTATACATTTAAGGTCTAGGTGAATTTTCGAATTAAAAAAATTTAGAGCTATTTTTTGTGTGCTTCGACTAGGGAATAGTCCAAATTCGAATTCAAAAAAATTGAAAATTCGAATATCGGAATTTATCATGTACTGTCTCTTTAAAAATTCGACTTCGACCATTCGACATCTAAAACCTGCCAAATTGCTGTTTTAGCCTATGGGGGACCTCCTAAAACCTATCTGGAGTCAATTGGTGGAAAAATCAAAGTTTTTTGGGGAAAAACTTTGAATCGAATTTGATCTAATGCACTATTCTTATTCCTGAATATGGACCTACTCGATCGGAAACAGACCTATTCGACCCCATAAAAACTTCAACTTAATTTCAGTTGGTCTTTTTGAATTTGAATTTTGAAGTTTTTTGAATTTGAAATTTGACCCTTGATAAATATGCCCCTAAAATACAACAAATACTGTTTATAATAATTTAATATATAATAAGGTTGATTTTTACTCCCCAGCTTTGTGGCATCATTCCATACATGTAAATATGACTGCTACCAACCATTATAATAATAAGCGATGTAAGGTTGACTACTACATGACTATTGCCAATCTCTTAATATTTTTACATTTCTAAGAATTATGAAAAATATTATTGTCATGAACATTTTTTCGTAATATATTTTCCATCTCTTGTTGGCAATTATCTTCATGCACATGTCATGTGAACTGATATTTGCTCTCTGTGCGTGGCTCTTAATTAAAGTTTGCAGTGCACTGCATGAACTGTCAGAAGCCTGACAGTGGTGATATTAATAGCACTATGACTGGCGTCTCATGAGCACCATTCGGAACATCATACATAGCAAACAATTTGTATCAGTGACACATATCTTACACGTCAAAATGAGCCCCATTTAATATAGATAAAAAAGTGTCACTGGCGTGTTATTTATTGGCCGGATATTGAAAGAAGGCACTTTTCCAATAATATGTTACATTGCAATCTGAAATATAGCATTTCTCCTTTGTCGATGATGATGAAGGATTTCATTTGCCCTTTCACAATTTCCAGTAGGATTAAAGTCATGCTGTTCAGGGACATTGAACTCAGACATGGCAGAGGAAGGAAGTTAATTAACCTTGACTAAAGTTAATTTTGCAATGGAAATATTAACACTGGATGGCAGCTGCCCGCTCAGACGACTCTTTTTTAAAAGAAATGTATAATTTTTATGTTTTATATACTTCAAATCTTTCGTTTTACTGGTTAGTATAGATGATGAATCTTTGTTCTTTTTTTTTTACATGTGGTATACATCAACATTTTTAGAAATATAAATGCAATAATTTTGAATTTGATCATATCTGACAGTTTAATTGATTCAATAAACAGTAGTAGCATAGAAAATAATTCTTCCTAATTCAGAAAGTGCCTGTAGAAGATCATTACGTTATGATTTAAAGGCCCATTTATCAACATTCTCATTTCAGTGGTTTTAGAGTTTTTTTAGAAACTACACTTAAACTCGAAAATCAAAACTGCCTTGTAATTTATTGGAACATCTGTATATAAACAGCACAAATGAAAAAAATGCTGAATGGTGCACTAAGATATATGAAAATATGAAAGTCTTTCAGACAATTAATAGCAGAAAAATCCAAGTCTGAATGGAGAGTCCAGTAGGTTTTCATGGTTTTTACACTTTATAAATCTTGATTTTTTTAAGATTTAGAGAAATAAAAAAAAACACAAAAATATTTTGAGAAAAAAATTGATATGTGAACAAAATAAAAATTTGAATGTTAGTAAATAGGCCTCATAAGGTTTTTTAAGGAGACTAATGAGACTTTTTCAGTAAGTGTGGGGTTGTTTTCGCTAAAGGGGTGATTCAACTTTAAGTTAACTCTTAGGGGATTATTTACTAAAATCCAAATTTATCTTATAATATCAATAAAAAAAAGCTTGACCAAATACCCATTTTCAGGTTATTTACTGCTAAAAAAACTCAATTTAATCAGATTGCGATTTTTTCTGAAAACCCTTAAAAGATTGGATTTTCAGGCTGAATCCAGCACAGACCATGGTATCTTCAAATTGAGATAGGTGCTTCTCCCATTCACTTATACAGGACCTTGATAGGTCTGAGATGGCAGATTTTCAGATTCTGACTTGCAGCATCAGGGTATAATAAATCTTGAAAACAGGAATTAAAATTTTCGAGATTTCACAACTCAACCTTTAATAAATAACCCCCTTAGTATGTAATAGAATGGCTAATTCTAAGCAACTTTTCAGTTTTCCTTAATGTTTTCCTTAATGGGGGGTCACTGACCAATTGAAAACAAATACTCTGTAAGGCTACAAATGTATTGTTATTGCTTTTTATTACTCACCTTTCTATTCAGGCCTCTCCTATTCATATCCAAGTCTCTTATCAAATCAATGCATGGTTGCTATGGTAATGTGGGCCCTAGCAACCAGATCGCTAAAGCAGCAAGAAAACTGGAGAGCTGCAGAATAAAAAGATAAATAACTCAAAAAACCACAAATAATTTGACCTGAAAACCAACTGTAAATTGTCTCCGAATATCACTCATACAGGAACAATTCACTGGCACTCGAGGGTTCTTTCTAGCAGGTACAAGCCCTTGCTATATTTTATTTGCAGAAGTGCAACGTTTCGGGGTGAACCCCTTTATCAAGCATCAAGAACCTAGAAAGAACCCTCGAGTGCCAGTGAATTGTTCCTGTATTCGTATCGTTGAGGTTGCCGAGGCCTCCATCACAGTGCACCGGGTCATCTATCGTGGAGAGCCAGGGTGTGCAAGCGCGGTAATCTTGTACTGATCCGAATATCACTCGCCACATCATACTAAAGGTTAATTTAAAAGTGAACAACCCTTTTAATACTATATTACTTCCCTTACACAATGCTGTTTTTATTAGCATTTATATTTTATTAGGTTTTATTTACCTCCAAGTGGTCATTCAATTACTAGCAAAAAAGAAATCTGAAAATCTCTAAAACTCTGAATGGTTAAAAAGGTCCAATAGGTTGAGCACAGCTCCCATTGATTTCTATAGGACCATGACTGATTGTATTGCGTTGGAGTTTTTCATGATTTCTACACTTCATAAATTTAAAAGTTTAAGATTGGGCCACGGGGTGTCAGAGTGCACAGAACTTTAACAGACATTCTAAATAATGTTATCCAACTGCTCAAATCCTTTTAAATGGCACACAGATCTGCTTTGATAAATGCATCAATTTGTTAAACAGACTGCCAGAAATTTTTTACGCTAATGGACAACTAAGATAAAATGCTTTACTTGAATGAACAGCTGCTGTCATCAACAAATATAATAAAGGATCGTTTCAGGAGCTAAAGTTATCTGAGGTTAGGTTTAATCACATGAAATGTTCATTGCATAGTACTGTAAGTAAGATGCGGAAAATACAATTAACATTATAATAAAAATATTGAAAAATTAGACATAACCTTGTTGTTTTTTACCAGTCTCACCTACTTTTCTATCTTCAGGTTGGTCAAAATGAATCAGTTAATAGTGCTGCTCCAGCAGAATTCTGCACTGAAATCCATTTCTCAAAAGAGCAAACAGATTTTTTTATATTCAATTTTGAAATCTGACATGGGGCTAGACATATTGTCAATTTCCCAGCTGCCCAAGTCATGTGACTTGTGCTCTGATAAAGTTCAGTCACTCTTTACTGCTGTACTGCAAGTTGGAGTGATATCACTCACTCCCTTTTTCCCCCCAGCAGCCAAACAAAAGAACAATGGGAAGGTAACCAGATAACAGCTCCCTAACACAAGATAACAGCTGCCTGGTAGATCTAAGAACAACACTCAACAGTAAAAACCCATGTCCTACTGAAACTCCTTCAGTTACATTGAGAAGGAAAAACAGCAGCCTGCCATTTCTCTCCTAAAGTGCAGGCACCAGTCACATAACATGGGGCAGCTGGGAAATTGACAAAATGTCTAGCCCCATGTCAGATTTCAAAATTGAATATAAAAAGATCTGTTTGCTCTTTTGAGAAATGGATTTCAGTGCAGAATTCTGCTGGAGCAGCACTATTAACTGATTCATTTTGAAAAAAAAATGTTTTCCCATGACAGTATCCCTTTAAAGGCCTGAATGCTGGTAGCCGAGAACATTACATTTCACAATGGGAAATATTCTGCATAATAAGGGTACGGTCATTTTTTAATGACTGGCATAAGTTTCTTTTACACGTTGAATCAGTCTGTACTTACATTAAGAGATCTTTAAAATGTCTACTTACAGTATATCTGTTACCGATTGCACACCTATCAATCTTCTTCGAAACAGTGGCCTAATGCACCTTTAGCCTATAAGTCAATAAGTTGGAAAACATAAAAGGGCTGATTAATGAATTCTTGTACTTTTGTCATGTGCAAACAAACAAGCAAACAAAAAGAACAAGCTGTTTATATTTTCAAATGATTTTCCCTTTTACTACGGATTTGTAGTAAAGTGGAAAAGGATTTTTACCAATTTGAAAAGTTCCCATAAAAGCGTTTGCTCCTATTAATCTGAATCCTTAAAATAGAATTTTCTGCACCTATGTTATATTAGCATACAATTGAAATCTTATACTTTCTTAATCCTGTCATTCCCATAAAGGACTAGACCTATCATATATGGACGAAAGATGCTGTACATCTTTGACAGCTTTATAAATCACATTAAATTAACTGCCAAGAAATTGCTTTGTATATCATCAATATACTCATCAAATCTACTTATTGAATAAATATATACGCCTTTAAACAGGACTCAGCAAGAGTAATGCAAATCAGTGTGACAAAAAACCCTTTATTTCAGATTAATAAAGGTGAAAATCAGGGAAGTTAACTGATATTGGGAGCTTTGTAAAATTGTTCGGGAAATAAATCCTCAGCTGAAAAGCAAAAAAGAAATGCCATTTCAGATAAAGGACAGTATGGACAAATGGTTTTAAATCTATTTTTCTATCATCTTTATCAAGATTTTACAGGAATCTTCCATTGCGTCAGGCAAATTTATTAAAATTTGATACAGGAATCAGGCAGGAAATTGTGAATTTAATAGAAATGAACAAATAGGTCAGTTAAATTGATCAGCTAGTTTGCTAGATTTGATAAATGTTGTAAAGAAATCAGGATGAGGGGTTGAGCCTTTAGGGTTTGTTTTCCCAGACCACCCAAAATATCAGCTGGTATGGGATATAGAAAAATTTGGGCCTCCATAAATCACCACTTTATTTTAGGAATAAATCACCACTTTATTTAAGGAAATTACTGAATACTTAATAAAAGAGATGTACAAAGTTGATTCTCAAGATTCTACTGGAATATTCATTTTGAATTGAACTGTGAAGGATTTTTTATCCAAAAAATTGATCAGTTAATTGATCAGAAAAAAATAGATCAATAGATAACACTGTCTGAGCCTTCAAGATTATTTTTCCAGACCGGCAAACTACTCGGAGACCTTAAGGGACCGATTTACTAACATTCGTTTTGATATTTTTCTCACAAAGGGCTACATTTATCAAAGAGTGAAGTTCCGCCACTAGAGTGAAATTCCGCAGCTCTCAATTAATTTCTATGGGATTTTGAAAGGAGTATTTATCAATGGGTGAAAGTGAAAGTTCACCCTTTGATAAATACGCCTATAAAAATCCCATAGAAATGAATGGAGAGTGGCGGAATTTCACTCTAGTGGCGGAACTTCACTATTAACTTCACTCTTTGATAATTATACCCCATAATCTTATTTTGGTCAATGGGAGCTGCACTGATCCTATTGGACCCTTTTTAGCCATTCGGACTTCTTGAGGTTTTCAGATTTTTTTCGCTAGTAATTGTGCAAATTGTGAATTTTTAGAGCGCATTTTTTTTTTCATTTGCACTCTTTATATCTTTAAATAAATTACATTCTGGGTTTTTGAGAAAATCGGTAAATCGTGTTTTCAAAAGCCCCTAAACACCACTAGAATGGAAATGTTGATAAATGGGCCTTTTCAAGTGTATTTGATCAAGATTAATACTGTCTGAAGTTTCTAGATTCGTTTAATAATTATCATAAGTACATTTTTTTTGATACATCTAATAAAGTTAGAATAGGGAAAGCAAACAACTCCTTGCTATGAGGTACTAGACCATGGAGACATGAGATACTACAATGTGTCGAAGAGGCCAATTCGGTCAAGGTGAGTCATAAGTAACAAAATACCTACATAAAGTTTGATCCATCTAAAGATACGTGAAGTTTAAAAAAAGCCAAGGTGCTGTCATACTGCAATTTGTAAAGCCTATCCAGACAGGATAGGTCAGGTGTTGGAATCACAGAGGTATCTAAAGTGGTTAAATACACTTTTTGCATGCTCTTTAAATGTACACAATTTGAACTGTTTTGTAGAACACATGACTTTCTGCTGGGTTCCCATTGACCTCACTTCATTGCTAGACTGGGAAATAAAGAACTTGTGAACCGCTGAGCTGAAGTGGGAAAACTGTAAAATGGAACAAAATGTACATGTAGACTTTTGCTTAAGGCAAATGCGCAATAAGAAGATATTACAGTAGGTGATTGAAGTTGCAAACATAGCTGACTGAGGGAACAATGGTGGAAAATAGGAGCTAAAAATACTATTTTCCTCCTGCTGTGTGTTGATGCCTTTTATATTTCATTTTGGCAAAATGATAACTGTAATCCAGATACATGTCAGGCACTGTTTCAAAAAGAAATCTCTTGCTCTTTCATAAAGCAATTTTACCCATTCTCCCTAGCATTGCTATAATATTTTGCATGGTTTACGGCATCTCCCATACTGTGAAGTCTTTAAATTTCAAGATTTATATTGTACCTTTTTGAAGTATTAGTGTGATTATTTGTAGTAATACTTGTACTCGTTATGTAATTAACAATCTCATGTGACATTAAGCTGCACAAGCTTGACTTTATGGTTGCTCGAAACTCTCTGCGGCAGGCCAGTTGGGAAAACGTTCTGTATGCCAGACACAATTATTTGTTTGGTCAAGATGATGAAGCAATAAACTATCATGAAGGCTAAGAGTTATCATTATTAGAGTAACTGAACGCTAACATTCTTTTTATTATAAGGGTATGGAAGGAAAGTACTGTACCATGACTTTCTTAGTAAAATTGTGGGGTTGTTTTCATTAATACTACATTACTTCAAGGGGTAATTAGAGCCCAAGTTGCACCTGAAAAATTCCAACAATGTCCAGGATATAAAATTAACATTTATCCACATTTTTGCGTTAATAATTATATTTATAAATCAATGGATTTCATTTGGATTTTACAACTGAAATTTCCCTTTTGGCTTAGGCTTTAAATATAAAGGCTCTGAGTGTAAAAATCATAGTAATGCTGAAATATACAGTAGGCCAATAATATGCTGTTCAAAGAACTGACCATCGAAGTCCATCAAATTGATGATTGTATGGAAAGAAAGTTGTGTATGTTAGTATTTTTTTTCTAAGGTTTTGACATGGCTACTACAATTGTATTAAAACTTTTACTTAAGGCCATGATACATGGTAATGGACTTTTCAGAAATTTTAATTTGGTCAAAGCTGCCCTAAGTAGCCATTTAAGATGGATTTACTACATTTATTGAGGACAGACTTAGAATTTGAGAACAGTGACTTACCAGTGTAAAAGTGTGTTAGGAATTCTGATACTGACAAACCAATACAAATATGCATGAGAGCAAGAGAAATACCCTAGAAGGGAAGATGGAAGCAGTAGATAAAGTGGTTCTTCAGGTGATGTCAACAATGTTGAAAAACTGTTTTGTCCTCTATTTAAAATTAAAAATTCTGATAAACTTAAACTATGAGCTTGTTAACCCAGTGGCATAACTGTCATGAAATACAAATATTTTTGTGTATGGAGGCAATGTGCTCCAATGTATAGTAGTTTATTTGGAGGGCTGCTTTCAGATATCTCAAGGACCTCAGCGGGTAATTTTCCAAGGATTTTAAAAGTAAATATTCTCTGCTGTTAGTTTTCACTACATGTTCTACCTGGTGGCAGAATGCAAAATCTGTTATGTGCTAGGTTAAATCGATAAATTAATAAATATAATTCTAAGGGGCCAATATGCTAAAATTTGGATTCCCTTTTTTATGAATCGAAATTTCTCTTTGAAAATTTTGTTCTTTTTATTTCTCTAAAATTCAAAAAAATTCAGATTTGTTAAGTGTAAAAAAACTATGAAAATGCTAATACAAACTTTACAAAGTAAAAACAGTTGCGGTCTAAGGGAGCTGCACTAATCTTATTGGACCTTTAACCATTCAGACTTTAACGGGGCAAATTCATCAAGGGTCGAATATCGAGGGTTAATTAACCCTTGATATTCGACTGGGGAATGAAAATCCTTTGACTTCGAATATCGAAGTCGAAGGATTTTGCACAAATACTTCGATCGAACGATTGAAGGAATAATCGTTCGATCGAACAATTAAATCCTTTGAATCGAACGATTTTAATCCAACGATCGAAGGATTATCCTTCGACCAAAAAAAGTTAGGCAAGCCTATGGGGACCTTCCCCAAGGCTAACACTGGGTTCGGTAGCTTTTAGGTGGCGAGGTAGGGGGTCCAACTTTTTTCTTAAAGAGACAGTACTTCGACTATCAAATGGTCGAATAGTCAAAGATTTTTAGTTTGAATCCTTTGATTCGAAGTCGTAGTCGAAGTTCGAAGTAGCCCATTCAATGGTCGAAGTAGCCAAAAAAACACTTCGAAATTCGAAGTTTTTTTACTTCTATTCCTTCACTCGAAGTTAATGAATTGGCCCCTAAGAGTTCTTCAGATTCTTTTTTGCGGGTAATTTTTTAGAGATTTTATTATTTTTTGGGGATTTTTCAGCTTTTTTTCATGTGTACTTTTTTATATTAAAATCTTGTAATAACTTTCATGGAATTTGTAGTATTAGAGAAAATTAGTTTAATCGTGGTTTCAAAAAACTCTAATAACACTAAAATCCTGCCTTTAATAAATGGGCCTCCTCAAAATATAAATAGAAATGAAAGATGCAAAAAAAAGTATTACTGCCTTTATCAGTTGCAGAAAATATAGGTTTGTTAACTTTTACTCATTTACGTCTCTTTACTCCGATTGTTGTTAAGAAGCTTAGGCAGACTGTGCTTTGATCTGTTCATTTAATTTGTTTTGCATCATTTTCTTCAGATACAGCCGAGCTAGTGTATGAACTATAACAGATGTAAATGTGTCATGTAGTGTCTTTTGTCAACCTGGTATTTTGAAGAGTCTTCTACACAGACAAGAAATCTATTGGATATTTTATATGATGGTTTTGATCTATAAACAATATGAGTGATTATATGAATATGGATGCTACAGTATGTGTATTAGTCATTTATATAACAGATGAGTTGTGTTATCCTTATTGGTTTTTAATGTGGGAGGCTTTATTGAGAGTGTATAAATATTTGAACTGTTTCACTTGCTCCTTAGATGCCTATGATTAAGTGCTGGGTAAGCATGAAACACTTTCTTTTGTAGAGTTTAATGGATTTTAATATGTCTCAATAAATTAGTTTTTTTTATCTAAATGCATGAGTACATTCATTTTGTTTTGGTCACTAGAGATCACTCATGCATTGATTCATATATCTAATAGGTGCTGATCACCTATTTTTGTTCAGGTAGATGTGAGTCATTTAAGAGTGGGTTAGACTTAAGTTTTTTGCAACCCACCCATCACTAATGTGAACATATTAAGCCCATCTCAACTGCTACTGTCTGATGCATCTTTCTTTTTATCTCATTAGAAATAGAAAATTGTATTTATACTCTTTATACTCTCATAAGCCCTTCTATAATTCTATGCTGGTTCTCCTTTTTAGTGCTTCATCCTCTTGCCACCAATTTTACTCTTCAACTAATAGGAACCCCAACAAGCAGCCTCCTTTTAACATCTGTGCATTCAAAATTAGTGATGGGCGAATTTGCGCTGTTTCGCTTCGCCGAAAAATTCACAAATTTTGCATGAAATTTGCGAAACGGCGACGTTTTTGACGCCGGCGAATTTTTGCCGCGAATTTTTTCGGGTGTTTCGCGAATTTATTTGCGAATTCGCGCCTGGCGAATAAATTCGCCCATCACTATTCAAAATCATAATCATCCAGATTTATTTATCTTCTCTCCACATAACAACTCTCAATTCACACTGTTCTCTGAATGTTCATGTCTTCTATAATGTCTTGTTAATATATATGTGGTCCAATCCATAGTTGATCATCACCAGCCAAGCAAGATTGCTGCTGTGTTGGCGCTTTTAAAAATTAGGGACAATACATTTTTATTATAAAGCTAAATTAGATTGGCATTGCCAACATGGAAGATGGATCTCCAGGTACAATACCAGGTTTTTTGTTTGCTAATTGTCAGGAGGAATTGCACAGGGATTGCAGAAGCTGGTGGTCATGCCTATTAATATAATGAATGCAAATATCACTTTTACAGAACAATCAAAATCAATTGTGTATTATTTTATATTGTCCAGAAGTGGAACTGACCACCAGTGTTAACCAACTAGCATTTAATTTCCTGTATCACATTATATGAAGGATAAGAAAGACCGAAGGCTGCACTTATATTGATATGAACTTTTGCACTTTATTTTCCTTTGGTATTTGTCTGTAAGTTATTTTGTAGTTTTCTGTCAGATAAATATCACTAGCAAGTCTATCCAAGGCTAGAAATCCCAGTGAAGCAGAAAGACCAGAATGAAATCAATCTTGCTGTGTGAAATATTTAAGCCTCATTAAACTTTAAAGAGCACGTAACAAACTGAGTGCCAAGGGTGGTCGTCAAATCTTGCACAATTCCAAACTTTTTGAAAGGCTAAAAACTTCTATTATGGCAGCAAAATATACATTTCCCTTCCAAAATCTGATACAACAGATTCTGAATTCATCAACCATGTGTTGTAAGTTTGGATGTGGGCTGTTTGAAGAATTGTGCAAGAGCACAGGCATATTAAAGTTTACTTTTTTTTTATACTTTCCAAGAGCATAGTATAAGTTACCCACATTTTATTTCAAAACTAATTAAAAAGGCAAATCAGTATTTAGAATCAGCAGTAGAAGCACAAATGTGGGTAACTTCCAAACTTTCAAGTGCTCCTTAAAGACCCATCTGTTTAAAGAGGCCTATTCGATGTACCTTAATTAATCATTGCTGTATCAAAAATGACAAAGTGTTTATACAATCCTAATGTCTCAATTGTAGCCAAACCTTTTAGTTTGTAAACCCTATTGTACTCTGTAATCCTTGTCTGTTATCCACCATTTATTCCCTGTTTGCTATAACTGCAGTAAAGCACTGCGTATCTTGACAGCGCTATATAAATAAATGATGATGATGATGATGATTTGTTCTCCTAACATTGGCATGAGTGGGGCTTAGTCCAGTTGACCCAGTATACCATAATGTGCTTTCACCTCTTATACTACAGGTATCCAGAATGCCTGGGATCTGGTGTTTTCAGGATAAAGAATCTATCTGTAATTTGGATCTCTTTTTCATACAGCGTGCAAGCCTTTAAACCCATGTTTTTTCCAGGCACTATACAACTGTATATCTATCTGAAGCCAACTGAACTATTTAGCAAATTGCTTGGAACATATAGATTCAGTTTAGAGTTCTGCCCTAGAGCAGACAATAAAGGGCTCTCTGAGCTTAATGCAGCCATCTGTGCTTAAGCTTCATTTCATTCATATATATATATATATATATCAGTTGTCTTATCTACCAGTCCAATCACAGTTCTGCTTTCTTTATTTTTTGATACAACAATTTGTTACATTTTCTTAACTAGCCAGAAACATGTTGAAGAGTCAGTTGAATTTAAACATTAAATAATAACAATTAACTAACATTAGTTACCAGAAATACAGAAATTGTCAGTATTTACATTTTTCTTATTTGCAGTCGTCCTAGAGAGGAAATTTGGGGGGGGGGTGATCTCAGCAAAACCCACCAACTAAACTCCATACATCTGTATCTATGTATATCTATATCTATCTATCTATCTATCTATCTATCTATCTATCTATCTATCTATCTATCTATTATCTATCTATTATCTATCTATATCTATCTATCTATTATCTATCTATCTATTATCTATCTATCTATTATCTATCTATCTATCTATCTATCTATCTATCTATCTATTATCTATCTCTATCTATCTATCCATCCATCCATCCATCCATCTATCTATCTATCTATCTATCTATCTATCTATCTATCTATCTATCTATCTATCTATCTATCTATTTGTGTAGAAAAAAGAAGAAAGAAGATATATATATATATATATAAAACAAACCAATAAATAGTCCGCACTCATCGGTCTTACTTGAAAATTTGGTGTGATTTATAAATAAATCACACCAAATTTTCAAGTAAGACCTATGAGTGCGGACTATTTATTGGTTTGTTATCATTAATGTTTTAAGTCCTTGCACCTAGGCATTTTTTTTGTTTTCTGGGTGCACTGACCTAGCGTTTCTATATATATATATATACACTGTCATTCCACACAATCAGGGGATCGAAGCATGCAGAAGAGCTCTCCTAACAGCGCCTCCAAGGGATGTCCCAGTTGAGTTACTAATCCAGCTTCTTGAACTAACATTGTCCAGGAATTTTTTTAGATTTGAAAAACGTTTCTATTTACAGATTTCAGGCACAGCTATGGGCAGTGCCCTCGCTCCGTCATACGCCAACATTTACATGCTGGATTATGAGACAACCAACATCTTCCCTCACCTTGGCAAATCTATATTAGCCTACTTTCGCTATATAGATGACCTATTTCTGATATGGACTGACACAGAGGAATCCCTTCTAAGCTTTTACCAAGAGCTCAATGACTTAGATAGTCCAATTAAGTTCACACTTAATCACAGCAGAACTGACATTGATTTTTTGGACTTAAACATATTTCTGGATAACTCCACATTGGGCACCAGACTGTTCAGGAAAACGACCGATAGAAATTCCATCCTGCACGCGTCCAGCAACCACCCCCCAGCCACCACAAGGGGGATACCCTACTCGCAATTTTTAAGGGTGATTCGTAATAATAATGTTAGGAAGACGGCAGAACAACAACTACGCGACATGTTTGCTAGATTTCTGCAGAGGGGTTACTCGCAAGATCTATTATTTGTCCAACTCAACAGGGCACTTCAACACTCACAGCAGGAACTTCTGGCTAAGCCTGCAATCACAAAACAGTCTGATAACCAGATGATCTTTACCACCACCTACTCTACAGGCTCTCGATTACTAAAAAGCAGCATTGAGAAACATTGGCCTATGCTCAACATGGATGACTCTTTGAGCATTCATACTGCAAAGAGACCGATTATGGGCTTCAAGAGGGGCAAAAACTTGAGGGACTTGCTGGTCAGAACTGACTCTGACGGAACCTCCTGTAAAGACCCAGATTGGCTCTCCAAACAAATGAAACTGGGCTGCTATAAATGCCCCGACTGTGTGACCTGCAGATGTCTCTTATCTGGACCAGACTTTCCACATCCACACACAGGTAAGAGATATAAAATACGCTACAGACTGAGCTGTACCTCTACCCACATTGTATACATCATCACCTGCCCGTGCGGACTGTATTATGTGGGCAAGACCTGCACCACTCTGAAGGAGAGGATCGGCAACCACAGATCAGCGATTAGCAAGGCCCTGAAAGAAGGCAAAGCTCTTCAGCCGGTGGCAAAGCACTTTCTAGCGAAAGGCCACACACTTCCAACCTTTAAATGCATGGCGATTGACTTTCAACCCCCTCTGAGTAGGGGTGGCAATAGGGATCAAGCCCTTCTAAGGAGAGAGTCACGGTGGATCCACAGACTGGATACGGTGACCCCCAGAGGACTGAATGAGACCCTGCCTTTAGGATGCTTCATCTAAACTGGGGGGGCATCGCAGTATGGCCGCCCCATATATTCCTTTTTGATTATATGCCCATTGTTATTATATAGATTTTATGTACTGGTTTCACTGTAGTGTCTACACCTTGTTTGTTTTTATTTCTTCCCTTTGACCAATGACTCCTGCGCACTAAGGGTGGTATGGTTATTATCCTTGCTGCCCTCCCACCTCTTCCCGTGGTCTTATCCGCATGCATACTTCCAAGTCCTCTTTGGTCCTGTTAAGTGGGTGAGGGGGCAAAGTGACGGACAATACGGCGATCAAAGAATCCCCCCTGCGCTTCAAATGGGGACAGTCGAGGAGCGGAGTTTTCCTGTCTGCGTAATCTGCAGACAGGTTGCGCCGCCTCTCTGTCCAGCACCTGTAAGCTAGACGCTAAGCGTTGCTAGGTGTTTTGCGCTAGGCAATGGGGGGCGTGTATGAAAACAGAGCACCGGCCGTTCCGCCCACTAGACCTCGGGTCATAGTAACCGCCCACCTCTACAGTACCATGGACGGGGCGTTAGACACGCCCACTCAGTAGCGCTGTTTCTGTGTCAGAATGCTGCACTAAAGAACAGGCGGATGTATGAACTTGGGAAAGTGGGTAGAATGCGATTCAGGAATAGGTCTATAATGGGGAACATTGAGCTACATTTTCCCCGCACATACCTATGTTGTTATTTTGGTTGCCTAGCAACAGCTTTTGGCGCCAAAACGGCGGTTTTAAAACTCTCCCCTGGACACTATGTTCTGTTTCTTTCCCTGATGAAAGCTCCAAGATGGAGCTGAAACGTCGGATTTAATAAAACCTCCTTTGCATCAACTTCTTTTTGTTTGTAATTCCTTGGAGTGCTGTCACACTGCAGGACTATACATTGATTTTTTCGACTAGCACCCAGGTTAAGTTTTTGGCTGAAGGTGTGCGTCCATACGAACTGACTGTATATATATATATATATATATATATATATATATATATATATATATATATATATATATATATATATATATAGTATATACTGGTATGGGATCCATTATTTGGAAACCCGTTATCCAGAAAGTTCTGAAGTATGGAAAGGCCATCATTTTATTTGAATTTTATATGAATAATCCAGATTTTTAAAATTTATTTAGTTTTTTTGTGTAATTATAAAACGGTAGCTTGTACTTGATCCCAACTAAGATATAATTAATCCTTATTGGGTTTATTTTATGTTTATATGATTTTCTAGTAGACTTAAGATATGAAGATCCAAATTAGGGAAAGATCCGTTATCTGTAAAACCTCAGGTCCCTAGCATTCTGGATAACAGGTCCCATGCCTTTATATATATGTTTTATGGTTCAGCTCTGTAGTGTAGCACACAGTTTCTTAAGTGGGGTGTTGCTTTAATTTTACAGTGTCAGTGTTTCTATTTAAGTAATAGCAGAATTACTCAGTTTCCAAATTATGATATTTATTTGAATTCCTTCAGCTTTGTTATTACAAGAAACAGACTATTTTGTAAAGAGCATGTCTAGAGAAAAACCAGCAATGAAAGCAATTCAGGCATTCTGTAGGTGGTTCAGATAAAATGCCTGGAGCTGCACAGACTTAGTGGGGAGTGAAGGCCTATCTGTACTATTTTGAAGCAGTGCTGATAAAAAATAAAACTGATCAGTCAGCATAGATAGGCTTTTCTTAATCCAGTTTGTCCTTTGGTATTGCTCAGGTTTTCTTTACTACAGATATATTTATATAGAAACAGCAATATCATCAGAAGCAATTGCTATAAATCCCAGCTCACAACAAGAAATCAGATCATATTTTTAGTTTGATTCTGTTGTATCGACACCTTAACATTGATTATTAAAATTGAGAATCTTTAAAACTGTTCTTTAGTAAGGTGAAAGCGAGAAGCTCTGTCCTACTGTATGTCATATTTATATCATTGTCAAGGTTGAACCACATCTTGACAGAAGAGTCTAAAAAAGTGTGGTTCAAAGTCTAACTTTAGGTGGCCAAAAGTCTAATGTTTATTAACATTAGAGATAATCATCACCAGTGGTGATGCCCATAGCAACAGGGCCAGATTTAGTGGGCGGGCGTCCCGAGGCCTAGCGCCCACCCGTATGCTCCGGTGTGAGCGCACATGCGCGCCTGCACTGGAGCGCTGGGGAGCGGTGCTCCCCGGGAAGCAGTTGGGCGGCATGCCGCCCCTATTATTCTGCCACCCTAGGCCTGGGCCATTGTGGCCACAAATCCGGGCCTGTATAGAAACCAATCAAATCTTTGCTTTTGTTTTCTAATTTCTAACTCCTCAAATCTAATTGCTGATTGATTGCTATGGGCAACATCACCGGTGATGTTTGTCTCCATTGTTAATAAATACACCCTTTTGTATATGATGCCATTAGACGTGCAATTCTAACTTTTATTGAGTGTAGTGCACAAGCACAAACATTCTGTAGACTTTGGAGTATAGCAGCATACTCTAATAAAACCTTCTCAAGGGTTGAATCAGTTGGCAATGAACGGATGTGTTTTGACAAGTCTCCAAAAAAACTTGAATGTCAGGAAGGCTATAAACATCTTCAAAGGGGTCACTGAATCTCTGCCATTAAATTCTACATGAACACGCCAGGTTTTAGGTGGCAAATAGTCAAATTCGAGTTGTTCTCAGGGTCCAGGTATGAAAAATCTTGAACTTGAATTACAGTTTGGATTGTTCCAAACTCGAATTTGGGAGTTTTGACCACAAATCCAACTTTAAAATTTGAAAGCCACCTCAGGATGGCAGAGGGGCAAAAATCGACCTTGTGTAATGCTTGTGTAGAACAAGAGTTTGCTCCACATACTGAATGCATTTCCTGATTACTCTCCCTAAGAGAATAATCTTAGGGAGAGTAATGGAATTCACAGTTCATATATATATATATATATATATATATATATATATATATAGTGATGGGCGAATTTGCGCCGTTTCGCTTCGGCGAAAAATTCGCAAATTTCGCGCGAAATTCGCGAAACGGCGCCGGACCGTTTTTGACGCCAGCGACCGTTTTTGACGCCGGCGTCCGTTTTTTTCGAAAAAAAATTTGACGCCGAATTTATTCGCTGGCGGCGAAACGCGCAAATTCGAAGCAAATTCGCGCCTGGCGAATAAATTCGCCCATCACTATATATATATATATATATATATAAAATAATAATAAATACAGATATACTTCCCTTGACGTATATGAACATTCAGAGGCTTATTATTATGGGGCTTCTTTTTCTACCTCTAATGGTTTGTCTATATAGTCACATCAGCACCTACGTCTTTGACTGTTCTCTGCAATGAATCTTTTATTTCTGACTCCAACTTCATGTGCAGCATATTAAAGCTTTACTTGTTTTCTACTTTCCTTTGACAAGTCCTGTAACTATGGGTTTTTTTTTTCCCGGCTCCATCAGAGACTGGAATACATTTTCATTTGTATGGTATTTCTGTGTTGCTAATAAACACTTAACTGCTAAAATACTAATCCCTCCAGTGTGTCACTTTTGCGCCAAACTCTTATTTATTAGTTTGCTGCACAAAATAAAGCAGCATTCAGATGCCTGCAGTCCAATTCCCTGCTTGACATCATACATTGCTGATTTAGATTCATGATTCATAGACTGAAATACATGTCTAAATGCTGCAGCATGAACAGTGCGGATAGAAAATCAACAATAAAATAATGACTTGGCTTCTACCAGAGAGGTCTGCCTTGAGGTCCTCTAGCTATTGGTGCACTACATCTCCCACTATCCCCTGAGGGTCTCATGGAATTTCAGTAACAGCTGGAAGGCTGCAGGCTTCATACCCTGGTTTACATTTGTTAAGAACAAAATATTTTTTGTTGTGTTTCCATCACACTCGAAGTCAGTTCTTGTTAAATAAAGGTTTGGCATTTTGGAGTCATTTATTGTGCTGTAAAAAGCTGCACTGATTTCAAAACAGGTGTTTCAAATGCATTTTATAGTTTATATTACTGAATATAACCTGGAATAATGAAGTGGTAGATGCTTAACAATAGGGGTCAATTAAGTAGTAAGTGACACCTTCCAGTTCCTTTGCTTCTACCACAAACCTCTCTAAAGAGGACTCAGCTCTGCAGAAGATCATTGGATAGCAGTAGATGGGCTCTGCCAGCATTGGGTAATATATATGTGCAATCCAGCCATACCATTGTACGTTTATACATATAGTTTTAAAATAGACAACAGCAGAAAATTCTTCTGGGGATAAAGTGAATGAATTAATCAGTCAGTTTCACCAACCTTTGCCTTTATGAAAAACAGCAAACTCAGGAGGGTTTTGGTTTTCTGCTCTCGTGTTTTCTGTCTGCTCTGTTATTAAAGGGATCCTGTCTTTGGGAAACATGTTTTTTTCAAAACGCATCAGTTAATAGTGCTACTCCAGCAGAATTCTGCACTGAAATCCATTTCTCAAAAGAGCAAACAGATTTTTTTACATTCAATTTTGAAATCTGGCATAGGGCTAGACATATTGTCAATTTCCCAGCTACCCCTGGTCATGTGACTTGTGCCTGCACTTTAGGAGAGAAATGCTTTCTGGCAGGCTGCTGTTTTTCCTTTTCAATGTAACTGAGGGTGTCTCAGTGAGACCTGGATTTTACTATTGAGTGCTGTTCTTAGATCTACCAGGCAGCTGTTATCTTGTGTTAGGGAGCTGCTATCTGGTTACCTTCCCATTGTCCTTTTGTTTGGCTGCTGGGGGGAAAAAGGGAGTGAGTGATATCACTCCAACTTGCAGTACAGCAGTAAATAGTGACTGAACTTTATCAGAGCACAAGTCACATGACTTGGGCAGCTGGGAAATTGACAATATATCTAGCCCCATGTCAGATTTCAAAATTGAATCTAAAAAAATCTGTTTGCTCTTTTGAGAAATGGATTTCAGTGCAGAATTCTGCTGGAGCAGCACTATTAACTGATTCATTTTGACAAACCTGAAGATAGAAAAGTAGGTGAGACTGGTAAAAAACAACAAGGTTATGTCTAATTTTTCAATATTTTTATTATAATGTTAATTGTATTTTCCGCGTCTTACTTACAGTACTATGCAATGAACATTTCATGTGATTAAACCTAACCTCAGATAACTTTAGCTCCTGAAACGATCCTTTATTATATTTGTTGATGACAGCAGCTGTTCATTCAAGTAAAGCATTTTATCTTAGTTGTCCATTAGCTGCTGGGGGGGGGGGGGGGAAAGGGAGGGGGTGATATCACTCCAACTTGCAGTACAGCAGTAAAGAGTGATTGAAGTTTATCAGAGCACAAGTCACATGACTTGGGGCAGCTGGGAAATTGACAATATGTCTAGCCCCATGTCAGATTTCAAAATTGAATATAGTAATATATATTATATTTCAGTGCACAATTCTGCTGGAGCAGCACTAACTGATTCATTTTGAAAAAACATTTTTTTCCCATGACAGTATTCCTTTAACATATTTATGTTGGGTTTTTTTTATAGAAGAAAGATTATAACACTTGATTGTTAGAAGCTATTATTCATGAGATCATGACCACCACGTGCTGATGAAATAATAAGACTAAGGATGGTAATTGACTTAATTCCCTTATCTATTAGATACATCAGCTGGTCTGTAAATATGTTTGCAAACTTTCTTCCATCATTTCATTATGATGTTGGATATCCCGTGTCCAGATCATCCAGGTCCAAGAGTAAGTAAAGAACCTTCTCAACCATTAGGACAAAGTATTATAACTTTATGAACAGCTCAAAAATAATAATTACACCAAGGAAGTGTAAAACACAGAAGTGTAGTGGCCACTGAACCTTATTCAAACCTTTCAAACCATTGGAATACCATATTCAATGTGTACCGCCCTTGTAGGACATTGAGGGGCTAATTTACTAATGATGATTTAACATTGATCCAAAATGGTCATTGCTATTTGTTACTGCAGTTGTTGTGTAACAGAATTATAGATTATTGATTGAACAAAAGTGTTCATGCTACCAGAAAGTGGATATGATCAATGTCGATTGAACCTACTGAAAAAAAATAAGGAAAAATAATATTGCCTTAGCCTTATACATTATTTTACATCCTATGCCATTAATTATTTTGCCTGGTCTGGGATAATGAATCCTGTAGCCTTGGGCAATTTTAATCACTTATTTTGACTGATATTTAACCAATAGATTGAACATGTTAATCAGTTCCATCAAACTTGGAATGATCCAACGATGACACGTCTCCTCTTTCGACGTAATTGTTATGATAACATTCAGTAACTGCAAACTCATGCAATCTTTTAAAATGAGGGAAGATAAAAAGATTGCATTTGGTGGCAGAACAAAACATATGAGGGCCCTAGAGGAAAGATGTTGTTGGGATCTGATTTTGTTTTTACTTCCAGCACTTCTTCATATGATAAACATTATGCCATGTTCATATGCACACATAAACATATATCAACATTTCAGGCCTAAGTTTTTAAACACACTTACATTACCCGTTCTATTAGTAGGTCTGTTCCAGATTTAAAACTAGCTGCTTATACTAGGCACATTTGCACATTGTGTTGGCTGGGCTAAGAAATAGATTATTTGAGAATCAACCCATGTAGAGTCAGCTTAAGTCAAAGGGCTATAATGTACCTTAGAGTCCTGCACTGGGTCAGGTACCCGCGGGTACCAACGGAATACCCACAAAGCAGTCTGGTGGTGGGTAGAAAATCTCTGATTCTGTGACCTTGCGAGTAGTCCACAGGTAACTCATCTGGGTACACAGCAGATTTGCGGCACTGGTCCACCCTCGCTGGTGTTGCAAGAATTTTTTTCTTACCCTTCCGGATGAATGGGCAGTGGAGTGACATCAATTCCGGTCTAAGATTATATCACTTTTGTTTCCCGGGTCGTGTGGTAAGTTTGACTTAAATGGTCTGGGTCGGGTAGTGGCTCTGGATAGGCTAATGTGTTGGGTGGTGGGAACGGGTCAGGTTAGGGGTTAGCGGGTTTGGGTCAGGCACGGATCCCTGTACCTCACTCAGTGGCAGTTCCAAACCCAGATTGATCTGGATTGTAATATTTTGATTTTACTAAGAAAAGTAGATACACTATCACTTCTTTTGAGGGTCATTTCTTCTTTAATTTGAACTGAGTTCATCAGCAGCTAGGAGGTTTAAAGATATTTACATTTGCTTGTTTCTTCCTTCAAGAATATTTAGATGTTTGGCTGGAGGTTGTTCAGAAAACTATATGGAATTAGAACACAAAAGGAAAGATAGGGAATATACTTTATTTAGGCTTAGTTTATTGTCCTTAGAATAATGCGATATAGAATTCATGTAATTATCCAATCAGAATTTTTAACATTATTCCAGATAAAATGTTTCAGTGAAACTGATCAGCCAACAGTCTCTGTCTGCAAGTGATATCTTAACTCGAGTTTCTTTTCTTTGCTGGTAAAATGGCCTCATCAAGAGCTATCAGCAAATGGCAGCTTATTCCACAGTAAAGCTTTGGATAAGCCACAAAAAAAAAATCAATCAAGTAAACAAGAAAGAAAGTAAATCATTGTTAGAGTAAAGGCTTGTTTGCTCATTGGATTTGTTGAACAACACTGTATGCATTACTGAAATTAAACCAAACAAATGCAAATTAAAGAATAAAAAAGAAACATTGTTTGTTTTACATGTCGCTGATATTTTTATATCACTAGCACTTCTATTTCCAGGGACTGGTCCAATTATCATCTTGGAGTCAGGAAGGAATTTTTTTCCCCTCTGAGGCAAATTAGAGAGGCTTCAAATGTGTTTTTTTTCTTCCTCCTCGTGATCAACTAGCAGTTAGGCAGGTTATATATATATATATATAGTGAATAAAGTACCCCCTCTTGTAAAATATAAGGATATTATAAGTTACCGAGGAGTTTCTTGACCATATAAAAGTACGAGGCCGAAGGCCGAGTGTTTTTACACAGGTCATGGAAATCCGAGGTAACTTATAATATCCTTATATTTTACAACTGGGGGTACTTTATTTATTATAATACACAAATTTCAGTGAGTCATGTGACAGAAATGACATCAGAACTCACTGTTTATAACTGATGACATCAGAACTCACCGTTTATAAGGATATCATTTACAAGATATTCATGGCTTTATTATATATATATATATATATATATATATATATATATATATATATATATATATTTTTTTTTTTTTTTTACTTAAAAGGTTGAACTTGATGGATGTGTGTCTTTTTTCAACCTAACTTGCAATATTACTATGTTACTTCTGGCCATAGTAGTAGCAGGAGTAGTATAGTAGTCATAATATACAGACAGTTGAGTGTTCCAAACAGAATGTTGTATAATTCCATTGGTTTATATTCAGATGCTGTACTTGTTTACTTCATTTTTAAAGTTCAGACCCCTTTGTGGTCAGACGTATTGTTGGGCCACCCTTTGTCTATAACCAGGTATCAGAAATGTTTTTTTTTATCTATCACATTCATTATTTCATGGAGATAAATGAAATACACCCTCCAATGTCACCTTAACTTTCCACCATGCTGTGCCTTATCCACAACTTTGAGCCCCATGGGAGCTCCACAGTTTATGAACTAATGCTAAAATGTGAACACCAAAGATTTTGTGAAGGTCTGGATGTGCCAAGAACTATAACAGGTCAATTGCTACCAACATATTTATATATGTACAGGTATGGGATCTGTTATCTGAAAACCCGTTATCCAGAAAGCTCTGAATAACGGAAAGGATGTCTCCCATAGACTCCATTTTATCCAAATAATCCACATTTTTAAAAATGACTTTTTCAGTGTAATAATAAAACAGTTCCTTGTACTTGATCCCAACTAAGATTTAATTAATCCTTATCGGAAATATTTTACATTACACAGCAGAGAAAAGTGAGTCCCATCAGGCAAGGTAGTCAGGTAGTACATCCATTCCTTCTGCAGATATACCTCAAAGTGGTCTGGCTCCCACCCAGTGGAATGGTCAGGGAAAGCAGTTCCAAACCTGACACTCTATCCACTGTGGCCCCTTCACTCTATTCAATTCAACAGCTTGGGAAGCTACTCCCTGCTGCAATCCTCGATGAAGCTCCAACTGCTCTTACTATCTGTCCTCTCTACCTTACTCTCCTAGAGAGTCTATGACAGAACTAACCCTGTTTAGCTAACCTCATTCATGGGTTTCCCTGCTCCCCAACTCAGACACAAGAGATCCCAGTCCCTCTAGGGCTAACACTTTACTGGGCCTTGTTGTACCCAGGCTCAATGGGAACAACCAGTCGATCAGGACACCAGCAGCCAAAGAGGAAGATCCAACCCTTTCCAAACACTATATGGAAGTGTGGAAGTAAGTGGTCATTACACCTCTTGGCCAATAACCTGGATTTGCAAATACTTAAACTAGATACATGAGCTTTTGCCCAGTAACTAGGGAAGAGACAGGGAAATAAAGCCATAGGGGCACATTAACCCTATGGGTCCCTACAGTTGCATTCTAATATCATTATGTTTTTCATGGAGACTAGAGTCATTTGATCATATGATGGTGTTCTCAGTTGTAAAATGGCATGGCTGTTTTTTTTAAGATTTTAAACTATATATCCTTGTGCATTATAGCAGTGGTAGTAGTCTAGCTCCGATCCTTTTTTGCTACTCCAGTTCTGTAAATATTGCCTAATAGTAGGTGTGAAATATAGGCACTAATATGAATAATGTTTCCTTTCCTTATAATCTTAGAACATCAGAATTTGTATGAAACACCAGGAAAAGGTTTTCCGTTGCATTAAAAAATTGTAATACTCATTTAAGTATTTTAACACAGCAGTAGTGATGGGTGAATTTCTCCCGTTTCGCGAAATGGCAATTTTGATGCCGGCAATAAAGTCAATGGGTGTCCAAATAGTGTTGATGCGTGATGGTTTTGACACGAGCGACTTTTCCGACACCCGTCCAAAAAATTTTGACGTCTGCAAATTTTCCGGTGAAACACGGAAATTCACAGCGAATTCATGCCTGCCAAATTTATTCGAATATCACTACACAGCAGTTCACTACAAAAGGTCACTACAGGTTGGTTGCTATTGGTAACAGTTTCAATGCAAGCTCTGCATATAATACAGCAAAAGTCAGTTAGATAGAAAGTATCACTCATAATTCATATATATAATTGTATATATATAATATTCACTGTATCTTAGTTCTCTCATTTGTTTGTATCAGTGCTGTTAGTACATTTTTAGACAGTTTATCTTCGCATCCCAAGATTTTGCCCACAAATTTCTGTTTTTTTTAACAAAACTACCCACATAATAACAATTTTTATGATGTGTTGAATCCAGTCCTCTGTAGGTGCAAGGGTACAAAATAGTAAAGATTGAATGAAAATATTGGGTATTTGTTGGCTTAATTTGAACATTAGCACATTACATGTTTTTTATTTTTTTTTAAAGCAAATTTCCCAAGTTAAGGAAGACAACTTCACACATTGTCTACTCTTGGCAGTTTATACGGTAAAAAAAAAAAATCAACATTTTAGACGTCAAGCTCTGACTAACTCCAAACTGTACTGGTATTGTCACAAAAATACATTTCATTTTACTCTGCCTGAGGACATCAAAACTTAAGCAAACATGTAGCACAAAGTGCCAACTCTAAACGGCAGCTTGATTTTGTGGTGTTAACTAATTCCGCTGAAATGTATCATCAGATTAGACCAATAGTTGTATTGCATGGACCATTTTGCAAGTATGATTATGATGGGGATATTTTTGGATAATGTACTATTATAACAAAGAACTGCTTTAAGATGCTCTTGGCAAATGCTGAGTTGATGAAATATTGAGTGGGTAAACTGAATACAAACATTTACTGAACATACACAAACACAAATAGGCAGTCATTTTTATATTCACCATTGTGAAGATGACTGCTGAAAATGCCATTAATGCAGCAAATGTACCTTAAAATTTTCCTTTTATGTTTTACTTTATTTATACTGAGTTCACTCATTTTTAGGGGAGGGTAATAAAGGAGAATATTTGATTCTGTTCTCATCTTTGTCACAGATGAAAGTTTCTTCAATTACTTGAGAGTGATAGAGTTATTTCTTTGCTTACAAACCAAAAATAAAAGCCTCCTACAAATTAAAAATAAAATAATTCTCTTGTAGGGCCTTGTTTTACATAGCCTGCACCCACTACTTGCCATTTGTGTGTGTCTTCCCCTTAGCGCCTGATACATTAAGAGGGTAATTTATAAAAGGTCAAGTTGTGTTTTCTCAAAAAATTAGAGTTTTTCAAGGGTAGTCTCACTAAAGACTTGAATTTTTCAGGATTAAAAAAAATCTTGAATTTTTCAAGATTTATTATGCCCTAAAGCTGCTAACAGCCCTATTACAAAAATACTCCAGCTAAAACCTGTCAAGGTAAAGATGTTTTTTGCCTCCATGATTTTCAGTTTTTTTTACTGTGGTTTGCACTTGAAAATTTGATAAATTCGAGGTATGCAAGGTTATATTTAACCATAACTTGATAAATTGGAGGTATTTGTGTTTTCTCCCCTGATTGCATTCAATAAAGTTTTTTACAATCATGTTGTTTTCATAAACATAAACATTTGAGTTGAAGTTGAGGTAGAAAAAAACCTTACAAAACCTTGATAAATAACCTCCTAACTGGTGTTACACAAGTGCCTCCTTAAAGGGGAACTATTGTGAAAATGAAAATGTTATACATGCTTCAACATACTGAAATAAGAAACTTTCTAAATCTGATCAATTGTTGTATTGTTTCTGAAATAATCAAGTTTATTTTCACATCTTCACTCTCAGCATCTGTTTCTCTTCATTCTGTCTTCTTGCAGGAGTTTGGCTTCAGATGTTGATTACCAGTTAAATCCAATATATGTTTTAGGGGGGGACTCTCTTTTCTACCAGATGTCTTAGAGCTACTATAACTCAAATAACGGACTCCAGCGCAAATAAAATCTAACAAAATAACTGACTAAAAGTGGCCATAAACGGGCCGATAAAAGCTGCCGACAGACCGTGTCGGCAGCTTATTGGCCCGTGTATGGGGCCCCCCGACCGCTTCGGCCAGATCTCGATCGGATGGGACAGAAAATCGTTGATGCGTTGGTCGTTGATGCGGTCCCGCAATCCGACCGCCCGTTTGGGCATCGTTAGGATCCGATTGTTGGGCCCTAGGGCCCACGATCGGATCAGCCCGATACTGCCCACCTCAAGGTGGGCATATCGGAGGGAGGTCAGCTCATTTGGCGACATCGCCAAACGAGCGGATCTCTCCATGTATGGCCACCTTTAGGTACAAATCCTGCATGCAGAGTGGCAATATTTCTGGTAATTTTAAAAGAGTGTACTTGTATAGATCTTTTAGGTAAAAATAGCCCCCCCCCAGGCCAGCATTGGACTTAACTGTCATTCATAATCAGACTCCTGCATGAAGAGAGGAATAGGGAGAGCGAAGATTAACTTAATTATTTCAGAAACGAGTCAGAATTTGAAATTTATAATATTTAGAAAAGTTTTTATTTAAGTAAGATGAAGCTTATATTAAATTTTCATTTTCACGATATTCACCAAGATCGTGGCATGTTAGGGAAAACATCTTAAGCAGGGCTAAAGACCATTACTCAGATCCCACAAATTAAATCTTTTTTTTTTGTAGACTATTATAAATATTACTATTATCTATTTTAATACCCTCTCATCTTCTCAAATGGGGTTGTGTTGGGTAGGTGTGCAATTGCTATTGTAGCTTTAGAGGTAATACAAGTTTAATCAATGTTACTTTTCACAATAGAAAGCATGAAGTATTAACCAATATGAATGTTTAAGAAGATTAGTAGATTGCAGAATCATGTTCCTATTCCCCAGCTTTATTACTACTGCAATATATGGTGTACCATAATGTTCAGCAGATGCACCAACTCAAGTCTTCTCCATCTATGTAGACTGCATGTTGCACAGTAATTGTCCTGAAATATAAAAAAAAGTAAGAAACATCTACTAATTAGATTGATTTCAGAGTCATTAGGCAAGATTAAAGACTTGTTGTTAACAAACCGTGCAATTAAATAACAATTCAGAACTAATGTTATCATAAAAGCTACTAATTGATTTATTGAATTGTTTAATGTCTTAAGGTAACATCTTAGATCTTCATTGCTCAAACCTGTCTAGATCCCCTAACAAGAATGACTTTGTTTCTTATTTGATGTTCTATAGTCTAGACTGCAAGCTCTGCATGTAATTACAAATTTTTAACAATTTATTAAGCTGTTATGTAGGACTACACTGTGTTGAGACAATACATTGGATGGCAAGCATTCACATGGCACTTTTGGATTTATTTGAGACCGATTTGGATATAATTTTTAGTTTTATATTTATGTTAAATATCAATAAGAGGGTAAAAAATAAGACTTAATTGGCAAGTCAATTAAGACAGCATGAATCAATGTAATATAGCTATAAAGCTGTTTATTAAAACTCTTTTAACACTTCCCATTAACCCAGTCAATTAAGGGGAGTGATATGTTGGGACACCTTGGAATGTTCTCTACCCCACTAAAGTATGTTCTCTAACCCTCAGTAGTGTATGTTTGGCTTAAAAAAGTAGTAAAGTGATTTCTTATACTTTATACTGTATGTTAATGATTTGGAAGAAGCTACAGAACTATTAAATAAGACTTTTCATATGCTTTATATTTCACTGAAGTAACACTATGGTGGTTATTTACTAAACCTCAAATTTATCTGGTCTGGCTTTTTGGGGCAAAAACTTGAATTTTTCGTGGAAAAAAACGTACAATTTTTGGAGATTTAATTTTCCCCCGATGCTGCAAAAAGACTGAATCCAAAAATCCGCCATCTCAGACCTGTCAAGGTCATGTATCAGTGATAAGTGTCCCTATCCCAATTCGAAGATATTGTGGGTTACGCTGGGTTTAATCTGACAATCCAATAAATTTGGGGTTTTTTTTGGGCAAAACAAAATGAAGGGGCTTGGAAAAAAGTCATACAATTTGGGTTTTCGCTTGATTTTATCAGGTTTTTTACAGATCTGATTTATTAGAGTTATTTTATTAATAAATTAGGCAAAAGCTGTGATGGGCATTTGCTCAAGCTCCTTTTATTAAAATTACATTTGGATTTTAGTAGATAACCCCTATTTGTTACAGTTATAGGATCCGTTATCCGAAAACCCAATTTCCAGAAAGCTCAGAATTACAGGAAGCCCATCTTCATTATACATCTTGTAATACTTGCAAATAGACCCCATGGGGTCCAAGTAACATTTGTGAGTACATCTAAAAGTCATTAAACAAAATATACAGCAGCTGGCAGAAGGTAGGATAGATAGATAGATAGATAGATAGATAGATAGATAGATAGATAGATAGATAGATAGATAGATAGATAGATAGATAGATAGATAGATAGATGCCATAAATGATAGATAGATAGATAGATAGATAGATAGATAGATAGATAGATAGATAGATAGATAGATAGATAGATGGATGGATGGATGGATGGATGGATGGATGGATGGATAGATGATAGATAGATAGATAGATAGATAGATAGATAGATGATAGATTGATAGAAAGATGATAGATAGATAGATAGATAGATGATAGATTGATAGAAAGATGATAGATAGATAGATAGATAGATAGATAGATAGATGCCATAAATGATAGCTGCTATAACTATTTTGTTGATAATATATTACGGTAGATGCTCATTATTCATTCCTCATAGCCTTTTGTTTTTCAGTATTAAATGAGAAAGCTGTGCTATTCCTCTCCTCTATTGATTGCAGACCATGTAGAAATCCTTCTATAATGGCATAAATCTTCTTAGAATAGTGGCCATCTCTCAGATGGCATTTGCAACACCATTAAAAATAATTGCATTTCGTACCTTCTGTAAGCATCGTGGCCACTTCATTAAGCAGGAGAAGGAATAACAATGCAGATGAAGTCTTATGGTGTTTTTGTTTTAGTAATGTCCAATTAAGTGATTTGTGATCAAGGTTGCATACCTGTAAACAGAACTATATTTCAGTACAGAAGCCTCATAAAGAACATTTGAGACAAGTCACAACAGCATTTCTGTGCGATCTCTGTCCACTTTGAAAAATACAGATTCTGGAAAAAAAACAATTGCTTTACCGAATCCCTATTTGTTTTGAAATTCAAATTGAAAACATTTTTCAAAGCCCTAGCTAGATGGATAGATATTTTAGTTGAGCGAATTAAAAGACATCTGTTTTCCGACTTGAAATACACATTTGTTCCAGTTTATTGTAACATTTTAGAATGTTGGGTGACAGTGAATCAAAGGTTCTTATTTCTATCCCTACAAATAAATAAGACACATTCTATTGAATTTGGATGGGACTTATTCATCAGCGTTCCAATAATCATTCATTATTACATGGGCAGGAATTGTGGACTCATAAATGAAAGCATCTAATAAAACGTATCTTAGAGAGAAGCAGTTATACATAGTCTAGGAAATGTTTTAATAATGTGTTTTAAAAATAGTCTTTTTTAATCACTTTAAATATTTCACATAATTTAATGACAGTTCTTCCAGGAGAGATTATCTTATCTTATCTTTAACCTGGTTTCAAAAATGTCCCCTTACACAACAACTAGACAAGTTCAATATCATATGATATCATTTTTATGATTTACCCAAAATGTTGCGCAATTTGACAACCACTTCAACTTGACTTGGTGCTTGGTCTGTACAAAATTTGTATCCTTCAAAATTACCCAGGTTTTTGTATTTCTGGGGTTCATAGCTTCCCAATGTTATTTCATTTGTCTACCTGCAGTTGTTGTATCAAATCTGATGATGCTATGGGTTACTTCACTGGGGCAAATTAGCTTAGTTTAGATAAATGAGCACCACTGGTTGAATAAGGTTGTGTCTTTTTGTATGTTATACAGCTTATTGCAGACACATTGAGTAGGAGCTTGATATAAATTACTCTGAATCACATTGAGCGATTAGCCTCTCTCAAGCTTAGCAAAACTTCAGTGTTACTGTTCTCCATCTGCCATTTCATTTGGGACAGTTTTGGCTTTATTTATCTATCATTAGGGATGGGCAGATTTTTTCACAAGTTTCAAATCAGAAATTATGCCCATAGACTCCAATGAGAGAAAATGCATCAAAAAAGATTTGCCACACATCAAAAATAATGTATTAATGTATTTTGGCGAATTTCCCCCCCCTATTTTTGGCGAAGTGAAACTGGTCAAATTCACCCATCCTCCTCACATGTGAAGGCCTATTTATCAACAGTCTCGTTTTCGTGGTTTTCGTGGTTTTTTAAACCACGACTAAACTCACTTTCTCTAAAACCATGAATGCCATGGAATTTATCGAAAGATCCAGAATAAAAGGACAAAGGGAAAAGTACTTTGAATGATTCCAAAAAAATACGAATACCTATAAAAATTCCAAAAAGCCTACATTGATTTATAACGGTCCCATCAACTTATATAAAACCTCGACAACTTTACTTGGTGAAGCTTTATATTAGGATTTTTTTTACTCGTAATAAATCTCGTGGAAAAAAAATCTAAATTTGATTGTTAGTAAGCGGGCCCCATTGTGTCAAATAAGATATCATTTATTGTCAAATTGGTGGATATTCTTCAGCTTTAATAGATGAAAATTTTTGGTCATCTTGTGTTGGTTTTTAATGGCATTTCCTTACAGAGGTGAACTACTTTATATTGACCCCAGCACTGGAACAAATGTGATTCAGGTAGTAATATTAGTTGGGTGTTTTTTTCTATTCTTATAATGTAAGCAAAACATCTGAATCTGAATATGATGATTAATTGTCAAGGTTGTATTTTGAATGAAATTTATCTGATATATATGCAGACAAATATATAACATTTTATGGGATTTTTGGTTGGGCTGCTGATGCTCACTTGGCATCCTTACATGTATGGCCACTTAAGAGTGATATGTTTTGAAAATGCCTTCTACAATCTAGTTGGTTTTCTGTTGAGTTAAAATGTGAACTCAATCATCAAACAACCACAGAAAATAATCTGTCTTTTAATGCTCGGTTTGTGCAATTCTTTCTCTAAAGGTCGCAGTTTATGTTTTTGAGTGCCTGCAGCATATATATATATATATATATATATGTCTGTGCTTTTTGAAAACCAAGGAGCTCAGACATTTACAACCACACAAGTGTTCTCCACGGCTGACCTAAAGCACCAATTATGGCTCCTCCTGAGATTATTTTCCTCATCAGAGATCTCCTTCTTGAAGTCTTTTTTTTTAGCGAATATTCTCCTTCTAAGCATCCCTTGGAGTGTAGAACTGACTATTCACACAGTTCCCACATCTAAAAGCTTCATAAGCAAATAAAAGCAAAGCTGTTTTGGAATAGTGTCATGCCTGAATCTAGAGTGAAATTATTGTCCTTTGATGTACAGTATTAGAGAAAATATTTTCTGTGAAAAATCTGACTGCAGGATACAAAGATCTTGAAATTACGTCATGGATTGAGCACGCTGCTAAATGCATCAATTAATTGGCATCTTATGACTTCTAGGTACACAGCCCAGCTAACAACCATAACACCAAATGTCTGTGATCTCTGCCAAAGGAATCCATGTACAGTAGACCTCTGCCATTTCATAATTTTACAATTATGTCTAATGCTGAACTCAGCAATATGCAAATTGGAGTATTTCAGCTCTATAAGTTAAAATGCTTGACAAATGGAGAGAAAATATATAAATATATTTTCATTATAAATCACATTTCCCTTGAAGGGAACGAATCAAGGATTAAGTGCAATAATAGTCACACAGTTTAATGTTGTAGCAAATATCCAGTTGGTGCACGCTAAGTGTTTTGAATGCTTCTTAATAGATGTAGTCTGCTTGAATGATTTATTTTGGGGTTCGTGCTCTTTGATCTTGCCGATGGCACTATGATAGTGACGAGCAGATTTTGTTTTGGCAGGCATGGATTTGCGGCAATATTCTGCACTTTGCCATTTGCAAATTTTTTTGTAAAACTGCTGCAAAAATGTAGTTGCGACAAAACAAAATGCCCAATGACGCATTTGGAGTGAGAAAAAATTGTCACACGGAAAAAAAAAAAAATTGATGCCTTAATGACTTCAATGCATTTCATACATTTTTCACTGTTTTGCAAATTTCTTTGCAAATTTTTTGGTGAAGTCAAGCTTTGGTAAAACTGCTTTAGATTGCTTTTCGATTGAACCATGTTTTTGGAGCCACTGTTTTACTTATATATTTCCACTTGATAAGAGGTAAACAGATTTATTTATCATTTAATTTAGTTCTTAATTTGATTGTCTCTATAGCTTTAATGTTGTCGTTATGGCTGAGCAACCCCTGTGAAATTAGCGTTTTTAAAATTCGCTAATATTTTTGAAAATCTTTACTAGAATTTCACCATGTTTTTTGTTTCCCCTGGAAAAGTGCCCAATGGTACCAATGCATTTGGCACAGGAAAAATGTGCAGAAAATGTTCATTAAAGGAACAGTAATACCAAAACTGAAAGTATATAATGTAGTGCTGACCTGGTGCTTAAATGGCTGCCCCCATGGCTACACAGCAGCTTGTTTATGTAAACTATAGTAGTACTTATCTGTTATCTACTGTGTATCCTGTGCTTGAATGGCTGCCCCCATGGCTACACAGCAGCTTGTTTATATAAACTATAGTAGTACTTATCTGTTATCTACTGTGTATCCTGTGCTTGAATGGCTGCCCCCATTGCTATACAGCAGCTTGTTTATATAAACTATAGTAGTACTTATCTGTTATCTACTGTGTATCCTGTGCTTGAATGGCTGCCCCCATGGCTACACAGCAGCTTGTTTATATAAACTATCGTAGTACTTATCTGTTATCTACTGTGTATCCTGTGCTTGAATGGCTGTCCCTATGGCTACACATTAGCTTGTTTATATAAACTATAGTAGTACTTATCTGTTATCTACTGTGTATCCTGTGTTAGAATGGCTGTCCCCATGGCTACACAGCAGCTTGTTTCTATAAACTATAGTAGTACTTATCTGTTATCTACTGTGTATCCTGTGCTTGAATGGCTGCCCCCATGGCTACACATTAGCTTGTTTATATAAACTATAGTAGTGTTTCTAAAGCAAACACACAGCTTTTACCAGTGCAGGGTAACAGTATATTACATATTATTTACTTTAAAACACTTTCATTTTTTGGTGTTAGTGTTCACTTTTTAACTCTAGTGCAATTAAAACTTTGGCACAATTTCTCAAAGTTTTTCTAATTTTTAGGCAAAGTTTTTTTTTTATATCCACACTGATTTAAAAATGAAAGTAAATTCCCAGCTTTATAAGCCACTTTAAAATGTAAATTCTGCAGTCATATGTGCTATAGACAAACCTCCCTTGTGAAATGATCATATTAGTAATTAGCAATTTATTATACAAAGTTCCAGCTGTATTACATTGTAAAGGGTAACATGTCATTGCCACACCATGACAGTATAGAGTCATTTCTACACAGCAAAAGACGTCTTATCAATCACAAAACATCCACTTCTTTAACAATGTTAACGTTCTCATCACAATATAGAAATCTGCTCAAGAGAATTAAGTACCTTGCATTATTTAATGAAGACAATGCAATGAACAGAAATATATTTCCACTTACATTTGATGCTCGCTTTAAACATATCCTTGATTGCGGGACCTATAAAAGTCAAGGTTATCTGGTTCCCACTTGACATCTTTCTCTGAAAAGCAATTCACAATTTACACATTCTCCCAAGTAAAGAGTTGATAAGAATTAAAGTACAGCCACATTTTCAACACCATATTTTTGTTTCGCCTGCTGAGATTTTCTTTTTCTTGAAATGAGGAAAATTTCTCTAAAAGGGACAATTATCCTTTAATAATATCTAGTACAGATTGTACTGAATATCTTCATGAAAACTAGACAGAGATAAATGAGGAAGAAGCTGCCCAACCAAGTGTGATGATAAGATTTTATTTTCTAATGCATAGTTTGATTATATTCCTGACGTTATGATCCGGTGATTTGTTTTTAAGTACCAAGCTAAAATGTTAGTCATTGATATCTCATGTAAAAAAAATAAATTAGATTGTGATACAGATTTATTTCTGTTGTCCTTATAACATCATTATTAAATCTGTTACAGTAGACTACAACCATATATGAAAATCTATGTTGAAACTGAAATGGGATTTATTATTTAGATGCCCCTGATCTAAAAAGCTTTATAAAAATCTCCTAGCATTGTCCTGTTTAAACACATTTTACCACATTAAACACATTAGCCTTTTGTATTTAAAAATAAGAGAGTAGTTATTACTGAAAAAAGGCAGGAAAATCAATGTTAATAGCAAAATGACTGCCTAGGATTTTTATGGGTTTTCATTGTGTTCTAGTAACTCAAGGGCAGACCATAGACCACCCCAGTGTAGTAGCACCAGAAACTAGAAGTATTTAGGAAAACAAGTGGGCCTGAGGATTGAGCAGTGTATAAAACGTAGCTGATACTTCTGCCACGATATTGTAAATTTGAATTGTATATATGAGACATTTAAATATGTGTAACACTTTTATTCTACATGACATACTCTGGTTGCTTCCTTGTTCCAACCATGGACAGGTGGGCCCTCTCTTTGAGACCTACTGCCATATAGTAGTCTTTTCTGGCACCAACCAGCCCCTCCAGCAAGTGGAGATAAGTATAAAAAAAGTGAGGATCATGATCATTTAAAGGGTCCAAGCATATGAGGACTTCCCTTTTTATAAACTAGAGAACACTTACACCCCTGGACAACTATTGAACTAGCAGGGAAATACTTTCCATCCCAGCTGTAAAACATGAAAAGCCCTTAACTATCTCATCCCTTATGGGGATTGCCTGAAGTAAACCTTCTTTTTGCCCTGTCTAAACATTTGTAAGATTTTATTTTTGTTAATAATAGAAAAAAAAAATAATCGGTTTGTGAAAAATCACAAACCGATTGCTTGAGTTTTTTCTCAAGAATCCCAGAAAAAGTTGAATTTTTGGGCTAAACCAAGTGCAGGCCATGATAACTTCAAATTAGGATAGGTGCCTCTCCCATTGACTTATACATGAGCTTGACAAGTCTGAGATGACAGATTTTTTTTAAATAACCCACTTAATGTTCACTTCCTAGTGTAACTTGGTAAAATTAGTATTCGAGAAGTGTGCCCTGGTTTTGGCTAAAAAAAAAAGTCAATGGTTTATTAATTATATGCTTTGTACTGTTATTATTTGCTAATTTTTTTAGCTTTTTTTTAGTTTTTTTTAATCTGTGCTGTTACATGTTAAACCATTATACCTTTAACAAGTAGTAATATCTATATCTATTTGAAAACATTATATGAATAGTATAAAAATGAATACTGATTACCCCAACAGTCACTGAGTGTGACATGATGACTACAAACCACACAGCCCAGATGGCATCATAGCACAATAATAATCTCAGTTCCCTTGGTTATTTGTAGAAGATAAAGTATTATATTAAAGAAAAAGTTGGAAGTTTTCCACAACTGAACTCACCACCTCACCACTCAATGCGTAAAGGAACTATTTCTTGGCAACCTTGTCTCTAAGACCAGAACTTCAAGGAGTCCACATTTAAATAAACACGATGGATAATTGATGAAATCTCTGTAGATATTTATGTATATGCTTGATGTATACATTACATATTTTTAATATATATATATATATATATATATAGTGCATATTACCCCTGCTGTGTTCTTCTTAGATAATGATCAAAATAAAAAGTTGATCTTTGGTCAGAGAAATAGCTCAGAAGCTTCTCGGCACTGCCTTATACCAATTAAAAAAGGCTTTTCTGTACCTTCTGCAGAATTTTCATTGCACGCACAGTTAAGCCCTTCCGTAGTTAGTCCACCGTGTATTTTACCCTTGTTGTTATGGTAACTAAATAACATGTGATCCCATATCACACATATATTCCTCTTAGTTTACATTGCCTTCCAGCAATTCATTTTGATTTAAAGGAAGACAGTTGTGTGAACATTTGAATCCTTCACCGCCATATGGGACAAAATGTAAACTGAACCATGACATCGTTTAAATTTCCATCAAGCAATTTTCTTGAAACCTAATTAAAGGGAGATCAGGAACCAGTAGGATGATCTATAACAGTGCTGAAATCTTTTTGTTTTATAATAGCTCTTCTTAAGCACAGGACATTACATCCGTATTATGGCAAGTAATTTATTTTGCTGAAGTACCTTTGAAAGTTGATTTCCAAAAAGTATAATTTTACTAAAATGTTGGTTGGAGAATAAATCCATTCATCTCATCTTGCTTATTTTTGTTTAAGTTGCAGAAATGTACTTCTCCTGTCCAAAATGATGTATCTATTTTGCTTATATGTTGCATTGTATGACAGAAGAAGTGCTAGCATAGTGATCTTTCTCTAAATTTTCTTTTTTCCATTATATGTCTTGTCATTTAATTCAAAGTCAGCCCAATTTTTTTTCAATAATGGAGGCCAAGCATTGAATTCCAAAAGATAAAAAGGACATATTTAACCCACTTGAGTCTATTAGGGACTTCTAAGTATTATAAATAGGCAAAAATATTTTCCGAATGTTTCAATTCAATGTTTGAAATATGCCATGCCTAGCCTCAATCCTGATAATATTACATTAGGGCAAAAAAAAGTTTAGATTCAAGAAATTCTAAATAAAGTTAAATAAAAATGCATTTATAAACAGCCCAAAAATTGAAATAAATGGTGCATCCAAAAATGTATGCCATTTCAAATACTTTCTGTTTTTCAAATAAGTGAACTAAAATGCTGTTGTGTTCAAATTTGCATAAATCAAATTAAAGGCATTCTATCAGCAACCTATAGTATTGAATTTTTGTGAGGACTCATCCTGGTGGTCTAGCGGGCCGGCAGGGATGCCTGCCGCTGTGATTCCTATGGAGCACATTTTGGTGCAAATTTTGAATATTTAAAGGGGCTTTGGACTGGTAATCATTGCCCTTTGGTAGGTCTAGCTTGCTTAGTATCTGGGTGCAAAATCTGTTTGATTCCAGTTTTGCTCATTTAGAATATCTGCTTTGCACCTCTCAAATTAAGACCTGGCTGCATCTGAGTAGCTTAGCACTTGTTCTGAATTTAGGGAACCTTATGTGACAATTTTATTTTCTTGAAATTGGACCATGCTTAGTAAAGTAGTGAGTTTCTGGGAAAATGATATTACGTTTTAAAAATGTTACAGGTAAAACATTTCTATTGTGTGTTACTCCTGAGACTTCACCTCCTTCATTTGTCTCAGATGCCAACAGTGCTCAGCTGTTTAAAGAACTATTTTTGACTCTGGTTTAAATTTGACCAATTACATCTGCTTGACCCAGCTTTAAGGAATATTTTCATGCAACTCATATTGGAGTTGTCTTATCTGCTTTTCACATGAACATCTTTAGGGGCACATCTCTAGTTGATCTTGCTAGTTGACTTACTTGATGCACTTGTTGCTTCACTTTCCTGTTTTATTTTCTGTTGTTCAGCTGTTTTAATTGAAACTTATTTTTAAAATGTTTCGCTTTTTTTTTTTTTAAAGCAAGTCGATATCCCTGTCATTCAGACATAAATGCCCATGGTGGTATTGTTTGTCAGAAAGCCTCATTCAGCATTGCACCCTTTGCTTTCATAGGGCATCTGTTGTTGCCAGTGATTACATATCTTTCTTCTGTTTTCCTGTAGTGTACAATTATGTATTTTCTCAAAATTATGTAGCCCAGTAATTAAAACCATTTTTAAACTTCTGCAAAAGAAGTGATACAATACAGCAAGATTACACTGAGTAAGTGAAAACATTTAGAAATCTCAGTGGTTCAGTAAACAATAATTAAAGCACCCACTACAAACACATCATTGTGAAATGTACCCTAATTGACACAATAGTTACCATTTTAAACTTACCCTTCAGCTCTCATACTGTAAGATAATAGAAAAAACACTCGGACAGATTCTCTAACTTTATTATGAATCTATAAAGTTTTATGGAATCTAATTTAGACTGATACAATAGGAATGTTTGCCCATGGTTTATATCGCTCAACAACAAGTTTCATTAGTTGAATTGGAAAAATATAAAAAATTATGTTGCCCATAATCTACTATGGGATTCTGTAACTCAGACCAGACATTATTTTGTGCATGTTTTTAAAGTTCCTGAGACTATGTGCAGTGATAAATAACAGTTTAAGCCTATTGATTGATTTAGCCTGTTTCAATAGGATCATTTGCTCATATGGCTAGGAATCATCCAAAAAACTTGTAAGATTCCACATTCAGCATATGAGTTTAATATACTCTAAAGCAGTGGTTTCCAAACTTTGGGCCTGACCACCATAGTGGGCCCACAGTAGTGTCAGGAATCCCAATCTGGATTCAGATTGGCATGAGATTTAAGCAAAACACCTATTTGCTTTCCTAGAAAGTCATGGACACCAGCTAGAGAGATATTTGGGATAAAATAAGGGGGTTATTTGCTATTCTCCGAATGCAAAAATCCCCAAAAAATTTAGATTTTTTTTCAGTATAAAATCTGACTTTTAAAAAATCACAAAATTGTCAGAATTTATTATACACTGAGGATGGAAAAGTCAGAATCAGAAAATTCGGAAGTCAAAGGGAGAAGTCCCAATGATTTTTTGATGTGTGCTGAGCTACGTGCAATACCCCGAAGTTTTCGAACAAAAAACATAAGAAATCAGACTTTTAGGGTGAAAAATCCGAAACAATCATGAAAATCAGATTTTTTTTTCCCACAAAGCAAATTTTCGGGAAAATCGAATAATAAATACGTTGAAAAAACCCATAGGGATTATACCCCGAGGATGGAAAAGTCAGAATCAGAAAATTTGGAAGTCAAAGGGAGAAGTCCCAATGATTTTTTAATATGTGCTGAGTTTCGTGCAATACCCCAAAGTTTTCGGGCAAAAAACATAAGAAATCAGACTTTTAGGATGAAAAATCCGAAACAATCGTGAAAATCTGATTTTTTTTCCCCACAAAGCAAATTTGCGGGAAAATCTAAACCCATGCGGATTAGAACGGAGTGGCTGGAAATGTTTAGATAAATTCAGACTTTGATAAATAACCCCCTATATTTCTGTACAAAAGTCCTCTGCTGACTGTGTCTGTTCCTGGATTGAAATACTTCTGTATTCACTGCTGTTCTTTGTACCAGTGATGCTAAATATATTATCTTCAATCTGCTATAGACTACCTTTCTTTCTACTATGCTAGGAGTTATGATTCTGCTGATACTGAGAACTGTATTTTACCAAAGCTGAAAAGATCATCTAACATCATGTGCATACTGATAATCCATATACATATTAATATTATATTAACACAAGGACAGATGGCCATTCTCATTATGTAATAAAAGGTTTGTTTCATATCTAGAAACCCACTGCAACCTGTCAGCAGACATCATTTATTAATCTGTTATTTAAAACCTAAAACATCGGAATGGTTGCTATGGGTCACTAGAAATGGAAACATTTGCTCCCCAAATTTCCTATTTATAAATACCCACTCATAAATATTTACATCTTGGGGTTGTGTAAAATATAGGTCTAAAATATTGACTTTTCACTCTAAATAGTGACCAGTGGGAATCTTCAAACTGCACAGAGCACCTGTAAAAGTAATCTGAAAAGAAGAAAAATCAATAATATGGCATTGAATAATTTATTCTTACAAGTTTAAGAACTTCAGTGGAGATTTAATTAGAGCTCTAATTTAACAGGATACGTTCTTGTATTGAAGAATAAAAGATGATGGTGACATCAATACTGAGCAGCTTATTGTACAATAAGGAAAAATAAAGTTGTATTTAAGTTCAACAACATCACAGAGAAAGGACTATAGTTGCAAATGGGGAGTAGGCAATGTAGTTTATGTTGAGCCCCTGTCCAATGTTTTTTGTACAGGTTTGGGATCTGTTATCCGGACATTATCTATAATAATAAAACAGTACCATGTACTTGATCCCGACTAAGATATAATTAATCCTTATTGGAAGCAAATCCAGCATGTTGAGTTTATTTAGGGGGTTATTTACTACTAAACCTCAATTTGTTCTGGTCTGACTTTTTGGGGCAAAAACTAATTTTTTTGGTGGAAAAAAAACTCAAATTTTTTTTTTTCGAGATTAATTATACCTTGATGCTCCATAGAGCCAGAATCCGAAAAACCCCATCTAAAACCTGTTCAGGTAATGTAGAAGTTAATGGCAGATGTCAGACGATATCATTGTCTGAGCCGGGTTTAGCCTGATAATCAAAAAAATCGGGGGTTTTTAGGCAATAACCTGAAAAAATCAAGTGATTCGGGAGTATTCAGGAAGTCAAAAAATTTGTATGATTTGAGTTTTTGTTAAATTTTTTTGTTTTTTTCCCAACCCAACTTCTTCTAGATTTTTTATTGATAAAATAATATCATGGATGGGAGTTTGCTCGAGCTTGGTTTATTAAAAATATGAGCTAAGGGGGTAAATAACAAAATTCATGTTTAAATTTGCTAGTTATTTACTAAAACTCAAATTTATTGAACCAAGCTTGAGATCATGGATTTTTGGATTCGGACTTTCATTTTATGCACAAAAAAAACGCGACCTCTTGGTTTAGAAGAGGGTTGGCAGATATTATAAATGATATTTCATAGAGATATAATATAAAATGACACCATATATTGTCCCTGCATATATTTTCTCCTTTTTCTTTGCTGTGTGCACCTTTGATACAAGCCAATCCTGACACAATAAGAAGATGGGCCTTAATTCCCCTTGACATCTATGGTGAGTTTATACCTGACAGAAACAATACCAATTAGAAGAAAAAATATTGATTGACAGTCTAAATCATCTGCTTCCACTCTGAAAGATCAGACTGATTTACAATGACCATACTGCAGCAAGCAGGACTTTTTAGGAGACAAAATAGAAATGGTTTGCATGACAATGCAATATGCAGTTTTCCTAAATAAATGAAAATGTCTTCGAAATGAAGAAACCTGATGACCTGCATTTCATTTTAAAACTATTCACTGGTTTCTAATCCAACCCTATGAGGAGATGCAGCCTCAATTTTGTTCATTTTCACAATTTTATCAGATTCTGGAAAGAAAACCACGTCCTCGCAAGCACATTTCAGCATCTAGTAGCAGACAGTATTGTTTTACTAAAGCAAGTTGCTGCTGTCTGTCTTTTTAGTGCATTTCAGAGTTTTCATAACATTGGAAATGTAAGTCCTCACAGGCCTCTGGGGCTAGGCTTTCAAACAACTGACTGGTAATTACTGGAGACCTTTGAGGCAGAGCAAGAAATGGGAGGGGTGGGGGAAAGACTTCTGGTAGATTTTGTATGTGAGTTATGAGATGAAGCAGATTGCTATTTATTATTGCTTTAGGGAGGACGCACAACTATAATTTTCTTTATTTTAATTAAATGCATTGTGCTACTTTGCATCTGAGACCGTACTTGTGTTTTTTTCTTCTTCTTCTTCTTCTTGGAAATAAACTCTGACATTAGAAAACAAACAGCCATATAAATAGTTTTGTAGGCTCGGTATATATGAGCAATGTAATTCAAGCAGAAACCTATATGCTTACACTTCACATTTACTAGGTGGCATGCAGGTCGTTTATGAATCTACTTGTATCAGCTGTGACTCATTTGGTACAAATGGAAATCTCGGAAAACAATAGTTTGCTCAAGGGAGGGTGGAAGGTTGTTTATCAAATAGTTATTAGTAGAAACAAGCAGAGGTCTTTCAAATGAATGTATTTATTGCAACTGCAGCACTAGACCAACTGAGGGATGAAAGTATATTAAAAGCAGTTGAGTTTCTGAAGGAATGAATCCTATGTTAGTTAGGAAGGCCGTTAATATGTCATTGAGCCTTGTAATAAAGGAGTGAACTGTTACTAATAATTAATAATTATTATTAATACAAATATTACTACAAATATACAGGATCAATGATTAAAGCTTCTGATGAACTGTTAGTGAGCAATAACTTACACACACTCACAAGTAATAGTAGAATTAAATAGATTTACTTAGCTCAAGCCACTTCTGCATCAATGCAGCACAATCGGGAAGCTCTTTGGTTCATGACCCTCAGGTTCCTCATAATCAAGCAATGATCTAAATTCCTGGCATTCACTCATGGGTGCGAGAGGAAGCTACTAACCAAAAGTCAAGGCTTTCTTTTATAGTAAAGCTCTGAAGACACCTCTAACCCTGAATGCTGACCTGTGCAGTATTAGCTAAGGAGACCCCCAAACCCAAATGCTGACCTGTACAATGTTATTGTAGCAACAACAAGATCAGCAACAACTTTGTATCTCTTCAACCAGGTCTGTCTACTGTCTGTTTATTCATTCAAGGATTTTTTCTGGGCAACAATACTTTGTTTGCTATAGAACGTTTGCCCAGCATTATAAGTACACTAAGGACATTGGACTCAAATAACTATCCCAAAATCTGATAAGTTATACTTACTCAAATGTAAGGTTTAATTCAGTATAAATAAATTCTATCTATTGTAAATCATTATTAAGACTTTTATAAAATACACTGCGCTGCACACCTAATGATAGGTGCATGCAAAATTATGCAAAATCCAAGAGACTTGATATAGGAATATGATCCAGAAATGAAGGTTGCTCAACTTGTTGGGGTTTAATGAGGAACAGGAGATGTTTGCATGAAAATCAAAGGAGACATCAACTGTCCAACTGTGAATGAAAGCACATGGATGAAAGCAAATATGGAAATCATATACTAATAGGCTGTGAGGTTGTGAGTTGGTTTCCTTTACAGTTTAAAGCCAAAAAGCAATTCTTCAAACATCAGATAAAACTGTGTATTGTCATTGAAGTACACGCAGGGAGACGTTTGATGATGTATCTTTTATTTTAGCAATTACTTATGTTGGAGTGTATAAATGTGTGGGCTTGCATAACTCTTATCTTTGGCAATCCAAATCTACAAAACACATTTCATTTCAGTCTTTTAAGCTTTTCTTATAAGCTTTTCTTATTTCCCTAAACCAAGACACAGTTGAGATTGATGTCTACTAACCTTGTACAAATAGAGGCAGATGAAAATATGCATCTGGCACAGATGGCACACATGACACTCCATTCGTTGCAGTGAGGAACAGTCTGGTAATGACTAGGGAAAAACAACCAGTGTCAACTTTCTTGTGATTTGTGTTAGCAAGTCAAACAGCATGGAAAATGAACCTCTGGCTGGTGGAATCTTATGGGACAATCGAATGAAAGTCATACACAGAACAAAATATGCATAAATAGCAGCAAAATTTATGTTTCACAACGTAAAATTATTCATTAGACAGTTATGACCTATTTTTGTAGCATAAAAAACATTTTTTTAAAAAAGTATTATTGCGTAAAGTATGCATTAAAAGAGTATACAAAGTGATTTTTTTTAATACATGCAAAAAAATGTTTTAGATTTTTAATTTAGAATAATATAATTAAAGTGCCAATACTGGTAGATATATTTTTCTCCAACCCTAATTACGGCACTATTTAAAAATGCTCAAGGCCAAAGCACTATGCCTTACACTGTGAATGAATTCCCAGAAACATTAATGTTGCAATTACATGTGTTAATAATATTTGATGCCTAACAAAAAGATGTCAGAATGTGCAGTTTGAAACTTATATCCGCTCCCTTTTCAACTGTACATATGGTTGACTGTTGGTGGTCAACTATTTCACTTGTACGGCAGTAAACATGTACCTTATATGTACATATACGATGAATGAAAACAATTGAAAGTCATTATATACATGCTGTACCTAACCACTTTTGGTTAATGAGGTCTAAAACAGATAGGGAATTATTTACTAAAGCTTGATTGATCGAGTCTTTTGGGCAAAAACTAATTTTTAGAGGAAAGAAAACCTCAAATGTTTCAAATTTTTCATCTCAAAACTGTCGAGGTAATGTAGAAGTCAATGACATATTTTTTTACAATTTGAACATAGCGTGAATAAATCAAGCAATTCATGCAGTAAATCTGAAAACTGTTTACGATTCAAGTTGTCCCTCAATTTTATCGAGTCTTTTCCCGACCTGACTTTTTCAAGTTATTTTATTGATAAATAAGATAAAATCTTGGATTTTGGTCTTAGTAAATAACCCCCTCAGTCACCTTTGTGGGTGTTAGGGTCTCTGACTCTTGAACCCAATAACAATAGAAACTTCAAGTTTGGAAGAGGTAGATTAGAAAGATAAATAATTCATTAAACAAAAAAATAAGAAATGCCCAGTTTTAAAGTTTATTTTTGTATTGCTGCCTAAAAATGACTTTTACTTTTAATCTGAATTTCCTGTATCTGTGGTTGCTCAGTGGTTAGCACTGATTAATGTCCCCAAGTTTGATTCCAACATAGGCACTGTCAATGAGTTTAATGTTGTCTGCATAAGTTTCCTCTGAGTACAAGTAACCTTCCTCTAGTAAACATAGTAACATGGTAAGTTAGGTTTAAAAAAGACATCCATCATGTTCAACCTTTAAAGTCTATATATAACCTGCCTAACTACCAGTTGATCCAGAGGAAGGAAAAAGAACCATCTGAAGCTTCTCCAATTTGTCTCAGATGGGGGAAAATTCCTTCCTGACTCCAAGATGGCAATAAGGAAAGCCATCGAAACCTTTCTTAATGCTATCTAATATATGAGCCAGTATGACTTATTCAGGGAGAGATTTCCAAATCTTCACAGCCCTCATTGTAAAAAAACTCTTCCAATTATTTAGACAGAACCTCCTTTATTCTAATCGGAATGGGTGCCCTCTTGTCAGCTGGTAGGACCTACTGGTAAATAAAACATTAGAGAGGTTATTGTACGATCCCCTTACAGTATTTATACATAGTTATCATATCTCCTCTTAAGTGCCTCTTCTCCAGTGTGAACAACCCCAACAGGCAAGTCTTTCCTCATAGCTGAAATTCTCCATACCTTTTACCAGCTTAGTTGGCCTTCTATGGGCCCTCTCTATTCAATAATGTCCTGTTTGATCACTGGAGACCAAAACTGTACGGTATATTCTAAATGGGACCTTACCAGTGCTCTGTACAGTGGAAAAATACCCCCTCCTCCAAGGACTCCAAGCTCCGTCTCCATTATGGATTTGCTAGTGCAGTACCATTAAGGGTAAAAGTGGCTGAATATTTTTACATCCCAGGTGCATGACTTTACATTTATCAACATTGAATCTCATTTGCCACTGCCCAGATTGCCAGTTTGACAAGATCCTGTTGCAAGTGCCTCATCCTGGATGGAATTAATTGGGCTGATAGTTTTGTGTCATCTGCAAACACTGATACATTACTTACAATACCTTCCCCTAAGTCTAAAAAAGTTAAATAAAAGTGGACATAATACAGACCTGTGAGGGACCCCCACTGAGAACCTTACTCCAAGTAGAGAATGTACCATTTACAAACAACCCTCTGCACCCAATCCCATAGCCAGTTTCCTATTCTTGTGCAAACAACTTCATTAAGCCCAACAGACCTTAGTTTAGAAAGCAGTCGTTTGTGGGTCAAGAAATCAAACACTCATTTTCTCCCCCACTGTCTAGCATCTTACTCACCTCATCATAAAAAACAATCATATTTGTCTGACTTTGCCTATCCTTAATGTGTTTTGTACAAAAATAATTGCACTTAGTCTACCCTCTTCTATCCTATGGCCTCCTCCTGTGGCCTCCTCCCCATACATATTATGATTAGACTTCAGATTTTAGGTGTATTCTTTTTTTGTTGATTGTTTGCTACTGTTCTTCCTTTTTACTTACAAGCCTTTTTTTAAAAATACTGAAGAAATCTCTACATATGCAACTCAGTTTGCTTTTAAGTGTTTTTTTAACTGTTTGCCTAAGAATAGAGTCTTCTGATTAGTGTGATTGGCAGACCAGGGAAGGTCATGAATGATGTGAGGATGATCCTGTCGCTTTCCTGGCTGGAGTTGCTATAGTGTAAAAGAAAAAGAAGAGATAATCTATAAAGTATTCATTTAGAAAACCATTTTGATGAGAAGACCTGCAATGAATTAAATTAATTAGTGATGCTTTAAAGCGTAAATTGATTCTTATGACTCAAATCTATGCCCTGATTTTCTTGTTACTTAGTTTGTGGTAAAATTTGCATGTATTTAATAAGGGTAAATAATTTCTTTACTGTTCCACACCTTCAGCATAATAATTCTATGAACTATTTCCATAACCTTTTATACAGTAATAATTTCTATTGTGCTTTAAATCAAAATGTTTTTCCTTTTATTAATACTTTGTAAAATAATAAAAAATTTGATATGAACTCCATTAATTCACCTGGATCATTATCAAGAAACAACAATATGCACCAACTAAACCATTTCTCATTAATTCTCTACATCATAATCGATGGATACAGTGATGACATACAGAACATTCTGGGGCAGATTTATCAGTATGTGAGTTAAGAGCTTAATAAATAAAAACTCACCCACATTCTATTAATTTCTATGGGATTTTTAGAACCATATTTATCAAATGATGAGGTCTAACTTTCACCCATTGATATATACAATTCTAAAAATCTCATAGGAATGAACAGAATGTTGGTGAGTTTTTATTTATTAAGCTCTTAACTCTGCCTCTAGGTGTTTAATAACTATAGAGATATTTTCATTGCACATTTGGCACAATTCAGGTATTAGGTCTGTTAACCGAAAACCTGTTATCCAGAAAGTTCTGAATTATGAGAAGACCCGTCTCCCATAGGGGCAAATTCACTAAGGTGCGAAGCGCCGAACGCTAGCGTTAATTCGCTAGCGTTTGGCATTTTCGCTACTGCGCAAATTCACTAACGAACGCTGGCGTAGTTTCGCTAGTGTTACTTCGCAACCTTACGCCAGGCGAATCTTAGCTAGCGACGAAACTACGCAAATTCACTAACTTCCGCAGTGTACTGAACGCTACCTTTTACGCTAGACTTCCTTCGCCACCTCAGACCTGGCAAAGCGCAATAGAGTAGATAGGGATTGTTTAAAAAAAAGTCAATTTTTTTTCTAAGTCCCAAAAAATGCTGGCGTGTTTTCTACATGATGGCTGATAGGCTGAAAAAGATCGAAATTTTTTTGGGGCTCCCCTTCCTCCCCCCTACATTTCCTGACTCATGGCAACTTACCTAGACAGTGGGCACATGTGTAGGGCAAAAGAAAATTTTTATTTGCTGATTTGAAGGTTTTCTAGGCATTTGTAGTGCAGATACGTGTTCCTCCATTGAAATTTGAATTTTGCGCCGTATGCAAATTAGCCTTCGCTAGCGCAACTTAGCTTTATATAGCGAATCAACGCTAGCGCAACTTCGCAACCTTACGCTACCCCTGTGCGCAACTTCGGATTTTAGTGAATTTGCGGAGCCCTGGCAAAACTACGCCTGGCGAAGTGTGGCGAAGTGCGGCGAAGTTGCGCCTGGCGCAACTTCGCATCTTAGTGAATTTGCCCCATAGACTCCATTAAAATCAAACAGCTCACATTTTTAAAAATGATTTCCTTTTTCTCTGTAATAATTATACAGTACCTTGTACTTGATCCCAAATAAGATATAAGTAATAGGGATGGACAAAATATTTTGCAGAGAAAAAAAAAAAACATCCATAGACTCTAATGCATAGTAAAAAAATGTTGCATGGTTTGAAAAAAATCAATTCCCCCTTTGACTTTTGGATCACTTTTTTATACTTAATTGGATTTGTTCCACATTTTTATTCATGTGTGCTTTTTATATTTGTATCTTTTAATACATAAGTAGACATGCAATCCTTTTTTAAAATTTGAGTTTAGTTATGGTTGAAAAAAGTTCTAACACAAATTAGAATTTTCATAAATAGGCCTCATAAACTCATTGATTTATAGAGAGACAGATAGACAAATGGACAAATATTTGCAGTGTAGAGAGATGTAATTTAGAGAGATACCCTTAATAATTAGCCATGAGTGATTTCCAAACATAAAGTAGCTGCATACTAATCAGATGACAGAAATGACAGATCTTAAAATATAAATCCCCTTGTTTTTTGCTGCTTCATCTTTTATTTGATATGGGGTCACAGAAGGTGTCTAACTACAGCTGGCTGCTTGCATTTTAATTATACAAAATAATATTGTTCCAACCCATGTGGTGCTGATTAGAAGTGGTGACACAGCATCTTCCTGTCTGGCTATTTTCCATTTATGAAAATAAGTTACTAAATGAAAAATGTGAGAGCTCATTATGCAAGAACTGTTAATTTTCTGGACTTAACATAACATCCTTGAAGAGTTATTGTTATGCAATTCTTATTTTAACTGAAGTTAATTAGGACCAGAAAATTGCTCCATGTTTATAATTGCATCCAAACCTCTGGGCATGCTGTGCTAATCCTGTACTGATGCATGTGTGGTGGGAAAAACAAGGGATGTTCAGTCAATGTACTGTATTAGTAGCAACTTGAACATTACCTGTGGGAGATAATGTTCTTTTACCTGATACATTCATACTAATTTGCTATCGTTATTGTTTTATTGTTTACAGGAGACAATTTTTAGTGAGCTGTAGTAACACACATTCAGTAGTAAAAGGGGTTCTTTAAAGTTTGGAATAAAGCAAATTTGCTAAATTTAAATAGAATACTTTATGTCCCTAATCAGGCAAACTTGTACCCACCCTGTTGTCAGAAAGGATGTACATTATTGAGTGAAGTTGAAAAAAAAGTTGAGATGGTAAAACCCAGCTTGACTGGATGTATTTTGCCTACAAACTACTACTTTCTTATGAGAATGGGACATTGAGTCGAGCAGGACAATGTATTAATGTTCAAAATCAACGTTTTTTTTAAAACTCAGGGAGAAAAAAAAGTTGAATCCCAATATTTTTTTATAACATCACAAAAACCTTGTTAATGCCACATTCCTCCAGATGCCAGCTCTTATTTTAGTCTTACATTCTTTAAACCATTTTGAGGCACAACTATCACGATAGGCAGCCCTTCCTTTGCATTAACTTGATCTGGGGTTGTATACCAAACAACAATTTAGAACTCGCTGTCCTTTTTAGTGATGAGCAAATTTCTCTGACACTCATTGATTTGCAGCGAAATTCAGCGTGAAAAAAATGCTTTTTTTGGAGTGAGAAAAACCACCCATTGACAATGCATTTGGGTGACAAAAAACTTGATAAAAAAACTCCCATTGACGTATAGAGAGCAATAATGTTGCCCCTAGTTTATAATATATATTTTGTTACAAAAAAGTCACAAGACACAAAAATTGCAGAGACGAAAAAGTTGTCCATGGACTCTAGTATATTTTGCTACAAAAATATCACAGCGATAAAAAAGTCACCCATACACTTTAATATGACATTTTTGAAAAAAAAAATAGATTTCTTACAGACCTATACCGCGATGCAGCAAAAAGCTTGAAATATTTGAGCAATTCGGGTTGACACTCGATTTTGTTGAAAGTTTTCCGCAATCCGATTAAATTGAGTTTATTTTATTAATAAATAAGCTAAAACTAGGAATGAGAATTTGTCATTTTTTTTAATAAAATGTGATATAATTTGGACGTTAGTAAATAACCCCCTAGTCTAAAGAATATGGGGTTTATTTTATGTTTCATATATTAATATCAATGTAACAATTTACAGGATATTTGTTTTGTTGATGTTATTTTGATTTCTCAAAAATTAAATTTTCTTGTTTCCAAAAAAGCTTGAAAATGTCAAATGTGTACTTTGTTATTAAAAAAGCATATATTTCAAAAGTGTGTTTGTATAAAAACAATTTAATTTTATTTCATCATCATTATCAATGCCAAATTCAAAAACTTAAATTGCAAAACTCCTTGAATTTTACAAATACAACTCCCACTGACTTCTATGTGAACTTGCCAGTTATTAGAATGCACATTTTTATATTCAAGTTCTTTCGTTTTTTGTTCTTAATAACTTTAGCGTTTACAGAACTTGAACTGTTGAGAGAAAAACCCGTCAAATTCCAGTAAAAAATTGAATGTTGATAAATGGCCCCCTAATTCTGAAATATAAGGTTTAAATACATCCAGCTATATCCATTTTTAAAAACAAATCTGAGTAATTCTATAATTTTACCATTAATAATTTACAGACATAAAACATGCTGCATGTGAAAATGTGAAACAATTAGCAAGGGTATAATATAAAAATACAGTTTGCTCAATTTGGCAAAAATAATTTACTAATGTACAGTATCCTGTATGATTGCTGTATGATTGCTTCCTATTCATATAAAACCCATCTCCTGAATCACTAACAAAATATTGTGACAACTAAATAGCAGTAAAATATGTACAAATTGTTCTACACATTCACTTCTATTTATCTGAAAGAGATTATAAGAGACTAAGCATTATGCTTTATTAATATATAAGGAAATAAAAGATTGGTTAAATGGAAATATAGTTATGTTACCGGCAGGAATTATCTTCCACTTACTTTGCTTTACTAGACAATAATTTGTTCCTAATAAGGAATAATGTGCCATTTTTGCATACAGGCACCTGGCAATTTGATTTGTTGACATGCAAATACTTCTATCAGTTCTAATAAAGGCAGAGCAATAATGAAGGAATTATCCAATACCAATTGTATGTACTTTTAGAAAAATATTTGTTTCATGAGGGGTGCTGAGGGGTAGTTTCTCATTTTAAGGCTTATTTCACAGCTGAAATGATAAATGGCCACAAACGTTGTGTACTGACACCAATTATTTAAGTGTCATACAGCAGGTGAGAAATGCACACCCTAATAAATAAATGAGGTGCTAATATCATGAACGTATAAATAGGGATTGCACACTCCAAAATAAAAACAGAAAAACCTTAATTAAATGGCTGCATCAAATAAAATGTCAAACGCATTTCAACAAGTTAAGGTATTCATTGGGGGAAAAATCTAGAGATAAAGAGGCAGCTTTTTTTTATATACTTTTGCCCGTGATGACAATCTTAACTGGTTGAAATGCGTTGGGTGAATTTGACATCACTCTACGTCACTGTTGTCTACTATACTCCTAAGCCTGCACCCCTCACCCCCTGATCTATGCCCTTTATATACAGTGCATACCTCCCAACTGTCCCTTTTTCGGAGGGACAGTCCCTCTTTTGACAGCTCAACCCGCAGTCCCTCATTTGTACTGGAAAGTCCCTCTTTTCTCTGCACTAAACAGCCAGAAAAAGAAACAAAGTTTCTCACTTAATTGGCTTTTAGCAGAGAGCCCAGAACAGCTAACAGTTGCAAATAAGATACTTTGTAACAATTTTGAGACATAAAAACACAGTTTAGATAAGGAGAAATATTTTCAAACTTTCATAACCTGCCAAATTTTAGTAAAACAAACATGGTAATTAGGGGGTGTGGCCACAGAAAGAGGTGTGGCCAAAAAATTGCTGCGCTATGTGCGGGAAAATTTTTTTTGTCCCTCTTTTTACTTCCAAAATGTTGGGAGGTATGACAGTGACCAAGGGTTAAGATAATTTGATGAGGTTTACAATGTGGCCAGAGCAAGGTCCTTGTGGACTAAGAATACCACATGATCTATTTGCACTTCCTCCCTGTTTAAAGTCAATTAAATGGAAGATAACATTTCTAAGTATGTATTTCTACTCAAAGTAGTCATTGTTAGCAATTGCCTGTGTTTGTGTATTTTATTTAAATAAGACAAATGTTTCCTGTTTGTCTTTTGTTGTCCTTCTCCTACAAGTAGCCTTCTAGAGTTCACTTGAGAATGATTTCTCAATATTATGCACTTGCCTGGAGGATCATTTGAGTGTAGAGTAGCAGCTTAAGTGGATAGTTATTATCTTAAAAGCTATTCATGTAAACAATATGGGACTAAATAGGGCACTATAAAAGCAATCTATTAAAAAAAAAATTCTATATTACTATGCAATGATATGTGATATTGTATTAATTGCCTTATAAAGAATATCCTATGTGAAAGGGAAACTCAGGCCAACAACTGTCAGATGGTATTGTATGATTAATATTTCCATTAGTTGTATAGTCTTTCTCCAGTATGTTCTTTCAAATTGTTGTGTATTGGACATAAGTGCATTATAACCTCAAATTTCTAGTTGTGGTAATAAAATAATTTTTTAAACAAATGATCTGATATGACACAGGATCTTGATAATTACATGCAAATAGCAGAAGAGTTGAGCAGCAGCAGCAGTCTCTAGTGGGTTAACTGTATATATATAAGTCTTATAAGTTTGGGTTGGACACACTCTTAACATAACATAAACACAACATCCCTGTGAAAATGCATGAACATATTTTCACTCTTAAGCGAATATAATATTTAGTATGCCTGCATTGAAAGTAAACAGATTAGCCTTTACATGGGTAGTATATTCAGTATTTCTATGTAAAGGGTTGTGAAAAATTGTGAAATGGGAAATGATGGAAATATTTAGCTTGGGTTTAAGATGGAAGACACCAGACCTCACATCCATAAAAAGGAAAGAGTGGAGGGGGAAATCATCAACTGTATGCATTTTTTAAGCATATTTTAACTTTCTCCTACAGGCTCTGAACAGAGGTCAGAGAGGCTTAGAACGTACCTAATTACTGAATTTTGATAATTTACAAATTTAAAGATTAACATATTTATCCAAGGTATATGTAGAAATAATTAATCAAAATGTTTTGCATAATTGTAATAATACACCTGTTTTCATAAGCAGTTCAAATAAGGACACATTTACTAATCTCATGAGATAAAGACTTGGAGGCCAATTTATCATTTAAAAACAAGAAAACTGGAAAAGTGAGCTTATTTATTAAAAAACTTAAGAAAAACTCAAGCATGTAAAAACATGGAAAAAAACACCTTGAACACAGTGAAATCACATTGTACCCATCATTTTCAATAACGCTACCAAATTTCCAATTAGGCTTGAAAACTCATATTGTACATTTTGAAAGTTTATTCATTGCCTTTTTGATACTACACATTTCATTGACTGTATTATGTTATTCATAATATTCTGACACTGTCTAATACTACTTATATTGAATTTATACCCACTGACATGTGTGACATGTGTATTATGATCTTGGTTGTTAACATTGTTTTATGCTAATCTGGTGGTTTATTCTTATACATGCCAATAAAAACTATTGATAAATTAAATCAAAACTCAAAGACCTTGAATTTTTCTTACACAAATCCCATTGGCTCCTATATAAACTTGCCAGCTTTTAGATGCTATATTAGATTTACGTTTTCAAGGTTTTTGCACTTACTAAATATTTAAAATTAGTTTTTGATCCCAGAATTTGAATTTGCAAGTTTTTCCACAAAAAGACAAACCAAGTTGAATTAAAATGTTAATAAATCTGTTACTAGGTGCACTGTCTTTTCTACTCACTCATTGAGCTTTAAGATGAGAATATGCTGCTTTGGGCAATTGTGAAAGCTTTGGCCAATTGTGAAAGCTTAGCCAAGTTCTAAGCTTGGGTGCCATTTAGTCGGTGTCAGACATTAACATATGTGTAAACAGTTAAAATGTGTCTCATGGACTACTGGTATGGGAACTGTTATTTAGAATGCCTGGGGTTTTCTGGATAACAGATCCTTCTCTAATTTCATCTTCATACCTGAAGTCTACTAGAAAATCAACCCAATAGGCTGATTTTGCTTCCAATAAGGATTAGTTATATTTTAGTTGGGATCGAGTACAAGCTATTGTTTTATTATTACACAGAAAAAGGAAATACTTTTTTAAAAATTTGCATTATTTGGATAAAATGGAGTCTATGAGAGACGGCCTTTTCATAATTCGGCGCTTTCTGCATAATGTGTTTCCCACACCTTTATAAGGAATCTTTAAATCAAGATTGGTATAATATAACATGATGATATACTGTAAATTCAGCCCAAAGCATCCTCTCCGGATATCCATCATAGATACATGACCTTTATGACATTCACTTAGCTATAAGAATGGTAAAGCACCCACTTGTAAAATCTGTGCTCAGTCAGATGTAGTATTCCATGTCATTATGCCTCTGCCCTCACGTACTGTATGTGCTAAAACCTTTAATGAGCCCAACTGAGTAAACAGAACCTTAACTGAAACTATTAAATTAGAGGTGAGCAGATTGCTCTGGTTCAAATTCAACGGAAGGGAATTGATTTGAAATTCAAATTAGCTGCTCACCTCTGCTTGACAATCAAAACGACTTCACAGTTTTAGCTCACCTTTGAGAATGAATTTGAACGTTCGAAATATGTTATATACTGTATTATATAGTATATACTGATATAAGTGTTGCACTTAGTAACACATCTCTGTGAAGGTACAAAGTCTTCAGACTCTCACCTTACCATTCTGCTCTGCATCATGAAGAGAAACTGCCAAGGAAATTGCAAAACCTTAGCTTCCATTGTATAATGGATACAAAGCAAAGTTGTAAGGTGTTAGGCCAATAAGAGGGTCCATATAGCTTCTCGTACAGTATTTTAATTATGCTTACATTAAAGGAAAGGTGTTTTTACTTGGGGTGCCAAAAGTTAGGCACCCACAGGTGATTGTATCTACTTACCTGACACCCCAGGCCAGTGCTCCTATCAGGAGAAAACTGCAACTGTCCAGGGGTTCTTCCAGCGAGCAACACAGAACAATCACCTTCCTGCTTCTTCATTCTTCAAATTTCATGTGCGGCCACAAGAAGAAAGAAGAAGCTGGAAGACTATTGCTCCATGGTGCTCTCTGGAATAACCCCAGGCCAGTGCAGTTTTCTGCTGATAGGAGCACCGGCCGGGGGTGTTAGGTAAGTAAATAGAATCACTTAGGCGTGCCTAACTTTTGGCCTTTTCTTCTCTTTTAAGCATTTTAGGAAAATTCTTTAGAGATTTATCAGTAAATAAAAATTTTTACAACAGTTTTGTGGAGATGTTGAAAAACATCATCTATATTTTTGAGTGAAATAATATTCACCTTATCAATATACAGTAAACCTGTTACTGTCTCTTAGAATAAGCGTTAGGGTGTTTTGTTTTTTTTTTGCACAGGTGCTGGGATGCAGCTGCCGCCACAAGAAGTTTATTTTCTGCATTTACAGTATGTTTTGAGCAAGTGATCTCCAGACCACACTGAGGTGTAATGAGCAGAAAATTGCATCAGCTCTGTTTTATTGAAGGGTAGTCACACACTGAAACATTTCATTGACTCTGTATCACTCTCAGTTATGCTTTTTTGCACTTGTTATTATTTCATATTTTTTTTTAGTATGAGGCAGCGTAAATATGTTTCTGTTGGTGGTAGGGGAATCCTAACAGAAAAGGGTATCAAAAGTCTCAATACAACATAATTTGTGCTGATTTTGTTACTATACAGTACCTCAAAACAAAAAAAAATTCAATATATATTCAGTATTTTTATTTTACAATTTTAATTTAGAAGGGAAGGCAGTGCTTATACCTACTGACTGGAGTGAGGGTCTGTTGGAAATAAGAAGCCATTTTTTTTTTTTGCAACAGTCAGGCCAATGGTCCAACACTCCATGTATCTTCCTACACATTTCCCATTGGCTCCTGCTCTGGTCCTTAGTCAGTATAGCTATGGACCCTTCAAAATAAATAAATTAGACTGGTTTTAAATTAAAATCCACTGTACAAAGCAATGACATTAGAAAACATTTTCAACTGTGTAATGTGTAGTGATCCGCAACCAATGGCTCACGAATAACATGTTGCTCACCAACTCCTTGTATATTGCTCCCAGAGGCCTTAAAGCAGATATTTATTTTTGAATTCCAAGCTTGGAGGCAAGTTTTGGTTGCATAAAAACCAGGTGTACTGCCAAACAGAGTCTCCTATAGGCTGTCTGCCCACATAGAGGTTACCAAATAGTCAATCACAGCCCTTATTTGGCACCCCAGGGACTTTTTCAAGCTTGTGTTGTTGCCCAATTCTTTTTATATTAAATGTGGGGACACCGGAATTAGGATCTTCATGCTATACTTTTGGACATCTGAGTAACTGAAGGAGTTGTTGCTATGGTTATATCTCCTATGCTATGTACCAAATGTCACAAGGTCTAAGCTACCACTGAAAATTAAAAAAAGACAGATCTGAAAAAAAGACAGAACTGAGATATAAACAGTGATAAAAAAGCCACAGTATTCAAAATCCCTTTTAATTACTAGAGGTCTATGAAACTCTTGGTCCCTAACACCTAGTGGCTGATTCAAGATGAAAAGAGAGGACAATATTTGCACACTTTGGTAAATAAACCCCAAGAACTTTATGAGCTGATATGGAGACTTATCAAGTACAGACAGACAAAGAAAGACTAGTTCTTTGTATCAAAGTGGAATTTGCAAATAACAAATTTCTTTATAGATATTAAGGATAGCTCTGCAACACAGCAAGACAGATGTTTATCTCTCCATAAATAACCCAACACATTTTATAAGCCAGCAAGACAATTCTTTATTCTTTCATATTCATATATAACTCAATAGAAACCTCAGAAGAAACTATAAAAGGACAAGTAATAAGAATACTGTGTAGACATAAATATATTACATGATGTGCCTATTTATACAGATGGAAAAAACTCAAATGACCCCACGAGACAAAACTTAGCAATATTATAATTTAGCTTGGAAAATGCTTCCTTTAAATTGTTCTACATTAAGGGGGTTATTTACTTAACTGTGGTCTGACTTTTTGAGGCAAAACTCAAATTATTAGTTTTTTTTAAACTCAAATGTTTTAAAATGTATTAAAGCCTGATGCAGCAAAATAGCCAAAATCCACCATCTCTGACTTGCTGAGGTTGTGTATAAGTCAATGGCAGAGGTCCCTATCCTATTTTGAAGTTTCTGTCGTCTGCTCTGGAATTATCCCAAAAATCCGACCATTTCCAACTATTTGGACAAAAATCCCAAAAATGTATCTTACCCGAACCGATTAAATTAAGCTTTTTCAATAATAAATAAGGTTAAATCGGTTATGGGAGTTTGGTTGTGGTTTTTGTATTTAAATGAGATAAATTCTAATTTTAGTTAATAACCCTTCATTAATGTTTATGAAGCAGTATATTGCACTTGAATACAGTACCTTGAGACATTACTACAGTTCTACTGAAATATAATAAATTAACTGTACAGCACCCCCTGACTTATGGATGCAACAAGGTAAATTATGGTTATTTGGAAATATGTATTTACATGTAGCCATATCATTATATACAGTCATACTGCAAAATAAAATAGTTTTGTTTTGATGTATTCAGCAACATTTCAATTTTAATGCAGTAAAGTTGTCTTTTTATTTATAAAAATACTGCAGTTTAACTTATAAAATCATTATATTTGCCAAAAATATATATATATATACAGTATATATATATATATATATATATATATATATATATATATATATATATATATATATATATATATATATATATATATATATATATATATATATATATATAATTCACTGTCACTGTATAATCTTTGGTTCCCTCAAAATGCTATATTGTTCATTAAGTTGTCTAATGGGTGATTCATTCTAGTTAAGTTCCGTACATTTCATCCAAAATACCATTGTTATATAACCATCTTTAACTGTTATATAACAATAATAAATTACAGAGTAATATTTGATCATACTGTAGAATTATAAAGAAAGTCAAAGCTCAAAATTGCCCATTTATAGGCAGATGCCATCCTGTTTCCCCATTTACAGTTTTTATATTCCGTTTTGTTTGCTCTAAATTAATTTAAAAAATTCGAATTTTAGAAACACAAATTCAAATTTGTGAGTTTTAGTGCTAAAAAAACACATTGCAGAATAAAGTGGCCCCTTGATGTAGGGATCACACACTTTGTTAACCTACTGAAGATGTAATGAAACATAACTAAGGATTAAAAGTGAATTCACTAAAACGTATGTGCAATGAATATCCATTGAATTGCATAGTCTTTAAAATGTTTAAGGGGCAGATTTATTAAGGTTGAAATGGTAAATTCAAATTTTCTTTGGGTCAAAATTCAAAATTAAAAGCACCAACTTGAATCTGAATTCAAATCTAAGATTTATTATCCTGGAAACAGTTCTGATTTGAATATTCGCCAACAAATACCTGCCGAGTTCATGTACAAGTTAATGGCAGAGGTCCGTTCAACCATTTGAAGATGTTAATTGCCTTCCTGACATTCGAGCAAAACTCGATTCAAATTCTATTTGAATTTTTGGATCTTTCTTATTCCACGGAATGTTAGACGTTCGAGATTTTTCTTAAATAAACTCCCCTTTGAGTTGGGAGTACATTCGAATTTATTAGAGTAAAAAAATTCACATAACTTCAAAATTTGACCTTTGATAAATCTGCCCCATGAAAGCCACTAATACAAAATTTCACCAGATAAAAATGGTTAAGATCCTATAGAAGTCAGTGGGAGCTGCGCTGATCCTATTGGATAATTTTAAATCAACTCGAGATTTATCATGTTGTTAAATGCATTAAATTGTCAATTTAGAAAACAGAAACAACAGGGGAAAAAATAAGGCACATCATATCATAATCACTTTTTCCAAAATTTACTTTTTAATTGACTATCGCTTCTCTCTTAGCTTGGTAATTATTGAAAGAGGGTTGCAACACATGTATCATTCTAGCTTGTTAAGTATAATTATTCCGATTTCGAAAGCCACTTTAATATGAGAGTCCAGTGGTAAAAATTCATAATTTCGGATCTTATGATAATGCCTAAAACAAAGTGCTTTACCATATGCACAGTATGCATACTAATTAGCCTTAATAGCATTATAGTGCATTTATAGCACATTCAGTATAAGTCATGCATAATAAATGGTTTGATTTGTGCATAATTTAGTCTCAGCTTTTTTTAATGATGAACAAACAGAATATTTTTTCTAAAAATAGTTTATTTTTTTGTTATTATTTTTTTTAACTTTTTACACTTGCTGATGTAACAAGATATGCCCTGGCTGTTTCTTACTCAGGGCCTGTATATTCCATGGCAAACTCTTCTGTAAATGAAAGCTGATCACTACGCTGATGCTTTCTGAGATATTGAATATTCCAGGTGTGTTGTTGCTAAGTAACACAGCCGCACAACTTCTAAGTGTAATAAACCTAAAATTAACAAGACATTGTGTTCTTGTGAAAACCAGGACACCAATGAACTGAATAGAAGCACTGCATTTTTCCCCTGCTACGTTATTCAATCTATTATACACTGCTGATGGAAAACAGTATTCAAATGATTGAATAGATTAGCATAGCACAGATTTATTAATCTACTCAAACGCAACAATTAAATACATGTTGTGCCTTAGAGACAAACTTTGACCTAGATCACTCCACTTATTGGAAAGTTTCTAAATTCTACAATCCATATGATGCAGCAACCTCCCTGGAGACCGTGTGAACATGGAGCTGACGTGTGCAGTATATTAAAAAAATAAGTGTATTATGAGAAAAGGTTGTGAAAAAGGTTAGTGATATACTATAGGAAGATGCCACTTGTTGAACTGGGAAAACATTGATTATAGGAATAGAGTATAATAAAAGATGAAAGAATATATAAAGATACAGTACATATCATCTTTCTGTACTTCTGAACTGATGTTACCTTTATAGAATTTAGGACAGATCCAATTTTAGGGGTTCTCTAATTTTTAAGGGTTCACTCATAAAACACTTGTGATCTCACGATTCAGTTGACTTTACAATGAAACATAAAAAATCTCCAATAAATGTATGTTGAAAATACAGTTCCTTTTGGCATAGGTACAAACTGCTCACGAGTTGGTTCAAGCACACCTCACATTTAGGGGCCAATTCACCAAGCTCAAGTGAAGGATTCGAAGTAAAAAAATTTCGAATTTCGAAGTGTTTTTTGGGCTACTTCGACCATCGAATGGGCTACTTCGACCTTCGACTACGACTTTGAATCTAAGGATATGAACTAAAAATCTTTTGACTATTCGACCATTCGATAGTCAAAGTACTGTCTCTTTAAGAAAAAACTTTGACCCCCTAGTTCACCACCTAAAAGCTACCGAACCCAATGTTAGCCTATGGGGAAGGTCCCCATAGGCTTGGTTAAGTTTTTTTGGTCGAAGGATAATCCTTCGATCGTTGGATTAAAATCCTTCGAAGCGTTCGATCAATGGATTATTCCTTCGATCGTTCGATCGAACTATTTGATATTCGAAGTCGAAGAATTTTCATTCCCCAGTCGAATATCGAGGGTTAATTAACCCTCAATATTCGACCCTTGATGCATCGGCCCCTTAATCACCAAGTGATGTTTTGCGATTGTGTAAAATTCTGTATTTGCACGACCAGGAATGTTGTCTGTAATAGTAATCCTTTTATTAATTACAAACAATGTAACATTGCTTTGCTGTAAGAATTTGTAGAAACAAAAGGGTTGAGTTGCAGAAGCTAGTAGTGATGAGTGAATCTGTCCTGGTTCACTTTGCCGAAAAATCTGCGAAACAAAATAGTCAAAATAATTATGACATGTGACAATTTTTACGCGAGTGACAATTTTTATACATGCGACTCTTTTGTCCAAATGCATTAAAGTCAATGGGGTCCGATTAATTTTGATGCGCAACATTTTTTTTTGTGGCAGCAAATTTTTCCAAAGCGAATTTTCATGGTAGTTGCGCGAAAAAAATTGCAGTCAGCGAAGTGTGGAAATTCACTGCTTAATTTAAAGTATGTATATATATATATATATTTAGTAAATGTTTTTCTATAATGCGACACTCCCTTTTCTGGGTTTATGATGTTTAAGTCTCACAAAGCTTCAATTTACTTACAATAATCATTACAATTTGAAATATCTGTATGTGCGGTTTCTGTATAATAATTTGGGAATGTGGCAGTCGCCCACAGCTAGCAATAAACAGGAGTTCTGCTCCTAATTACCTGTTCATTCTTCTGAAATTATTGCTCTCAAGTTTTTTTCCCCTGTTAATAGCAAATATGCCGGAGTTGTCAGTGATCATTTTAATTAGCTGGGTCTTATGAAATATATTTTCCAGAAGCTATTCTGCAATCAGTAACTAGACAATCAGAGTGAAGATATATATATATATATACCATAGTGATGATATAGGTAAGGATACATTAGGATAAATGTACCCCTACATGCAAAGAACCCCCCCACACACACGCACACACATACTATTTATATACCCTGTGAACTTTTACAAACACTCAATTAGATTAGGCTATTCATGTAACATTATTTCACACCCGAAAATAGACACTTGTTCAAGAACCACAACAAAAGACTTAAAGAAGGCCTGTAGAGACAGAATAGAAGAATTATACTGGAATATAATATTATAAGAAAATGTATGTATATTTTTATTTATATAGCATTCTTATGTGCACAGCACTACACAATAGAACAATAAATTAATATAACAAATAAACACAAATAAATAACTACAATAATAAATACAAATAAACATACTAAATACATAATAAACATAATAAATACAAATAAACAACTCAGATCACGGATATCTAGTCTGTCTACATTTGGAACACCATAGGGCAGCTGGTGGCAGCCAAAAATGGTCGAATGTGGTGAAGAGGTTGGTGATGTGGTGATGTGGTGTCATGTATGGCAAACCCATACCTCAGGGGAGTGACTGGATTCCTGTCTAAGCATGCTCCTCTGCCTATCACAGCCACCTTTGGTGTTGGGCATGGCCCAGGACTTTCCACACAAGAATCCAGTACTCTCACAGGGGCAGACAAGGGAACCAAACGTATACACTGGGGAAGGAGCCGGTAAAGAGGGAGCTGGCTGCAGTCAGGCAGGCTGGGTCATAACCAGATAACAGGAGCAGAATCGTGAGTCAAACTCAAAGTCAGGAACAAGCCGGGTCAGAACCAGGAAGTCACACAAGGAGCAGATATCAGGAGTCAGCAAAGCAGCATTCAGAGAAGCTAGGAGCAACCAAACCTGACCTATAACAGGTGGTGAGTCAGTGCATAGCAAGGGATTATATTTTATTATATAGGACTATTGACTGGCTATATAATCCCTATGTCCAGACTAACAGCAGGCGAATCAAGACATGCCTACTTGCAAATACAGGGATACCAATAGCAGTGAACTTGGACCTTAGCTGTCTGCTCAAATAGAGTAAAGTTAATGCAGACTGCATGAAAACACCCAGTCACTTAAGAAATGGTCTCTTTGAGGTCAAGAGGCTTTCCCATATAGACAGAGGGATTCTTGGTGGGAAATAATCCTCATCTGATATAACTCCTGGATTTTGGGGTGTAAAACAACCTTTCAGCCTCCCTTTTCTCCACTCATATAGCCAGATGATCAAGGGAAGCATTCAGATTCATGGGATAGTTGGGAGCATTCACACTCCATTTATTTTGCTCAAGCACTTCCCCTCTATGTATTTTTGCTAATGTTTACAAGTCTCAGCTGCCTTTCTGACCCTTCATTGTGGCCTCACTAAGTGAGGGGAATACCCCCTGCTATTCTTCTGATGGGGTGGGGATAGAACAGGGAGCACATAGTTTCAGGCAGGTGTGGGGAGTGAGTCTGGACCAGCCCACTGAGTTTTTTCACTAAGTTTTTTACTGGTATCCCAGTCCAGTCTGACCCTGCGGCCGTTTCCAGTTTTTTTCCTGGTTTTCCGCCGGCCCAGTCTGCCCCTGTGCACATCCATGAAATTCTGACTTCATTCTCTACCTAGTTCTCTACTTAGTTCTGAATTGCTATCTGAATACACAGTGGAACAATAATGTAAAAACACATCTTGCAAGTGCAGAGCACCTTGACTTTTATGGCATTGCAGTATATGCTTGCAAATAAAGAAGTAATCTTCTCAAAGTTCTTAAGGTCCTGGTATCTTCAAGTCCTGGTACTGTTTATACCCTAGAGAGGCATCACAGAATCCTGCCTGGGTGTAATGCATTTGAAAATAATTGTAATTATGTATGTGCTTAGTGTGAGTGAAGGAAAATAATGCCTTTTTCCTATGCACTGGTTAAAACTGGATTACGTTTTTATTGTGCTGTGATTGAATACAGGTTAAATGATAACAAAATGTGTACACTAACATATATTATTATAATACAGAGGATATGACATTGATTGGTTTTAACAATAGAAAATGGGAAAATGATTAGAAATGTGTAATAATGCAGAAGAGTGGAGTCAACTAAATCAGGCAGAAAGTGTTACATTAATTCCTTATGATTAGATTTGTAATTTCCCCTCTCAAGTTCCAATTCTTTTCAGGCCCAAATGACACCTTTTTTGTTTTGACGACGGCACAGCTTTCAAGGCCATTACAATGGGCTCAATAGAAACAGCTGAAGGCGGTCATTAAGGGGGTTAATATATTCCTAGTGACTGATATAGGTGGCAGAACCATGAAAATTCAGATAACAAAAAATTCTGAGTTGTGTTAAACAGATTCCATTGCTCTGGTCGGATTTCTAAAGTGACACACGATGCCTTTTTCAATGAAAATGTTCAGACTGCCTGAATTGGCTTTTTTCCCCCTCCAGAAAATACCATTAGCTCAAAAGATTTAGCCTTAAATACCAAAGGAAAGTGTGATACATACAGACCAGTTAACCTCCTTAAAAGCTTTTGACAGTCTTTCTAAACCCCTAAGAAGCTGATTTTATTTCAGCTTGCTGCTCACAGTAAAATGATGCCTTTGACTTCCCTATAATTATAGTCTATGCTAGGAAAGTGAATCAGAAGTAAATCTTTTGACTTCATTTTGGTCAATTTGAACTTGATCGCAGTAATGTTTAAAATAAAGGTAACTTGTTTTGTTGTTTTCCTAGCATAATATGTGTAATCATGATCATTGAAGCATGAGGTGATAGATATTTTTTACAAATAAAATATATGTAGACACATGTTTTCAATGGAGTACCATAGAAGATTTATGGACTGGGAATATGCTACATAGCTTACCTTGGCTACATAAAGGTAGTGTGCCTCAACAGGTTAAAGCTTATATATTAATGGAAAACTGTTTAGAAATATGGCATAAGGTTAATACCAAATTCAATCTAACCCATTATCCCTCGCCCTTGATGCAATAATGGAGAATTTTTACCTGGTCAATTAGACAGTGGATTTGCTACGGCATTTGGTATTTACAATCCGTTATTGAAACTCTTTCTAGGATCAGAGTCAGAGCAAGTTCCAAAAGCAGTACAAATGAAAACGACATGGTCAAATTGAGATCATTGGAGGTTCCACCAGGTGCAAAACTTTTTGCAAAAAATGCAATTAAAAGGGACTATAGCGAGACCATTAGCAGCATTTGAAAAACTATGTGGATCGAACATACCACTGAAACATACCTTATCATTAATATATCAAATACTTATAGATAGGAAGTACCCTGCTTATCCATCTTTTACTAAGAAATGAGAAAAAAAATTGAATATTACATTATCTGAATGTGAATGGGGGAAAGTGTTTCTAGTAATAAGTAAATGTTCCATAAGTAATGCAGGAATCTCGCTCGGTTGCAGGAATCTCGCTGGTATAGGACGCCAGTCGTACTAATGAAAATGGGGTTAATGGATAACGATCTTTGTTGGAGATGTAATAATAATCCAGGTTATGGTTAAGTTGTCCTAAGATCCAACCATATTTGAAGGAAGTACTAGATACATGCTCGTTGACTATTGGGGAACAAGTTAAGAGGGATGCGGCAGCTATATTATTATTTCATAATTTTGAACCTGTTGGGTATTTAAGGAAAGACCTATTAAGACAACTTCTTATGGCAGCCAAAGCTCAGATTCCTTTATTATGGAGATCTTCATTAACCCCAAGTAAAGAAAAGTGGTTTCAATTAGTGAATGAGATTTGCACCATGGAGGAATTAACAGCATCTTTATACAATAAATATGCAAATTATTTGGTAACCTGGCTGCCATGGAAAGAATATATAGCAGGAATCGATTAATAACATAATACAATATCAGGGATTTAGACATATATAGTCTAATAAGACCTTAATTAAAAATTAGGGAATACTTACCAAATCTGGATAGAGCAGATATAACACCTATAATAAAATAGAAAAGGGGAAACATATTGGTAATAAAAGTGACCTTTATAAGGACAAATGTGAAGCAGCACATACGTTTTGATATGTTGTTTGAGATTTGAAGACTGGCAAATACAGTTAACTGTAATATTTGGTTCATATGAAAAACTGTATAATAACTGAGAATGATATGCAAGACCATTGTTAAATATTGGTATTGCACAGTGTACAAGAAATGTATGTAAGTCTACCGATTTGTTAATAAAACTGATTACAAAAAAAATTCAAAGAAAATGTATTTATACAATATTCTGGATTCCTACCTATATAAAACATTAAAATTGTGACTATTGGCAACTTTGTTTTTTACATTCTTTATGCATTTGGCACATTATGACCAACTGCAATGAAAATTGCACATGGTTCATCTCATCCATGTGCAAAAAAACTACAAACACTACTTGCTTCAGATTTGTATTTATTTGTGTCCTTTCAGAAGTACTATTTGCAAATCTGTTGAGTTGGCGGTTTTGGGTAGAGTAGTAAGCATGTCTTAATGGCAAGCTTATGGACTGGTTTTTGAGCTTCCAAACAAGACATTTCATCTGAATCATCTGTAAAACAGAATATTTATCTATACTGTAATTGTTTGTTGCTCTAAGAAATCTCTACCTTTTGTACTTTAATTTATCCGTTTTCCGGCCTCATAACTGACATATATACATGCTTATGTTTTGCAGGGAAAGAAGAATATATTGCTACATTTAAAGGGTCTGAATATTTCTGCTATGACCTGTCGCAGAACCCAATCCAAAGTAGCAGCGATGAAATAACACTGTCATTTAAAACCCTTCAGAGGAACGGACTGATGCTTCACACAGGAAAATCAGCAGATTATGTCAATCTGGCATTGAAAAATGGAGCCGTCTCATTGGTCATTAATTTGGGGTCAGGGGCTTTTGAGGCTTTGGTGGAACCAGTGAATGGAAAATTTAATGACAATAACTGGCATGATGTGAAAGTAACCAGGAATCTGCGTCAGGTAACAGTAAAATGGATGAAAGAATGATTTACTTGTTTTAAGATACAGTTAAGTACAAAATCTATTTCAGATGATTTCTTTTTCCTCACAAGGTTATCCTGCCACACCTGAGCAGGGGCAGATCTAGAAAGTAATAGGACCGAGACGAGTCCTATAATATAGATCTTTATTTGTTCATCTCTGTTATGAGCATGTAAATCAGCCTTAGCAAGTACAAGATAATTCTAATAATTCTTTTCCATCACAGTTGCACCCCAAAAAACAACACAAAATGTTGGCATGATGTGCTTTAAACTGACCTGGAATTAGAAGGGGGGACAAATAGGGGATTTTGTAAAATGTATACATACACATTATAATATGTCTTTGGTACATTTATTCCTCTTCCCCTCAGTCAAGTCATTGTTACCATTAAATAAGAATTTATTAGAAATGTTTTTAAAGAATTAAAGTTTATATTTCTATTTTCATCTTTTCATTAGAACGGCATCTAAGTTACAATTATCAACAATATTTTACCAAAAAAATGGACACATGCAAAACATCTGTTTTCTTAAAAAAAAAAAATTTTATTCTGATAAAATTGTTATGAAAAGTTCCACATTAGGCTTTTTGGTTCGTCCCTATAATGTGGATTAAATTTTATAATATAATGTGACATTATTTAATCATTATTAGTGTTTAGATGTAAATATTAGCATTACATATTGAAAATCTGGTGCAAGGAGCAGATCACAGGGTCGTGATGAGCAAAATGGTTCACCAAGTTTTGCAGAAAATTGACGCCCACAAATTTGCCTCACAATTTTTCGCGCATTAACAAAAATGTTGTCGGCCATAAACTTCAATGCCTTTTGGCACATTTTTGGTGAAGCACAATGGGTCAGATTGCCCATCACTAGTCAGGAGGTGCAGTCGAGTTCTGTTTTTACCACCTGCCATAGAACATGAAGTAAGGACTGCAGATCCAGCTGCCCTCTAATTTGCACATCATTCAGATGGGAGTCGGGGGTCGAGATGTGGGGTGCCTACTTGCCTGCCCTGCCCCTGACCACTAAAGTGCTGAATAATACAGTAAGTGCAGGGACCTGCTGAAAAAACAGGAAAGGCAGAACACAGTGTTAAAAGTGCACAAAAATAGCCAGTAACAGTCTTTTTTGCACTTTGCGCAGTGTTTTGCTCTATAAATTACCCCTCATATCTCCAAATTCAGTTGCATTTTTTCCCATAGACTTCTTTTAAATGTTAATGAGTTTAACCTTAAAATAAGTTTTTCTTAAAGTGTGCCATCTTTCCTAATGTGTCTGGCAAAGATGTGTCAAACATATAATACAATAACTAATTTATTTCTATCAACACTCAGTTCCATTATTGTTGTAGTCTTGGTAACCAATAGAGAACAATAAAACTGAAGGAAATACATCTGGAGAGAGTTACTTTTGTCTTGTTTGTTTTTACAGCAACAACTGTGTGCATAGCATGTGAGTTACAATCACTCCAAAATTCAGCCCTAAATTTTATGGTAAAACTTCTTTAGACTTTAAAGTCCTTTGTCTAAAGTCAGTACATGTATTTATTTAAAGCAGTACAATGATTATCACTAATGGCTTATCTACTATTACTGAATTGGTTTATCATTTGGCAAGGTAAGGTCAATCTGCCATGGTTCAACTCCCAATTAGTGATGAGTGAATCTGACCCATTTTGCTTTGCTGAAGGTTCACAAAACTGCAAAAAATACACCAAGCACATTGAAGCCAATGGGTGTTCATTGAGTGAATGAGTGTTTTTTTTTTTCATGGTCAAACTCTAAGAAATATTTCTCTCATCCCTACTCCCAATTAAACAGTGGAAGGTTGCATGACCCAGACTGTTTGATTGACAGTAGTGAGGAGTTGAATGAGAGATGGGCAGCAGTTAGTGATTTTTTTATTATATATTTTACTCTTTATTGCCACTCTCATACCTTTATACCACTACTTTATAGTATATGGTAATAGGAAACAAGGGCATAATGTTATAGAAAACATGCCCAGTAGATGCTAGCCTTCAAAGTAATATAGAGGTATCAGAAGTGGTCCTAACTGATGTATACTTTCATTATATGTGTGAAGTTTGGTGAAGGGCCCTAAAGAGACAGCTGAGAAGTCCAGTAACTTTTAATTATGCAGCTGATAAAAAATGCTAAGACTCATGGCATCCAATTGTTGACAAGCACCCTGTACAGAAAATCATTCTATGACACTTCTATGTGCCTTGCATTTGTTATGAAGTCTTAAGTCTTCTTTATTATGAAGCAAAATAGGCATTTTCTAATAGTAACAATGTTGCATTACCAAAAGACTTTCAGTATAAACTATCAGTGCATTTTGGGAGGATAAATAATTCAACAGATATTTCAAAACTTTATGGTTATGACATTTTAAATGTAAATGTAGTTAATAATAAGAAATGCCTATTACTCTAATTAAAATTAAAACTTTAATGGCTGAATATCAAAGTAAACAATTTTGAAAAAATATATATCATATATAGTATGCAAAGACTGTATATATAATGTGCTGACATGTTTAATCTCTTTTTATTGTTGTCTTGTACACTACAAGGATATACTAACACCTATTCTGATAATTCATTTAACATCACTTGATTTTAATATGATACATTAAGGATTTTGGTCTCTCATTAAAAACTTGTTTAATCATTATAGATTATAGTGGTTGTACACAAAGGGGGTTATTTATTAAATTCTGAAATGTCAAAAACCAGAAAAATTTGAGGTTTTTATTGCTATAAAATCATACTTTTTAGTGGGAAAAAACATGAATTTTTTGATATTTATTATACCCTGAGGATGGAAATAGTCTGAATACAAAAATATGGCATTTCAGACCTGCCGACGTCTGAAGTCAATGCGGTCCCTATTCTATTTGTAAGTTTCTGTGGTCTGTGCTGGAATTAGCCTGAAAATAAAATTTTTTCTTTCTTTTCAGCTAAAAATATGAAAAATTTGGGCTTTTCGGGAAAAAGCCTAAAAAGAGTCGATCAATTCAGAAACAAACAAAAAAAAACCATACAATTTAGATTTATTTGATGATCGATTTTTCCCCTTATCTGATTAAATTGTGCTTTTTTTTAATAATAATAAATAAGATCAAATCATGTATTCTAGTTTGGTCAAACTTTTTAAAATAATTTATCAGAAAAATTTGGATTTTTATAAATAAGGCCCAAAATGTACAAAACTGTCATTTTATGCTGTATACTAACACCACCCTGTAAACCAACATGAAATGCATTAATTTGTAATATTTTTTTCATTTAAAAAAGGCTTTGTTAAATTATTCCTGGCTGTGTTAAAACTGAACTCCTATGCATATCCCTGGTTTAAAAAGTTTAGCTTTTTAGGCTACTTTTGTCAATACATTTTGAAAAAAAAAAAACCTGTTTGAAAAACACCAGTTTAAAGGTTATAGTTTATGTCATGCTTCATGATATAAGGCTTTAACGTGGAGAAAATAAAATATTTTTCTTTCTTCTCAGCTATCAGTAGGGTGTCATTTTCTTTAGCGTTATCATTGTTGGCATCAAATGGATCGATCGGTTAGCTGCACACCCTACCTTCTAAGATTCTTCAGTAGTCCCAGTGGTTTTGATAATTAATGAATGAGACAAATCCTTTATTTTCCTTGCACCAAGTAAAAGAAGTGGTTTGATCCCTTAACAGGATCAAGGAATAAAGAATATAATTGCATTTGCATTTATTTTATTATTTTTGCATTGGAATTTTAGGGTGGTATTTATTAAAACTCAAATTTTTCTCATGATTTTAAAAACTTAACTCCCAACCTTGATTAGGCTTAATTTAAAAAAAAAAATCCAAATGAAAATTGTACATGTGGGAAAAGTCTTGACAAAATAGCGTGACAATTCTAATTGTACAACTTTTTTCAAATTGTCATTCGAAAACCTCACTTTTTTTTTTTTGGAAAAAATGGTTTCAACCAGCCCACACCCTCAAACATCATGAAGGCAAAAACCATCTTCCAATTGTAAAAGGGACATCTGCCATTGGCATTGACTTCGACAGTTTTTAGCTGGAGTATTTTTGGATTTCGATTTTTCTCTGCTTTGGAGCATAATAAATCTCCAAAAATAAAATTAGCTTTCATTTATACCCACACAACTAAACCTTGCTAAATGCTACATTGTTTAAAAAAAAACATAAAGTTAAAACAAAACACTTTCTTGATTTGCCTCTGCTCATGGACAGTAAAAAACACTAAGATACTTATTAATACTAAATTCTTGATAATAGAAAAGCAGCATAGTTGGTGCATGTTTTACAAGGCAGTTGCAGAAATCCATTCAACTCATTATATGTGTCAGGATCTTTTTTTGCTTTGTTTCATTGCAGTAATCTGTGAGCCTAAAGTCCATCAATATGACCGAAAGAAGTTTTGGAGTTGAGAAGGATTCCTTGAGAGCTGTAAATTCAGTAGTAGGGGGTTGTAAATATAAATTGTAATTTTTTTTTGTGGAAAAGAAAAATTTAATATTTACTCATAAAAAGAGCTGTAGAATTCTTGTGAAGGCAGAGGCCAGCCTGTAGCATAAAGGCACAAATTAGCCTTTAGCCATTTTTAATGTCTGTCAGATGTATAGCGCAATGACAAAAAAGGGTAATGTGACCATGTGTCTGTTTTTGTTCAGTACAGAGCTGATAAGTTATAAAATATATTTGCAGGACAAATTATATTGCGGTTGCCTCGGTGGAGGCCTACTTGTTAGTCTGCTTTTTTCCTTGTAAGATTCTTTTGCCCTTTATTCTATGTTACTAACATGCTTAATAACTAACATGTCATTCATGGAATGTTTCATTCTACTAACCGTTACCTGAATCAAAAAAATGTACTAACATGGTAGTAACCATCATATTTTTTAAGTAACAATCGTTATTATGTTCACAGTTTTTAATTTCCTTTCTCCCCCCTTCTCCACAAAGCACTCAGGCATTGGACACGCTATGGTAAACAAACTACATTGTTCGGTAGATATCATTCTAATTGTTTCTTATTTTGGGTTTGCCGTGTGTTTTCTTTCTTTCTTTTAACTGAAGACATCATTACTAAAGAGGAACTGCGGTTGGTACTCTTCTGCTTACTTTGAACTCCTTCTTTTCATCTGTTGTTGACCTCCTTATTTTTACCTGTCCCTCTCAAGTTGTTTTTTTTTTCTTTCTTTTTGTTTTTCTTTTGTTACTTTTATTTGACTCACATGTAAGGGCTTCATTAATGTTACTACCGTTTGCATCAAGCTGTGATTAACCAAACTAAAGCTTATATTTGGCTAGCCTTTGTGGCTACTGGCTCAGCCAGATTCCAACCATTCATGAAGCATGGCACAATGGCTTGCCTTGGAAATGATAGCAATGTTGTAGTACATCCATACATCTTTATTCATCACGAGCAATATTTTTTTCCCTTGTGTTCGTTACCCTCCGAATCTGTTGTGTTCTTTAGTGCGGGCACATCAGAATGTGCTTCTAACAGTTTTATTTGCATTTTTTCCTTTTGCATGCTAATTAAACACTTGCATGTTTAATTGCAGTTGCGTGTTCGTCTTCCAGTGCAAATAGTGGTGGTGCTTATTCCAGCTTTGCATCATTTATGTTCCCAAATGCACGTTATTCTCAATGACAGACTACTAAACTTACTAATACGTACAACAGCTAAACTAACCTAGAAAGCATTTTACTAACACCATTTTTGTGTCTGCTAAATAACTGTTCAGTTGCTGTAGGGACAATACTGACACTAGCTCATTGATCAGACAACAGCAGTTTAGAACTCTTAGGGGAAGTTGAATTTTAGAAACTAAGACCAAACTTCAAACAGACATGAAAATGGATCTCCAAACTAGGTCTAAAATCAGGCACATCCCAGAAATGCAGTATTTAGGTCTGAGTATAGCGTGTCCTTTCCCTGTGCTTTGTTATATAGGTGACAATTTCAGTGGATGGAATTCTGACCACAACAGGCTACACGCAGGAAGACTACACCATGTTGGGATCAGATGACTTTTTCTATGTTGGAGGTAGTCCCAGCACAGCTGACCTCCCTGGGTCGCCAGTCAGTAACAACTTCATGGGCTGCCTGAAAGAGGTACTTTTTTTGTTGCTATTTTTATTGTATTTTGTATCTTGATATAGTCTTTTGAGAGTTTCATGAGTGCATTTTACCTGTCGTTGAATAAGTATGATATCTGACACATATTTTATCAAATCCGCACAAAGTAATGTATCATGAAAATTAAACAATGCTTGAGATTATATAATCAAACCTTTATGTTCCACCCAGGCAGTGGAAGAACACTACCTATATCTTGCATAGTCCTCCTCCATCCTATACATTAGGCCCTATGTTTTCCCTGTGTGGCTGGATGACTTTAGCTTCATCTCCATTTGCTCCTAACCCAACCCCATGTACCAGTTTTTCTGTTTCAATGGTTGGTCCAGTTCCAACTGGAAGTGCTGCAGCCTTTACTGCTATGGATCATAGTTTATGATGTACTTGATGGTACAAATGACAGTCTATGGGGCAAAGGACCAAGTGCCCAATGCTAGCGTTAATTTGCTAGCGTAGCGCATTTTCGTTAATTCGCCGATTCACTAACGGACACTGGCGTAAATTCGCTAGTGTTACTTTGCACCCTTACGCCTGGCGAATTTACGCAAATTCACTGACGCGCGCATTTTTCTGAACGCTACCTTTTACTCCAGACTTCCTTCGCCACCTCAGACCAGGCAAAGTGCAATAGAGTAGATAGGGATTGCTTCAAAAAAAGTTAAAAAATTTTCTAAGTCCCAAAAAACGCTGGCGTTTTTTCTTTTTTTATGGGTGATAGGCTGAAAAAGATAGAAAAAATTTTTGGGGCTACACTTCTTCCCCCCTAACTCATGGCACCTTAACTATACAGTGGGCACATGTACTGTATAGGGCAAAATAAAAATTTTATTTGCTGTTTTGAAGGTTTCCCAGGCTTGTGTTGTGCTGCTACATATACATTTATTGTAACTTCAATTTGGCGCCGCATGCAAATTAAGCCTCGCTAGCGTAACTTCGCTTTGCTTGGCAAATTAATGCTAGTGCAACTTCGCAACCTTACGCTTCCCCTGAGCGCAACTTCGGATTTTAGTGAATCTGTGTAGCGCTGGCGAAACTAAGTCTGGTGAAGTGTGGCCAAGCGGACGATGGCGCAGCTACGAATCATAGTGAATTTTCCCCTATGGGTGAGCTCACAAGAGCATACTGTATGTAAAATGTACTTTGTTTTTAAAGGTCAGTCTTCACTATAGATGAGAATTTGACCATATATCATATGACACAATAGTGCATTAACTAGTCCTAACACAAGGGAGCAATTACAATGTGCAAAGGCCACAATCAGCCATTTTTTTTGCACATTGTATGCTGCATTTGAAGAATGTCAGTAGACTTTTTCAATTCTTTTCAGAGCACAGAGACCTGCAACATTCCCCTTGATTTAAGAGTTGCCTGTGGTAAGCAGCAAGAGCAGAGCATACCCCCAGGGGCAAGTGTTTCTTAACTGAGTACTAAGGGAAATGCACTTGTGCCGCTCAGCTCTCTAGCTCTTAGCTCTGTCCCAGGGTATAGTAAATGACACACACAACCTTTTGGGTTGAAAAGGTTGCCACTCACCATAGTATTTCTCCCTTAGGGTCATATAATACAGCCTTTACCTTGATTAGATTAGGCATCTAAGAGCAAGAAGTAGATAGGGTGAACTTTTATTAACTAGGTGATATTTTTTTTTTTCTGTCCTAAATGCATCTGGAACTATAGCCGGCATAATTTGGCACAACTGCAGACCTTAGTGTGTTATAGACATGATCCTATGTAGTCTTGAGTTGCATCAAACTTCTTTTTATTCTTTTTTACACCCACATATTTTGAATAGTAAACTCATCAGGAAAGTGGATTCAATCTCTATTTAATCCATGGGAAACATCTGATTGCATAAAAAAATTAAAAAAAAAAACAATTATGAACCAAAAATTACAAAAAAGAAATGCCAGCTCCTGGATATCCTATATATTTATTTGGCTTTGGTTTTATGACTGATACGCCAATGGCTTCCTATATCAGTAACCTTCTTAAGAGCTAAGGCCTTGAACAGAAATTGGTCCTCCAAGGAGCACTTGAACTAAATAAAAAATCTAACAACCACTGCTTTAGAGGATTATCAACATATCTCAACTCCCAAATACTGACCTTGCATTTAGCACTGTCTAATAAAGATTAGCACATTTCTCAGTTTCTGTATAGCATTTGCAAAACAATTTGCACATTTTAAAACCTGAAATTCACTGAATTTCTAATCTTGTTTATGTTGTTTTGTCTTGATGGGCAAGGGAATTTATAAAGGAAAACTCATATATTGCAGCTGTGTTATTCCTCTGTGTAATCTAGACCACAAAGTGTCCATACCATAATATCCTCCTGAGGTTTAAGTATATATTCTTATTCAGGTTCATAAAAGGTATGGTATGAACCAGATACCAGAGGTTCAAAGATTTTCCTTGGTTAGTAAATTGTGTGCAAATTGGCCGAACTAGTGCATGCAAGCAAACGAGTCGAGTTTGGGCAAGAGCTGGGCAGGGTTTCTTAAAACACTGCAATTGCATGCTATTTTACTCATGTAGCATAGTGTGCTGATATAGCCATCTAAAAATGGACATACACATGAAAATCTCCTTATTTGCTGAAGCAGATTTTCCCATGAAATGGCAACTTGTGTTGGGCCCTATTGTTATTAACCAAACACAACAAAGATAAATGCAGATATTCAGGACAGGACTAGTCCCTACATGGGTAGAGAAACTGGTCATGTATGTACACTTTTAGCTGCACTGTCTGCACCTTGCACCTTATGCACCAAGGTAGGCCTATCTAGCCGTTGGCCCTCAGTGCTAAAATAAATCAGAATAAATGAAAGTGAGTAGAATCACATGGTGTTTCTATCCCAGCAACTGTGAATTCATTTTTGCACCTAGATGTGATTGTAAATGAGTCCTTTTGTTTTCAACAGCAATGACTTAATCATCATACAATATCATCGATAAAACGGAACAAATATCAATGATTTGCAGAAGTCTTACTCCCATAGTAGATATGGAAATGTAGATTATACTGGAAACTAAATGCTGAATTTCTTTGTAATATGTTTTAACATTTATGCTGATTCTTTATGGTCTACAATATTAAAGATTTATTGCCTATTTTAAAATCATAGACCACGTAATTTTAAAGCAACGTCTGGTTTTAAACATTTAACATTCAAGGTAACGGAACTGTGTCTGGCAGAGAAGAAGGCTGTTTGAGCATAAAAATATGCATTCTGAATAGCTGAGCAGTTGTAGGAAGGGTATGGATATAGAACAAATTATAGGAATGTCTCCTTAGGCAGAAACAAAGCTTTATAATATATAGTAAACCAAAGAAGAGGTCCCCACTGTGCAGCAAATATGTAGGAATCTCTTCAAAATGACAAAACTCAAAGAAGTGAAACAAGGATTGATCATGATGGAGATGAAGGAATTGATTCATCCCAAAGTTACTTTTTCAGTTATTTGTGGCATTCTCATTCATGGTCAATTCATATTGATTCCTACCTTGATCTGACCCAGGGCAACCTGAATTGTGGGATAAAAATTGATCCAAATGCGGTTGGTTCCATCCTCATAGGCTTGAATATAAGCACAAGCACATTTCAGGTTTTCTTATCCTCATTAGCTGTTAGGTGTAGCTTGTTTTTATGATAAGAGATAAAGAATGAGTGGCAATACTACTGAGAGCTGCATTGTTCTGTGAGAAGTATCAGTCTAGCAGAAGTTCAATGCAGTGCGGGGTTAAAATAAGCAAATTTTTTAATTTTTCTAAGGTATAGATTGTTTTTGCTGTAATAAAAAGACACATTATGAAAGCTATTGGGCTGCTTTCTCCTTTTCTGTTGATTCATAACCCAAGTATAGCATCTTAGTTCAAGCTACACTAACCTCCACATGCCACCCTCTTTCCCTCTCTCAACAAAATATTTAACTTTTTTGCAACCAAATTAACTGCGAGATCCCCAAAAACACATTATGGCAGCACAAAATCAGCATCTATAGGGCACTATTAATGAATGCCATGAATTCTTCCTGTGTAACAACACCCCATATCTGTCTACTCTCTAAAATTCTGAATGGCTCTCCCCTCCCCTCACACACATGCTCTGCTCACTGTAGAGGTTAAAGGGAATGGAAAGAGTTATTATGTGGTCAGTTTGAAAAATCTAAATTATTTAAGGGAATAGACCCAGACATAAGGGCTTAGTAGCAGTAAAACCTTCAGTGCACCTATTTCATTGGCAAGGCAACATATGTGACATTGACTAAATAAAAAGAGATAAGATATAAACAATAGAGTAATTATTGTGAAGCACTGATTAAAAATATACACCAGAACAGCCCTCATGTCAAACCAAAAAAATTAAATCTGATAATCAAATATACAAATAAAAAATGTAATAAAAAACATAAAGGTTGTGTGTGGAACCTGGGTGTTTTTAATCACTACTAGGAAAAACTGCACAGATTAAATTTCTAATCTCTTCTGACAACTGCTTCTCTTTAATTTGAATGGGATTGAATGGGAAACAAAGCCTATGGCATGAAAATCTGATGAAAGTCATGTCACCAAGTGTGAACCAGTTTATTCAAATTTTAAGTAAATTGATGGTGGCCTCCTAGTGGGCTGGGTGTTTTTCCTCAAAGCAAGTTATGGGATCAAAAAAGTAACCAATGATATTTAAAAAAAAAGTCTACACAAAGGTCCCAAACAAGGTTTATAAAGCTTTAGACTTGAATATGAAAACAAGAGCAAAAATGCATTTTATTTATTGCTACTTACCCCAAAAATGTTAGCGCACACGTGAATCATCAATAAAGATAACAGGAAATACAACTAAACATAATAACATTAAATAAAGGAAAGGGCACAATTCAATGCTCTTGGTACATTTGATGGATGATAATAAAGGAATATAGACCAAGAAAGATAAACTACATGGAAATCAAATGAAAAGAAAGGTTAAAACACAGAAATATTGACTCAGGAAAGATCTGATTGACAGTTTTTATAAATTGATTTTTATAAACTATACATAGATTTTTATAAATGACTTTAAAGACAATGGTAGAAAAATAAAGAAATGAATGGACATGTTGCCTGCACATTTTTTCCTTGTATAGTGAAATTTTAGGTCTTTTAGTTTTTTGCGTATGCAATGGGCTCAGACTGAATTTTGAGCACTGGGGACTACTGCCAATTCCTGGCTTATTTCATTCTTACCTAGGTTGTTCATATCTATTCTAACCATTCAGCATTATGTAGGAACAAAAAATAGACGGTTATTTACAAAACCATAATTTTTTCTGTTCTGGGTTTTTTGGGGCAAAAACTTAATTTTTTTGTGGAAAAAAACCTTGTATTTCTCGAGATTTATTATACCCCAAATTGTCCCTTTTACAATCTGAAGATATTGTGGTATACGCTGGGTTTTGTCCAATAATCTGAAAAATTCAGGTTTTTTTCCGGCAATAACCCTAAAAAATCTTGTGATTTGGGCATCAGATATGAAAAATTTCCCGACCTGACTTTTTCGAGTTATTTTATTGATAAATAAAATAAAATCATGGATGGGAGTTTGGTTGAGCTTGGCATGTTAAACTGTATAAGATCATAATTATATGTTAAAATTAGTTATACTACCATATAAATTATAATCTATCATCTATATATCAAGATAGTGGAAAGCATACATACTGTATACAGGTCAATTGCCTGGGAGGTGGTTAGAAACTGTGAAAAGACCAATAAAGTATATTGAACTTCTAGGTCTTATCATTAAGATACTAGAGTAATTTTATCTAAATATTTCTATCAAATTTCATGACCTTCCTTAAGTACAAACTGCAAGAACTGCAAATGACCCACTCCTTAAAAGCCTAAATTGCCTAACAATGACAATTTTGGTTGGATTTTAGTGTTTTAGAGGTTTTTTAAACCACGACTAAACTGTAAAGCTACAAATATTGTTGAGATTTATTTTAAAAAATTTAAAAAATATGAATACCTTAAAACCCTCTAAAAATTTGAGTCTTTTAAACAATTCCTAGCAAAAGAAAAATACAAAAATCTCTAAAAGTCCAAATTGATTTAGAGCCATCCTATAAATTCAGCACAGCTCCCATTGACTTCTATAGGACCTCAACAACTTTTACCAGCCAAAGTCTTGGATTAGAGTTTTTTGTAGTTTTTACACTTCATAAATCTCGAATTTTTAGAGTTTTTTTTTAAAAAATTAGAAAACTACAATTTTTTTAAGATTCATGTAAAAAATAGAAATTCAGTTGTTAGTAAATGGGCCCCTTACGGTCTTAAGGAATTGGTCACTTGCACTTCTCATTTGTATGTGTCTGCGGAAGGTCACTTGATGTTATCAAACTTTAGATTTTCAAAAAAAAACCTTTTGTCTTTTTGATTACAAAACCTTTAATTGTGGCTAAAAAATGCTTTGTTTATGCCTGGTGGCTTAAGCTGGCCATAGATGTTGAGATTTTTAAAAGATCAGATCCTGATCGTGAGACCACGATCTTCTCAGAACGACTTCTCAACTAAAAAGACAAATTTGCCAGGAAAACAAAGGGGAGCTGCCTGCTTGGCCCTGCAAACATAGAGAGATTGCACTGGGACCGACAAAGATTTTTTGACCTGGCCGATCAATTTCCTGACAGATGTCGGCCGAAAAATCGTAAGACGTACGATCGTTCAAATCCCACTAACCGCACGGTAATTTCGAACGATTGGTCGGACTTCCCTAAAATCGGTCGTTCGGCAAGAAGAATTGTCATGTCTATGGGGAGGTTTAGAATAGATTGGTTTCATCAGTTGAACTTCAACATTTTTGATCAAACACTGGTATATTGAATCCTTTCCAGTTGATTCTTATATTGAATTGTAGATTGAACCCTAGGATGGTTGATTATCATAATTATAACAGGTTTCTTTTAGTGATGGGTAAATTTATATGCAAGGTATGGATTTGGGGCCAATTTCCACACTTTGCTGACTGCAAATGTTTTTGTGAAACTGCTCTAAAATTTGCGCTGGAAAAATTTGCTGCGACAAAAAAATTGTTTGCGCGTCAAAATTGTTGCACATAAAAATTATTCAGACACCCATTGACTTTAATGCACTTGGACAAAAGAGTCACGCCTATAAAAATTGTTGCTCGTGTAAAAATTATTTTGACGTCCATTGACTTCAATGCGTTTCAGGAATTTTTCGCCATTTCACAAATTGTCTTGGAGTTTTGCTTATTTTTAGGCAAAGCAAAATGGGACAGATTTGCTCATCACTAGTTTCTTTAGTTAAACATATTACACCAACAAATATCTGTGTGCTGTGCTGTGGCAGGTTTTTGAAAAACTACATGGAATATCTGTTGTGGAAATTGTGCTTTAGGGCCTGTTAGACTGATAGAGTGCAAAAACTGTACATTTCCCAATAATCCATGTAATGTCCCAGTCCATGAATACTTCAATGGCTAATGCTCCAATTGTTTGTAACATACATTAAGGGGGTTTTCATTTTTTTCATGAAAAATTCAAGTTTTCGAGGGTATTTTTAGTCTAAACTCGTATTTTCTAATTTTAATTTTATTATACCCCAAAGCTGGAAATAACTTGAATTCGAAAATACACCACATAAAACTGTTGAGGTCATGTAGAAGTCAGTGGCAGAGGTCCCTTGAACAATGTAAAGATGCTAATAGCTTTCACAATGTTTGAATTTTTGTTGGTGGGTTTAGCATGAAAACTCATTCAATTCAAGCAATTTAAGTTTTTTTCCCACAGAAAACTTGAATAACTTGAGTTTTTGGGTTCTTCCCCCCAAATTCACTGATTTGAGTTTTTTCCTTTCAAGTTTATTCTTGAATCGAAAAATATTTGAGTTGTGAGTTCATACGAGGTATAAAAAACTCACAAAGCTCTAAAATAACCCCCAAACTGTATATAAGAAAAATGATATGTAATGGGAAAAAGGCTTTAGTAGAGATGGTTAGAGATAATGTTCCATTTAGTGTTAATATGGTATTTAATAAGTAGTATTACAGTAAATGGATAATAGATGTTTGAGAAATGGTAGATGTCTAAAATGATATATGCAAAAAGGTAAATATTATATACATATGTTTATGATCACTGTCTCCATAGTTTCCTATGTACTTTTTTAAATCTTTTGATCTGGTGCTCAGTGGATTGTTACCCTCTTTCAATTTAAATGCCAAAACAGGTCCAGGTCCAGCAACACCAAGTTGCAATTGAGGATAAGACCCCTTTGGTTAATTGTGTCTAACCTGGGAAATGGTATTGGAAATTAAAAATACATGACTGTAGCCCTATTCTGAGGCCCCTGTTGCTAAAGGGATTGCACTAGTTTTATTGCCTATATTGTACTGCGGAGGGTCAAGGGTTTTTTATCACAATGTCTGCTTCAGGTAAGCAACCAACATTGTAATGTGTTTCATAGATTTGAAATGTGGCTTGGGTTGACTAATACATGCTTTTAGCCTCAGCTAAGCAACAAAACAGTGATTCATTTCTTACATTAGTGCTCTGACTAAGGTTGACTAGCACACCCCTACTGCACTTTTCCTAGCTCCCCAGGGTCTGTCACCAGAATCATTACAGTTGCATAAATATAACCCTACTACATTTTTGAGGGTGCCAAATCCAACTACTACAGAGTCTTAATTCGATGTCACTCAGATAGCCAATAAGATGTAGTGCTAGACTCAAAAATGTGATCTCTGTCAAAATATATACCTTATATAACATACAGTTTCCAGGGTTGCTTTTCATTTACAGAAGACTATTAACCCTAAAATGAAGGTCATGGAGGGCGTAAAGGGAGCCCTCCAAATCAAGGCAAGCCTCCAAGCCAAAGTAACCTCAAAAGATCCCATTAATAATAACACATTTAATTTACAAAAAATCACAAACCATGAAAGCCAGTGTTAAAAATAAAATGGGATAAATGAGATTATTTATACTTGTTTGCAGAGGGTTAGTAATAATTTTAACTACTTGAAGCTTTTCCTATAAAGAAAAATAAAAGGCTGGGTCTGCAGAATGCACCCTGAACAGTATTCAGTGTAGCAAAATGAATAATTGCATTGTATACAAGGCCAGCACGTGCACTGAATTGAAATGTAGGCTCATATTAACAGAAGGGAATTACAAAAGAAACAGCTTGAATATTGGAGCCTGATATTTTCTCCTTGAGTGCAATTTATATAACTGTGCTGATTTATGCCATGAAAATATTTCAGTGGTCTTTGCAAGGTAGATTGGAATATACAAGTATATTAAGAGGATCTCCTGTAGTACAGCTCATTCATGTCTCCTACGGCTTAATACCCTCAGATAGAATACAAAAGGTAAAGAACATTTCTGTGATATTAGAACTCTGGTAAAGCTGAGCATTATTAATATACGTACAGCGGAATCGAATGAATGAAATGTGGCTTTTCAGGTTTTATAAATAAATCCTGTTCTATGAAGACTTTTTTTTTTTAAGCTTTGCCATGGCTCCGCTGCCGCATGGATACCTTACATGTTTCAATATGTTGTATAGTGGGCACATTAGAAAGCAGGGAGTTACTGGAATGGTTTACAAGTTTGTTAATTAATTTTCAGTCAAGGTAATAAGGCTAGGTATCATGTGTCTTACTGACCATGGTCTGATTTCAATTCCCCAACATCCCGGCCTTAAATGGGTTGTATGAAATTTCTCATGAAAAATGATATGCAGTAGAGTCCTTCTTATTGATTGAAATAAAGTGTCTGCCATCTCATGGGAATTGTTTGTGCAAAAATGGATTTAATTTATATCTCAGTAGAAAAACAGCCATTCACAAATGCTTGTGCTTGCACTGATATGCTTGCATACAGCACCGGTTGGACATGGACATCCCCTCGTACAATGCTTTCTTGCATGCCATGTATGATGCACGAAGGAAGGATGGCAAGTCAATGTACGACCTTTAGAGCCTTATACTTAAAGGGATCCTGTCATCGGAAAACATGTTTTTTTCAAAACGCATCAGTTAATAGTGCTACTCCAGCAGAATTCTGCTCTGAAATCCATTTCTCAAAAGAGCAAACAGATTTTTTTATATTCAATTTTGAAATCTGACATTTTGTCAATTTCCCAGCTGCCCCAGGTCATGTGACTTGTGCCTGCACTTTAGGAGAGAAATGCTTTCTGGCAGGCTGCTGTTTTTCCTTCTCAATGTAACTGAATGTGTCTCAGTGGGACATGGGTTTTTACTATTGAGTGAGTTCTTAGATCTACCAGGCAGCTGTTATCTTGTGTTAGGGAGCTGTTATCTGTTTACCTTTAGGGATGGACGAATTTTTTCGCCTAGTTTCGCCAAAAAAATGACGCCCATAGACTGTATGGCGGCATGCGTCAAAAAAAAAGACGTGCCTCAAAACAATTTCGCCATGCGACAAAAATTTTTTGACGTCCATAGACTATAATGGCCGCCTGTGACATTTCGCCGGCGGCGAATTTTTGACGAAACGGGTCAAATTCGCCCATCCCTGTTTACCTTCCCATTGTTCTTTTGTTTGGCTGCTGGGGGGGAAAGGGAGGGGGGTGATATCACTCCAACTTGCAGTACAGCAGTAAAGAGTAATTGAAGTTTATCAGAGCACAAGTCACATGAATTGGGGCAGCTGGGAAATTGACAAAATGTCTAGCCCCATGTCAGATTTCAAAATTGTTTGCTCTTTTGAGAAATGGATTTCAGTGCAGAATTCTGCTGGAGCAGCATTATTAACTGATTCATTTTGAAAAAAAATGTTTTCCCATGGCAGTATCCCTTTAACTCCTTCTTAGTTTCTCTCTCTCTCTCTCTCTCTCTCTCTCTCTCTCTCTCTCTCTCTCTCTCTCTCTCTCTCTCTCTCTCTCTCTCTCTCTCTCTCTGTCTCTCTCTGTCTCTCTCTCTCTCTCTCTCTCAAGTACTGCTTGTTATTAAAACAGTTTTGGAAACACAGCTGGGGCTATTAAGCAAAAATCTAAACAATCAGCGATTTGAAAACTCCCATTTCGGATGCTGCCTGTTTATCTTTTTCATAACATAAATTTGTAATAAACACGCATTTAACTATATTAGCAACAGTGGCCATCAAATTATGGTTATAATCAGCACTAACGATATTCCATTAATTTGTTTATGTTATAGCTTATTCTGTTTCATGATATTGATGGCATTAAATCCCAGTTGAGTCTGTTCTTCTGTTTTGATAATATATTCTAGTTTTTTTGGTGTTTGTTGTTTTGTCTTCACTTTAGGAGATTGCCATTAACACTATGGCATCTAATTGACTGTTTTTGTTTGGTGTAGTTGAGTTGAAATTCTGGCTTTGGAAAATACCTCATAGTATTTTTTCACGTAAAATGGATACAAGTTGGGCAAACAACATTACCTTATTGCACTTATTGACTTGATGTTAAACGTTCGTAGAACAGTCAATTTCAGGAGATCAAAGAAAAAAGTCCTAATAAAGAGCTAAGGTGACATGTGGCATTGTGCATGTAAACCTGATAAAGGCCCAGAGACCACAAACCATAGAAGTACCCTCGTGTTACATTAACAAATGAAAATTAAATGGATTGAAAGTTCTCTCCACTACTAGAGCTATAGGTATGGGATCCTTTATAGAAAAGCTACGAATTATGGAAAGGCCGTCTTCCATAGACTCCATTTTATACAAATAATCCAAATTTTTGTATAGATGATTTCCTTTATTTCTATAATAATAGAACATTACCTTGTACTTGATCCAAACTAAGATATCATTTATCCTTATTGGAAGCAAAACCAGCCTATTGGATTTATTTAATGTTTACATGACTTTCTAGTAGAATTAAGGTATGAAGATCCAAATTACAGAAAGATACATTATCCAGAAAACACCAGGTCCTGAGCATTCTGGATAACAGGCCCCATCCCTGAGCACATGGCAGAAAGAGGAATGCATTTATACCATTGCACAGTTATGCAGCTTGTTATGTTTAAGGATTAGGTTGAACTGTCCTTTTCTTAGGCAAATCTCACCCTAGTACCTCCTTTACTAAGGTAAATCTCATCCAAGTTCCTCATGTACCCCTAAATGCATCATATATATATATATATATGACTGATTTAGAGAACTAGAGACTGAGCTAGACTGAACTAGAGAAGTCTACATTATAAATCCTTGCTGGCACCCCTTATAGGCCAGTTTTAAATTCCTGAACACTGAGGTCTAAATCATCCTTCCAGACCAATGGACTATACAGGAGAACATCATTCCCTGTTCACAGATGCAAATCGTGAGTTAAGCATCATATAAAGACAAAGCAACTGAACTGAACTGTCGCTATAGTAAAGTCGTCCCCCCCACCAAATGTATGTTACCAAATGCATCAACTATGATGCCCCAGTTTCAATGTCTAGGATAGTCCACTAGTTATCTATAGGAGATACATTTTTAGCTCTTACCAACTGCATAGATGTGTTTCTCAAATAAAACATTCTTTGCGGGAACATGATCATGATCAGCTTTGCTCTTGTTTAACTTTGGGACATTGTATATTTTCATGAACAGAAAACCTCTGAGACCTTATCATTCAACCCCAAGGGAAGTTGACCACATCTCTATTTCGTCTTATTTAACAAGATATGCCTTTTTTTAAATAAAAATGTAGATTACATTTTACATACAGTATATTGTTTTCATTTTACTTTTAGGGATCCCTGTGTCCTTCAAAGGGAGAATTATTGATACTTCCATGACTGTGTGATCTATAATCTATTGTAAACTATTATATTCTTACCAATACATCATGACTCCATTTTTTCAAACCCCACAGAACAGAATTGAATCCCATGTTTACTAATATAAGATTTTATATTTCAGCAGGTAGCAATAATACCAAAAATGTACATTAATCTTTAGGTGAACCACAAAACGTTGTTTGCACTACAAAATACATTCGTTATCGGTGAACCCAATTTTGACCTTGCACAACTTGGCAGCTTAATAATATATTCAGGAGTATTAAGGCGGATACTATATATTGTAGTTTTACTTGAGATGTAATGATAGCATCCAGTGGCAACTTTGTTACATCTACAGAAGCCTTTCCCTGTCTGTGAGTCAGATACTTACAACCCTTTAAAATTAGACCAGAATTTGCTTCTTATTAAATATTCTTAATTTCTTTATTATTTAGTCATTGTGAGATGCCTCCTTGACCTTATCGAGACACATCAATCGAAACCAAATGCTATTTCTAGGCAGTGTCTTGCTAATTACCTCAATGGTCAAACTGGTACGAGTTTAATTGGCGTTGCTATGGTTTTTACCAATCAACTAATTTGGATGCATGGCATACAGTACAGTTTTTCTTATTTTCAAAAGAATGCTGTTGATTTTTATATTTTTAATGAGCGAATATACTGTATAAATGAGTCAAGCTATTCTGCTGCATAACCTTCAGAGTTACAGAAGCTGTACAGTGTTTTTCATAAGTAATGTTCTCTATTTCTCTCTACCTACCAGCATGTCTGTCTATCTGTAACCAGCAATATCTATTGATTGATTGATTGATCAGTTCATCTATTCAGCCAATTTGTTTTGTGGAATGCAAAACATCTCACTAATCAACAGGATTAAAATAAATGATCTTAAACTCCAAATACTACTAACTGTTATAGTCTTATGCAAGAGAACTATGCAAGTTGCCCATTTATTGAGAAATTATACAATTTAAAGTAAGGTTTATATTCCACAAATAATAATTATAATGTATTTGTATAATGACATATACAGAAAACAATTAAATATAGTACTTGGCAAATATCCCTTCTCTCCTTGTTTACAGTGATATATATATATATATATATATATTTGAAATGGCACTTTCATTTTGATTGCCATGTCTAGTATTTAATGTGCTTTAATTGACTCTACCGAACACTATTACAAATGCCCCAGGAGACACAATCAATATGGTAGCTGCTACTCATGTAACAACAATAATTGTTAATGTACATATAATAATAATTGTATGTATAGTTTGACAAACGCATATGCCTTTAATCATCTGAAAGATTAAATAGACTACCTATTAATTAGGTATGCATTAGGTTATCCTTATCCAATTACATAATTACATTAAAAGACTGCTAGAATTATAGAAGACAGTCACATCACATGTAGTCACAGTGGCCAAAATAGAACATTCTCTTTGAATTAAAGGGATCATTCACCTTTGAGTTGATGTTCATTATGATGTGGATAGTGATATTCTGAGACAATTTACAATTGGTTTTAATTTTTTATTATTTACTTATTAACTTTTTTAAGCAATATGTGATTTTTGGCATTGATTATACCGAGCTTGAGGCTAGTTAAGTAATATATATATAGCCCCCAATGCAAATTGCTAGGGTCCGAATTCCCCTAGCAACCATGCATTGATTTGAAGAAGACACTGGAATATTAATGGGGGAGGCTTGAATAGAAAAATGAGTAATAAAAAGTAGCAGTAAAAATAAAAGTGTAGCCTTACAGAGCATTTGTTTGTAGATGAGTTTAGTGGCCCCCATTTGAAAGCTGGAAAGAGTCAGAAGAAGAAGGCAAATAACTGAAAAACTATAAAAAAGAAAAAATGAAGGCCAATTAAAAAGTTGAACAGCAAACAAGCTCCATACGAGATGACCTGTATTTAATACGGAGGATCTGTAACTTCCAAACACAGAGCTGCTACTCCCAAACTTGTGAATACAGTGTCACTTCCTATCCCTTGTGATGCAGAGAATCTGAAACAAAAGAAAGCAGTGGAGCGTTCCAAGGGGCAAACATACCAAAGGGGTGAAGTGACTAACGCTGGCGAAAATTTGCCAGCGTGACATCATTTGGTACTTCGCAGGCGTAACTTCACTAATGAAAGAGAATCGTCAGACGAAGTTGCGCTCTGGTGAAGGGACGTAACTATGCAAATTCACTAAGATGCAGATTTTATTGAACGTTAACTCTTGAGCCAGACTTGCCTTCACCACCTCAGACCAGGCGAAGTGCAATAGAGTAGATAGGACTTCCGAAAAATTTAGTTGAAAAATTTTCTGTTTCCCAGAAAACGCTAGCGTCTTTTCCTTTTTTCAGGGTGATAGGCTGCAAAAGAGCGTAAAATTTTTTGGGGTAACCGGCTGCCCCCTACATTTCCTTACATATGGCGCATAAACTATACACTGGGCTCATGTGTAGGGCAATATAACAACTCTATTTTATTTCATTAAGCTTCCCTGGGCTTGTGTAATGTAATGTATTTGCTGCAACATACACGTCCATTCAACTTTAACTTCCCGCCGTATGTAAATTAGCCAATGCTAGTGCAACTTCGCTTTGCTTGCCAAATTAATGCTAGAGCAACTTCGATAGCATTCGGCACCCTGGACGCAACTTCGCATCTTAGTGAATTAGCGTTGTCTGAGCGAATTTTCACCTGGCAATTTGCGCTGCCTGCGAAGCCGTCGCTGGCGAATTTTTGCCACTTAGCAAATTTGTCCCAAGGGTGATAACACACACAAAGCTTTAATGAAATCTTCAAAATGCACTTACAAAAGATCAAATGATAAAAGCCATATAGAATCAAATTCTCTTTCTGCCTCAAGGATGGGAACCTTTCCTTTCCTACTACATTTTTGGTCTTCAATAGAGTGCCCCTTGGCTTTAGTTCTTGTTACATCAACAAACTTTCTTTTATGTCTATTTTATTTTGTTTCAATTAAAAATTTGCTTGGAACTGGCCGTTCTGTAACATAATAAAGTTAATTTGAAGGTGAACCACCCCTTTAAAATTAGACAGGACCCCCTACTTTTCCACTTCTTGGTACTCTTGCCCTTTTCATTTGAACAAATTCATACTGTAATTTTATACAGGACACTACTATTGTGTGTTCTTTAATAGTAAGCAATTATTCCAAAGCAGAAATGCATGTTTACTCACTTCAGGCATTTATTTGTGCAAATATACCAAAATCATAACAAAACATAGAATAGAATTTTTTAGTTCTATAAGGGATGCAATTAGTAATAGCCACATCTCCTCTGATGAAGCACCCAATGGTGGGAAATGCATCAGGAGGGTGTGGCAACAAGGATGAGACACTGCCATGTGGTATGTAATTAATGAATTTATTTAACACTGTTTTGTTATGATTTTGGTATATTTGCACAAATAAATGCCTTAAGTGAGTAAACATGCATTTCTGCTTTGGAATAATTGCTTAGTGCTAATAGACCTAAGCATTGCACTCAGTCCCAGATAGCATGTAACCATACTATTCATTTTTTACAGTGTTATATTTTAATAGTGCAGCAAAATAAATTGGTGCTTTATTGTTATATTTGCTTTTCTTTTCATTGGGGGCTATATGATGTATATTACTTAACTAGCCTCAAGCTCAGGATAATCACTGCCAAAAATCACACTGGAGTTCCATATCTCACTCATGTTTTCTGGCATCAATAGCTATATGTCCTGTGTTCTTTTAAATAAAAAGCTCACCAGGTTTTAGACAGAGAGCTTTTTGTGTTTTGGAAAAAAACAAAAAACACAATCATGCCAGAAAAATCAAGTAAGAAAATGAACTTTCTTGTGTTTTCTGGAATTGATTATCATGAGTGTGATTCTCAGTAAGGGTGGTTATACCTGAGATTGACCTGTCTTAATGAGCTTATCTGAACACTTAAACCTAAACAATATTTTAAAAATGAATTTTCTTGGTAAAACCTAATGAGCTTATCTGAACACTTATACCTAAACAATATTTTAAAAATGAATTTTCTTGGTAAAACCAGGCATGGACAGCAAGGAAAAGAAAATTTGAAACAAGAAAGCGGAGCAAGAGTAGCCATTATGATAGTAAAAAAATGGTGGTTGATATGATGCTGAAGAATGTGAAAGAAACAGTAATACTTTATAAAAAAAATATGGAATACACAGCTGGCAAATAAATATAATTCAATTTGAATAAATGATTCCAGTAAAAAAAAATAATCTCATAGTAATTGTTTGACCTTTAAACCAAATCAATCGGTGGTCTGGAGTGATGGTTTACTGGTTTACTCACCAATTTCCATTTTTCGGGTTTTAATCAAATCTGTTTGTGATCTGAAAAATGTGTTTTTTATAATGTAGAAGCCTGTGTTTTATAGTGTACTGAAGGAAAACTGAGCTTCTGCAGATGTATTTCACGAAGCATATAACTATAGCTATAAAAATCAACAACATATTTGCATTAAGGCAGTTTACACAATTATAAAACAGAAGAAAGGGATATTAGGAATCAGATTTCACGAGAAACTGGATTTTACTTCTTATAAAAGATTAATTTGTAATGATTGTGCCTCCCTTAAATATCAGTATCATTTGAAGGCATCAAGGACAATGCAAATAAGGATTGCAATACATATTGATTCTTGTCTATTGATTTTACTTCTTTAAACTAGACATATTCATGTGAACTGGTGAATAAAAGGAAACAAATCAATTGAACTGTAAATAAGGGTAAATATAAGTAGCTTATTTCTCAGAAATTTAAAGGGGAAAGGAACCCTTAATTATGGTATCAGGATACATGTTTTTGCACGTTCAGTGAATTGTACCTGAATAAGTATTTGTTTCATTCCAGTACTGGATATATACACTGTGGTCTTTGGGGTATAGTATCAGATGTCACTTTATCTTATTCCATCTTATTCCTTCAAATTGTCCTTTCCTTTGGTTAAATACAAGAAAACATGAAGTGGATTTAATGAAGTGAACAAGAAATTAAACTGTATGCATTATAAGAATTCATCAACAAAAAGAGGCTACTCAAAATATTCATGACAGTTTTTAACATTATTTAGAGATCTGAGTATTTGATGGCTCTGTTTTATGGAAGAATCCATAATATTGTATAGGACAACACTGTCCAACATTTTTGGGATGATTATGCACTACTTATGTGGGTTCATTTCAGCATATTGAAATTATAATGTTGTTCACACTATCCTAGGGTTCCATTTTTGCAACTGGATAACATACAGTTTGGCCTCATATGTTTAAATTTTGTGATAATTGATTCCAGGTTCACCAACTAGCTTCTACACTTATCAATGGAAGTCAATGGCCTATACTTGTGGTTGTGAATGATCATCTCATACAACTGCAATGAATCTAATTTTGGCCAAGTGCATTTTTGCATGCAAATATCCATGTTATTACCCATAATTTAGTGTTTTGCCCATTACTCTACATAATCTACCACAATGTATCACAATGGATGAACTTGCTCTTTGACACCATTTAGGTGCAAGTTGCTTTTGGCCCTTTGGGGGTTGGGAGTGAGGGTTGCATCACTTATAGAATGTGCATTCAAAAGGGTGTTTGAAAGTCTGCTGTGCCTATTGACACAACCCACTGTGCCACCTTAGAGTTACCACCAGGTTTAGGGTAGTAGTAGCTCCAGCATTCCGCATTACCAGCAGGTGCTGTGTCACCATTGTGCCATTGGTATCAGGTTCTTTTGAAATTGCATTTGTAATTAAGCGACCCTTTATAATTTGATGATTTATATTATTTTCTTTAGTTAAGATTAGTGATGGGCGAATTTGCGCCATTTCGCTTCGCCGAAAAATTTGCGAATTTATCGCCGTTTCGTGAATTTCGCGCAAAATTCGCGAAACGGCGATAAATTCGCATATGGCGCCGGGGTCTCGTTTTTGATGCCGGCGGCCGCTTTTGACTCCGGCGGCGATTTCGCGCCTGGCGAATAAATTCGCCCATCACTAGTTAAAATCAGTTGTTTTGGAATATAATCTAGCCTTATTTGCTCATGGTTCTGCATGTTCCGTTAATAAATCACATCAAGATTCTTTAATATGTAAAAAATATACAAAGGTCATTATTTGTGAAATGTAAAATCATGCAACCTCCTTTACACTATTATAAAAGAGGGAGATATTTATATAACTGAAATTAAGGATTATTTTACTGATCACCTTCTTGAAAGGCATAATTTTCTTGCCACCAGGGACTTAAGGCCAATGTATATTTAGAGGCATGGCATTATCTGTAGAGACATACATTTGAGTATCAGTGTTAAAGGGTTTAAATGCACCCTAGTTGAACCAAGTTTTTATTTATTTTGCTTCATTTCTGCAGTAGGAGACACTTGAATTCCCAGTGCCTAACATCAAAGATAGCTATAAGAAATGCTAGCCTAGAGAAAGATACAGGCGGTGTTGAAAAAAAGAGTTTTAAGCAATGCAAAGTCACTTAATTAATTAAGGGGGTACATTTTGCTTTGAAATGTTTTTTTTTTTTTTTTTTTTTAAAAATGACTGTACTCCCTTGGTTGGCAATAAAAATTTAATTTGCTATTTTTGGATTAATAGTTTATAATTTGTTATATAAGAAGTCACCTTTGCTGGGAAAGTCAGAATTTAACACATGACTGATAAAGCTGTGCAGATGTTCCCAGAGAGTTGCAAAGAGTCAGCAAGAAGGTCCAGTCAACTTAATTCAAAAGGGAAATGTCATTCTTGCTCACAAGTCTTACATATTAGGCAGCCTTTTCCACACCTTTTAGGTAGAACTCTCACAGTTTGACACAGGATTTCAAGAGAGGGTTTCTCTTCTTGCAGTTCTATTCCGAGAACTGGTAGGTTTTCAGACTGACAACTGAAGCACAAGATCTTGACTGTATTAATTACACTGACTTTTAGGACTGAGTCAATAAGCATAGGTATCAGCTAATCAGACAGACCCAAAAGTAGATAACCTTATATTTATTGCATGGAAAACCATCAAGAAAGGACCACAATGCAAGATTAATTTCACTTTTAATTCTTAACCTAATTGATGTTTGTAGGGAAATCATTACGGGATTTTAACAATACATGTTCAGTCAAGAGAACTGATTGATAGAAGAATCAATGACTATTAGACCACCCTTTCTTCAGATCTTCTGTATTATTAGCTTTGAGGTTTTCTCTTTGCATATTTTCACTACTTCAAAGAGCAATGGGGAATGTAGGTATAGTATGCCTCCATTCTATGTGGGGCCATGTGGGAAAATTAGAGGAGCAAATTTATTCACATAAATTGTAAAGGTTCATCTACTATCATGACATTTTGACAAGCAAGTCCTATCTGTCTTTTACCAGCTAATCATAACTCCGACATACACAAAAAATGTTTTCTCTATGGATTAATGTGTTGTTCCTTGTTTTTTTAGTAATTAGCATGATTAAGAACAGCTCTGCATGGGTTATCCTGTTTAAATCAATTTTAATTGTGCCTTGAAGTCAGATAGGATCCACATGTTTCACAAGGGGCTTCACTTTAACAAATAGCAAGTTCTATTTTTCAAATGTATCATGATACTTGAAAATTCATTAGCTCTTCCGTGGGAACTGCACTGTATATTTCTGTCTTTATTCTATAGCAGAACACTGGGATTTTTAGGAAATCGATAAGACTGAGCAATTCTGGCTTTTGACATTTAAATGTTTTATAATTCGATAATATCATGAAAAAACGTGTTTATTTGCACTTTTTTGTACTTACAAGATTTCAGTCAGAATAATAGTTGGTTGCTATATAAAATAAAATGTCCTAAAAATATTCTAGTTCTGCTAGTGACAGGTCTTCCTGTTTATGTTTGCATATTAAAATGTTTATCATATAAAGTTCCAGTTATTCAATTAGATGTGATTTCTATGTGCATGATCATAATTGCTGCTAAGAGACAAAGTTTGTAAGCTGTTAAGTGACCAATCATTGTTCCCTGAAGACAAAGGAATCTAAATATATTATTCATGGTTCTGTGAACTTGTCATATTATATTATGTGTGGCTTCTTTGTATATTGGTTTCACTAGTCTTAGGCTATAGAATAGCTGAAATGTTCATTATCATTCAAGCTGTATCATAAAACATGAATTCTACAGCACACTGGAGTGTTCTGGTTATATTACCCTTGTCCTGCACCCCCCAGACATCTAGGAACTTGGACCTTGCCCTTACAGCCATTCATATTTCTATAGAGCAGGCACTAAATTAATTTCTTTTTGGCAGGATTCTATGAAGAGTTTGTGATCTGTGCACATTATTATTAGAATTTACGATTTCAACATCACCCAGTAGGGCATACTACAACCTCACCTAGAGTTATACAGTTTCTGATCCCCAAAAATCCCCAAACCCTTCTCAATTAAAGAAGCCTCCAACACATTAAGAGGCCTATTTATTAAACCTCACATTTTTTAAAGGGGAAAACTCAAATTCTTAGAGGGAAAAAAAAAACTTGCATTTTTAGAGATTTAGATGACCCCACAGCTGCTGAAAATCAGTAAATACCCAATCTCAAACATGTGTTGGCCAAGTAGAAGCCAATGGCAAATGTCCCTGAAGATGTTTCTTGACATCATGATAAAAGATGGTTTTCATCCGATAATCTGATAAAGTCAATCGTAACATTCAAATTGAAGCACAAATTTGTTGCAACCTTTTTTCTCACCTTTTTCTTGAAGAGTTATTGATAAATTAATTAAATTGGTGGATGGGAGTTAGGGTGACTTTTTTTTAATGCAAAAATTAAATAAACTTGAGTTTTAGTAAATACCCCATTAATGTATATAATTAGCATTTGTATAAATTCTACCAAAGGGCATACATTTGCTCCTATTATTGAACCTCCTTTGCCCATTTGCTGCACATTTTTTTGCTGCCCAATTTAGTTAAATTTCTTTGCAAGGCAGCAACATCCTGCATGTAACGTATGGAATCGCCTTGAGGGTAAGGAAATATATCTAGAGATATATTGAATAGATGTATTGAAGTATAATTTTTAGAGGATGCTAGGGGCAGAAATAAATAAAAAAAAACAAAAGCTTACAAAATCTTTATACAGAGCATATCGTAAACAAAATGACAAAGGCTAACATTTCAGATGGACAAACTATTCACATACGTAGATTACTCAATAAGTCATTTCAAGACATGAATTACATTCTAATGAATTCTAATTCATTAATACTGTATGTGTGGTTGGAATTCCGAAATTCTACAAAGTGGATCAAAATAGATTTTTGCCTTCTTCCTACTTGATTATATTTATGATATGCATGGTAGCTGTGGGAAAGGAGACTATACTTTATTCTTTAAAAAATGCATCAACTTGTGATTGTGCAGATCTGGAATTTTAACAAATCGAGTCACTTTCTCAAGTCACTGACTTGAGAAAGAGCAGCAGATGTTGCAGAAGAATAAGCTATGGCTTCTGTGAAAAAAATGCCGATTGGTTGAAATGATTCATTTACTTGTGACTATAAAATGGAAGTTACTGCCTTTACTACTTTTTGAATATCTTCCTTGAGCTCATGCATTCATACACCCACAAAGCCTTACTTATGTGAATGCAAGTGTATCATATACAATTCCATAGTTTAAGCCACCCAGTGTTGAATATAAAATAAACACCCTAATTTCCCCAACTGTTATAAACACAGTGGGTATTTTTATCTTTATCACATTTTCAAAACTCTAATTAGATTTAAAAAAAAAAAACTTGTTCCATTTGTACGTTTCTGCTGCACACTCCTTATTGAAGGTGTTGATCGTTCTTTCTCACACAGATATTCTTCAAATGTGTGAATGACAATTTGTTTTTTTGCCTTGAGTATCTGGAAGCTATTTATCATTTTACAATTTTTGCTCGGTTTGCTTTCTTCAGTATCTTAATTTAAAAGTGTTAACTTACCATGACAACTTCAAATAAATTGAAGCTCATTTGGTTTTTGGGCATAATATCTGAACATTTTTTTTGTATTGCTTTAAAAAATGAGAAAACAAAGAATCTATTTTATGTAGACCATGTTTAAATACAGATGCCAAACAATGGGTATTTTTTAAGACCCTCTACGCACCCGCATCCCTTGTCCAGGAATAAGAAATATTTCCTTCACAAAAAGTGAAATTATCCATCAGTCACAGTCATCTACATTGTTGATGTATATTTGCTGTTCCAATTTATTAACAAATTCAATTGAATGTATTTTTTGTTTTGTATGTTTCTTTTCTTTTCAGCTGTAATTACATAATTAACCCATATAATTTCTATATGGCTACATATGTGACTAAAATGGGTACTTAGTAAGGATGAATTAATTTTTTTGCTTTTTACTGATTTGAAGCAAAATTTGTAAAAACAAATATGCAGAGAAGATATGCCTATTGACCCAATGCATTTGACGCAAGGAGACACATGAGAGAAAAAAAACCAATTGATTCCAATGCATTTGTCAAGAGAAAAACACACAGTGGCCCCAATATTCATAAAACCTCAAAATGTGCTCCTTCTGTATAGTTGTACAGGTATGGGATCTGTTATCCAGAATGCTCGGGACCTGAGGTTTTCTGGATAATGGATCTTTCCGTAATTTGGTTCTTCATGCCTTAAGTCTACTAGAAATTCATTTAAACATTAAATAAACCCAATAGGCTGGTTTTGCTTCCAATAAGGATTAATTATATCTTAGTTGGGATCAAGTACAAGCTACTGTGTTATTATTACAGAGAAAAAGGAAATCATTTTTAAAAATTTGGATTATTTGGATAAAATGGAGTCTATGGGAGATGGCCATTCAGTAATTGGGAGATTTCTGGATATCGGGTTTCCGGATAAGGGATCCTATAACTGTAAACACTGTATCCAAAGGGTGTGAGGGTCTCCAAAAATAAAGAGGCAAATATAAAAAGTAGAAAAATTTATTAGGACATGGAGACCTAATGCGTTTCGTGCCTATAGGGGCACTTACTCATAGGCTAAATGGCACACCCCTGTACATCTGTTATATAGGGGCGGTGACCAATCACAAGATTACAAACACATGTTACCACTCCACAATAAGTGAAGTTCCACCTAGTGGTGAAAGCATAAAATGTTACATACATATCCTAAATAACAAAAGATACACCTCAAAAATTAAACAAAAATAGACAAATGAAAAGTGATATATATAAATGAAAAAATGAACAAATAATTGAAAGAATAATTGCAAATGAAATTATCTGTAAAGAAAGAAAAATATACTAAAGCCAAAAAAGTTAAAATTTACAATACATAGTCTGATAAGGTTTCCCAATATATTTTATACCTTTCGTATATATACATATATAGTATATTGTGTATATTAATGCATATATAGCATACCGGATGGCCTCAAAGAATAGAGGTCTGTCCTTCACACCCTTTGGATACAGTGTTTTTGGTTTTTGCACCTTGGGACTGAGGTGAACTGTGAGTGTTTTCTCTTTTCACTTATCTAATATTTATTTTATTTTTTGAGTGGTACCATAGATACTTTTTGTTATGTGGCAGTAGCACAAACCAAAGTATTTTCATCCTATAACTGTACTCAATGTCATTCAGTCCTTCCTGCCTTCCACTCTTAATTAAGTGCTGCTATGCCTATTGATGCAGGGGAACCCTGGAGCTAACACCACTTCCGGACCAGGTGGAAGCTACAGGGTTCCATTTGCACCCAGCATCAATAGGTGCAGTACACTTGTGTGTGTCTAAAGAATCGAGTGCAGATATCATTAAAAGTAAAATTGTTCGATCTATTAAATCCTTTGATTCAAACGATTTAATCGATCGATCAAACGATTTAATAGAAAAAACTTTGACTTAGCCAAACTTTTTTTAAAGTGACATTACTTAGATTTTCGAGTTTAAACAGAGTAACTTCTGTAGGGACACACAGACAAGTGTTGTAGCCTCAGAGGAAGTGTGTCAGTGAAATTGGTGAAAAGTGAAGTAAACATTATTATGGCTCAGCCAATTTCCTCAACTGTAATCCTCATTGCATGGACGTAATCCCAAAATCTCTGATTACAAAACTACAGCCTTAAAGCAGTTCTCCCAATTCACCAATGCCTTATTTACAGATACTGTATAAGCAAGTTGCTGCTTACTTATACTAGTCATTTTGCAAATTTACATTATTGTGTAAATTCAGCTTTATGCTTATACTATAATAATGCTATCATACTATTATGTACTTATAAAAAAATGGAAATTGAAATCCAGTTGCAGGAACAAGGAACATGGAGTCAGATGTATGAAGATAAGATAGAAACTCACTGGAGAAATTATTTTGCAATTTAATGGAGTTACTAGTGTGGTTGAGCAACAGTAGTAAGATTCCCTTTAGAATTCAGACATGGATGAGGTGAGAAAAGCTTAAAAAGTTGACTCCTCTTATGTACAATAAGTGCAGTTAAAGCTTTAAAGAGGTTGTTCACGTTCCAACACTTTTTCCCAGTTCAGTTGGTTTCAGCTAGTTCACTACAAATAAAGACATTTTTCAATTACTTTATATTTTTTATTTGGGATCATTTTTCTATTACTGAAGCTCAAAATTTCATTTTTACCTTCTTATGTGTTTCTGAAGCAATTCTGGGAGGGGATCAATTTGAATTTTGAAAAAATGGTCAAAACTAAAATTGAAAAAAAGTCTTTATTTCTGGTGAACAATCTTCAAACAAGTGAACTGAAAAAAGTGTTTGGATGGTGAACTACCCCTATACTAAAACATATTTTAGTCTGTGTGTCTCATTTTGTTGAGCAGTGAGTCAATCCCACCTTCAAAACTATTTCTGTGTGTATGTTTGTATCAGTCACCAGCGGCTTTCTGTGTGCTGTGTACTGCAGCATATGGACCAAAGACTCATTTTTAATGTCATTGTTGTTCTAAATACAAGTGTAGCTAACCCAACATTGCTTTCAGGTTCTACTGGCTCAGATATTACTATGCAGGCTTTGAAGAATGACAAATGCATTACTGATTTATTTCTTCATTCCAGTATCCCAAAGAATATATTCCTATTAGTAACAATTGGCATGAAGTGAATTATCTAAGGTCTTGAGAATCTTTTATGGGACTGTGACAGATGTTCAAAATTTACAGCTGAGATCTCACTCTTTCCATAGCTGAATCTGAGAAATGTAGTGTGAATTGGTCACGGTAAGAAAAAATCAGTGATTCACAGTACCCTAATTAAACTGATCCTTAACAAATTAGTATATTATTCAGAGAAACTGTTGGGTATTGCTGCAGAAAGCTGATCTACTCTCCCCCAAGTCATGGAATAAGGGCTAACCACAGAATGGAAGTTTGATCCTTGATTGTTTGTCTTATCATGAACAAAAGCTTTATGAAACGCTTTAGCGCTTTAGTTAAAAAATACATTCTATATTGATTAACCTCACTTCACTAAATTATTTCTGGACTGCAAATGACAGAAAACCTTAACATGTTATTAAGGTTTAATCAGGGTAAGACTGGACAGGATGGCCAAAACCTGGTAGGTCCCGGCCCCTATAGTCCCTACCGGTGTTGCCTTTCAGAAACTTTGGGCATTTGACTTCACCTTCCCTCCTTCTGGTAGAGGCCGCTTGTACAAAGTAAATGGAAAGGCATGGGTGGCAGTTTGAGCTATCTGCCACCTGTCAGGCACTTTAGCACTTGACTCATCTCCCACCTCCAGAAGTAAAAGGTACAGTGCACATGGGAGGAGTTGCAGCTGGAGTTGGCTTTGAGAAATCGTTGACTGGTGTGGGAGTCCTCTGAGGGGTCATTTATGACTGCAAGTACAAAGAGCAAGTTTTAATTCAATGCACCATGTTTTGTTACCCACAATGCAGTGCTACTCCTGCAATCCCAGCATCATTGAGGCAAAGTTGCATCTATGCATTTTAGTCATAATGGATAATTGCGCAGGTTTTGGTATAAATCAAGCGAGTTGATTCTAGCATTTCTACGGTTATGTCTTAATCCAGAGCATGCCTTGAAAACAATTTCCTCTGTTACGTTTTCCATGTAGGAAAAAATATTGAATCAATACAACACTGTAAAAGCAAAATAGCTTAATATGTTGTTCTTATGATAAAAGTGCTGCTTTAAGTAAGTGCAGAAAACAATAATAAATTCATAGCAGTTAGTTACAAAAACAATTTTGACTACATTATCCCTTTTCGTTTAATTTTCCACCTACTCAAGGTTTTGCTGTGTGATCAATGGTGCAAACAAGAGCTGTCAGACCTATTGGATATCCAGTTTTTATTACAGCTAATAAAATGCAAACTGAAAACTGAATTTATATCTCTGCTTGCTCATTCTCCCTGTTGAAATTCACAAAATGTAATTTAAAGGGACATTGTTTTCAAAACACTACATTTTTTGGGATTGAAAGCAAGATGTAATGCTGAGTTAAGCAGAGTTGAAAAGGGATTTGTCTTAATTCTAGAAAAATACGGGGATAATTTTTAGTATTTATTTCTCCTGCAAAAAGACATGAAAATGTGCTAAATATAAAGATATTCACTGTCTGTTTCTGCTGCACAAATATTTATAAATTTTAAGAATTTTCTTCAGTTACATTTTTGTTCTCTTCGACAGTTATGACTAAAATGACATTTATTTAAAAATGTGGAAAATATTCCAAGTTATTCCTAGTTATTTTTTTGCTGCATATATTCAAGCCTTTATTTAGTAACATAGGTTCAAGTGTGCTGCAGTGTAATAACCTATAACAGCCAATCAGATGCTTTCTTTCACTTTTATCACATCACTACATTAATGAAAACTAAGAGGCACACTTATCAACATTTAGGGGCCAATTCATTAACTTCGAGTGAAGGAATAGAAGAAAAAAAACTTCAAATTTCGAAGTGTTTTTTTGGCTACTTCGACCACTGAATGGGCTACTTCGACCTTCGACTATGACTTCGACTTCGAATCGAAGGATTCGAACTAAAAATCGTTCGACTATTCGAACATTCGATAGTCGAAGTACTGTCTCTTTAAGAAAAAACTTCGACCCCCTAGTTCGCCACCTAAAAGCTACCGAACCCAATGTTAGCCTATGGGGAAGGTCCCCATAGACTTGCCTAACTTTTTTTGGTCGAAGGATAATCCTTCGATCGTTGGATTAAAATCCTTCGAATCGTTTGATTCGAAGGATTTAATCGTTCAATCAAAAGATTATTCCTTCGATCGTTCGATCGAAGTATTTGCGCAAAATCCTTCGACTTCGATATTCGAAGTCAAAGGATTTTCATTCCCCAGTGGAATATCGAGGGTTAATTAACCCTCGATATTCGACCCTTGATGAATTTGCCCCTTAAATTCTAGTGGTTTTATTTCAAAACTACGATGAACTTTTTTTCTAAAATCACAAATGTTTTGTAATTTACTAAAAGATCAGAATAGAAACATTCAACCAAAAACTGGAAGACATTAAAAGTTTTCAGACAAGAGTGAAAAGAAAATCCAGTTTGAATGGCCAAAAAAGGTCCAATAGGATCAGTGCAGCTCTCATTGACTTCTATAGAACCCTGATAGATTTTACATGCCATACAGTAATTTTGTATTAGAGGTTTTTGTTGGTTTTACACTTAATAAATCTTACATTTTTTGTGTTTTAGAGAAATAAAATTAACTAGAATTTTGAATGTTAATAAATACTGTAGGTTCCTAACTTTACAATGCTTCCTACAGGTTGTTGAGTTGGTGCCAAATTGTTATTTACTGTATGTAATGTATGTTTTTAATTACAAAAAGGCAGATTGATCAGTTTTATCAATTCATGGTTTTTCTAGTCTCAGTCGCATATGATTTTCTCCTCTCAATTGGTATTGTATTTACTAAAAATTGTAATTGGTAAATTTTGATTGGATGAAGTCAATTGAAAAAAAAAAATCAGTCACAATGAAAATTGCAATGTTCCTTCCTTTTTTTTTATAAATGTGATTGTTTGGAATAACACAAAAAATAAAATAGCTTGATTGTTGAAAACTCACCTCCCATTGACTTCTTTAGAAGCTCATCATGTTTTAGTTGAAGATACATTTTTGACTGATTTTGTAAATTTATGTTTTAAGATTGCAATTGAAGAAAATTGAGGCAATAAAAGCACAATCTTAAAACTTAAAAAGAGAAAATGCAACCTTCAATTTTTATAACTTTGATTTTTTACAAAAACTTTTTGGGCTTTTGAGTCCCTTTGTGCATAGCACCATCCCCATTTAGTGCTGCATTCTTTAGTAGCTGCTTTGGCTTTGTACAAAAGCCAAACAGTTGACAAAATAGTTTTGTATATATAAAACTAGACTATGGGGGTTATTTACTAAACTGTGGTCAGGTTTTTTGGGGCAAAACTCAGATTTTTAGGGTTTTTTTTTTTAAAAAAAAAATTCCGAGATTTATTAAAGTTGATGCAGCAAAAAACCTGAATCCAAAAATCCTCAGACCAGCCGAGGTTGTGTATAAGTCAGTGGCAGAGGCCCTTATTCTATTCTGACGTTTCTGTGGCCTGCACTGAAATTAGCTAGAAAATCGGACCATTTTTGTGCTTTTTCAGGCAAAATCTGAAAAATCAGGTGATTAAGAAAAAAACTCAGAAAAGATAATATGATTTGGGTTTTCGCTTGATTTTATCGAATTTTTACCTGAACTGATTAAATTAAGCTTTTTAAATAATAAATAAGGTTCAATTGGGCATGGGAGTTTGGTAGTAGTTTTTTTTTTTTCATTTAAAAAATTAGATAAATTCGGATTTTAGTAAATAACCCTCTTAGTACATATTTCTTTTCTTCTGCACACTTTGCATTTGCTTTGTCTTCAGAGCCTGAATAAAATAGCCATAAGCCTTTTGTATCACAATGCAGCCAGTAATAATATAGAAACGATTAAGTATTAAAACTGTCCATCCATGCCATAAGCCTCTGGCACTTGGAGTTGGCAATATAGAAAAGACAAGCAGTAGGATTCATCCATACTGAATTAATATCACCTCTATCCTAGATATTGCAGTATGAAATGAACTGAGCTGCTGTCTTGGCAGAACAAGAAAACAAGGAATCCCAAAGGTTTTCCCTTTCTGCTGAGGGAAAATATATGTTGCAGACACATTTCATTCTGTGCAAATTCATGACATTGTTCCTACAGAAAAATCTCAGAAATATGAGATAGCCATGTCCTATTATGTCCCAATTAAAACATGGTTGACTGTTTTGCTCTGAAGTAATAGGGCAGTACCTTGTACTTGATAATAACTATGCTTGCATAAATCCATGTTGATGACAAAGCAGGCCATTTTGTTTATGTTTGGCAGATTTAAACTTAGTGCTCTACTTTATTCCAAAAATGCAATGTCTGCCCAATGTTAGTATGCACTGTTTTTTATGGTACACAAATGTAATGTGTGTATAGAATAGCCTTACTTTGCTGGCTGTAATTATATCAATGTATGGAGTCACGGTTAACTTGAAAAGCAATCATCTTGAGGCATCTCAATTCCATTCATTCTTGACATGAACTTCCAAATGCCCAATAAGGTGCAACAAAACCAGAAAACTTTTGGGAGAGGGGATTTTATTTTAATATATACAGACATAGGTTGATTACAGAATGATCTACTCTGTTGTGTTGAGTGTAACAAAACATGTAGGATAACCTTAAACATGGTATAGGGGTCTATCACTTCCTTGTTGACCATGGCTGTGCAAAAACTTCACTGGCATAGGGACCTTTTCAAAGGACTGCCACGGAGAGAAATGTTCATGCAAAACCATATTTATCTTGGGTGTTAGCAAATGGTTTACTTATAGAATATTTTGTTTTCAATCAAAATACCCAGGACCATTGCACTTTGTTAGTCGTCGTAACTGGATAATTTGAGATATTATGAATTTTTATTAGCAACCAAAACATAATGTAATAACTGAAGCAACTTCTGAAACCAATTGAGAATTAGCTGCAATGCATTTAGTCAGAAAGTAAATTAACTTCTCTGCTACTCTAATAAGTTGTGCGTGTATATTTTTCACATTATGCTGACTGGTGGAAAACATTGACAGAGATATTGTGTAGGATGCAAATGTTCTACATCAAAGCAAAGCTTAAGGACATTATTTGATTAACAAAATGCTTAAAAAACGTCTGATGTGTCTTGTCTATTGTTTTAAGATTTAAGGTATTATATAATATCATTTATTCTAAATGTTGTGCCCTTCAGAACTTTATTTAAGTTATCCTGTGCATTTATATGTTACAATTTATCCACACAAATGGGCTAATATCAACACAAATGATTGGCACATAAATAATATATATTGCTCAAGACAAGACATCTATGTTACTGCTATGTATACCAATGGGCTGTTAATTTAGATGTGTCAGGTCAAGCAGCTCTTTACCAGATACAGTTTTTTTAGTAGGACTATAAGGAGGTAATTTATTAAAGTCTGTATGCAAAAAACTCAAAAAACTCAAAAAATGCAAGTCTTTTTGACAAAAAAAATCCAAATTTGTAGTTAAAATAAAACTTTGATTTTTTTGGATTTATTATACCCCAAGGATGGAAAAAGTCTGTATGAGAAAATCCGGCATCTCAGACTTGCCGAGGTTGTATATAAGTCAATGGGAGAAGTCCCAAAAATATCCTGATCTGCACTGGGTTTCGTGCAATAATCCAAATATTTCGGATTTTTAAAACTCGGAAAATCAAAACTTGAGGGGTTTTTTACTATAAAATCTGCATTTTTAGTGGAAAAAAACTCAATGTTTTTGGAATTTATTATACCCTGAGGATGGAAAAAGTCTGAATCTGAAAATTCTGCATCTCAGACCTGCTGAGGTTGTATATAAGTCAATGGGATTTATCTATTTTGGAAGATTTTGTGGTCTGCACTAATATTAGACCGAATATCCAACTATTTTGAACTTTTCGAGCAAAAATCCAAAAAAATCTGGCTTTTGGGAAAAAGACTGAAAAATCGTACGCTTGAAAAAATGCATGATTCAGGTTTTTGCTTGATTTTATCAAGTCGGTCCCCGATCCGATGAAATCATGCTTTTTTTTTTAATAATAAATAAGGTTCAATCATGGATATAGTTACATAGTTACATAGTTCGTTAGTTACATAGTTAAATTGGGTTGAAAAAAGTCCATCAAGTTCAACCCCTCCAAATGAAAACCCAGCATCCATACACACCCCTCCCTACTTTTAATTAAATTCTATATAGCCATACCTATACTAACTATAGAGCTTAGTATCACAATAGCTTTTGATATTATGTCTGTCCAAAAAATCATCTCCCTGTTTAAAAAGTTTTGCCATGAAGGCAAAAGCAACATGAATGGATCCCCATAAGAATATTTCCATTCTAATTGGTCAATTCACCTCTACAGACCACTACCATTATTTCAAATCTGCTAGCAAGGTGCTTCCAATTGAAAGTTGAGTTTATAGTCCATACACTATAGTGTCCATACACTAAAGGGGTGATTTATCAAAGTCCGAATGTATCTCAATATTTTCTGCTACAAACTCCGATCAAATCCGCTCATTTTTTTACTCTTATTTTTTACATTTTTCAGAAAATTTGCTTTGCGGGAAAAAAAACGTTTTTCTCGATTTTTTTTTCTGATTTTCACGTTTTGGTTTTTTTTTTTGGAATTTTCACCCAAAAACTCAGAAAACTTCGGGGTAGTGCACAAAGACCCAGCGCACAGCAAAAAATCATTGGGACTTCTCCCATTGACTTACTGTATATGCAACATCGACAGGTCTGAGATGCTGGATTTTCAGATTAGGACTTTTTCATCCTCAGTGTTTAACAAATACTGAAAAATTCATGATTTTTTAAAAGTCAGATTTTATATAAAAAAAACGTGATGTTTGCATTTGGAGTTTAGTAACTAACCCCGTAGTGTTAAGAAGTAGAATAATTTATGTAACAGTAGCTATGAAGCCTTTTGTGGGTCATGTGATTTGTCTCATAGGAAGCATATAAACTGAGAATAAGAAGGAATTGATTTAACATGAATTAAAATATATTTGGGTTATCACTAACACTTTTTTAAACATCAGATTTATAAGGGGGGGGCAATGATACCCAAACTTTCTTGTTTGCATAAATTAAAGCTCATGCTATGAACTGTGCTAGATCCATTCATTTTATAATATATAAGGCTTGGATTGCTCTGCTTCCTATTGGTCATAACAAAATAATCTACATCAGCATACCTTGAGATTTATAAAAAAAAAATGTGATTATTAAATAAACCCAATTTGATTATTTTGCCACAAATATGGATTTATGGCGCTTTGTTACAATGAAATCTACTTTTTTATTATAGAGAATACGAAAATAATTTTAAAATAGAATTATTTGCATAAAATGTACTTCTAATTCAAAACTTTCTGGATATTTTTTCCTGATCCCTTACCTATTGTTACAAAGCTTTAAAAATACCTTGCCTTTGTGCATTTTAATGCTTTTAATTACGTCTGTAAAGGATAAAAGATGAAACGGGTCTGGCACAATAATGTAGGTTTTCAGTACAAAACAGGAAACATCCACTTCTGGTTCCTGAGGCCAACAGTAGACTTCAGTAGTGCAAAGCAGGTCTGTTAGTCCATTCATTATAGAAAAGCCAATATAAAGAAGTAGAAATATATTGGGTGGTCCAGTCAGTGCACAGAAAGCCCAGCTATACAAGCACAGAAATAAATTCAACAGTTCAATACACGATTGGAAGAAGGGACACATATTTCAGGAATACAAGAATATAAATAGATTGTGTGGTCCAGTCTGAAATGAAAGAGAGGAGACAGATTTCAGTGTTACTGAAGCAGAAACAGATTTGATATTTCCATCTTTTTTTGCAAGAGGCAAGAATATATTCTAGTCTTCCAGAATGAAAACTGCTAAAATTGTTCGTCTCTAAAATGCAAAGTAGGAAGACAATTTTGGCACAGTGAAAGAAAAGTAGAAAGTAGATTAGAAATGTTTTACTTGTGTATGTGTATACTGAGCTTATTTTGATATTAATGAGTAGGTTATTAGATGTATAGATTAATGGGAAGGAAAGAAGGGCACAAAGGGTTGCATTCCCTGTGTAATAAATTCAGTAAAAACCTTAATGATTTAGCAGATATGTTTAAATTATTCATGCAACATGGGATAGTACTATAGGAAAGGAAAGAAGGAAGGGCCAGTTTGCTAGACAACCCTTTTGTGACTAGGGTCCTTCCATTCAGTGTCCATCTTGTTCATTTCTTTTAGGTACTTGATTTATCTAGGTGCATGAGCAGTACACAAGTAAGGTGATTATGGGAGCACAAAAAATACCCTCAAGCATAGGTTGGAGATTGTCAGGTTAGGAAAAATAATCACTGGTTGGGGGGTGTCTTATAGATTTGCATCATCCAGTGATTTTTTTTGTCTCCTTTAAAACCATATAAGAGAATGTTTTTTATACTAATTTAAAGAATCATGGGCTGAAATGGAAATTACAACAGCAATTAATTGCTGAATTTTCTTGAAATTTCTTGAAATTGAAATTAAGAGGCCTATTGGAAGTTTTTTTGGGAAAAACTTTGAATCAAATTCGATCGAATGCGCTATTACTTCGATTCGAATGATTCAAATTCAGCTGAATATGGACCTATTCAATCGAATACGGACCTATTCAACCCAAAAAAAGCTTCAACTTAATTTCGGTTGGTACTTTTGAATTCGAATTTCAACGTTTTTTCAATTTGAAATTCGACCCTTGATAAATATGCCCCTTAATGTTCAATTACTAGAATTGTTACCATCAAAATGTTTCAGTGTTTTAATATACAAATGGCACTAAACTATAGTTGTCTTTTTTTTAAATACAAACGTTGTGCTGTAATGTTACAAGATTTAAATCCCATACATTATTGCATTCGATCTCAGTCATGCGGATTGCTAAGCACTTTCAGCTGAATGCACATTGTCGCATGAATATTCAGTAATATAGGTTATTTCATGGTAGAATCACTCTGAAAACAAATGTGCATTAATAACACAGTTTTAGAGAAGAATACACCATGGGATTTAAGGATAAACTTGCGATTCTGCCGTGCCTTGCAGATTGTATTTTTAGTACAACTAAATAACATTGCAATAATACAATAATATGGGAAAAATAGACTGGAGAACATCGGTTAGCTTTGATCCTTTGGAACAATGGAGTCTTTGGTTTTTTCCTTGCCTGGATGTTGTATTCATGGTGTTTATATGCTCTCTCCATATTTGAGAGGGTTTTCTCTTGTCACTCCACTTTAATACCACACTCCAAACCATGCAAGCAGGCTAATTGGCTTTTAGTGTAATAGAGGTTCATGCCCATGGTAGCTATTTTACTTTCTGAGCTCCACTGGGACAGAAACTGTGATGAACATTCATGTAAAGAGTAGAATTGCTTATAACTGGTTGTTACTATATAAATAAAAGATAACAATAGTCTCTAAGTGCCTTTTGCATGCAATAAGCTTCAAAAAAATGTACAGTAAATTTTTTTTGCAATTTATAATTGGTCTTTTTGTGTAGATTTTTGAACGAAGCCCCCTTGTTCGGCAGCTCTCTAGTTTGGAATTTAACAACTGTTTCTGGTTGTTAGGCCTAGGGGCCCATTTATTAAACCTCAATTATTTCTGGTTAAGGCTGTTAGGGGGGAAACTCTGGCATACCCCAAAGTTGCTAAAAATCCAAAACTGAAAATATACCATCTCAAACCTGTCAAGGTCATGTAGAAGTCAATGGAAGATGTCCCTGAGGTTGTTTCTTGACATCATGATCTGCGATGGATAATCTGAAAAATTTAGAGTTTTCGGCCAATAATCCAAAAAGGGCACGTTTTCGCAGAGAAAACTCAATGAAATTGAGTTTTTGAAGCGGCAATTGTACAATTGAAATTCAAGCTTGATTGTGTTGTGATGTTCTTTCAAAATTGTTGATAAATAAGTTAAAATCACAGAATGGAGTTTGGTCAGATTTGTTTTCATAATTTTTTTTTATTAATTCGAGTTTTAGTAAATGTGCCCCTTATTGTCCCATGCAACTGAGAATATCTGGATAACAATCTTATAATTTATATTTATTTATTAAAGGGTAATGATGATTTTGTTTTAATAAACATGTTTAATATAATATGATTATATGTGTCTGTCGAGCACTGGCAAATTTTAAATTTTTGTTTGGCAGCAAAAGTCATATTCCCTATAAGAAAAAGCTTCTACCCTCTAGGTGTGCATTCTAAATAGCACATCTGTTATGCAATGTGAGCCCTACAGTAAGGATTGTTTATATAAGTGATATTAATACAGCCGAAGCAAAAGCACAATTTTTATTTTGCAGAAGAAAAGGAGACCTCTCATGTTATGGTGTTAATGGCCCTTTAATGATCTGTCTCTAATTCTAGACCTCAAGCTTGAGGTCTAGAATTGCTTTGAATTGTAACCTTGGACAAGATGCTTAGGCCTATAGCATGTTTTATCCATTGTTTTTCACAAAATGTAGTAGGCTCAGGCCACTTTAGTCTATTGGGCCCAATCACTACTCACATTTTTAAATCACCCAGGCAGCAACCTAGAAGAGGTCCAGGCATCACTCATTATAAAGTGTGTGAAGGACCTATGGTTGAGGAGGTCACTGAGGAGGTCACTGTGTCGGTCATGCATTTATGGGGGGGTCACTGAGGAGGTCACTGTGTCGGTCATGCATTTATGGGGGCCACAGTGAACTTTGAAATGGATAGGGGAAACAGTGTTATTAAATGAGACTGTACCAAGAAATGTTGGACCCAGTGAACAAATACAAGAGGTCCTCTGAATCTAACCCAGTGGAGCAATAGAGCAATGGAGTAGAGTGAATAGGCAGCTTTGCAGCAGAAAACAAGAGGCAGGCAAAATTCCCCTGGAACCCACATGGCCTATCAGTCAGCAACATTCAGGCTAGAGAGCCATGCAAATATACTGTAGTTTAAATTGGGCCAACAATTTAATAAACCCAAAATTACTGACCAACTGCTGCAGTCTATAAATTCTTTCAAAAAGGGCCAAAATCATTGGAATATAGCCCCCAGCTCAAAAGGGCACATAAATCAAGTCCAAAAATATATTCCAAAACATTCTTTCAAAGTTAAAAAATTATTCTTTATTTAGCATAATTATGCTCTAGTATAGGCATGAAAAATAATGAAAATATGACCAAATTGAGGACTATGTGTATGTTACTTTAAGAGTAGATGTGAGGTGGCAACACGTGATTGGTTTAAAATTTTTGGGGAGGGATCTCCTGGGGTATAAATTTTGTGACCAAATGAAACAACATTAATGCCTATGAATAAGTGCCGGTGGGTACGAAACGCCTAAGGCAGAACATCAATTGGTCTGTATGCCTACGTTTTAATATTTATGTTAAATAAAGAATAATTTTTTAACTTTGAAAGAATGTTTTGAATATAGTTTTGGACTTGACAACAATTTAATAAGACACTAAAAGAAGCAGGTTTGTGTTACCTCTCAATTGACCCCAAATTAAAATGAAACTATCCCCTTTTGGAGTGCCAGTACACTAGTTCCCAAACATGGCTGCCTTGATTGCTTTAAATGAAATTTCCTTCTTACAAAAATGGGCAAAAGGTGTCTTTCAAATCCATCATCTTTTGCCTTAAAGGACCAATATGGATTTAAAACCAGTTATCCAATACTGTTAACAATTGTCTGTTTGCTTTAGAAGCTCTACCACTGTTGATATAAATAAGCTGCTGTGTAGCCATGGGTACAGCCATTAAGCTTGCGATTGGGCTTTAAGGTCCACATTTACTTTGCGTATTAGATGATTAGATGTGTAGAATACAATGGTTTGAATTTATAAGAAGATAAACAGAAGTCAAGTTCTACACACACCTGTCTCTACAGAATTATAGAATGCAAAACCTTCTAATGTAGGACAAAGACTAGTGTATCTGTTGGTGCTGGATGAGCCAATACAAACTTTAAACACAATAAAGTTATTACATTAAAAAAAATTCAATTTTCTAAACTTTAATTTTGTAAGCAAAAGCATCACCTATTATAATACTGTAATGCCCTTACACTTTAATACATCTCCAAAGAGCCAGGGTAAGTTAATTAACTGTTCATCTTATTCTCTCTCTCTCTCTCTTTCCCCTATTTTAAATATGATTGAGCCCAAGGAAAGAAATTTGTTCTGCAGGAGTCATAAAGTAGCGTATATTAAAGATTCATGGCAGTTATGTGGAACCATCATTTACAAAACTCCATTTTCCAGAATTATCCAACTGCGGTTTTATCGCATGTGAGAAAATCTTTCTCACTTCCAATATAAATGAGATTTTACTTTTAGTATAAGAAAAAAAAATATGATAGTTTGATTCCTTAGCCTAGCAGGAAGCCAGAGAATTAATCTCCTATGAGACTGTATCGTGCAATTTAGTTGCTCAAAGCAAATGCCTGTACAATAATGAAGTGCATGTCCAAAAACCTGTAAGATTTACCTAAAATGTTTTCTCTTTGCAAAAAGCAATTATGTCATTTTGTTGTGCTTAAAGGCGATACATGGACTCCTTTGAGAGTCCATGCATTTGAAATAAATATTTTTCTTTCCTTGTTTCCACCTTATGAGCAGAGTGTAAAGTGCAGGTTATTGACTGCGTTAACCTGCGGAGTCACTGGGGGCACTTTCAGGTTCTGTAGAAATGTTGTAGAAATCAGGAATATGAACATCAGTGGGTGAGGAACAGTATTTACAGATGTGGGTAGAGTTATGCCTAAATTAATTCAAATGCTCTTAAAACATCTCACATTAATTACTTAATTATTAGCAAAATATCTGGCATAGACTGCAATATCAAGCCTTACCCTAACCATAACCCTCTCAGATACCTTCAACTTTTTTTTTCACTAAAATAGCACGTATCTCGTTAAAATGAGCAACCAGAAATAATCATCTTTTTCTGAAAAATGTCATGGCCTTAACTGAAACCAACATTGATGATGTGGGGAGGGCTATTTATCATTGTTATTTTGTAACTATTCTCCAAGGCCCTGTAAAATTAATCCCTGGTATAGCAGGGTGCACAGCACAGGGCAAGAGCATTGCTGATGGAGAGAAGGTCAAGGCAAACAGACCAAGCATGAACCACTGGGGGTCACTCTGTGAGCTGTTTTCAACACACTAATTGATGATATGGAGTCTGCAGTATGTAGCGTGTATACGTGTGCTGATTTAGCCCTATCATTTCCACAGAGACGTGTGCTACTGTACAAATGCAGCTGAGAAATTCTATTTAGTGTTAATTTTCACTGTATTTCCACTCAGTAAGGCTCATTTATCACAGAAGTCACAACATGCAAATCTATTGCACCAATGCACCAAAGAGGCAAGACTAAAGCTTGACCGGTCTGGTTATTAGGACCAGTGGCTCCAGTCTGATTTTGCACCTAAAGCAGAAGGGGGGCATGTGTTACAACCACCAAATGATTCTACCTCACTCCAGATACTGTTTCAGGTCTCACCTTAGAGTTCTCTCTGGCATACTTTTCACTCTATCATTTTGTTGACCCCACTATGTCTTAAAAGGCAACTGATTTCCAAGTATAAAGCTCATAAGTCAGAGCACCTTCAGCAGGACCACATACTAACGATAGATTGCTACTTGATGACATTGGGGCAGATTTACTAAAGGGTGAAGTGGCCAACGCTTGCGAAAAATTTTCATCTGCAGAGGCATCGGCAATTTACCAACAGGCATAGACGACGATTCGCTATCGGAACAAACCATTGCTAGCACAGTTTTGCGCTCTATTGCCAGGCAAATTTTTGCTCAGGCAAACAATCTTTACTCTGCAAATTCACTAAAGTGCAAATTTTTCAGAACGTTACCTCTTTCACCAGAGTTTTCTTTGCCACCTTAGACCAGGCGAACTGATAAGATGAAGCTACATCCTCCTCAATCTTATGTCAGTGACATCATATCCTGTATGCTGATAAGATGAAGCTACATCCTCCTCAATCTTATGTCAGTGACATCATATCCTGTATGCCGGAAACTCATAAAAGTTGTTAAAAAATGCTGCCATTGTTTCATTTTTTAAAGCGCCATTGCCTTCAAAAGTCCTAACTATTAAAGATTTTGAGGCAACCTATTTTTTTTTAACCAATTGGACGGGCATGCCACATTTGTTTTAGGGTGGGCTCATGTCTAGGGCAGTCGATGATCTCTTTATTCTTTATTTTGCTTCCTTAGACATGTGAAATAATAAGTGAATACTTCAAGCATTTGTACCAACATCTCTAATAAAGACGTCTATACAACCTTAATATCCCCTCCCTATACAAAATGACCTAAGTGTAAGCATACTAATGAAGTTTCGCTAAGCAAAATTAAATGCTAGTGAAAGATTCAGCGCTCGGCCACTGAAACGTAACCTCACATTTTAGAGTATTAGCTTAGTGGCAACTAATTTACGCCTGGCAAAGTTCTGCAAAGTGTGTAGGAGCGTTCACTGGCGAAAATTTTCCCTTAAGTGAATTTGCCCCATTGTATCTAGTTATATATCTGCATTTTGCATCCAAATCCAGAGAGTCCTTGTGTGCATCTTTGATCTTGAAGCACATGCTAAAATATACAGGACCTTGCATGAGGGCATATGAGGACATCATTTTTCTGTTAAGAGGTTGCTAATGGAATAACTAGAATTAATGTTCAGTTTTTTCCTGTAACAAAGTGATTAAGAAGATCTGTGTTTTAATTAAATGTGCACCTCCTCTTTCTTTCCTGGGCTAGACAGGAAGGTTCTAATAATAAGGTTAAAGCTCGTCATGGTTATTTCTATGAGATATTTTCATCGGCAGAAGTTAACACTGGTGGATTTTCAATCAGCGAGAACAAATTACACAAAGGCATGTGCGACATAAGCAAAAAAAAACACAATTTTGTGCTGAATATTATTAGAAACCTTACCTAACCAGGTCACCACCTCCCTGTGCATAAATAACTGTTCCTCATAAGGGAAAGATTTGATAAGCAATAAAGCAGATTTAAGATGTACTGCCAAGATAATGACAAGGCAATGTTTCGGTTAGTACTATCACTATAACTGTTTTAAAGGCCATCTCTATGCTCTCTACCAGATGAGACCGGCAGACTTTATGTCTAAACATTGGAAATGTTATTTAATACTGCAGTGGCAGAATTTACTTTTATTATAGTATAAATTATACAGTTAGATTTGAGCTTGTGCTTTAGATCAGAACTTTTCGCACTATTTGATTTTTTTTTTTAAAAAAAATCATAATTCTCAACAACTTTCCAAGTTTAAAAGTTATTTGAAAATGCTAAGCGGCATCTGTCTGGGAGGAGAACAGACTCTTGTTACATTGCTTTAAAGCACAGAACCAGAGAACAGAAATTAAGAAACAAACACTGATTTCAACTGCCATTACATTTAACAAGTAACTTTAATATCATTGTAAATCTTTAATGAAATATCTTAGAACACTGCTTATAATTATATGTTTTTTTTTATTATGCAGGGGACTGAGGAGCTCTGTATGTTGGAAGGTTATTCAGATTTTTTTCATTATGCAAAAAAAAAAGTTTTATGTGCGTTATGTGCACCCTTTAAGTGTAATGAAAGATGGGAAGATTTGTTGCCAGCAATAAATTGGCTCTGCTGTGGGCATCAAGTCTCCTTAAAATGCTTCTCCACTGGCAATAATTTAAATTGCCAGTGGTAAAATCTACATGTCTCAAAATCACCCAAAGGTTCCCCACGAGGCAACTTTGGAAAAATGATGCAACACAGAGGTTTTGCCAATTTCGAATAATGCTATTACCCTAAGTGCCATAGACAGGGCCACCATTAAAAATCAAGGGGTCCCGTACAACCCACCCACCCTGGCGCCCAAGCCCCAGACCCTGCCCACTCCACATCACAGTTAAAAGACCACACAGACATCAGCACTAAAAAAGTAACCCACCACACACACAAGTTATAAAAAGCTATTGATGGTCAGGGCCCCCTTATAAGTTTAAAAAAAATTGGTGCCAGGGACCCCCATAAAAGTCTTTTTTAAAAAGCATTGGTGCCAGGGCCCCAAAAAAAAAAAATTTTTTAAAAAAAACATTGGCGCCAGGGCCGCCCTTGCAAGTTAAAAAAATTGGGGCCCAAAAAAAATAATTTTTAAAAAAAATATTGGCGCCAGGGCCCCCCTTACAAGTTAAAAAAAGATTGGGGCCCCAAAAAATATTAAAATAATACTTTGGTAGAATATTAAAATAATACTTTGGTGGCCAAGGGATTAAAAAAAAAACACAAATTGGTGTTCAGTAGAATTGAACTTGTGGCTGCAGGACTTCAACTTTGCCTCCTTTTGTGAATTTGGGTCTTTTCGCTGCTTCAGGACTTCGGCTATTTTCGTGACTTCAGGTCTTTTCGGCACTTCAGTAGTTCGGCTGTTTGGCACTTCCGCATTTTCGGCTGTTCTGCTGGCCGCAAGATCTTCGGCGCTGGCAAGGGGGGCCTCTTTCTAAACTGCAGCACTGCCGGGCCCCCCTTCATGCCCGGGCCAGGGACACTTGTCCCCCCTGTCCCCCCCTGATTGCAGCCCTGGCCATAGAACGGAGAGTCTAAAGGCAATACAGATTCTACCTTTTCTGGCATTTGATCTATGGGAGTGCCTTTATTTACAATGAAAAGGGCAACTTAGATCAAAAAGCTGACTGGATAAACTTGTGTACTATACAGAACTTGAAAGTCAGATGATGAATGTTTTCATCTTTTTAACCTGATTTCACAGGCAGCAAAAACTGTGTTTAATGCTGTCCTGTTATACTGTATGTCTCTATCATCGAATAAGTAGTGGAATGGTTAATTATGGGAAATTGATGGTATTATTCTCAAAAATACACTGAGCAACCAGGGAGTAGTCTGATAAAGTGATTTACAGCTCTGTTATGTCTACTTGGAGAATTATTCTGAAAGTGATAGTGTCTGGAGGCAATTTTTGTGGTTTCATTAAAACATGTAATGCCTCTTGAGTACAGGTATAACCTTGGTTTAATTGATCAAAATCTGTATAAAGCAGAAAATATGCTGGAAGCAATCATTGCACTTGTACCCAAATTGCATATTTTATTACGATCTACTGGGCTACATTAAAACAGTCAGTCTAGTTCTTTTATAGCACCTTAAAGTGGAAGCGTGGCATCCGCTAAATAATTAGCTGCATTATATCATAATTGATAGGTAGTAATGTTGCTTTTTCTTAGTAGCAGTCTTTGAAATGCAAAACATGATGCAAAAAAAAATTGAAATGCAAAACATGATACATTCCCACAATGCAATTAATTACCCTTCAACGCCATAGCATAGGAGTTTTCGGGAAACATTAATCATGTGTTCATATGACTTCAACTTCTAGAAATGTGTGATATTGGCTGAAGCAATCAGGTCTACTTCTATTTGTCCAAAGTATCTGAGCTTCAGCTTTTTTATTAGTTACACCCCTGTCTGGTATCCATGCATTTATTATTGTACATGTTACACCAACTAGGTCAACAAGATGTCCATATAGTCAAGACATCATTAAAGTTGTGTCGTCACATCTCCATCAAACCTTTAATTTCTAGCATGCTTTCATTAACGACTTTCTAAAACCCAGAGATAGCACTTGCCTTTACTTATCAATAGGTAAGTCTTAGTGCTAGAAGCCTCTGGAAAAGACTCCTGTCACCTGTGATAAAATGTATCCAACATATCACTCTAAATATTCTAGTGACAGACATTAATACTCTAGTGTGAACGTTAAAGAAAGGCGTCAAGCACGCAAAGAAAATATTTATTAAAATAATACACGCTCACCAAAATATACTACTGCCAGGAGGAATTGATCGTTTTTACTGTGGGATTTTGTTCTTTAAAAAACAAGATGTATAGCAGAAAATAAGAATATGTTTTAAAGGGATACTGTCATGGGAAAAATTTTTTTTTTCAAAATGAATCAGTTAATAGTGCTGCTCCAGCAGAATTCTGCACTGAAATCCATTTCTCAAAAGAGCAAACAGATTTTTTTATATTCAATTTTAAAATCTGACATGGGGCTAGACATATTGTCAATTTCCCAGCTGCCCCAGTCATGTGACTTGTGCCAACACTTTAGGAGAGAAATGCTTTCTGGCAGGCTGCTGTTTTTCCTTCTCAATGTAACTGAATGTGTCTCAGTGGGACATGGGTTTTTACTATTGAGTGCTGTTCTTAGATCTACCAGGCAACTGTTATCTTGTGTTAGGGAGCTGCTATCTGGTTACCTTCCCATTGTTCTGTTGTTTGGCTGCTGGGGGGGAAAAGGGAGGGGGTGATATCACTCCAACTTGCAGTACAGCAGTAAAGAGTGATTGAAGTTTATCAGAGCACAAGTCACATGACTTGGGGCAGCTGGGAACTTGACAATATGTCTAGCCCCAATTCAAAATTGAATATAAAAAAATCTGTTTGCTCTTTTGAGAAATGGATTTCAGTGTAGAATTCTGCTGGAGCAGCACTATTAACTGTAAATATGCCAGAGACCAACTGATAAGCATTCACATTAAAACAATATAAAATAGAGACAACTACAACAAGAACAGCAGAAAATTACAGTGTATGTGAAATCTGTCACTTGCACCATACTTGTTAATGAAAAAAGGAACATTTTAAATAAATTCCACCATAGGGGGCTTGTCCTTAAAGTCCATTGTATATTTTCCTTTAGAAATAACGGAATTTTATCAAATAATTATATTTCTTGTAATGGGAACATTCATATTGTGACTGGTGGGGGGGTAGCCTTGATTCATTGTTTTTAATCATAGAATGTTAATTTGTAATCATAGCTATTATGCATATGAATGATGTGACTGGCACAAGAACAAAGATACCGGAATCTTACAAAGGTCTTTGTGATATCAACTCCTGTGTGTGAGAACATGTCAGATCATCTGATTAAAGTGTTCATACCGTCTTTCTCTGGGTCCCATTGGTTAAGGTACTGAATATTTAAACAGACAGTTCAGTCAGTACAAAGGAAAGGAATTCATGGAGATTCCACTAATAACTAAGTGATGGGGAGAGGATATTGATGTGCAACAGCTGCTCAGGGAAAATGATGGTGGGCATGAAACCTTGGTAACCATTTTGGCAAAAATATTTAACCAATTGAAAAGCTGTGTTCATTGTACTTAATGTTGAATATTCTTTAATAAGGTGGTGTACTTGCAATGTAGTCGTTTGCTTAGGAATTCATCACTGAGTCACAACTGTGTTACCAGAGCCAGGTGGCATAAGAAATTATCGTTTTTACAAAGTATGACTAATATAGCAAGTAATTGTTGCGTGTAAATGATAATCAAATAAATATATAAAAGGCCATTTAAATATTATTTCTCATAGAACCAATTAAGAAGCAAATATAATATTTTAGTTCATTATATCATACTAGTTGCATGCCATACAGTATGTACAGTACTTTGTTATAGTTAACATATATAAGCATAGCACTGCTCCAATTGAACAACAGATTATGTATAGTGATGGGCAAATCTGATCCTTTTTGAAGTCAATGGGAATTTTTTTTTGGCGTTCAACATTTTTTTTCCCTGTACATTTTCACTGTACATTAGAGTCTATGGGTGTTTTTCCATGGTAAAATATTTTTGCTCATCAGTGTTTACAATTAGTGATGGGTGAATCTCTGCCATTTCGATTTGCCGAAAAAATTTGCAAATTTCTTGCAAAATTTGTGAAACGGCGAAACATTAGTGAAATTCGAAAATTGACACCAGTGTTAATTTTGAGGCCAGCGTTAAAGTCAATGGGCATGCGAATAGTGTTGACGCGCAACGGTTTTGATGCGAGCAACTTTTCTAATGCCTCTGAAATTTTTTTTTTGAGAATTTTTTGATTTGCCGGCGAATTTCCGCAAATTTATTCGCCTGCAGCGAAATGCAGAAATTCACCACAAATTTGCTCCTTTATTCACCCATCACTATATACAATGAGAAATAGCTTTGATTCTACAGTGTGACAAAGTAGGTTTGTGTATTCAGTCCTGGACTCCTGTTATACACTTAGCAATCTTCAAGAGCTGAACGTAGTCAATGCTCTGTCTCAAATCCCTGTTTCTGACAGGGAGGCTATCTCATTAGAATAAATAAATAAAGCTTGTGCTATAATATGCTTATTTAGCACAAGAGTGAAAGTCCTGATTTAATTCTTCCACCAAAACCAATAATTTCCAAGTGGTGCACATCACAAATGACTTAATTTGCAACGTTTCTCCAGGGCAAAATTATCAGGCCTCGCGTTGCTTGTAGTCCATCCACTCCCTTCACAGTCGCCTTGTGATTTTTATTCTGTGCTCTTGGTCATGCAGATGCACACAAACAATCCCTCTTGCTCTTCCTTACTGAAATTCTGAAGGAGAATAAGAATGCCTTCATATTTGCCAGATTATATTCAACCTTTTTTCAGTTTGTTGCCAGTAAACCCTACTCTTATGCTCATCTTGAATAATTCTGGAGCTTATTTACAATTCTTGGAGCATAAATGTGCACAGACTGCGTATATAAAAATAGAATACGGAAATCTCTTGGAAATAGTATTCTTGACTCAAGAAGGTATAGGATCCGTTATATGGAAACCGTTATCCAGAAAGCTTGTCTCCCTTAGACTCCATTTTATCCAAATAAGCCAACATTTTTAAGTCTGATTTCCTTTTTCTCTGCAATAATAAAACAGTTGCTTGTACTTGATCCCAACTAAAATATAATTAATCTTCATTGGAGGCAAACCCTATTGGGTGTATTATTTAATGTTTACATGATTTTCTAGTAGATTTAAGGTGTGAAGATCCAAATTATGGAAATATCCATTATCTGGAAAGTCCCAGGTCCCGATCATTCTGGATAACAGGCCCCATACATGTACTTACTTGTAACTGAATTGCAATATGCAGAGCTGTATTTTCTATAAACCACTTCTTTTTACATATGAATTGGAGGATGTGTAATAAAATGCCTTTCCCAACACACATTATGGAACAAATGGAAGCTGCCCACCATTTACAAATGGGCACACATGTTAAGCCAATATGCTAGCAAAGCCGTAAGCTACCAAAGCTTCAATGATACAGTGATTCTGGGTGAAATACCCAGTTAATAAATAATGTTCTGTTTTATATGGTTTTATTCTCATTTTAAGGTTCAAAGCACATTAAAGGCATTCTGTCATGGAAAATAGCTTAGTTAATAGTGCTGCTGCAGTAGAATTCTACACTGAAATCCATTTTATAAAAAGAGCAAACATTTTTTTAAAATTGAATTTTGAATCTGACATGGGGTTAGACATGTTAGTTTGCCAGGTGTCCTCAGTCATGTGACATAAATCACTCATTTCTGCTGCATTGAAAGTTGGAGTGTTATCACCCCCTCCCTTTTCAACAGAATAATGGGAATGTAGCAAGATAACCACTCCCTGGTCAGTATGAGAATAGCACTCAATATTAAAAGTCCCACTGCAACTCCTCCAGTTATATTGAGCAGGAGAAACAGCTTATCTGAAAGCAGTTCCATTATGAAGTGCTGACTGTTTCTAAAAGCACAGGAAAAGGCACAATGACTTGAAATGAAGGCCTTCACACAAATATTACAGCTAAAAAATACACTTTGTACAGGAATACAATTTTTATTGTGAAGTGAAATATTTGTAATGTAAACAGGGTAATTTAGAAATACAAGCTGCATCATACAAATTATGACAGAATCCCTTTAACTGATATCTCCATCCCCCAATAATATGACTAATAACACTGTACCAAAAAAACACCATCCTGATCAACTCTGAGAGAGAACTGCAAAAACCAAAGAGACTTAGTAAAGTTATGTGACTTTAACACAATTACAATAAACCCTAATAATAAATATGAGGCAAATCGGCCTATCAACTGAAATCATAAAACCACTTTACAATTTGCTTTCAAGTTTTCTTTTCACTTAGAAAATAAACTTTGTTCAACATTAAATGCCATCTTATGGAGAGTGCTATTAATGCTGATACTTTCCTGTGAGCTATGGATGCTAAAGTGCAGCTTATTTTTAAGCTATTTTTCAAGTATCTTTTTACAATTAATCACGCATATAGAGAGCTAATTTGGATTTTGAAGAAGGAGAGGTAAATTGTCTGTGATAGAACAAGAGTGTCTGAAAGCATGATTAGCCCACTCCAGACCATCCATAAGCCATTTGCTAATTAAGTAGGTCTTGTGAAAGTCATTGTGTTGTTTAAATGCATGTTTCCTTCTGCAGCAAAATACATCTGTGCAATATATTCCATTTACAAGTAATTAGACCTTTCATGGAAGTGCTGTGTCAAAGAGATATAAGGGGTCAAGTGATTACACAAACCTTGAACTCATGCAATCTGCATAGATAATTTGCCAACTCGCTGTCTCAACACAATGTATAAAAAAAAAAAATTGGCATCCAAAAGCTGCCAAGTTCATGTAAAAGTCAGTGGGAGCTATCTATAGCCAATTTAAAGAGTTTTATTGAATACAAAAAAAACTACAAATAAATTTGAGGTATTCAAATGATTTTTTCCCATTTTTAGTCAATCAAATTGTTTAAATTCAGATTTTTAATAATAGAACAAACATTCACAAAATTAGAGGCCTGTTTTAGAGGTTTCGCAAACCACGAATAAACAAATTTTCTGTAACATCACGAATGCCATGTCTAAAATGCCATCTCTAAAACCTCTTAAAATTTAATTTTTTCAGACAATTACTAGTGAACAAAATATGAAAACTTCTTAAAGTCAGAATGGCTAAAATATGGACCTATAGGATCAGTGCAGCTCCCTATTACTTCTACAGGACCGCAACTGCTTTTACTTGCTAAAGATTTGTAGAAGTTTTTTGTGGGTTTTAAAAAAATTAACAAATTTATAGAGATTTGAATGTTAATAAATAGGCCTACTAGTGTTTATTCAAAGTAGAAATAAGCCACTATACTATACACATTACTCGAATTCAAATTTCAAACCAGCCTTCTCAATAACAATAAATTATGTAGCCTCTGTTGTTATCCAGGGATTCATTTTCTAGACCATAACCTCTAATGGGGTCATTTATCAAAGTTGATTTTTACAGCTTTGTGAGGTTTTTTTATACCTCAAATGAACTCACAACTCGAATGTTTCCTGATTTATGAAAAAACTTGAATGGAAAAATCTCGAATCAGTGAATTCAGGGTGAAAAACCCTAAAAACTCAACTTAATTGAGTTTTCGGCAAAAAAACCCCTCAAATCACTCGAATTAACCAGAACATCATGAAGGCTGCAAAGATCTGCAAATGGTTGAAGGGACCTCTGCCATTGTCTTCTACATGACATCAACAGGTTTTAGCTGGAGTATTTTCAGATTCAAGCTATTTCCAGGTTCGGGGTATAATAAATCTCTAAAAATGTAATTTTTTTTAAACCGAAAATTCAAGTTTTGACTGAAAAATACTCAACCCTTAATAAATAATCCCCCTAGTGTTATGTCAAGTTATTCCGTTTTGCTTTTGAAAAAATGTATTCAGACACACAAGGGATCTCTTTATAAAAGAGCTTTGATTTCTGTAAAAAAAAAAAAAAAAATTCAAATTTTTATAGATTTATTAAACCCCAAAACAGCAAAAAAATCTTAATCCAAACATACTCCAGCTAAAACCTGTTGAATTCATGTAAAAGTCAATAGCAGAGGTCCTTTTTTTTTTTTTGGTGTGTTTGACACTGGTTGTCACTCGAAAACTCAATAAATTCAAGGTTTTTAAGCTGATAAACTCAAAGCATTTGAGGTATTAATAAAAAATAGAATTTTTGAGTTTTTTTTAATCTGATTTTTTAGAGTTTAATTATTAGTAAATTTGCCAAATTTGTGGATGGGGGTTAAGTTGAGTTATTTTCTGGTAAAATATGATGAAACAAAAACAAGTTTAAGTAAACAACCCGCTGGCCCAGCGCTTACCGAGAAATCAACAGAGAGTGCTACATGGCTTTATTCAGGCACACATTGTAATTCAAAAAGGCACTGCCTGTTTGAATCACGATGTTTGTCTGAATAAAGCAATTTTGCTACAAAGTTAGAGAAAAAACCTAATCCCAATCAGTGGAGATTGCTATGTTTCTCTCCTGTGGTGCCAGAAAGATATTGATGTTGCTCGTCTGGTTCCATTAAAGTCAAACAATTGATCCAACAGAAATTTAAGCTTGATGCCTTCAGTGTTTGGTATTCTTCTTGCTATAGTAAATTGGGAGAGGTGCAGACCCCTCCAACCAACACGGGGCACTCGCTTTCGGGAGAGATTTGGGGAAAAGGAAAATTTTTTACAGGAGGGTAGGGGACATGTTTGCAGTTATATTTGGATGAAACAGGAAGTTTACATGATTAAAAAATATGAAAAAAACTGTCTTTCCTCATTTCATGTTGTAGAAGGTAAAACAAACTGGTGTTGTTCCATTATGACCTATGCTACATCATGGCTTAATTCCTAAAGGTTTATAAATGCTACTACCACAGTAGTAAGTAGCGATGAACCGAAAAGCGTTAAAAGTCATTGGGGTTTTTTTTAACTACATTTTTTTCTTGCCTTGAAGTCAAGTCTTTTTTTAGATTAATTTCAACAGGTTAATTGCAGGTTACAAAAAGTTTAGAACATTTCAGATAACAATGTAAAGTTTGAATTCACATGAATTATATAAAAAAAACTCAATAAAGTAACATATGATACCATGAAAATAAGCAAAGCTAAAAATAAAATAAAAACCAATTTAAAGATTACTATTCCAATTTGCAATTTTCTCCGCTCGACATCTAAATAAAGGGGGTAAACTACTGTTAAGAGTAATATACCATCAAAGTGAATGAGTTGACTATTATGTTTGTATCGAAGAGTAGCATCTTTCAAAATCCATACAATTTAATAGAAATGTCCTTTATTTGCCTCTATTATGCTCAGATATCTGGACCATAAATTCAAGAAACAATTTCTTATTTTTTAGATAACCGTTCTACAGCGTATTACCTCTTGTACAGGTTTTTTTCATGCAAAATGCATTGTCAGTGGGTGTTTTTTTGCAATGTCTTTTATCACACTTTTTTACAAAAATTTTTTTGCGACAAAGGTTTTGGGTAAAAAATTGCTGATGACGATATGCAGAATTTCGCGGGGGGATCCATGTCTCTTAAAAACATTTTTTCGTCTCTAGTAGTGAGATCTTTCATTATATGTTGCTGATGTACTAAAAGAAACTGTGAAGTTTGCAGATGGCTTCGACATTTAACAACGACTTAAAGACAACCAGATTCTGTGCTTATTTTATGGAGCAGTTTAAAGCCTCCTGCTTAAAGACTTGTGTTTTTGCATTGTTGAACCTTAAAGGGCTATTAAGCACGTGCTCTGTTACAAATGCTTTTAATTTTAATCTGGGTGAACATTACTATAAAATGTTATAAAATGGTCAAGGCATTCAGTGATAAGGTGATAACTGGCAGTTTCAAAAGTGAGTTTGTGACTATGGTTTCCAAAATTTTGCATTTAATAAGACATACACTTGCAGACAAACGTGCACAGACACTAACACAAAAATACACTCTGTTACATCAGAAAATAAAAACAAAACACTTTCATCTTTACTTGGTATAGCTTATTGCTCCATAAAACTAATGGTCCATTTCTGTAGCAATAGCACAAGAACGCTCATTGAGAGCATGAATCAAACAGACAACCTTCTAGGAGCCAAAGTGGCTAATAGCCAGCGTATAATGTTAATGCACTTGGAAAAAGAGCTGTGGGCTAAGTAATTCAGACTTGGAAAAGGAAAAGGGTAATCACCATTTGGAAAGAGTTGAAATTGAAAGTCAGAGCATAAGTCGGTTGATACAAGATGACTTCTTCCTTGTCCTGGGGAAATAATCATGGTTAAACCTAAAATGTTGTAGTGGCATTAGTCATTGTAATGAGCACATAAACAAACCTGTTCAATCCTATTCCGTAGCACATTTATATCTATTTGCACATCGTAGCTTCAGGTTTGCAAGATGACAGTTATGACTATAGGTACAAATGCAAGTAATAAAGGTCTTTTAGTCATTCTATATGCAATTTTACTCAATTTTATATGCCATTATACTAATTACTTAAGTCAAACACTTCTCATACACAAAGGGGCAGATTTATCAAGCTTGATTATGAAAAAAAAACATTTTCAAGCACTAGTATTTGTAAGGGAAAACTCAAAAAAAATTATTAATATGATTCAAAATGAGGATTGCCACTTGTCCCAGACAGCTCAGTAATCAGAAGGTTTTTCTAGGAGATTCCCCTAGATTGTCACTCCAATCACTGATTGCCATGGCATATCCCCACCACACCATGTCAGTAGTCTGCACAACGATATCAGCAGTTCACTTTGTGATGTCAATGACACACCCCCTCTGCCCAGATCACCTGTCCCGAATGGTGGCAACCCTAGTAGAAATCCTATGCACCAGTGTCTGAAGGACGTCTTCATACCTTCAATAAAAACGTGCATATAAACAGGTCACACAACCCTACAATGAAAAATTGGCTCAAAAAGTCGTACCCCTTTTAGGATCAGCTACCATAGCAGATGCTACTGTACCTCTTAATAGCAGGGAATACATTCCACATTCAGAAACACAATCCTGTTGTTCACCCACACAACATACCATGACACAGTGTGAATTAAATGAAAACAGGTGATCATTAGTGATGGGCAAATCTTACCTGTTTCGCTTCACCAAAAATTTGCAAAATAGTGAAAATTCTCCAAAAAGTGGTGAAGTCTATGGCCGACAACAGTTTTTTTTACACGTGACAAATGGTGCAACAAATTTTTAAAACGCGACAAATTTTTTCACCCATGAGAGTCTATTGGCATCATTTTCACAGCAAAACTTGGAAAAAAAAATTTGCTCATCACTAGCGATGGGCAAATTGTCGCTCGTGTAAAAATTTTGACGCCTATTGACTTTCAAAGCAAATTCTTCGGAGTTTCGCAAAATGTATGGCAAAGCAAAGCTGCGAAAAATTTGCAAAACGCATTGAAGTCAATGGGAGGTAAAATAATTTTGATGGGCAACAATTTATATACAAGCACTATTTTTACACATGCAATTTTTTTGTCCAAATGCATTAAAATTATTTTGACGTGCAACAATTTTTACATAGGCAAATTTTTTCGGCAGGACATTTTTGTAGCAGTTTTGCGAAACAATTCACAATAAATGTGGAAATTTGCTGTGAATCCATGCATTCCTGGGGAATAAATTTACCCATCACTACTCATCCCTAGTGATCATGGCATGGTTATGGTGGGACATATGAGTCCTCTGAGTCTATCGCTTTAAAGATTTCAGTTTTATAGAATGCCCCATAAGCTACTCATCAGTTACTTGGTTTTAAAGCATAGGTGGAGAAGATCAGATTCCAGCTACAAATTCACTGTTGATTGGGCTTATTAGTGCAGTGTGGAGCAACAGCTTTCTATTGAGAAGAACACAAAAAACTGATTGGCAGCTCATTGAACCACATTCAAATACATAACCTTAAACATTATTCAGTACTACCCCCTCACATACATAATACATAAGTATTGTATATGAAGGTACAGTATGTACAGTGTGTTTTTTTTTAAATATAATTTAATATATATATATATATATATATATATATATATATATATATATATATATATATATATATATATATATATAGCAAGAATGAAATGTGTAGTTCAGCAAAGGTCAATCTGATTGCAGAACAATTATCATTATTAATTATGCTGCATGTCGGTGCAATCAGAATTCGGCATTTATCTGAGGCAATTGCCCTTGTCGTACTTTCATTTATAGCTTGAGATGAGTGCCAGGGTCACTACAAGTGCATTCAATAAATATTTTACAATGAGAAATGCTGCAAATAAATATACAAGTTACTGTGTATTACTCATATGAGCCTTATGAGTGTAATCCTGAAACCAAAATTGAGCCAACATCAATAGAAGGTATGGATTAATTGTCTATGCATCAGTGGTCTCACAGATCCATGCCTTACAAATAAAAACACCTCAAGATGTATTGCTATTGATTATCCAGACATATTTTTTAATTATTTGCCAAGAACCCTATAGATCAGTGATCCCCAACCAGTGGCTCTTGAGCAACAAGTTGCTCACCAACCCCTTGGATGTTGCTCCCAGTGGCCTCAAAGTAGGTGCTTATTTTTTAATTCCAGGCTTGGAGGCAAGTTTTGATTGCATAAAAAAACAGTTGTACTGCCGAACAAAGTCTCCTGTAGACTGCCAGTCCACATAGAGACTACCAATAGCCAATCACAGCCATTAGTTGGCACCCCCAGGGATTTTTTCATGTTTGTGTTGCTCCCCAACTCTTTTTACATTTGAATGTGGCTCACAGGTAACAAAAGGTTGAGGACCTCTGCTATAGAGAGTAAAGGGTCCCAAGATGAAAGGAATGGTGGGGAGAAAACAGTAAATATTGGGGGGTTGTTGGGAACTGAGTATCCACAGGTTTTATATTCTTAGTGTATACACTAAAAGATCTAACAATTTCAATGCAGTGGATCTCCTGTGCTTAGGGTGTGCAGAGAATGCTGTCTCTTCTCTATCCTCAGAGCAGACCTGGATCCATCACTGTCTGCAATTTAGTTTGCCTCATGCAATTACTGGAACCTCAGAGTCCTTCAGAAGCCATCTGAGAGCTTTTCTTTTTTTATTCCTCATTCCACTTACAACGGCAGCCTCATAAATCAAGTGACAGGCAAGGAGAAATTAAAAGCATTTTTTTATTTTGCAAAATCATAAACCTGATTTTAGCAGCAATAAAAAAATACATTCTTTTAGCATCAGGCTGTGGATCTGAGATGCTATTTGATCTTTATATTTATATATCGTTTTTAATTATTAAGGTATAGTTGACGAAAGTTTGGAAGAATGTAATGATTGATGTCTGACCCCAATTGTTCTCTGTTTTGCTTCGTAACTTTGGAAACACACCAGCTTCAAATAATGGGCCTTCTCTTCTGGCTGTTCAGCTAAAATGCAGGTTACAGTCTCATAATGAAACAGATTATATACTCGCTTATTATAAACCTGTCTTTTTCCAAATCCCCTGCAATTTCCAGGTGCACAAATGCCACTAAATTGTAAAGTAGTGACTTAGTCATTGTTGCAGTCTATTTTGATTCATTACTCCCCTTCATTGGCTCATTGATGTGCAACATGTATTTTTCCTGGATTCCTGAGCTGGCACAGATTTTGTGAAATCACAGTTGTTTGTTAGATCAAAAAAATAAATTCTTCAGCCTCAAAGAAATGGAAACTTACTTTAAAGTATTTGCAAGTTGTACTTTTTATGTTTTTTAAGAGGGAACTGGTAACTAAGATCATCCCAAAATAAAATCACTAACAAACACACAATGTAGGGGTTTGCAACTTTGAAATGAAGTCATAAATGCAATCAATAGTCCAACCCAACATCTGTCCCAAAAATGGGGTGTTTTATGAAAATTTCAAAATCTTTCAAGATTTTTCTACCTGAATTGTCACAGAGCATTGCTATATTATTTTATCATTAAAATGCTAAGTACTTTTTTCTAGATTTTTTTTTCTGAATCTGAAATATGAAAAAATATCACAGAGCATTTCAATACATGTAGCATGAAAATGCATGAAAATGCCCAAGGATTTTTGTTCTAGAGTTTTCTACCATTATGTCCCATGTAAGAAATGTCATGGAGCATTTATTCATTTTTTGATTCATCATTTAAGCATGTCTATTTTTTTCCATGTGTACTAGGTACTGGTAAAGCAATTCTAGAGAAAATGGAGCAATAGAAATAATTTAACTCAAAAACACAAAGGATAATGTGGCAAAAGATTTGAATGGATCTTTTTTATTGAAAAACACAGGCAAGAAAAATGAACTTAAAGATTTTCTGCAGGAGAAAAGTGTTTTTTTTTTCCTGCTGAGAATGAGTAAATTTGCACCTTGGCTTTTCAAAAATTTGTTATGATTTGTTCACATTTTGTTTTATTCCGTGCTAGAAGATGTTCCCAGATGGCCCAAAGCTGCTAGCAATCCTTGGATTTACAGCCCTGAAGGCACATAAAAATCATAGATTAAGAAGCAGCCATGAAATCAATCACCTGTTGAATTATGGATATTAATTTACTTTGTTCTTGTAACTCACAAAGATGACAATAATTGCATCTGAAATACTAACTCCAGGCAACAGTACATTCCATTACTTTCCTCAATTCCTCAATATGGAATAAAAATGTCAGGCTGAGGACCCTCAGATGTAAACATTGTACATGCTCTAATTCCCCATGTGGTCCCATAATCAAAGAACATGTTCTTCTTGCCTGTTGTGAGCTCCTCGGTACAAAGGGATGGAATTCACATAATACCACACCTTTAGAGATAATGTTTGGAAAAGCAGCTTATTAAAGGTATCTGCCTGCATCACAAATATGGTTTTGCAATCAATGAGACACTCTCATATTCTAGCTGAGACTGGATTTGTCCCTTTCCTTCCATTCGGGAAAATGGAATTTTTTTTTAATATTACTGATGTTCATGGTCTATAGCACATTCTAGTATAAATGAAGGTGTGCTTGTGGAAATGATGCCAGTGACTTTATCAGTATGGTACTTGCAATGCACATGTTCACATTAAAATGTGTTCTCAACAAGTATTAGGTATCCGTGGTAAATGTAAGGAGTACTGTTCAGATTTGTAACTAAACCTTCTCTACTTGCTTAAATATAGCTTTATATTTTGAGATGTTTAGGTTGGTTACCCAGTACAACTAGGCCAGATAAATTATCTGGCAGATATGCTAAGGACGGCTGTGTGCTTTGCTCTTGAGTGGTTAACCACAGGTGCTTTATTAATTTCAGGGATTATTATTTTTAGTTACTCTATAATGGGTCCTTGATTATTATAATAAAATACCCTTAGAATAGATACCCCCTAACCTTTTTTACATGTGAGTCATACTCAGATGTAAGAAGTGTTGGGGAGCAATGCAAGCATCAAGTTCCTTGGGGATGTCAAATAAGGGCTGTTAATAGCTATTTGGTAACCCCATGTAGTCTGCTAGCCTACAGGAGGTTCTTCATGGAATAAATGTGTCTTTATGCTTTTAAAACTTGCCCCCCAAGCCAGAAATTTAACGTGGGCACTTATTCTGAGGCAACTAGGATTAACGTCAGATGGGGAGGTGAGCAACATGTTGCTCTTGAGCCACTGGTTGGGGATCACTGCCTTAGACCATAGGCAATGATTGTCAAAGCTGTTGGCCATTACCTTAACAGTGTTATATAAAAGTAATTTTTTAAAATTGAATTTTACATTTTTTCACAAATTTCTAAAAATGTAACGGTTCATGAAGCATACAAGAAAGTTGTGGAGGTTCTACAGAAGTCAATGGGAGCTGCGCTGATCTTTTTGGACCACTTAAAATAGATTTGGAATTTTAGAGGTTTTTGGATTTTTTTTGCAAGGAATAGTCCAAAAAATGTAGAGGTTTTTGAGGTATTCATATTTTTTAGCGCAGAGTTCAGTGTAATTTCCGGTTTGTGCATTTTTAATTTGCATTTTTAAATAAAGCTCATGACATTCATAGTAGATTTTGTGAGTTTGTGCTTGTGGTTTAAAAAACCACCAAAACTACAAAAATGAGACTGTTGATAAATAGGCCCCCAAGAGTTTCCTTGTATCTTGTAATATATTTATGAATTAATATTACTATTATTATAACTCAGTTGGATAATTATATTGGTACTTAAAGTACTTGCCACAGGAGCATATTTTGCATTTGATTAAAATACATTATATGAATTACTTTCACAGATAAATTAAAATAAAACCACTTAACAATATAAATAGAGTGAGTATATATAGAATGTTAAATCTCATGTCAGGATTTCTGAGTATCAAAAGCCAGTCAGTAATCAGACAATTTGATTTGTTGGGGAAATGACAGATGGTCACCCTTGGCATTATGTAAATTTTCTGTTGTAAAACATGACTATGACCAGGAAAGATCACATGGTTAACATGAAACATTATTTCTTCCATCTGTAAACACTAGTTTATTGTCTAGGTTTCCAGTCTACAGCCTCCTGGGCTGATTTATTAACATCAGTGCTACGATGCAGCAGGGAAATCACCAATAGCAACCAATCAGCTTGAGTTTTATTCATCTACTGCAAGTTACAAAATTAATGCAAAGAAATGATTGGTATATATTGAGAAAAAGAGATTTTTAAAAAGTATGTAAAGTCACATGGCTTTGTAATCAGTTCAGCTAGGCCCTTAGGATTCTGGAAAATAAATGCTTAATTTTGGATACAGTGAATCCCTAGTAGTGACCCCAAAACTATAATACACATATTATTGTATGTGTATTTAAGTTTATCACTTTAAACAATTCATTGATCGATTGTTTTCTTAAAATAAATCTTGGGGAAGTATGGGGTACCATATCATCAGAACACACAATACCAGTCCAACCCCTATTTGAGTAATTAAGTTAAGTTGTAGGTGGACACATTACCTTTGACACATAGTTTATTTAGTAACAACACATACTGTATTGCTGGCCCATTATAAATGTAATTAAATATTTTTTGATACAGTGCTTTTTAGATATGCAGCTGTTTTATACAGATGGTAAATATGCTTCGTACAGCAGTGCAGCCCAATCACAGGGTTCAGTGTTAGTAAAAAACTCATCTGACCAACATAACGGTATAGAGTGTTTAAAGGCTTGTAGAAGAGCTAAGCAGAATTGGCCAGCTGTTCATCTGATACCACCAAAAAAAACATTTTAAGAGGATATCTGAAAGCACTGAGACGCCAGTAAAAAATTAACTGAGTGAAGAGTTTTATAGGTTGATAGAGGAAATGTTGAGGAAATGTTGTCATGAATATCCAGCATTTGTGAAGTCTTAAAACAAGAGATAAAACTATGCACAACATGTCCCAGAATGTTTATCTGCATTTGACAAAATGCCCTTTGAAATCAATAGCAGCTAGTGTTTATGTATGTTCTCTATAGAAATCAGGGGTCTCAAGAGGAATAGGATATGGTGAGGAAGCCCTTCCATTACAAATATCAACTCCCACCTAAACAAGATATGCTGTAAAGACAAAATACTGTAAATTTAATTCCAAGATCAGAGATATATAAAAACCTTGTATAAAGGAGCTTCTATTAACCCAAATAAATATACATGGGATGGAGAATTTTTTCATTCATTTTTTTTTAATTATCAATCTTAAACCCTAAAATGAATAACAAGAACTAGGTGGAAAAATGTATTTACAAATAAGTATATCATACATTAATCATTAGGGAAGCAACGATTTCACTATTTTGGGATTTTGGGATTTATGAGATATCTTGGGATTTGGCCAAACCCCCTAATTCTTTGTAAAAGATCTGAACGAATACTGCATATGCAAATTAAAATCAAATGAAAATCGCGAAACGGCGAACAATTTGCGAAACGGTGCCGGAGTCTCATTTTTGACGCCGGCGTTCATTATTTGATGCCAGAGTCGTTTTATTTTTTAACAAAAATGCGCCGGCGCCGGTGTCCAAAAAATTGCATTTTTTTTGATGACGGCGAACTTTTGCGGGTGTTTCACGAATTTATTTGCGGGCGTTTCGCGAATTTATTCGTCGGCGGCGAATCGCACAAATCTGCACCTGGCAAATAAATTCGCCCATCACTACTGCTGAGTAGGATACTGCAGATGTGACGCAACCCTGTGAACGTAGGCCATCAAAGATCTTCCCAATAGCTTGATTTGTTTTTGTGCTTGGCTGGCCTGCTCCCAGTCAGCTTTGGGCTTCTGTATGTGTTCAGTGAGTAAACTCAAATGTTGATCAGCACATTCTCTGAATTCTCACATAATAAAGCAATTTTTAGATTTGCTTGGACACCCCACTTCCTGTATTGCTGAACAGTTCCTCTTTATCCTCCAGCCAAACACAGTGGGGGTAACTCCAGCACTGTTATGGGAAATTACTTCCACAAAGCTCAGCTCAGCAATTGCCAGTTTATTAGGATCTGAACATATATGGAAACATTGCTCTATGAATGCACAATACAAATAGCTATTGACATTGGAAATGATATTCAAGGAAAATAACAGTTTTTGAAGCACACATTAAAGGATATATTGATGTCAAAAAGACCATATATTTATAGAAGAATGAGAACTAAAGCTCCCCATAGACGCGACAATTCTTCTTGCCGAACGACCGATTTTAGGGAAGTCCGACCAATCCTTTGAAATTATCGTGCGGTTAGTGGTATTCAAATAATCATACATCTTACGATTTTTCGGCCGACATCTGTCAGGAAATTGATCGGCCAGGTCAAAAAATCTTTATCGGTCCCAGTGCAATGTATCTATGTCTGCAGGGCCAAGCAGGCAGCTCCCCTTTGTTTTCCTGGCAAATTGGTCTTTTAAGTTGATGGACAAATCTAACGATCGTTCTGAGAAGATCGTGGTCTCACGATGAGGATCTGATCTTTTAAAAATCTCAACATCTATGGCCAGCTTAAGAATCTAAGAAATAAATAATTATTTGTTGTCGTAATATTTGAAATTACTTTTATTTTGCCTAAAGCGATTGAGCAACCAGATTGTAAGATTAGATTTGTATTGTGATTATGTTTATAGTTATTTATCGTCCTATCCAGCCTCTCCCTAATTACTGTATCTTTCACTCTGTCCTCAGGTCACTACTAGTGATCAAATAGCCCTTTAAATGCCAAGCCAGAGAGCTATAGAAAAAGCGAAAAAACTTAAATTTGCTAATTTATAATGTGTTGTTGCAATGTAGTAACTTTGTATTTTATAGTTTCTAATTTAGAAAAAAATAAGTTTCACATCCTAAAATGTAAGTAAATAGATGAGAATCAATTTTTTTTTTTAAAACTCATTTTTGAAAATATGTAAGCTTATTATCTAGTACAGGTATAGGAACCCTTATCTGGAAACCCGATATCCAGAAAGCTCCGAATTACAGAATGGCTGTCTCCCATAGACTGAATTTTATCCAAATAATCAAAATTTTTAAAAATGATTTCCTTTTTCTCTGTAGTTATAAAACAGTAGCTTGTACTTGATCCCAACTAAGATATAATTAATCCTTATTGGAAGCAAAACCAGCCTATTGGGTTTACTTAATGTTTAAATGAATTTCTAGTAGACTTAAGGCATGAAGACCCAAATTACGGAAAGATCCATTATCCGGAAAACCCCAGGTCCCGAGCATTCTGGATAACAGGTCCCATACCTGTATAGGTAAATCTAAAAACAACTGGACTTGCTGAGTAATCATTCAACTCAGCAAGTCCAGTTGTTTTTAGATTGACCTATACTAGATATACCATGACCTGGATGAATGAAAATCTTCATAGTCATGTAAGATTATTGTTGCAAAAAAAAACCATTATTTTAAATATAAAAAGTAATTATAGGGCATGAAATTATAGGGTATGTGGTTATAATTATATCATAGCAAGGTACTGGATTTAAAGATAGGAGAGAAAATGAACAAAGCATAATGAAAAATTGGCAAAAAAAATGTTTTCAAAATATAAAAGTGATTCATTGAATTGAAGAGACATTGTAGGTGGAAGACAATAGATTCTATAACTAAAACTAAAATGACAGTTTATGGGAAAGTAATAGTTGATTCATGAAAGCAAAATTGTGATTGGTTGCAATGGATTACTTGCGGAACGATTGCCCCATGCTTCTAAATTGTTTTGCTTTCAAAATGGATTTATGTTATCTGCAATTCTTATATAGTATGAGTCTTATATATATAGACAATACCCCATTACAATATAAGCAGAGTCTTGCAAGGAAGGATTACTCAACAAACATTATTTATTGGATAGCTACTGAGGATTTTGACACTGGTTTTAATTTATGATTATGTTTTAATGTTATAGCACTATATTAGAACTATATCAAGATATTAATATAAGTGGATTATGGATTTGAATTGTAAATTCAGCACCTCAAGGAACCCCACTGTTGCAAATTCTCTGTACTTCCTGTGCTGCTGTCAACACCTTCACAAAGTGGGACTTGGTTAACAGCACAGTTATGCTGCTATAATATCAAGAATACACAGCAGGTCATTTACATAGAACACAGCTTTGATGAGACTGGTAATAAAGATAAAGAAATCTGTAATAAGACGTTATTATGCAACTAATCTCATTATCTGTAATATGCAATGCTCTTTATCTGGTTTCACACTTAATGATTGAAAGTGCCAGTTTAAGACAAATGATGGGAGGAAAATCTGTGCTAATGTCGTTGATGCCTACAGCAAGTTATCTCAGCTCCAATTATCAAGAACCCCCAACATTGCAAATGCTCACGATCTTCCTCCAGAACAGGTGGACCTGTCAGAATGACTCATTCAATGACTGACCCATCTGGATGCATCAAAGAAGCTATGATTAGAATGTAGTTATAAGAATGGAAATCTGTCCATTCCTTGAAAGCAGCAATCTTGTGGTGTTGCTACTCTACTAAATATCAATAGATTAGTCAATTCAGACATGGCTTTTTGAATATGATAGAATATACATGAGGGAACTATAATTTCCTGCTTTGAATTCACTTATCTTCTGGTTTTAACCTGGTCAACTCAATGGAAATTGGTTAGGTGCAACCACAATATATTGCTAGGGGGTCCAGGACAATCTGTTTTCAGTCATGTTGATTAATCATATTTTGCTTAGATCAAGGAGCCTTCTTCTGGTGTATTAGATTGGGTAATTGGAAAAAGATCTGATGCATCTGTCATATTGGGCTAAAGCAACTGCATGTGGCATTTTGCATGTTTTAAAGACATGATGACAATGGATCCTTTGGATGGCTTGGAAGGCGGCCAACCGGAATAGAATAAAAGCAGATTTTCTCTTTGGCAGCAGAGAAGGTTTTAAAAGTATAAAAGCCACCCGGCACATTTACTTGAATGCCAGCTGAATTTGAAATGAAATGTTAATAGTTGATAAGTTTCCTTTTAGCCTTCCCACATTGCTATGAGTGTTTGCAGAAAGATTCAGCCACAAAAGAGGATTGTGTACTGCCAGATGTAGGGCAGTGCGTTCTTTGATGTCAGTAACGTGCAGGGAGATAGAATGGAAGGAGACAATGTGTGAGCATATTTTTAGGCCAGCCATTACGTGTAGTAACACTTGCTCTTTTTTATATCCTCTTTGATTTATTTCCTGAGTACAACATATATCAAGTTAGGAGGTTAGACTGCTACAGAATAGCCACTTTCTCTCTACAGTAGTTCTATTGTTACATTGCTTGGGTTTCACTGTGTTTTATTTACAGTCTGTCTGCTGTCTTTAAACTTTCCATTTGTTTCTGGGTATTCTACCCATGTACAGTATCAATGTAATGTGTTTAGCACCCAGAACGTTTATGTGTCTTGACTGCACTGAAGTAAATAGGACTTCTTTTTCACTTTGTTACCTTGTCTGACATTCTGTCTTACGTCTGTGCACCGAAAGTTATATGTATGTATGATGTATATGTGTTTTCATCTCAGGAGAAGAAGCCATGTAAATGCTGGTGTGTAGCTCCATTTTTTGGAGAAAAGTCCAGAATCGTAAATTAAACAAATGAATAATAAAATATACAAAATCAAGAAAGGCAAAGTGTTATTAAAAGATGGTCTCTTATCAGGGTAACCCCCAGTTCAAATGTAATAAAGCAGTAGCCAAGAATGTTTTCATAAAACTAAAACAATCACGTCAGGCTTACATATGTCCTAATAAAGATTTTTTTACTAAAAACATTTTTGACTACTGCTTTACTACAGGATGATCTCAGGAGAAGAAGTAGAAGACCCAGTTGCTTAGAGAAGATATATAAATAATTGATAGAGTTCTTTTCCTTTTCACCTCATTTTTTGTCCCTTGATTTAGTAGGACCTCTTTTTTTCAATAATGAAACAATGGTCAACGACTGAAAATACTCTGGGCTTTGTGTGTGGGAAATGGCTTCTGCTTCAAAGGGCAGGACCAAATACACCAATATACTCTTATGGTAGTTACCAACAGAGGTAGTGTGTTTGGCAAGGGGTTGGGAGCTGAATCAATAAATTATCCACTGTGAACATCAGCTAAATACATTTCCAACATGATCAGTTGGAGTCTACTTAATCATCAGTGTTGGAGAAATGTAATCAAGAAAATGATTTATTTCATTAACTATATATCATTCCTCTATAAGCTTCAGATAAAAAGATTTCTTCAAAAGGAAGGTGAAATAAAAGCGTCTAACAATTAAATAAAGAATTATAACAACATAGTGTACAATAAATCAGTCTGACATTTCATAATGTGACCTGAGTTATGGTTGATAGTTATAGTCATCCTGTTACTAGTACATTATCTATAAATCATTTATTCTGGTCAGTTTTTTCTGTAATGTATTGAAGATTAGGTCCATGACTACATTTTTTTAATGTGAATACACTTAAAGAAAATGTAATTCTTTGCAATATATATTTATAAAAAAAAAATGTTCTTAAGGATATTTGTAAAATTCTGGTAATCCCTTTTTATTTTCTGCACTCACTCCTGGTCTGGACCAAGTGTTGGGAGGAAAACAAGTTCAAAATCATACCAATTTGACAAGTATAAAAAAAAGATAAACGTGTAGCTGTAGATAAGAGAGAACACAGAATATAAAGTACCTCAAGAGGTCTCTCTAAGTTGACTTCTTTTTAGCACAATTTAACAACAAGGGGCCCATTCATTAAGTTCTAGTGAAGGAATAGAAGAAAAAATGCTTCGAATTTCGAAATGTTTTTTTGGCTACTTCGACCATCGAATGGGCTAATTCGACCTTCGACTACGACTTTGAATCGAACGATTCAAACTAAAAATCATTCGACTATTCGACCATTTGATAGTACTGTCTCTTTAAGAAAAAACTTCGACCCCCTAGTTCGCCACCTAAAAGCTACCGAACTCAATGTTAGCCTATGGGGAAGGTCCTATGGCTTGCCTAAGTTTTTTTGGTCGAAGGATAATCCTTCGAATCGTTCGATTCGAAGGATTTAATCGTTCGATCGAACGATTATTCCTTTGAACGTTCAATCAAAGTATTTGCGCAAAATCCTTCGACTTCGATATTCGAAGTCAAAGGATTTTCATTCCCCAGTCGAATATCGAGGTTTAATTAACCCTCGATATTCGACCCTTGATGAATTTGCCCCGAAATATTGGTGGATCTGTTACTTTTAATAAAATATGATGAATACTAGCGACTGCTGCACTTTTTGCCCCCTGATTTTTAAAATGTATCTGTAACTGTAGGTGCATACACAGTCCTAAAAAAATCAATATAATTCATGTTGAAACAAAATTTGTCTAGGGTCAAGCATTGTCTCATGTATATACTATTTACTATACTTTAATTCGATTTTATAAATGGGGATAGAGGCTGGTTCTGTAACCTCAGATTCTTGTACAATGGTAGAAATGCTGTTATTTCCACGTTCCTCTGTTATCTAGAAACCCGTTATCCAGAAAGCTCCAAATTACAGAAAAGGCTGACTCCCATAGACTCCATTTTATCCAAACAATCCACATTTTTATAAATGATTTCCTTTTTCTCTGTAATATACTTGACTCAGACTAAGATATAATTAATCATTATTGGAAGGAAACTCAGCCTAACAAGAGTTTTTAGTAGACTTAAGGCATGAAGATCCAAATTATGAAAATATCTGTTATCCAGAAAAGCCAAGGTCCTAAGCATTCGGGATGATAGGTCCCATACCTGTACTTTAAACATATTATGCTAAGATAACTGATATGGATATATTTGTTTCATTTAATGCTGTACCCAAAAAAATACATATATACATAGGGTTATTATATTGATTTGTTTAGGACTGTGTAAGCACTAAAATAAACCAAAATAAATATTAATGATATATCATTTTCAAAATGTTCGTGATTGGATTTCAGAAAGATAACTATCAGAAATAGCTCTTGTGATGGTTTGTGAAAAACATCCAGGAAATAAGACACTGATGTTTTATGTTAAAGCTATTGTTTTCTGAGACCGAATCCCTGAAAATGTATTTTTTATAATGCATATAGTACACTTGTGATCTTCAATTTAATGTGCTTTAGAATAGTATGGTTCTCAAATAAAACTCTTTTAAAGCCTGCTTTCTCATACAAATGTCATCAACCTTTCTGACTGATGGCAACTCATATCATCCTTGAATGTCTTAGTAATCACAGAGAGTAATTGCAGTGGAACAATTTTCTAGACCATGATGTCTTTCATGCTTATGTCAGGCAGATTAAGCACAGACACCCTAAGTTCTACCGTATCATTGCAAGAAGACCCAATTACAGCTGCATAGGTACATGACGATCTTTAGCACTGGTAGGGCTTGACAACCAACAGATTTCAACTTATGAACCTTCAGCAGCTGCTGAAGTCCCAGGACCGCCACTGTTGGATGGTCCTGTAAGATCTACTTTGACAACCACTAAAAGAAGATATAGTATCTCTTGTCACTACAGAAATCCTGTAGGGAACTGTGTCAGAATATCAAAGGCCACTATGTCCTAAGCCTTTGTTTGATAAAGGCTCAACAGAAGCAGCACTAACGGAGAAAGGGGTAAGGGACATGAGAAGAAAAATGGGGATGAGTAAAAAAACACATTCAAGAAGCAGAGGAGATTCCTCCACCACCATGACATTTATGTGGTTCTATTAAATAATACACTAATAATAACTTACTGAAAGTCATGGGGGGAAATGTAATATGTAATTGGTATGCTAGAGCAAAAAACCTGTGCAAAGACATTTGTGAACATTGGCAACCATGTTTGTGTCCTTTTTGACTGATTAAAGACCTCAATGACTTAATTGCAAAGTTTGCAAACAAATTACTTTTGCGAATATTCGCAGCATATGGAATTACTACGCAAAGTCTTTTTAGCATCAAAATATTTAACGAAACACCAGAGCAGGTGAAAATTCACAATGTAATATTTGCCAGCAACTGATTTTACATTGAGAACAGTGCTAAGCATTTGCAAAGGCACCATTTTAAATAACGCCATGCGACTTTTAATGACATTCTCCCATGGTCTTATAAAAGAATATCTCCCTCTTCTAATTGACCTTCCTTCACCTGTGTCAGTATATTGTGAATTAATTAATGATTAATTAATATGTTATGGTGCTGCTATGGTGGATAATATATGCATATTTAATCAATTTCTGACAAAAGCAATCTTGGTCACCACTTTTTATAGCGATTATAGGATGTACATCATCAATAACTTACCATATACAGGTCCCAAATCCCCACTGCTATATTAAAGAGTACTGTGGACCTTTCTCAATGGTAGTGCCTCCACCCAGTGGGCTCCAAGGATACACCTGCGGGTGGCCCCAAAAGGAAACAATAATTAGCCACACCATTGCAGTAACACAGATAAAACTTTATATAACTGCAGAAAAGTAAAATGCAAATACATAATATCACATGCCCTGGGAATCCCATGTGGTAGTCCCACCCTGGTACAGTCTTTAACAGGCTAAGTGCCACACTCTACTCTAGATGGATAAAGAGAGTCACAGTCACTTTTTCTGAAGAGCTCCTAGCTTTCCCCATGTAGCTTTCCTGCCCAAATACAGGTACACAGAAACACCTGTCTTCACACAGGGTACACAAGCTGGAACCTTTGAATACCCTTGAGCAGACAGACTCACACAGAGTTGGCAAAGGCATCCAAAACATCAGCCTATTGAGTTTATTTAATGTATACATGATTTTCTAGTAGACTAGAAGATCCAAATTATGGAAAGACCTGTTAAACAGAAAATTCCAGGTACAGGGTAGACTGATTAAAAAAAACTGAAAAATAAGATGCATTATATCTAGCCCATGTTTCTCTTCTGGACAGTAAGAAGGGATGGACTTGGAGCATCTGCTTTTTTGGGCATGATAATACTTAGTCAGCAGCAAATTTAACTTCTGATCTGGAACCCCAACCATTAGTATAAAATATTTAAAAAATGTGGCATCATGAGAAGCCTGACTTTAGTCATAGCCAGCTAAATGAAGGAAATACCCCTATGTGCCTAAACAAAAGCTCCCCCATTACACAAAATGACAGATTCTACAAAATCCAATTCTTACATGAAGATCTCACTCATCTATTCTGAAAAGTAATCCTGTTGTAATCTACTTTTATCCTAGGTTATCTTATACAATACAGAAAATATCATGTTGTACTGTACATCACCCCAACATCCCCCATTACAAAGCTTGCATTTAAGCATGGTGTATCCTCCAGTCAAATGCTAATACTCCTCAAAGTCAACCTGATGCTCTGTGACGTCTTGTGCTCTACTAGAGTGAGCAATATTATACACGTTGATGGAGGTAAAATAAATCTTTTTGTTCCAAATGTTCTGCAAAAGTAATTCCTGCAGAATTACATAACCTATATTTGTCCAACTGGAATTAATTTTTCATTAAAGTGTCTTCTCTACAGTTTCCTGCAAAGCCTTTCTTGAATGATAACTCATCTACTTTCTCATTAAAACTGTATCTCTTTTTCCTTCTGTAATATAAGCAGGATTCTGATCTCTGGGTAATAGCGTCTTAATAAAGATGGAAAATTCATCAGGGAAGAAGGGGCATAGCTGACATTCCGTGCAGGACGGAGCACCGGGGGGAAAATCCTGTATAAATGATGTTGGTCTGAAAACAGAGCAGAGCTAATTAGCAGCTCAATTGTTTAATTACAGAATACCAATTGGAAAATGAGCACCTTGGTTGCAGAGTATCGTTAGACTTGCAGATAATATTAAAATGTTACAGTTTTATCTGATGATCCTTGTGGCTACTTATATAGAAGACAACAACAAAACTGTTTTTGAATTCAGTCTCAACAAGAAATTGACTTCCATCTCTTTAGATAATTTCATTCTCTTTATCATTTTTTTTTCCTGTTGCCAATTGAAAATGATATGAATGTTTCTTTTTTGTTGGTACATGCCGGCTTGCAGTGGTACTACCGGATGCACAATTGTGCCTGTGACCTTCAGACATTTTTGTGAATAAAAGTTCAGGGCTTAACTAGAATTTCATGAAAAGCTCTGAGATGCAGAGAACTTAATATCACACGTCAGCCAAATGGTTTTGTGCAAAAAGGCTTTTAAGCAATCAAATTGCCGACGGATTTAATTTGAGAATGATAGCCAGACAGATTACCTAAATGAAATTAACATTAGCATTGGCTCGGCTCTGTACATGTGTGCATTGAATATGCATTTGGACTAATAGAATATCACATCTGTGTGTGTTTAAATGGTGCCATATTTTTATGCATGAGAACATTGAATAAGCATAACATATGAGTATTCTTCCATTTTAAATCCATCCCCGGGCTGCATCGGTGCAAGTTCTGTATCGCCAGGCAATTATGAAGTATTTGCTACATTGTAATTTTGAAATTGTGGATAGTTTCTGAGCATTCTATAAAGGGGAAATTAAAAAATAATGAAATAAGGACCCTTAATGCAAGAGTTTAGCATCTAAGAGCACTGCTATATCAGTCCTTTCATTATCACAACTCGGAAGCACTGGAAAACTGAAGGAAACGGAAGTGGATAAAATCCAGGAATCAGTTGATTTTATTCCCTTTAGGTTCTTCCTGTTTGTCTTCAGAATTGTGTGAGTGTGCAGCACAGTGGCCCAGTAGTTAGCTCTTCTGCTTTACAGCACTTTGGTTCTGAGTGTAGATACACTTTCCCAGTATGTACGTGGGTTTTCCTCTGTGTACAGAAACCAGAAACCCCTTTATCCATAAGGCTCTGAATTATGGGATGGCCATCTCCAATAGACTTAATTTTAATTCAATTATTCACATTTTTAAAAGGGATTAATTTTTTCTCTGTAATAATAAAACAGTACCTTGTAGTTGACCCCGGCTAATATATAATCAATACTTATTGGAGTTAAAACCAGCCCATTGGGTTTATTAAATGTATACATGATTTTCTAGTAGACTTAAGATACAGAGATCCAAATTATGGAAAGATCCCTTATCCAGAAAACCCCAGGTCCCTAGCATTCTGGATAACAGGTCCCATACCTGTATCTACATGGGTTGTGTACTTTGTTTCCTCCTACACTCCAAAAACATACTGTTGGGTTAACTGGCTGTTAATGAATTTTACCCTAGAGTGTGTTGGTGTGATATGGACCTTATAGGCAGGAGTGCCCATACTTTACTAATGCAAGGTCTACTTTTAGAAATCCCATTAAGATTTACATACATAAAATCATTGTTAGTATTTTGTTCCCTGGAAACTATTACTTAAATAGTGATTTATGAGAAAATGCATTTTGCTATATTTAAACATCTGTTTCTTATGTAACCTTAATGTAATAAATATCTGAAAAGAATGAAACAGGTGGGTGATTTAGACAAACCCCCCAAGTCTGGGGGTTGACATCCAGACCTCCCAGCTGGCTGGTTGAGATTATATTGCTCTGCATTCATCTTAATTCATGCAATCATTTTAGGGGCAGATTTATCAGGTTGATGTGAAAATGTGAATTTAAAAAATTAGAATTTTGAGCTAATTTTTGTGTACTCCTTCTAGGGAATAGTCCAAATAGTCCAAATAGTCAAATTTGAATTTGAAAAAAAATAGAAAATTCGAATTTCTAAATTTATCATGCACTGAGTTTGACCATTCGAATTGCTGTTTTAGCCTATGGGGGACCTCCTAGAACTTATTTTGAGTCAATTGGTGGACTTTGATAAATCAACATTTTTTTTAAAAAAACTTTGAATCAAATTCGATTGAATGCGCTATTACTTTGATTTGTACAATTCAGATTCGATCGAAAATGGACCTATTTGATCGAAAATGGACCTATTCGGCCATTAAAAAACTTCGATTCAAATTTTGAATTTCGAAGTTTTTCAAATTCGAAATTCGACCCTTGATAAATCTTCCCCTTAATGTTGATATTTTGGTAAGAGAGCTTAAAGGGATTCTGTCATGATTTTTATGATATAGTTTTTAATTCTAAATTAGACTGTTTACACTGAAAATAATTCCCTCTACAATATAGAATTTCATTCCTGAACCAGCAAGTGTATTTTATTTAAATTGTAATATTGGTGTGTAGGTGCATCTCAGGTCATTTTACCTGGTCATGTGCTTTCAGAAAGAGCTAGCACTTTTGGATGGAACTGCTTTCTGACAGGCTGTTGTTTCTCCTACTCAATGTAACTGAATGTGTCGCAGTGGGACCTGGATTTTACTATTGAGTGTTGTTCTTATATCTACCAGGCAGCTGTTATCTTATATTAGGGAGCTGCTATCTGGTTACCTTCCCATTGTTCTGTTTTAGGCTGCTGGGGGGGGGAAGGGAGGGGGTTATATCACTCCAACTTGCAGTACAGCAGTAAAGAGTGACTGGAGCACAAGTCACATGACTGGGGGCAGCTGGGAAACTGACAAAATGTCTAGCCCCATGTCAGATTTCAAAATTAAATATAAAAAAACTGTTTGCTCTTTTGAGAAATGGATTTTAGAGCAGAATAATGCTAGAGCAGCACTATTAACTGATGTGTTTTGAAAAAAAACATATTTTCCCATGACAGTATCCCTTTAAACCAAACAACAGCATATCAATATAAACACATATTTAGCTTAGATAATTGTTTGTATAAGAGAAATACAGACAAATTATATATACATTGATATAATGACATATAAGTACTGTGTTTCATTTTATTGCCTACACTTGTCTCACAGGCAGCTGTAGAAGATACACCAATGTCCTATAATATTCCATAATATATTCCAGCAGTGAGACACAAGAGGGCTGCAAAAGATGTTCAATGGTTAATGAAGAATTAATCTGACATTATCTTGCACAAAATAAAACTGATTAGTAAGAACAGTCTCCTGATGATTTAGGGGCCCATTTATCATTAATTGCTATCATTTATAGATGGAAGCCTCTCGTAAGCGATACCGATCATTTTTCTATTTCACAATTTGTTTTCGATGATGGAACTGATTGTTCCAGTGCGGAAAATAGCTCATCTGTTTGCCATGATATATATATATTTCAGTTTGTTAACGCAAACGGTCAGTAAATAAAGGAAATAGAACCCAACTACTGGTTTGTCCATTTTGATCTTTGATATATCTGGACCTAGAGCTCCTGTATGTATTTGTAGCACTCAATAGAATTGAATCAGAGCACCTATACTAAAGACCACTGGGTGACCAATCAGTATTGTTGTTTTTTATAAGATAAGATGCTCCCAAATAGGGATCACTGTGAGGGTCCATTGTATTTCCTAACAAGCCTCAACCCCTCTGCTTTTTTTTAGTTCTAATCTATATTTGTAATAACTTCAAGTCTGCATGAGAACTCACCAGTGAGAATCCTTCTTACCAGCCCTATGAGAAACTATTTTTAAAGCTTCTAGTTCCAGTTCCAGTTCCAGTAGCCAGATTTACACATGTGGGATCCTTATTGGAGAATTCTCTTGCATTACCATTGTGCAGTTGACTCTGTGGTCAATGGAACAGTGTAGCTTTAAGAATGCAGCCCCAATGCCCTAACCTTAAGATTCCAGCATGCTGTAACCCTTGATAAAGTATGTTGGGATTTGTAGTCCAGTAACAACACCTTATAAAATGTGCAAACTTTGTGTTGTGTAAAACTTGTTTACATTGCTTACATTTTCTCCATTAATGGATTTTATTATATCCCTCCTCATATGAGTGTTTTAATAATAAAATCATCATAGAAGGAACATAATGAAAGCTAGGCTCCTCCGACAACCAATTATCAGCATTTAATTAAAATCTCCTGACAAATACATACTCCCTGTAGCCTCCTTCAACACATAAAATAGCCTAATCCTATGAGAATAATTATTCTGACATTTCTGATTTGGGTTTAACGCTATAACACAATGTTACTGAGGATTTCAGTGTTATATATGTATGGGAAAAAACACTATTTCTATTAAGTTCAGTGGCATGGATGTTCCGCCTGAATTCAAAGCTATCATGAATGAAATAAGTGCAAAGCCAGTGTTATCTGAATTTAAAGGTACAGCTTTCCAGGTTTTTCTAGAACAAGCACTAAAATCCTTTGTTACTAATGTATTTTAATTTAGCTTTTTGTAGATACATTTGTAATATTATACTTTTCCAACATAGTGATATACTGTATATTTGTATCTTATCAACTGAACTTCCAACATTAAAAAATGGATAGGGATTGATACGAAGCACACTAGACAGTTATTATATAAGCATGATGTCTGCTAATGAACCTGTAACAAAATCTACTTACCCTGATGGTCTAGTGGGCCGGTGGGGATGCCCGCCGCACTATCTTACTGATCCGCCGGTTAACTAAGGGCATGCGCGGCATGCCTCTGCTATTTTTATAGGCGCAGGCACGCTGGCATGTGATGTCAGCGCACAATGGTGTGAAGCCTTATGGGTATTTAAAGGGCCATTGCACTGGTCCTGTTTGCCCATGATAGGATCTTGTTTCCTGGTGCTCCTGAGCCTTGTGCTATTTGATTCCTGTTTCCTGGTCCTTTTTTGAATCCCTGTTGTGACCGTGCATGGCTATTTGACAATCCTGTCTTCTGAATCCTCACCCTTGCCTGATATCCAACTCCCCAACCCTTTGATTGACTACCTGGTTTGACCCTTGCCTGCCTGACTAAGTTTGATCTCTGCTTGCCTCGACCTGGCCTGTTCTGACTTCAATTCCATCTAACGCCTTGTACTGTGACCTTCAGTCCAAAAGACTCTTGTTAACAGTTGTGCCCCTCTGCTTGTCTAGAACCCCTCACATTGCACCTCTCGTTTTGAGACCAGGAAGCATCTGAGTAGCTGAGGGCTCCTCCCGAGGCCAAAGGCGGCTGCTACAGGCAGAGGCATGAGGCAAGACCAGGGTGCTTGGCATCGGTTCTAGATTTAGGGTGCCAACAATCACACAACCATTGAGAAAGAACCAAAATAAAGATGTGCTTTGATGCCATATTCCACACCCAAGTGTTAACATAAGTAGCTCTCAGGGTTTCTGTTTGCCCCATAGAATAATAAGTAGTAAGATGTAATGTAGCTTCTATTGTTCAAAAGGTCAATTAGAAGGTTACGAGACATTGCTTTGAAATAATTCAAGGATCTCCAGGTGTCTTAAATCTTGGGGTTGGCAGTTCATTATTTATTTTTACACATAGGGTTTGGTAGAGGGACGCATTGCATGTTGGGTTAGAGATGTTGCAGAGGGCTACATATGATGGGAACTGGAGGGTTGGTCATGCAATACAATGGGTCTTCAGTCTCTCACACCACTCACTTCAGGCTAACGTCACACTGTATGGGGCTTTATTTGTTATGATAGGGTTTGGAATAGGGAAGCAATTCTTGGGGATCTAAATAAGAATTGTGATAGAATAATTTGTATCCCCAAGTGGACTGTTTGTCTGCAGGAAGCTCTGTTGGTATAAACCTGTGTGTTTGTGCCTTCAAAACTTCAATTCAAACCAGGAATTTCAAAATAGGCACTTACTATGAGGCCACTGGGAGCAACATGCATGGAAGTGGGGAGAAACATGCTGCTCACAAGCCACTGGTTGGGGAATCACTGCTCTAGAATAAAGGCAAATTGTGGACAGGAACAGAATTAGCATTTAATCTCCCTGCATTTTTAGGCTGCTGAAGAAAACAGCATGTGGAACATTAACCTTAGTATCTGGCTGGGCTGCAGAAGCTATATAAACTTAATGAATTGCCACCTGTGAAAAGTAGAAGAAAAGGGTCCAAAATGCAAGCTTTTGTACCTTAAATGTGACAGATATGGATGTTAGTTCAGTACATGCAACCCAAAAGTATATCCAGACAAAGTATGAATATTTAGCTATACCATGGGACACACTAGTGCTAAATTATGGGATTTCATTCAGCAAGGCCTGTTTTGCTTAGTGGAGATTCTCATTTTTCTGTCTTGTGCCAGAATGGCATGTGGCGGCATATTTATTAAAGGACATGTAAAGGCAAAAAAATAAAATTTTTACTTTCTTTAATGAAAAAGAAATCTATCTCCAATATACTTTAAGTAAAAAATGTGTACAGTTTTTTTTATAAGAAACTTGACTGTATGTAGTGAAATTTTCCTTTATTTACTGCTGTGGATAGGAATTGTCAGATGGTCCCTAACTGCTGAGCAGAGATACAATTATACTTATGAACAGCAGGGGGAGCCCCTGCCTTACTTTCCAGCCATGCAGAACTCAAGCAGCTTTGTTTATGACAATCCCTAAGCAGCCTAGACCACACTGAGCATGTGCACAGTCTTGGTCTTGCAAAGATGTATAACAAAGTTACAAGATGGTGACCCCCTGTAGCCAACTTTGAAAGCATAAATCATTCGTTTGATTAGGCTTGAGGTGCAGTAAGATCATGTTTATATTTAGTATACAAAATACAGCATTTCTAGCCTCATTCTATTTTACACTTTACATGCCATTTAAAGGTCACATTTTATTGGTTTTTGAAACCATAACTAAACTCACTTAAACCACGAATGTCATGACATTTATAAAAAATACGAATACCTCGAAAAATTTCTAAACCTCTAAAAGTCCAAATTGATTTAAAACTGTCGAGGACCTAGACAACTTTAACCTGGCAAAGTTTTGTATTAGTGGTTTTTGTGGTTGTTACACTTAGAGGCACATTTAATCAAGGGTCGACTTTTTAAATCTTCATTAAATTTGATTGAATTCAAAATTCGACTTTGAAAATTTATAAAAAAAAATTGAATTTTAAAAACACGGAAGAAATTAAATGACCAAATACTTGAATCAAATTCAATTTGAATTCAATCAACTCGATTTTAATTTTTTGTCTTTGATTGATTCATACAGTAATTCAGCAGGTTTTAAGTGGCGAATATTCAAAATCAAACTCTTAAAGGGCCAGAGTATGATAAATCTCGAAAATCAAAATTTTTTTTTTTTTTTTTAAAAACTCGAATCAAGTTTGCATAATTCCCTAGTCGAATTTGACAGTTTTGACCATAAAAAAAATTGAATTTCCCTTAATAAATCTCGAATTTTTAGAACAACAAAAAAAACACATTTATGTAAAAAAAAATCTAAATTTGATTGTTAGTAAATGGATCCCATAGAGTAAATTTAGTGAGTTGCAATGTACTTTGCACCTAGTATAACACTTACATACTCATCTATTTGTCTCATTTTCAGGTCGTGTATAAAAACAATGACGTTAGACTAGAATTATCTCGACTTGCAAAGCAAGGTGACGCCAAAATGAAGGTTCACGGCGTGATTGCATTTAAATGCGAAAATGTTGCCACACTGGACCCAATCACTTTTGAAACTCCTGAGTCTTTTATCTCTTTGCCAAAATGGAATGCTAAGAAAACAGGCTCCATATCATTTGACTTTCGCACAACTGAACCCAATGGCCTAATACTTTTCAGCCATGGCAAGCCGCGGCACCAAAAGGATGCAAAGAACCCTCAGATGATCAAGGTTGATTTTTTTGCAATTGAGATGCTTGATGGTCACCTGTATTTACTTTTAGACATGGGATCTGGCACCATCAAAATAAAAGCCATACAGAAAAAAGTAAATGACGGAGAGTGGTATCATGTGGATTTTCAGCGCGATGGACGATCAGGTAAATACCTTCTTTTTCTTCAAGACAAGCTTAGATGGGATTGGGGTGTCCGATGCAGCTATCACTTTCTGCACACATTCATTTCATTATATAAAGGGGGTGTGGCCATGTGGTTCAAATACACAAATCATATCTGATCCATCTGTACATTTTGTGATTTGTGGAGATTTCTTCAAAAAAACCCTCAAATAACAGTTTTCATTGACATATGATAGATGATTCCAATTAGATGTATATAAAGCAATATGCTCTTGCTCCCTCACTAATGGAAACTGATGGATAGCGTTTATTGTTCCTAAATGAGAAAATTTGATTTCTTGAGTACAGCAGAAATGGAATGCACAAATAAGCTAGGATGGTATGGCATGATCTACTGAAAATGTGGTAGTAACCTCACTCTGAGTATATCATACCATATTAATGGAATAGTCATTCCCACAGAACATGTGTGCTTCTAGTTACAAGTTGTTCCATTACAGTAATATTTATGGTTTTTGTATATCTATACTGCCTTTCAATTATATTGCCATATTTTGGAAAATCAAATCTAATAGGAGGCTAACACTATTATCATTTCTCAGCAAGCTAGGTGAGAACCGGTGTGGCCTACATATTGACATTGTATTCACTAGATTTTAAAGAGAAGATCCAGCCTGAATCCTTCACAAGCTAATGCCATTGCTTAAACTTGTCAGTTAATTAGGGCCGGATTTACATAGTGGGCACCCCTAGGCCCACTGTCATTCGTCGCCCCTGTTCCCTCCCTTTTATCTGCTCAAATTTTCATCATCAGGACTGGAGAAATGGGGGTGTGGTTGGGCAGCATGCCATCCCATAAAATCCTGCTGCCCTAGGCCCGGGCCTTGGTGGCCTCTCCACAAATCCGGGCCTGCAGTTATTAGGGATACCCTATGGATATTTTGTCCTTAGTGGAAACTCACAGTTATTGACTGTATCTATTTTCCCAATATGTTCACACAATAGCAACAAAATGTATTTTAAGTTGCATGATAATGTGTCCCCTTTTGGTTACCAGCAGTCTACAGCCAGATGAAGGAACCTAGAATTATACAGACCTTATTCCTCCCAGAAACATGCTTGACTTATTATTCCTGGTCACAATTCTAACCGGCAAGTTAAATACACTCTAACTGAAAAATTACTGATAATATCCAATAGGCTTGTTATCCACACCAACCATATCCCTTTATGCTTATTTAATGTACAGTAGTTACCGAACATGCATAACAAATTAATAAATAGCTCTTTGTTTTCAAGAATTCTACCAACATGTCAGATATACACAGCAGCCATGACTTAAACTTCTCCACAGGTGTCCAGTTTCAACCAACTAGCTGTCAACCAGGTTTTAGAGGTATCCATGCTACCTTAGACCTGCTTAGCTGTGTCCCTTCTTGGGTAGGTACAAGCCTAAATAATAACTACACTACTACTCTTGAGATAAGAACTGCTCAGCAAGTTACCCTAGCACTGTCGCTTACAGTCAGTGAACTATAACACAGCTAGTCCTGTCACTCTACATCTACTACATTTAAATTTGAAGATTAGAAAGAAAGCAAAGATCCAACTAGCGGCAATCAGTTCAGTAAATTGACAACCTTCAGGACTTTTTCAATACCATTTAAATTTGCTATGGTGTCCTATGGTGCACTCGATCATGCAAAAATAACCTTAATTCATTTCTAAAACCATGTTTATTAATACATTATAATATAACATAAAAACACCATTTATGATCAATGCTAGACCTGCAGGGTGGCCACCCTATGCTTCCCATCCACTCCCACAAGCTGCACTCTATCTGGGACATTAATCGTGTTCCATTCTGGCATCACTGTTGCAGGTCATAGATCAAAATTATTATGTTGATCTGCAACAATGATGTCAGATAAAGCTAAGGTTCTTTGAGTAACCAGCTGTCCCTCCTACACAGATATTCATACTACCACCAAGAAAAGTGTCTGCTACGGTGGGCAATTGCAGTAAAGGAGGTAGCGGGAATATGAGTGGGGCAACAACAGGAAAATGCTGGGACCCCTGAGACATGGACTATGTACTTTTAGTTGCCACAGTCCTTCACTAAGCAAAGCAGCTCAATAGTCACGCTATATTCATCAAGTGAACTATAACTCCCTTTAATGAGCTCATGGACAAACTGTTTCTATGGGAAGCATAGGGTGGCCACCCTGCAGGTCTAGCATTGATCATACATAGTGTTTTCATCAGGGCCGGAACTAGGGGTAGGCAGAAGAGGCACATGCCTAGGGCGCAAATGTGGAGGGGCGCCAGGCACATACCTCTTCCGATGCCTACCCCTAGTTCCAGAAGCTGTGGCAGAAGTTTTTCTCCACTTGAGAGTGTGCGCGTCCTCTGCGCATGCGCACGTCCTCTGGGCACGTTCGCGTGTCATTGGCACATGCGCATTCACCCGTCATTGGCGCATGTGCATTCGCGTGTCATCTGCGCATGCGCATTCGCGCATAATCGGCGCATGCGCTCTTCAATACAGCAGGGGGCGACGAAGTCGGCCAGGTTGCCTGGGGCGCCTGGCCGACTTGGACCGGCACTGGTTTTCATATTATAAATTAATATGGTTTTAAAAATGAATTAGGTTGTATTTACATGATCTAGTGCACCATAGACCACCATTGCAAATATAAATGGTATTGAAAAAATCCTGAAGGTTGTGTTACTGAATGCATCTAGTTGGCTCTTTGGTTTCTTTCTTTCTGATATTCAAATGGAAATGTTGTTTAACATCCAACAGAGCACCACCCCATTCTAAATTTGTTTATGGATGGGGTAATTGCTCACATTAGATCAGAGGTGCAGTGCCTTTCTCTATAATCACTTTACATTTAATCCCTCATCACAGGGCCCAATTGACCTTCACTGAGATGTTTCCAACCTTAGCCCATCAAAGAGGGCTTCCTTCTTCCTTCTTACTTTTTGTGCTCTATTTCTTTAATGTTATTTCATTTTACCCGTCATATTGTCTAATGCTAAACAGTAGATTTACCATGAAAAATGATTGTATCTTCATATTCCTTTAAAGCTCTACATTTCTATCAACATTGTCTTCTGGAATCCTGTGCCCATGATTTATTAGACTCTTCCTTTTCTTATCTCCTTGTCTTGCATCTAAAACATATTTTACATTGCAGTCAAATAAGCAACATTCCCATGTGCATTAAGGGGTCGCTATCACCTTTTGCTTTTCTGTTCTTCTGAAGGAGTAACCCAAGATTCTACTGCATAACACATTTTAATCTTTCTAATATTGTTCTGGTTCCACATGTTTTCATGTTAATGCATGTTGATAAGTGTACTCCTTTTATGTTAATATATTCATCTGCAGCTGCATTGCTCAGTGACTGGACACCATTGAGATAGGTGTTTCACATCTTGTAACAACTAATTATGCCAACTTTATCTCCAGTAGCGGTTCCACCAGATTTTGCCTGTGAAAAAAAATGCAGATGTATTGACTCCAATGTATTGTGCGTTGATAAAGATGCTGGATAAAAAATGTCATGTAGATTGGAAAAAAAATGCTCATTGAGTTCAATTTTTTTTTGTTTAATAATTAATCAATAAAAGCAAAATCCTTATGATTTGATAGAAAGTTGAGCATTGAAGTTGAATTTAAGGGAATCAAATTAGCTGGGTCAGCTGAAACGAAATATGTAATTACTGCTTACTAATATAAAATATTAATTACAAGTTAAATAAAGGAGGTCACATATTCTAATAGCAACTAGAATGTGAAAAAAAAATCTGCAGGTAATACTTGTAAAATATATGATTTTCTAATAAGATATAGATAGGTAGTACCGGCAGATATATGAAATACTTTCAACAAATTGTAATTTTTAGCAACTGAGAAAATACAGCCTCTCTTAAATAAGAAGAATTTGCCGATGCAGCTTGAAACCTTTCAACCTATTCATTATTTTCTAGATTTGCATAACTGAGAAATTTGATTATGAAAATATTACCTTCTTTACCAAAGTCACAAAAATGATAAAATAATAGCTTTTTCAAATTCTACACACTCTAGTCTAATGGGGCTTAACAAAATATTTTAATCACTAAAAGAAGAAGTTGGTGCATTTTTAGAGACGTTTTAAGTATTAAAATAATTCCTGTTACCAATTTACTGTCTATCAAGTAACAGAGTCATTTACTTTAAATGTACTGTTGAGCCCAATTGAGGCAATTTATTCTGATTTCGATGAAAACGGCTTTAGTGGTTTGGGGGGAACTGGGAAAATTGAAAAAAAGGAAGAATTAGCACGACTAATTAAATAGTCACGGGATGAGTTTGGATTGTTAAAGTGCAAGTGCATTTTAACTCGAAGGGATTTGTTTCAGTAGAAAAGTACAGTTAATCACCAAATGGAAATTCTAGGCAGTTTTTGTTAGCTGGGCTGCCGCAATGATGCTGAATGTTCTGTAGATCTAGCTAGTAGCTTGTCTTTGTTATTTGAAACCAGGTTTATGGAGACAGAATTGCTGAGATAATGAATCAGTGAAGAAGCTCATTAAACATACCTGTGGGAGGTTTGTTTGGCTGGGCTTGCTGTACAGTATTGCCAGCTAGGCAGGAATGGATAGAAATAGAGCTATATTAGAAAGGCAATTCTTTGTCCAGAGAAGTGACCCCGCACATTAAAGTAGCAGCTATATGAGAAGGCTGCGGCATTGTAAACATATAAAATGTATTTAAATGCATCCCCCTAAAGAATTTCTCATATGAATAGTGACTCATTTATGGAGCTACTGTCTATCTGTGGCCTCTTTTTGTTAGGGCGATAGAGAGTGTAGAGAAATGGCAAATCCCACATCTGTCTGTAAATGCAGAGGCCTGCAGATAAGATACGCTATGTTAAACAGAATGTGTACTAATTGGCTGTAAATGTTACATTTATTTATAGTAGTATATTTGTCTCCAGCAGCTCTGTACAAATATGCCAACATAGTAACAGTACATGTAGTTAAATAGTAAACCAGGTTCTGTAATAGTTGTAAATCACTGGAAAACAATAGGGGGGGATGGTTTTGTTCGTAAGAGCTTACAGTCAGAAATGAAAGGGAGGGTGTGTAAACCTAAGGTGTCTTTAACTTGTGGGACAGGAGAGTTTGGATCTGGAATGTCTGTGGTCTGTGGCAGTAGTGCTTAAGGGTTAGATTAGTGTAATGATAGGAGCTTACCCTGGGGGTCTAGTGGCCTCCGGCTGGGATGCCCGCCTCCGGCTTTATGCACAATGGCGCGAAATTCAAAGTATTTAAAGGGGCTTTGAATGAAAACTCATTGCCCATTGGTAGGTTTTATTTGGTAGTTCCTTATGTGCTTATTTCTATGTGAATCCTGTTTCTTCTTCTGGTCTTGACCTTGCCTGTTGCCTGACTATTCTGAACTCTGTATCCTGACCCTTTCCTCCCTGTGTAATCTGAACTCTCCAATCTGACCATTGCCTGCCTGTTATTCTGAATTTTCCAATCTGACCATTGCCTGACAGTTATTCTGAACTTTCCAATCTGACCATTGCCTGCCTGTTATTCTGAATTTTCCAATCTGACCATTGCCTGCCTGTTATTCTGACCTCTCCAAGATGACCCTTTCCTGCCTGACCATTCTACAATCTCCAATCCTAATCCTAGCCTGTCTGACCATTGCTCGAACTCTGCCTGCACTGACCGGCCTGCCTGACTATTCTGAACTCCACATTATATTGTCTGGCCAGTCTTCCAAGCTGTGTTGTCTTCCATCCAGTATTCTTGGTGAAATGATCGTGCCCCTTTGCTCGTCCAGAACCTTTATCTTTGCTCCTCTCTTAATAAGACCTGGTGGCATCCAATTAGATGAAGGCTCTTCCCGAGGTGACAAGCGGCTGTTAAAGGCAGAAGCTAGAGCCGAGACCAGGGAGCCTAGCATTGGTTCTGGATTTAGGGTGCCGTTCATGACAATTAGTTGGTTTGTTTTGCAGGATTAGGTTATATACCCAAATAAAAGGGAGAGGCTTCAGTGAATGTGTAATGATTTGGAGCCTATGGGAATGCCTGACTGCTTGCCAACCGCTGTTCCAGAAGATGGCTGCAGAATAGAAATTGTCATAAAGCAGTGAGTGGGAAGAAGTGGTGAGGAGAAGAGCATAAGGCAAAGGGGAGACCAGGGACTGTACATGGATGTTAGAAAAAAGACATATATAAAAAGGGTCATTAGAAAAATTAATCTGTATAATATTTATGCTGTTGGTATGTTGGCAATGCATAATAGTTATGCTTGTAAGGTGGTGAGCAAGTTTTTTATTCAAATTCAAAGTTGGTAATAACATGGACGTCTAAAAAGAGGGAGATGGCCTTTCTGGCAGTGACTTAGACAGGGACAACAGCCTTTCTAGGGAAAGCTAGAGGAAAAAAGGGGGTTCCACCAACTTGCGACTAGGATACATGATTCTTGTGTACTACTATAAATAAAGGAGAACTTTTGGTTTATCAACAACCTTCCAAGTTTCTTTATAGTTTCTACTATACATACTGTTAGTATGTTGGAAATATATCAGTGGGAATCAATGATGAGATCACAAAAGTAATGAGTGATCCAGCACGTTGTTTTATTTTAAACAAGCCATTGATGTTGTTCATCTTAAGGCTAGTAGTGTGGGAGTAAGCAGGCCCATGAGTATTGAATGGTCAGCAAGTAGTTCCTTGAGGAAGGCCCTGGCTTAGTGCATTATCTCTAAGTGCTAAATTGTTTCACAGTTAGGAATGTCCAGGGAACCCCCTAAAAGTACATAGGGGGGCAAAACGTTGCCTCATCAGAATATTTATCTACGAACTTCAAATGAACAGTATTAGTGACTATGAACAGAGACAAGTTTAATTTTCAAGTTTTTGAAATTGAAAAACTGAAAAAAAAAAATTGAAACTCTCGACTATGCACTTAGATCAACCAAATTCCAGTCAGTGAAATGTCATTCTCCCTAGCATTTTCAATGAGTCTGCCAAATTTTGATTTATAGACAAAAACTTGAATTAAAAAATAGCTTGAATTTTGCTATTGCTTCTCCCACTGACTTAAACATGAATTTGTCAGCTTTTAGATTCCAAAGCTTTTTATTTTCATTTTCAAGTTTTTTTTGTGCTTAATAAATCTCAAAAATGAGAGTTTAAGGTTTGTTTAAGGTTCTACTGCATAATAACACTTTTTACATTTTGTTTAGGTACCATTTCTGTCAATACTTTACGCACGCCCTATACAGCCCCTGGTGAAAGTGAAATTCTTGACCTTGATGATGACTTGTATTTGGGGGGTTTACCTGAAAATAAAGCTGGTCTGGTATTCCCGACGGAAGTTTGGACTGCTCTTCTTAATTATGGATATGTTGGCTGCATCAGAGACTTGTTTATTGATGGTCAGAGCAAAGATATTCGCCAGTTGGCAGAACAACAAAGCACAGCTGGAGTAAAACCTTCATGCTCAAGAGAAACAACGAAACCCTGCATCAACAATCCATGCAAGAACAATGGTGTGTGCAGAGATGGGTGGAATCGCTATGTCTGTGATTGTTCTGGAACAGGATACCTGGGTCGCTCTTGTGAGAGAGGTGAGGTTTTTTTTTCAAATATCAGTTTTCACTATAGTACTACAATAAAAATTTAGAAAAACAACCTTTTTTATCGTAGAAAAGGTGATGATTCTAAAACAGGGGTCCCCAACCTTTTTAAACCGTGAGCCACATTATAATGTAAAAAGAGTTGGGGAGCAACAAAAGCATGAAAATATCCCTTGGGGTGCCAGATAACGGCTATGATTGGCTATTTGTTAGCCCCTATGTGGACTGGCAGCCTACAAAAGTCTCTACTTGGCACTATACTTAGTTTTTATGCAATTTTAACTTGCTTTTCAAGCTTGGAATTCAAAAATAAGCACCTGCTTTGAGGACTCTGAGAGCAACATCCAAGGGGTTTGGAGAGCAACATGTTGCTCATGAGCTACTGGTTGGGGATCGAAATGGTAGTGGTCCCCAAGCAGTGGCTCATGAGCAACGGGTTGTACTGTACACAACCACTTGGATGTTGCTCCCAGTGCCCTCAAAACAGGTGCTTATTTTTAAATTCCTGGCTGGGAATTAAAAAACCAGATGTACAGTAAAATTAACCTTTTTGTAGGCTGCCAGTGCACATAGGGGGCTACCAAATAGCCAGTTATAGCCATTATTTGACATCCCCAGGAACTATTTTCATACTTGTGTTGCTCCCCATCTCTTTTTACATTTGGATGTGGCTCATGATATAAAACGGTATAAAACGGGTGGGGACCCCTGCTATATGGTATCTCAGCAACTAGCCCATACATACTGTATGTGCATGTTATAGCCTCTTTTCTATTGGTTCTGTTCTTTACGACAAATGATCAGAACAACAGGAAGGAAAGTGGAGATAACATTTTTAAGCCTGGACAAACAAAGAACTGGCTGGTATCCATAAAACAGTACATATATGTTGGCAGAGATAATTCCTCCAGTATACCCAAAACTAAACAAAACCCATTATAGTCAAGTTCATCATGACCATGACTGGCTATCGAAGGATTTCACCTTTTTCTTAAATATAAAAGAATGACTGTTATATCATGACAGACACTTTTGTTGCCCTTGCCATATATACTGTATGTATATATATATATATATATATATATATATATATGTAATCATTCCTTTGTGTGAGTGTTTAAGTGAGAGCCAGGAGTGCAATATGATCATAATCTTCTGGCTGTTGGTAACTGATACTGATGTTTCCAGATTGTTCCATCGCTGGTGAACTGTAACTGGCAGAGGACTTAACCAAACTGTCAGATGAATTACAAAACCATTCATTTAAGCATGCAATGTGTACCACCCTGTGGCAAAATACAGCTACTACATATGGTCCAAGTGCAAATAAACAAGAAAGACAAAAACAGCTGACACATTGCAGCATATGCTGATTTGCAAATAAGCAGGATACATGCATCTCAATAATGTATTTGACAGAGCAATTTCTAAAACGAATTTCTGCTTCGTCTTTTGTTTTCCTCCCTGTTACGTCCAATGAACAGACATCTGCAGAAAGTTAATCTATTGCCTTCATCTTAGGGAACCAGCGTAATGGAAATAATAGGAACACGGTTGCGTAGTAAAAAATGGTTGAGTGGGTTCAGCAAGGATAAACTGTGGGTTGTATTTATTACCATTTGATGATTAGGATCTTAATCTCACTCTCGTTTTCTGGCATTGATTGCTTTTTTTGGGAGGATTTTATTTTTGTGTGCAAAACTTTTATTTGTTTTTAAACCCTGCTCATAAAAAGCAACTGGATAAGCAATTTATCCAGAAAATGCAAGATAAATTAAGATCTTTTTCTTTTTATGCAATATCAAACCCAAGCATTAAATGGCAATAAATATGCTCCCCTGCATAAATCATGGCAAAAAAGAATATTGTTTCTAAAGAAAATTCCTAATTTCCTGGAAAACCTTCAATGTTCTATCAGAATGAAAAAATAAACAAGCAGGGTACCCCCACATTAGAAGTTTACTGGTAGGATGAGGAGGCCAACATGAATCATACTTATCAATAGTGATGAGCAAATCTGTTCGATAGGCCACAGTGCTCCAACATTAACTTGTGCTCTGGCACAGCATGTGAGGAGGGCTGGGCTTATATAGGGCATAGTCAGCTGACTCAACCCAACCAATAAGGCTGCTAGGGTGATTTAATGAAGCCAGGGACACAGGCAGACACTCCATGGCTGCTTTCCTAGCCCAGGAATCAGGGAGAGCAACCAACAACCAGCAGGTGCCTGGTTTGAACTTCAACAGAGCACTACATAAACAATCCTTGAATTTTATACTCACAAGGCTATACCTTGAAGGGTATGCACTAAATCAGGTTTTACATACATACTCCCTTACCTTTCTATGCAACACTTTCCTACATAAGAAAGCAGTAAAATATCTTAATAAACAGCCTATTCATTCAGCAATGTCTATTAAAGTTGCCCCTAAATTCAATTAACTGCAGCATATTCCAATGACCATTGGCACATGTCCACCTCCTAAGCAATAAGCACAATTCTAATGTCCCAGCACAATTGCATGGCTCAGAGACACTGCCTTATGTACATTCACACACTGGATGACATTGAAGAGACAAGAAAAGGCACATATTGCTATGTAAAGTGATTCTTCAGAAATATATGTAATATAACATTTGCAAGTTACAGATTGAAGCTCAAAATGAAATATCTAAAGAACTATTTTGTATTCATTGCTCTAGCCTACAGGCCTCTCTGCAAAAAAAAGGACATGGGTATTTAATTTCTCAATCCAGTTGACAAGTTAGAATGGAACCGTTGTATATATTAATAGTCGGAGTTATCTGTGGGATCGCTGGTGAAAAAACTTCAAACCACTCTAGGATCAGCTAATACCATTACATTAGAATTTAATACATTCAATTTGCTTTGAGTGGGATACTGAAAAGAAGGTTGGGGGGTTTACTTTGTGGAAAGGATGATGAACAACTTGGTGTGTGTCAAGGGGCCTAGCGGCTCCTATTGGAGAAGTCCAAGTTTGCGGTAACCAAAAGGGATCAGGAGTAGACGTAATCAAAATTCAGGCGAAAGTTCAATAGGCAGGCAATATAGAATCAATGTCCACGGTTCAGACAAGGTCAAAAGTCCAGGAAATAAGTTATAATAAATGTAAGAACACCCAGGAATACAATAAGCAATTCCTATATTCGGGCATTGAACCTGTGACATAGAAGTCCTTTTATTTTCGAATTTAGCTCTGTTCCCTGCGTGATGATGTCATGCTGGGCGCTGCCATCTTGGATCTCGTGTGGAGCACTTATTAACGGAGCACTCCGAGCATGCCTGACAGTGTGTAAGACTTTGGACTTGTAGCGATTGGACCCTGGGTTCAATTCCAGCTTAGGTATTATATGCAAGACATCTATCATAAAGACTAGAAGGAATCTTTGGTTGATGCAGACCTCTGTCAGCTTCCCTTCTTTTCAGTAATTGCTTATTTATCTCCAGAAAATCCTTTGAAACAACATGTTTTCAATGCAGGTTAACAAACAGCACCCAAGAAAATGGATATTAGTCTACAGAGCTAAGCTATTGTTGAAAAAAATGTTTATCCTTATAGATATGTGGGAAGAAGGGTCAGTAATAATCATCCAGTTTTGATTTGCTTGTCTTCGTGTCACATTGTCCCTCAAAGTTCAGTGCTATTTCATCATTTAATTTTATCCCTCAAAGTTCAATGCAATTTTCTTGAAAGATGAACATGGTCACAGCAGAGGCACATTTGGTTACAAGTCATGAGACTACTGTAGAGTCAACTGACCGTGCACTCCATTGAAAATTATGGCTTTCACATCTACGGCCTTAGATATGCATTTTATAGTACCCTGTTCTGCTTAGTTTTAAGTCAAATACCAAGAATCACCGGATCAGTAACAATCAAAAAATTTTTAAAAAAATAAGTTAGTATACATCAAAAAAAACCCACCAAGACATAATGAAACTTTAAGAAAGCCTTTATTAAGAAATAACTTACCGAAGCTCCCCTTCCGCTCCTCTTCAGAAAAGGTGACAGGGCAACGATCCATCCTGCAGCGCTCGATTTGTCCTCCCTGGCTATCTCATATTCTACTGACAGCATGTGAAGGAGCGTAAGTCGGACGCAGGGGTGCTTCGCCAATGAGGCGAGTTGAGGCTGTCGACTCAGGCGGCAGCGCCCCACTAGGTACCAGGGGCAGCAAAAATGCCCTGTAGCCCTCGTCACAAGAGGAACACCGTGGCTCGGACTTGCAGGGGGGTGCCCTGCGGAGAAGGCCGGAGGAAGAACACAAAGCCACAAAGGAAGGCAATGTCGGTGGGCTCCACAGCAGCAGTAGCGCTGGCAGCACAGTAGGAGATAGAGGCACCAGTTCGGCCTCGGCTCCCCCCCACCCCACGCGCAGGCCACACGTTCTCCCGTGTCTGCACGCTTTCTGTCGGCAGTGTCTGGAAATTGGGGCAACCATCTGTCCGCTCACCCTCGGTTCATGGGCATGGCTTAACCTCTCGATGGAGGGGACTATCACCACCACCACAACCTCCGATCACATGTTAACGGGGCCACTGCATCCCACTTTGACCATGGCTTCCGATGCCCCTCCCAGCATGAGTATGAGCAGCACATACACTGCTCTGACCCCTCTGCAGCCTTTACCCCCAAGTTTGACAAATTCCCCCATCACCACCATCACACCCACCAGCGGATACCGGGCAATGTCAGTGGCAGCTTCACCCGAATGAGGGACGATAGGGACTGACATCTATGAACAATCTATACAGCCCCTACCACAAGGAGGTCACCAGCATGGGACAGAGTCTGTCTCCACTCCGGGATCCGGACAGTTGTCCTGTCACTGCCTTTCTATGTAAATGGCTTCATTCCCGGATTCTGATTTGACAGGATAACTGGCTAGATCCTGAGAGCGGAGATAGACTCTGTCCCATGCCAGTGACCTCCTTGTGGTAGGCATGTGGTAAGCCATGGTCATAGTGGGGTGCAGTGGTGGTGGTGATAGTCCCCTCCATTGAGAATGAAAGCCATGCCTATGGGCCAGGGTGAGTGAACAGATGGTTGCTCCGATTTCCAGACTGGCTACAGAAGGCGTGCAGATACGGGAGAACCTGCAGCCTGTGGGGGGGAGGAGCCGAGGCCAAACCAGTGCCTCTACCTCCTCCTCCTGTGCTGCCGGCACTACTGATGCTGGGAAGCCCACCGACATCGACTTCACATGCTGTCAGTAGAATATGGGAGATATCCAGGGAGGAGAAATTGAGCAGTGTAGGACGGATCATCGCCAAGTCGCCTTTTCTGAAGAGGTGCTTCAGTAAGTTATTTCTTAATAAAGGCTTTGTGATTTTAAAGTTTTTAAAAAAAAATGTAACATTTTTTTTGATGTTACTGGTACTTTAAATCAGTTGAGGTGCCCAGTGGTGAAAGAGTAAGTAATGTTAACTTGAGAGCTATAAAAGTCGTACTTTAAGTAAATTCTGTATTTTACTATGAATCAATTGCTGCACACATCCACACATTGTCTCTTCCAATAGAATATCACCCTTTAAGCTATTTCCCTTCAAGGCATCACATTACAAAAGTATGTGATGTGCTATATTAATCCACAGTAAAAACCTTGATATTCTTGTATTCAATAAATGTATAATACCCTTAAATTATGCACATCAGCACGTATTAAAAGTATGAAAAAATATGTTAAAGTTAATGGTATAAAGAGCTCTATAAAGCTATAATTTTGTTCAGCCCTTAAGGTATTGTAAGTTATAAAATCAATCTCCTGTGGTTTTAGATTGTTACAGTCATAATACAGTACCTGTCCTGGTGCTAATACCTATCCTGGGTGGAAATGCAGCTGTTACACAGACGATAAAGAACAATATTCCCTGTAGATCTTTTTGGAATGGTACTGTATGTGGCATGGGCTTTGTGAAGTCATTGTAGCATTTGTAGTTGCTAGACTCACATAACTTAAATAAATATTGTTCTTGCCTACTTGAAACTGTCCTTAGATCTTCAAGTGACAAGTATGAGGTCTGTGGCCCACTAGACTACTCAACTTCCTTCAATGGTAATATCTAGGGCCAGATTTATCAAGGGTCGAAGTGAAAATTAGAATTAAAATTTTTTCAAAATTTTTTTAAAAAATGGAGATATTTTTTCTGTACTTCGACTAGGAATAATCCAAATTCCATTCGAATTTGAAAAAAATTGTACTGTCTCTTTTAAAATTCAACTTCAACCATTTGCCATCTAAAACCTGCCGAATTGTTGTTTTAGCCTATGGGGGACCTCCTAGAACCTATTTGGAGTCAATTGGTGGAAAATCTTACTTTTTTCTTGAAAAAGCTTTGAATCAAATTAGATCAAATACGATGTTAATTTGATTCATACGATTCGAAATCGAATGAAAACGGCCTATTCACCCGAAAAAAAAAAAAAAACTTAGATTTTTCTGATAAATTTTGGTTGGTCTTTTTTTATTCGAATTTCAAAGTTTTTTGAATTCGAAATTCGACCCTTGATAATTCTGCCCCTAAGTGATATTGTAAAGGGAACTATCACATATAAAGGACTGCACACTTATGGATCAAAGAATAAAAGTATGTTAAATAAAACATTTTTAGTTACATAGTGAAAAAAAAAACTTACATGTTTTGACCCCTAAAGGATCTTCATCGGTGCAAAAAGTGCAGAAAGAATGGTAAAAACTTTATTAAAAAAAACATTCTAAGTCAAGAATATCAGTGCCAAAATCTGTAACATGCCAGAATCTGTGGACAGGGTAGGCATGTGTCATCACTTCCGCCTCCTAGGATGCTATAGGCGGTAACACACAATTGTGCATGTGTAGTGACATGTTTTTTTGCCAAGTTTTTCCGCAAAAATGACACCCATAGACTCCAATTGGGTAAAAAAAAAGGATCATTTATAAGTGCAACTTAAACTGCAATACAACGCAATGGATACAAAAATTCACAGTTACTTGCATCCATATGTGCTCCTTAGCAACCTGTGGCAACTGACAATACACCCGTCCAGATTTCTATGATAAAGTTCTCACAGTTGGACACAAGGGAACCCTGGACTACTATTAATAGATTACTAGACCTGGCAGCAATTCCAGGGTTGCACAATGTGCCAATTGAATTGGATGTGAATGCCATTATTGACTCTAGACAACAGAAGGGACATTAAGAGAGTTGTGTGTCATATATTGAACCTTAATTAGCCTAACAGAAAAAATGTCTTTCAAATTGGTACATCACAGGCATGTTGCAGTGGAACCTACTTAGAAGGCAACCAATAGAATGTCAGAATGATGGAAATAAGAAGTGCACATTGGAGATACAAATATGGTGATTAGTATCTAGATGTAGTTTTTGTTTACATAAAAAAAGGGTTTGTAAATGAGCCCTATAGTTTAGATATGGATTGTATGGGTGTGGAGATCACTAGTTTAAATCCCCCTTCTTGTGAAGTGTTGGTTAGACATTTCCGATCAGGAAAATATAGTGATTAGCTGTAGCTCTGTTTGTAGTGGCGCTCACATTGGGAGCAGTTGTGTATTACAATTGTGTTTGGGCTGTGATAGTAGGGGGAAGAATGAATCAATCAAGGCTTCATTATGGGCAGTGAGCAAGAAAGTTTGTTAGTGATTTCAATTTTATGTGCCGTACATTATACATTGTACAGTATGCTAAAGGCTTAATACCACCCTGTATTATTAATTTATGTACATGCCCATATCCTATCCCATTTAGACTATTTCAATCTCCTACTAACTGGTCTTCCTGACTCCCACCTCTCACCCCTGCCATCAATCTTAAACTCCCCTATAAGGATCTTCCTGCCCTCTCCCAAGAGGGAACCTGTCCAACCCCAACTAAAGCAACTTAGCATGGCTGCCTGTTAAGCAGAGGATAGCTTATAAAATACTACTTTCAAAGCCCTTCTCTCCTCTGCTCCTCATTACATTTCTTCATTTGTTATTTGTCTCACTGTGTGTTCCATCCTCTTAATCTCTTAAAAAACAAGAAGAGTCTACCTTTTTGGAGCACTAGCACATTAGTCTTATCCTGGTACCTATTGCACAATGCCTTTACCTTGTGCACTTTTTCCCTTCCAATTTGTACCTGTATGTTAGCCACCCATCTACTTTTCATCCAAAAAGAATTGTGGTAATTGCATTTTATATTTAGTACATGGTTTTTAGGTAAGGTCAAATAGTGCCTGGGTGTTCAGTCTATTCTAATCAAGGCTGAATCCATACTTATAAGGTATACAAATACAGTATAAGGTCACCATTTCACTCAATCATGGAGGTAAACTAGCCAGCTACCCGTTGCAGTTTGAACTAATTTTACCTTTTCAAAGATCCTTCCTTCAAGAACATCCTTGACTTGACCCCTCCTCCAAGCCCATATAAAAGCTAACACACTTCTCCATAGAGTATCATGGAAATATGGAAATGAACATTTTGTTATAGATACAGAACAAGTTAGGGCGATGGACGTCATTTCATCAACATCCATGCGTCACCTGCCTAAATTATGGTTACCAAAATATTAATTACCTACTTCAGTTGTCTGCAGAAATTAGCATTCTATACATGTTGCTGCATCACTTCCACTGACGTCGCAATTGTAATGATCATAACGTTACAGTATTAAATACCAGTTTTGGTATACACACTTGATCATGATCTATTTCATTACAGTGAAGAAGTAGGAGGAGCAATGATGGACAGGAGATAGACAAGGAGAGATAGGAAATTATTAGAATAAGTATTATTCTATGTCTTATCCCTATTACCCTGAGAGATGCAATTAGACCTAAAGACATGATGAAGCTTAGTCTTCTTTCTTTTTGCGATACAGAATATGACATATGATTAAGGCATGCAAAATCTTGGAATTGCTTCTGATGCAAAATAGAAAAACACATCAATCAAACCCAGACTGTTCAGCTATCTAGTCAAGCATATTCTGCATATTCTGCCACTATACAAAATAAAAGCTGCTCTAGAAATCCTTATTTGATAAGATTTTGTTTCTTCTCCCTTTTTTTTTAAATGTGGAATTTATTGTGCTGCAATGAAGTTCAAAGTCAGTTCACTATAGGATATCTGGCATCAGGTTTCTGGATTGGAGCCTTTCATGAGTAAATGCCTTTGAGAGAGGATTTCTTACTAAATTCTGAAATAATTGTCAGTTTGAACATGTTTCCCGTGGTGAGTTTAACTCATGCAATAACTGGTTATACAATCATAAAAGCATCTATAGGTTATAATCCTATTAAATATTATTAAGGTAAACAAACGGATTTACTAGGCTTCATACAGAAGCATTTCATTGTCCTTTTTTAAATGTAGCTTAGAATATGGCTCTGCAGGCTGCTGATTGAATGGTTTGCTACAAAGATTCATTGAGAAATAGGTTGACCTTTTTGCTATAGATTGGACTGAACATTGGAATATTTAGTAACGATGCATTCTCATGCTATTAACTGCCATTTTCTCCAAGATGGCCTTATGCTTGCCGTACTTACAGTATATACCATTTGATCTGTAGAGTTTGCTGGACTGTGAATCATTCAAAATCATGAGTTGACCCAGGATTAATGTAAATTCATTAATCATAAAGAGATTTAAAACTGTATTAAAAAATATTGTTGACTTGCTGTACTTTATCAGCTACTGTATATTAATGTACAAGTACATGTTGAAATGTGAGGTCATTAAGAACTTACCTCCCAGTGTGGGATCTCCAAAATGGATACAATGGAGATACAATGGAGAGCCCATATTGATATAATCAATTAAAGTGCCTGTGTCTATACTTCCACATAGTTACCAATGCAATTAAGTTTATGGGTGCTGAAAAACTCTTGAGCTACCCCATCACTATACCTGCCAGTAGCTCCATTAACTAACCCACGTGTTCACCAACAGTTCACGGCAGTTAGTGAACCCCATTGGTGTCAAAAGCAGATACAAACCCCTTGCCCTAGGCACTAACCAAGCTTAGAAAATTTTTCTTCATTTGTATGTAATAGAAAAGCTCCTGGCAGATGCCAGATCTGGACATGTCTTGTCCTTTCTTAAATCCAGCTTAACTTGAATTAGAACACAAGATATTTATTAGAAGTAACAATATGTACTTGTATTATTTTAGCTCTTCTTTTATAAAGAAAACATGATTTATTTGGGCTTTATGATCTTTCCCTGATTAGACAAGGAACACAAAACCTCAGCATAATCTCAGGACTAGTTGGAATTTTTTTATGAAAAGCACAGATGGAATGGCAGATGTCACATCAATATAATTTGGCTCAGACGTTATTGTTGATCACAGTATGAGACTATCTTTAGGCAAAAACTTTTGCAGGTAGGAATGGCAGTGAAACACTTAACGGACAAACAATTCATATATTGCACTGAGTAGTCACCATATACTGTAGTGCAAGATAAAAATGAGGAGAAATTCATGTACTTAAAAATGAGGTCAACTGCATTTGTAGAGTGGAACTCTCATCTCCTTACCTTTACCAAACAAGGTTGCATGTTCCAATATACATCAATGTGCCACATGCAGGGCACTTAATTCAGTCCAGTTGCAGACAGACAAAAGCAATTGGAGATGCAGGTGTTGGGTGGAGGTGGTGGTGGCAAAAGGTTAGGGGAGCCCTAAAAGTTACCCCCAAACCAATTTTGTAAACAATAAGGGGGAATGTAATAAAATATCATGCATAGAAAAAAAATCTGAATATATTGACATTTAGCTGATCTTTTATTGTATATTTTTATGCCACATAGTACATTTGCTTAAAGGTGACTTTTTTTAAATACAGCTTTTTCATTAAGACCAAGGAAATTGCTCAGACAAAGCAAACATGTTCCATTTGCTCAGACAAATGAAAAATGTTTAGTCAATCTTTATAAATCAGTAGCCTCCCATGCTGTGGAGCCTCCATCCTGGAGGGCTAGAGCAGTGCCAGAGCCTTAGTTTTAGACTGAGATTTACAGGGATTGCCCATAGAGATACTTGGTCAAATAGAGTTTCTGGAACACTGGGACCATACAACTTTATGATAAGGTAAAAAAATCCTCATCATAGGGTTGACCTCCAAATGGGACTTGAACTAGAAATGTTTGACAACTACTTATCTAAGTTGAGAGGGCCACTTTGAGCTGTGGACATATGCACTGGGGCCCTAGCACCAGTAAAACAAAAGTACATGGGACACCTTATATTATCCTGCAGTTGTTAAATATTTTTAGTATTTACATTAGGGCTTTCAGATCTGCATTACTCCAGCTGTTTTTGAACCCTTAATCTCATGATCCCAGCAACTATAGTTCAAATGCAACAACCTAAAAGGCCTTGAATATTAAATATTTTTAATGTACCCCCTCCATTGCATGGTAGGTCCAGTAACCTCCAGTCCAGTGTCCAACACTTCATGCAGAGAAGAAATATTCCACACACACACATTAAGGGGGTTATTTATTAAAGGTTGAGTTGTGTTTTCTAGAAAAATTAAAGTTTTTGGTAATGCCACAAAAAAACGTGCATTTTTTTTAGATATATATAATGCCCGAAGCTGCTAAAAGGCTGAATCTGAAAATACTCCAGCTTAAACCTGCCAAGGTCATGTAGACATCAATGGCAGAGGTCCCTTTGACCATTTAAAGATGTTTTTTGCCTTTCCATGATATTTTTGTTTTACGCTGGTTTGTGCTAAAAACTCGATAAATTCTAGGTATTAGAGTTTTTAGCCTAAAAACTCAATAAATATGAGGTATTCAAGTTTTTTCCCCAATTGCATTCAATTGCGTTTTTTTACATTCAGGGGTTTCATAAATAAATCTCACAAACTCAACCTTTGATAATTAACCCGCTAAGATTCTAAGTTACTCAAATGGTAGACGAATTTACCCCACTGATTTGGATGGGTTACACAACAGGAACATAAGTATAGTTACATAGTAACATAGTAAGTTAGGTTGAAAAAGACACGTCATCAAGTTCAACCTTTTAACTACGTATATTTTAACCTTCCTACCTGCTAGTTGATCCAGAGGAAGGCGAAAAACCCCTATGAACCCTCTCCAATATGCCTCAGAGGGGGAAAATTCCTCCCTGACTCCAAATGGCAATGGTACCAGTCCCTGGATCAACTTGTACTATGAGCTATCTCCCATATCCCTGTATTCCCTCAATTGCTAAAAGGCCATCCAACCCCTAAAGTAATACACTGATGCATTCAAACATTCAAACATTCAAACATTCAAACATGCAAATAGAATGATGTAATTGACAGTAGGAGACATACTTAAAAAAATGATTGGTAAACCCATATCTTTTTAGATTTGGTCTTTCTAATGGATTTTGAATGACAATAATTCCCAAGTAAAGAAAGGAGCTGAGCTTTATAAATATTCCTATCGTATACTGTTTTTTTTTTTTTTTTACAGTTTTGTGGCATAAATCATTTTGTACACCGTTATAAAAACAGCCATTAGTAATGGGATATATGTTCTCCATTTAATTGATTATATACAGTTGTTCATGTAGGATTAAATGGAGGCTAGCGTTATTAGCAAATTAATGTCTCGAGAAAAGCTTTTGCGACTGTATAAAACATTTGTCAAAATAACTTGATTATATAATGACTTCACATAAAAAATTCCAATCTGCAGTTCCATTTGTGGATCATTCTGTTTGCATGTTTTACTGCTCATTGTCTCTTGTTAGGCACGTCTCACTGGTAGGAGGATTTTAAGGTCTTTTTGGGGGGTTTGGATTGCCTGGAATTCTCTGGTCATACAAGTAAATAGATATTAAAAGTGCTACTTTCATTCTTCTATCTTCCCTGCCTTGGGTTTGGCTTGTATTTTATGCTTTGCAATCTATCTTCTCTTATCAATTTTGGAAACTGACAGCTTCTATATTTATGCTGGATGCTCTGTATTCTTGCCAATCGTGCTTGTTAAATATTGCTGGAGTTTTATGTTCTACTCCCCTTGCTGATATGGAATTAAAATCATATTCAGCAGAAATAGTGAATTTAAGTACTTTATCAATAAGCTACCTTAGTGATAAAAAATTCAACAATTATGTGTCAAGTGAAAATGTCAGGAGACTGGAAGCCATTGGGTCAAGTCATGGTTGGTAGGCTTCTGTCTTCAGCCTTATCAGTCTTATATGAATATACATATTAATTATTTGGTCCCTTTGCTATAACTCTAATAGGCTTTTGGTATCTTCTCTTATACTAAATATACTCAAGTAAGTCTCCTGATTGAAATATTTTATACAAAAAAATGCTAACCTGCAATAAGGAAGCACTCTTGAGTCAATACATGCTCACTCGCTGTGCTGATAAGCATAAAACTGCCCCCTGGAATGTGTAATTCAATAGAGAAAAGTCTTTTCACACAGAGCACCAGCTGGGCACTTAAAACATCCCTTTATTAAATAATTGATAAAATCATGGAGCACACATCGAAACTTCATGATTGACGTGTTTTGTTTCTATGGCCACTTCCTCAAAGCCATTAGTCCACGTCAAAAGGTATAAAAGACACACCGCCATAAAAACATTAACCCCTTCAGTGATACACACATATACATACATGGCATATTTGAGTGAAGGGCATATCCATCTCATAAATATCAATATACTATACATTAAACAATAACTGATAAATATATAATTATTTTATTATTTTACGTGAACTAAAAAGAGGGAGTAGAGAGTCCATCATATCACTGGGAAATCATTTTGAAAAAGTATGTTACGTCCCCATCACGATTTAGTCCTCCTTATACTTTCACAGCCCTGAATTGATATACAAAAAATGCTACCATGCCCTATTGATCTATTGATGCGAATAGCCTGGTCATTTCTGAGCTCTTGAGAAGTTTAGAACTGAAAAAACAGCCATTCCAGAGAAATGTATGACATTTTTATCATTAGCATTTTACTGTACAACTAAATAATATTTGTTTCACCCCCACAGAGGCAACTATGGTAAGCTATGATGGAAGTAAGTTCATGAAGATCCAGCTGCCCGTGGTTATGCATACCGAGGCAGAAGATGTCTCCTTGAGATTCTGCTCTCAGCGAGGTTACGGTATACTGATGGCCACCACTTCCAGGGAGTCTGCTGACACTCTGCGTCTGGAGCTGGATGCAGGAAGAGTGAAACTAACTGTTAATCTAGGTAACATTCATCGGAGTAGACTAAATGATTGTCCACAAGCCCATGTTTTTCTTTTTGCCTGACTTCTCTCATTTCTAGTCCTTCTGTTTTGCTGCTTTTCTGTTATTTTTCTGCTTGGCCAATGTATGACTCACAATATGGTTAAAAAGAGAAGCTGAGATGGTCAACACATATCTACATTTCCTTGGAAAAAAAATTATAGTATGGAACTTAGATAACATTAATTGGAAATATTTAAGATTGGTGGTCAAGGTAATATGCTGACCACTTTAAGATCCTTTTAATCAGCTTTTAGGCCAACTACCCTGCAGTGTTCAATTTTTAAATGCATCAGCTCATTTCTCAAGGTGGGTTTACACTAGACACATGAACATTGCATATTTCAAGTGGCTATGAGTTACTGTTCCCAGCATTTTTTCCATGTACCTTGGAATGATGCAGGAAAGTCCAAGAGGTTCCCATTCTTAAACAAAAATGTAATCTTGCTTCCAAAATGTCATTATTACTGTCCTGTATTACAGAAACTTCTCCTTTTTAATCATTTTTATACTAAAATCTTTTTTTTAAATATCTTTTGTTTTGTGGTTGCAATTCTTTTGTGTGTCCAATATAACATAAACCTTCAATGCCCAAGGTCTGCGACCCTTAGCAAACAGTCTGGTGAATACAATTCCCACAAACTCTTCCACAGAAAGAATGCTTCTGAAGCAGAGAGACCCAACAAGATTGTGTGTGTATTTGTTACAAGGGAGCTGGAAATTGACATGTTCTGTTTAAGGACCCACACATGTAAACCGTCAACCTTAAGGGCCCTTAACAAATAGTTTTTTTCCTAGGTCAGTAAGAGTTATATGTCAAGAGATGACACCCCCACTTTGAAATCACCACATCCTCTTCTTTTATTAGAGGCAAAAAGAGAATGTGTAGTAATATATTGGCATTAAAATGAATCATGAAATGAATGATTTATAGCACCGAAAAGCTAGTAAATTTCATTGTGAGGACGAACATTGATTAATCCATTCTAATGTAAAAGAGAGAAAACTCATGAGAAATACTACTCTGCCTCCCTCTACTGGTTCCATGAAGGGAATTCCCTTTCAAAAGGAAACTGTTCTAGACCCAAAATGAAAGCACATTCTGTGGGAAGAGGTTTTGTGCATGTTTTGGTCCCAGACTGTCTGCCACCACTTTTCTGATGCGGTTGACGACACATGACAGACTCTGCTATATGGAAACAAAATCTTGGTTTTTAGAATGCATCTACCCTTTAGGTGCATCAAAAGGAAAAAGTATAACAATTCATTAAACATGTTTTTTCTAAAGACTTTAAAAATTAAGCTGATGCCTTACTCCATTCAGAGCTACACAGTTGCAGATCAACAAATCAAGGCTTTCTCAGCCTCCCATTATTCTATACATTTATTATATACATTTGTTTTCTATTTTAATGGAGATAAAAAATTGGATTCAGTTAGAATTTCATTCAGTAAATACATGTTAACACAGTTTTCTTGAAACAATTTGGTCCATCGCCAAATCCTTGAGCAAACTGAAGTTCAATGAAGAGGGATCAAAGCACTATTGCTCTACCTCACTTTACTAAATAGATTAAGGACTACAAATTGCCAATGCTAGGTGCAGCAACATTGGGGTTGTCTCCTGCACACAATTAAAATACTAAAAAATCCTCTAATGAGATCCTATTTGGTCTGTTCAAATCTAGCTCCATCTTGTTCTTCTGGAAAAGAAATCTTTAAACACAGATTTCTATCATAAAACAATTAAACAGTAGTATGTCATCTCACATTTATAAGAGTGTAATTTATTGAAGCCAAATTTAAACAACAGTCTCCATATGTAAGATGCCAGCAAGGTGACTAAAATAAAGCTGGTAATCTGCATTCTCGTTGGTGTTTTCTCTCGTAGCTTCAATTGAGTTTTTGGCCATCTACTTTAGAGAACTAGGGAGCTCAATAGGACACTTTTATGGAAGGTGTAGATCCCTTTAACTGTGTCAAATTGGGTTTGGACTTTCCATTTCACTAGACCCAGACACTTCATATGAGGTCCAGTGAGTACAACCACTCAGGTTCACACATACATACATAAACACCATCATTTTTCCACTTAAAAAAAGGGATTTATAGTGCTAGAGGTATGTAGATAGATGTTGAGTGGATGTAGATATATTGATATATAATAATGGATCTTTATATTTTGATAATTTTTCAGCTTTATAAATAAATGGTAATAATTATGTTGCCATACACAAGTTTGCCCCACAGTTCTGTTTAAGCCCTTGAGGTTGATCATTGCCTTCAAAGATGGCAGATCCTAGATTGGTGGGCTCTATACCCCATTGTGACGGAGCAAACGTTTATTTTTCAATATTTATCTGTTCTTGCACATATGGGGAAAACGTTGCCTCCTATCTTGATCTTACATCTCAGATAGACATTAGTTTCCCTTTGGATTTGTTTCCATGTAGTACTGTTTGCAATGGCCATAATAATGGATATATTTGAACTTACGAATTTGTTCATAGTAGCTGTGATTTAATAGAGAGATAATGGCCACGGTGCATGTGTCTGTCCCCGGAAGGGTGGACTGTAATTTTATTGGATGTCTGCAGCTAATACCTTGAAGGATAAATTTTCATTTCTCATCTATTCTTCCCTATCTAGACTGTATCAGGATTAACTGTAATTCCAGTAAGTGACTATTCAACATTTCTTATTTCCTTTGCCTTGCTCTAATATGATATATATGTGTTGATGAAAATGAAAAGTTACAATCCCATTTTTTTACAACTGTGACAATTGTGATAAAAATTCACCAGTTTGTACTGAACGCAAAGAAATCACTTCCATAGATTTTTTTTTTTAGGATTTTATTTTTAGTTATCAAAGGTTTTTTTAAGTAGCCAAATAAGTCATGCTGTTTATCCCTTTTTGAGTGTGTTTCAAGTCAATGACTCCTGTTGTCTGTAAGGGATAAACGGCATTAGTGACTTCACTGCATAAGATTAACATAAGATTAAGAGAAATAGTTGCTCTTTTGACATCATCGTATTTATTTATACATAATATAGACATGTATTAATAATCTACAAACTATAGTTTAATGAAAGCATGCAGAAATGTATTTCCAAAGACTCAATATGTAAAGAGTTACGTCAATACAGGGGACCTTGTTGTATTAAAACCTTTTATACATTTACTAGATATTTTATCATTTTTGAAATGTTCAAATATGTGAAATATAGTTGTTTAACGTATTTAAAATGATTAACAGAAATGACTAATATCCTTTGAAAGGGGGAAATGGACTGTACGTTTATTGAATTGTTGCACTTCTGTATTGAGGTGTTGTGTTACAATATGCAGCACATGAAAGCACCATTCACTCTTGGATATAAACCTTCAAATATATAGGGGGTTATTTATCAAAATGCACATTTTTCTAATTTTTTAAAATAAAAAAGTCTGACCAAACTATAATTCACAATCTGACCTTATTTAATGTTAAAAAAAGCACAATTTAATTAGATCAGGGGAAAACTTGATAAAACCGATCGAAAACCCCGAATAGTATGATTTTTTCAGGCAAAAACCTGAAAAGAATCGGTTGATTTGGATTTTCTCTCAATTTGTTTCCCTATGAGATTAATTTGAGTTTTTTAAATAATAAATAAGGTCAAATCGGGCATGGGAGTTACTTTTTAATAAAGTAATGAGATTCAGAGTTTAGTAAATAACCCCCTGAGTGGTAACACCCGCATAAAATTGTGTTTGATTACTCAAAGCAGTTGAAACACTTTTTGAAGAACTGACCCACCAAACATGCTACCTATGTCAATTTATTAACACTTTTCTGACTGTCAGAATTATTTTCTTGACCGTAATGAAAGTTTTATTAAATGGGATCTGCATTTCCCAGCTCAATATTTCATACATTTGCTCCTGTGTAATTGGTAAATGTAAAAGACTGGATACCTTTTTCCGGCTGTCACTTTTCTACATTTTAATCTATGGCTACCATGGTAGAACTTTGCAATTGGTGTCAGCTTGTAGGTTAGCCCGATCTTACTAGCAAGGCCAGTGGCTGCCAAGAGTTTAGTTAGAACTGAGGAAGAGGACTGGGTCAAGGCAAGTCTATTACTGGAAGGATAGGCTTTGCTCTTTCTGTGCTCTTTAATCAAGTCCAATACAAAATAACAAATAGAGATTTAGGGGCAAATTTACTTAAGTTCGAATATCGAGGGTTAATTAACCCTCAATATTCGACTGTCGAAGTTAAATCCTTCGACTTCGAATATCGAAGTCGAAGAATTTAGCGCTATTCGTTCGATCAAACGATTAAATCCTTCGAATCCTTCGAAGGATTTTAATCCATTGATCGAATGATTTTTCTTCGACCTAAAAAAGCTACCAAAGCCTATGGGAACCTTCCCCATGGGCTAACATTGATTCGATGATTCGATTCGAAGTCGTAGGTCGTAGTCGAAGTAGCCCATTCGATGGTCGAAGTAGCCAAAAAAAACATTCAAAATTCAAACTATTTTTCCTCTATTCCTTCACTCGAGCTAAGTAAATGGGCCCCTTAGTCTAAGTCAAAGTACAGATCAGGTATGGATAGTTCAGAATACAAACTCACACAATGAGAATCGTAACAAAAACAAGTTAACAGTGACCTATAATCAGACAATGGCATTGGCATCAATGGTGTTTAAAGGAGAAGGAAATCTACTAGATTATTGCCAATATATTAGTCACAATAGTGCAAGCTGTAAACTATAGATATTCTGTAGAATGCTTTATGCTGAGTAAACAGCTCTAAAAACTCTCTCTGTTTAGGATAGCAGCTGCCATATTAGCTTGGTGTGACATCACTTCCTGCCTGAGTCTCTCCCTGCTCACTCATAGCTCTGGGCTCAGATTACAGCAGGGAGGGGAGAGGAACAAACTGAGCATGCTCAAGCCCTAGCCCTGGAGGTTTAAGCTGAAAACAGGAAGTCTGATACAGAAGCCCATGAGTACACAATAGAAGGAAAGAAATGTGCTGTTTCCTTTGACAGAGGACTCAGAGCAGCATTACTTTGAGGGTTTACTGGAGTATTTATTTAGACCTTTATGATAAAGCTTGCTTAGTTTTAACCTTTCCTTCTCCTTTAAATACACACATCATCACTCCAAAGATGGCACTGGCATCCCCCGCTGTGCAGCAGTCGCTATTAGTAGCTATTGTTTTCTATTGTAGGATATGAAACATATGTCTGTTTGCCTGTATGTCTACAATTTCAGTGTTCTTTGCATTGACTGTGTGCTGCAGAACAGCTTCATCTATTTATGACTAGGAAAGGGTTCAGCAATAGAGCTGTTGTACTACTCACACACTTACACTACAATGAATGTGGGCATTGGGAGACAGATAAACTAAACTGTGCCCCATCTGTGTATACACATGCACATATACAGAGCATTTATGTTGGTGTACACTACTATAGGTTAGTGACCATTTAAGTGAAAAATTCATGAAACATAACTCCACCATGAAATACTAAATAGCTGTATAGAGAAAATAAATGCATGTATAACACTTCAGATCTATAAAATTAGAAATCCATGGATTCCGCCTTATGCCAAACCCAATTTTCAGAATCATATTACTATAAAAAAATGTAATTAACACTAGGTTAAAAGGGTAACAAAGCAATATCAAGAGAAATATCATAAATGACAGTCTGGGAACAAAACCTAATTAAAGAAATGCAAAAATACTCTTAGAAGTGGTTGTCTCTGTAATTGAAGTTCTTTGGAAAATACAGTTCTACTATATGAATCCCATGCCAAAAGTATTTTATATTTAATACTGAGGAATGGGAGGTCCAATTAAATTTGCTAAGGATAACTGCAAGTACATAGAGGTTCTCTAAAGTGTGATTAAGACCAATAGTTTATACATAATGAGGTTCAGACATTTGTGAAATATCTTTTGTATTCTGTTTTTTTTTATATAAAGTAGTCACAGAGTTCTTATGTCCTAAGTTTCTTGGAATACAGTACCATAGGGCTCATTTACAACTGAATATTATACAGATTTACAACACATTAGATTTAAATGTAAAATTGTCATTAAACGGAGCACAAAATACAATTCTGAAAACAATTGGCTTTTTTATAACACATAACTCAGTGGGGTATATTTATCAAAGAGTCAAGTTAATAGTGAAGTTCCGCCACTAGAGTGAAATTCCGCCACTCTCCATTCATTTCTATGGGATTTTTATAGGCGTATTTATCAAAGGGTGAACTTTCACCCATTGATAAATATGCCTTTCAAAATCCCATAGCAAGGAATTAAGAGCTGCGGAATTTCACTCTAGTGGCGGAACTTCACTCTTTGATAAATGTACCCAATTGTTTTTCCCATAACTCCAGCATAATGATGGGTGCATGTGAGTTGGGCACTCAATTGCATAGTAGCAATTCCTATGTAAGGAACATGTTTGGACTTAAATGCCTCTATTGAATAGCATTAATAAGGGATATTTGGCTTGGCTAGGTCAACAAACAAGTGACCTATCTCAGTATTCATTTCAATATCTACATTAGTAAAGATGGATCTGCAGTGGAATTAGTGTGCAGGTCAATGGACTGATACTTTGCTCAAGCAGTAACTTTTAATTTACGCCATTGGCATACAATATGGCTTCCGCCAGATCCTGAGTTTAAACAGATAAACAGTTCACTAACTAGTTGTCAGTAGACAGTGGAGCCACCAGCTAGTTTATCCATTGCAAGCCATCTTACTACTGAAGTGAGACCACGTGGCCCATATAAGGTCCTCTTTTCAACAACCAAATTGAATTTACCACTTACTTATTCATCTACTCTATGTACACAGTAACACAGTAGGTAATGTTGGTGTCAGCAATAACTGTTCATTTACCTTTTAGAAGTACTAAGAAATTGCCAAACAGAAGAAAAAATATCATCTTTTTTCAAGTCACTGATGGATCACTTAAATCTTGCTAAAAAAAACTTTTCACAAATTTGTAATTTTCTTGGGGTCGATTCACTAACTTCGGGTGAAGGATTCGTAGGTAAAAAACTTTGGATTTCTAAGTTTTTTTGGGGCTACTTCGACCATCGAATGGGCTACTTTGACCTTCGACTACGACTTCGAATCGAAGGATTCGTAGTAAAAATCGTTCGACTATTCGACCATTCGATAGTTGAAGTACTGTCTCTTTAAAAAGAACTTCGACCCCCTAGTTCGCCATCTAAAAGCTACCGAAGTCAATGTTAGCCTATGGGGAAGGTCCCCATAGGCTTGCCTAACTTTTTTTGATCGAAGGATATTCCTTCGATCATTGGATTTAAATCCTTCGAATTGTTCGATTCGAAGGATTTAATCGTTCGATCGAAGGAATTATCCTTCGATCGTTCGATCGAACTATCTGCTCTAAATCCTTCGACTTCGATATTGGAAGTCGAAGGATTTTAATTCCTAGTCGAATATCGAGGGTTAATTAACCCTCGATATTCGACCCTTAGTGAATCGGCCCCTTAGTCTCATACAATAGCCAGCAGTTGATAGCAACAGTTTGAAAATCTAGATCTCTGGGACAATTTATGTTACCATATCAGAATAGGATATTGTATCCAAGATCTTTTGTAGGGAAACTGAGTTACTTTATTTACATTTTGGATAGGCAATGGTGTCAGTTAAATATTTTATCTATAAATGTGTCTATCCTTGATATGTCAGAATTGTCCAGCTGATCGGCAGCATATTTTCTGCCAATGTTCCCCTATAAAATATTAAATATATATTAAACATGATAATACTTTCTTGATTATCTCATTTTTGGCAGTGTTTCTTGCAAATAACAGGTAAATATTGCATTTTAATTGTACCTCATCTTTTGAGCACAAAACATTCAAATGAATCTCATTATGCTTCGGACCAGTTATCCCAAATGAGACAATAACTGTTTTACAATAATGAGTTTGTCCTTAGGCAGCCATTTTGAATACTGTTAAAATGCACAACATACAGTTTATTAACACAAACAGCCCTTGTCAAGACGAAGAAAATTAGACAATTAAAATTAGACTGGAAAATTTAAGAAAACAATAGTGTCTGAAATGTTAGAGCTTAAGTGATAATAAAAGCTAAACAATGGTTATTTACGTATTTACCGATTATATCATGTAAAGCATTCATCTATTTCAGAAGGAAATCTGGGAAGGAAACCCAGAATTGCTCCTAAAATGTCCATTGACATGGAATACCCTAAAGTCTAAGCTTGAACCAATGGGGTTTTAATCACAGCTAGGTTAGTATGCTAATCATAAACTCATCAGGGTATTGTTGGGTTTTTCCAATCAGCAAAGGAGAAACCATGGAAGTGGACCCACAAAAAAGAAATTTAGTTCTCATCCCCATTCATATGTAAAGTAGAAATAATTGCCAAGGAATACCACAGAGGCTGAACCTCTCACACTGGGTTTCAAAGCATAGCCAAATTAGTATGTTGATCAGATTCCTAACTACAGACCAAGTGTGCCCCCTTTTTGTGCTTAGGCTTTACAATCAGCATACGTAGAGCCAGGGAAGGGGATCCACAACAGTTAATTGAAGAGATGCCCCCCCCCTTTATATGCAAATCAGAAAAAATTCTGGGTAGAAATATCCAGTATCACTCCTACATTTACATAGGATACCCCATAGACTGAACCTCACCCACCGGGGAGTATTTTGATTGGATTCCCAAATACAGGCCTTCACCCTTATTGGGGATTATGCAGTGCCAAGTTACCATCAGCAGATGTAGAACCAGTGGATAAAACCATGACTACACTACACAGGATCCATAGTTTCAGCAAAAATACATCAGTATAAAAGCAATTAGCCAGAATGCATGGAACCTGGGCTTTTTCCGGATAAGGGATATTTCCACCATACTAGAAGCCTGCTAAAAATTATTTAGGGGCTGATTCACTAAGGGTCGAATATCGAGGGTTAATTAACCCTCGATATTCGACTAGGAATTAAAATCCTTCGACTTCGAATATCGAAGTCGAAGGATTTAGCGCAAATACTGCGATCGTACGATCGAAGGATTATTAGTTCGAATCCTTCGATTCGAAGTCATAGTCGTAGTCGAAGGTCGAAGTAGCCCATTCGATGGTCGAAGTGGCCCAAAAAATACTTCGAAATTTGAAGTTTTTTTACTTCGAATCCTTCACTCGAATTTAGTGAATCGGCCACTTAAACATTAAATAAGCCCAAAAAGATTGTGTTACCAAATATGGCTTTATATAGCTTAGTTACCCTCAATTATAAGATAACATTTGTTTTATTATAAAGGAAAAGGAAATATTTTTTAAAGATTAGATTTCTTTGCTTAAAATGGACTCTATATGGGAGATGGCCTTCCCATAATCAGAACTTTCTGTATAACAGGAGTTTCAAATAATTGATTCCATAATTGTTTTACAGTTTGTACCTAGAAGATAAGAAGTGATATTTCCATAGAACCCTTTGGTTAAACCAGACAATGGCCGTGCTTTTTCGAAAGGTTGCACATCCTGAAATTCATTTCAAGTGCAGTAAATAGAAATTTAAAGTAAATAAATCACTTCAAATCATGAAGTCAAGCATTAACATGCCTAGTGGCTTTTTAAATTATTAAAAACAAGTTCAAGAAGAACATGCATTGCGAGAATTAAAGACTTTGGGGCTCTTTAACTTTTTTAAAGGTCGAGCATTTTGAAAGCTATACGGTGATTAAAATGTACCAGGATGATGACAGTGACATTCTTTTAATAATTGTTGTCAAAAGTAGATAGTGGTTAAGCATCAGGTTATGCAGTATACAGTAAAGAATATCTGTAAAATAAAATTACCGACAGGTTTATAAAATGTCATGGCAAATGTACTTTTCCTGTGAACCTTTACATTTATGATGACACCAGCCGAAAGGTATGCTAACTTTTTGTCTAGAACAGGGTAAAATACTAGTTTGTTAAAAGTGTTGCATTTTCATATGACCTACTTCTGCTCAAGAGATGTCTAATTTGATATACCTGTATTGTAGGATCCTAATTACATTTAACAATGGGAAGTCCACGATGCCTTAAACTAGAGGCCCTCAATAGACAACAATAAAAATTGACCTACAAATGACTATAAGGCTCAAAGTACTAATTTGGATGGAAAAATTGAGGAGTCTCCTTAGAAAAATACTTGCATCCATACATGCTCCTTTGCACACCAATGCACCCCTTTAACCTGCTCTGATGAGCACTTATACACTGATAAGTGAACCCTGGAAATAATGAAAGTCTATACTTGTTGGTAATTCCGGTGTTCCCCTAGCAGGTTGCTTTAATTGATGCAATAAAAATAATTTGATGTTATTTAGTACAAAATGTGACATCATCTCAACCCATGGAACATGCATGTTCTTTGCTAAAATGAATACTATGGGGCCGATTCATCAAGGGTCGAATATCGAGGGTTAATTAACCCTCGATATTCGACTAGGAACTAAAATCCTTCGACTTCGAATATCGAAGTCGAAGGATTTAGCGCAAATGCTACGATCGAACGATTCGAAGGATTTAAATCCAAGATCGAAGGAATATCCTTCGATCAAAAAAACTTAGGCAAGCCTATGGGGACCTTCCCCATAGGCTAACATTGACTTCGGTAGCTTTTAGCTGCCAAAGTAGGGGGTCGAAGTTTTTTTTAAAGAGGCAGTACTTCGACTATCGAATGGTCGAATAGTCGAACGATTTTTAGTTTGCATCCTTCGATTCAAAGTCGTAGTCGAAGGTCGAAGTAGCCCATTCGATGGTCGAAGTAGCCCAAAAAATACTTCGAAATTTGAAGTTTTTTTACTTCGAATCCTTCACTCGAGCTTGATGAATCGGCCCCTATATATTGGTGCATTGCACGTAAGTTATAACTGAGGTTTAAAATGTGTTTGTTCATTTAAGTTTTAACATGGGGAGGAGATCGGTGTGTTGCATGAATTGCCTTTATTATGAAAATTGTAACAAAAATAATCTTACAGTCCGAATTCCCCCTTTGATAAAGATATATTTGTATTCTCTCTATTAGCAGCATTACTGTTTGACATTGAGCACTAAAGCTATTGTACTAAAAATGACTTGATTCAATGAAAACTTATTATAGGTTGTAAATTTGTAAGTTTGACATAAAAAGGCACAATCAGCTAATGGAGGACAAAATATAGATGTGCATAAAAGGTTCTCATCAGTAGAGAGTTCGATGATGACTCTCCATAATCATAAAAGAAAAATGTATCAACTGTGCTTATGAATGAGAAGGTTCCCTCAGGTTCTGGTGAGTTTATATCATTACATTGATATGCTTTTATACATTAACAATATATGTATTTGGTTAGACGCTGAGAAGTAAACCCTATAGGAGTATAAAATAGGTGCAGACACCAACCAGATATGAAGCTTACAATAAAACTCGTCTGTTTGTTTCGTGAATTTCAATTTCAAAAGTAAGTCCTCTACTTGAATCTTCTGCAAAGATTCCCAGACGATCCCTAGTCATTTAGAATAAATGGTTAAAAGTTAATTGAAGAGGAATTACGTACAGTTCCAGGCTACTGAAACCCTGATACTGATTTCTTCCAACGAATGCCCTTTTTTCTGGATCACTGGGGTGGAATATGGAATTGGTGCTGACAATAAAAGATGCTGATCAAGCTGTAGCTTCTGTCTAGATCCTTCACAAAAATATAGGCCAATCGTTTTACCTGAAAGGAAGTCTGAAAAGAAGAATAGTTAATTGCATTGCTAAACCTGGTGTAGAAAAAAACTCTTGCTGCTCCTATATTTCAAGGCATCTTCTACCTATTGTGGTTTCCCCCCACTTTCAAACTGTGATTGTTAGGGAAAAAATGGCTTAAAAAAAACCCTCATTCAAAAATGGACACATTTGCCCCAAATGTGCTTGAAGTTTAAATACATATTTTTAATTTCTTGGTGTTATTGCCATTTATTTAATTCAGCAAGTATTCTTCACTAATATGTATTCTGGTATAAGATCTACCTCTTGTGATTTTGTACATGATTTCAGGACCAGGATATCTTCACCAGAAACAGCACCATTTTTTTAAATACTTTTTGCATTGACCCGGAGAAGACAGGTAAGGGGATATCATTAGCAACATGCTGCATGGCAGGATCAAAGAACCCTGAAGTCAAAGGGTGTAAATATAACAGTTTTATATTGTGTATATATTTTATATAATTTTTTTGGTTTATTTTAACAAGTTTTACTTTTATAATATACACGGAACCCAGGAGGGGCATGTGGGTTCTGACTTTCCCAGTTTTTTTCATCAAGGTCTTGCACTCAAAAATTACCGGTGTCTGAAAATATTATATACACGTTTAAGTTGCCTACACAAAACAAGTAACATATAATGCTTTATTATAGAAATAAGCAATCAAATTGTATTGATTTTGATGGTGGAACAGCTAAAAAATTTGTGCAATGACGAAAAATCCACAAAATACATTGAAGTCAATTTTTTTTGATAAGCAACAATTTTTTTCCCCTCACTTCAAATGCATTAAAGTCAATGTGCATTTTTTATTGTACTGACTTTTTTGTCTTAACAACTTTTTGTTAATGGGCATCTTTTCTTTGCCGTGAATCCATGACCAGCAAAAAAATGTGCTCATCACTACTCTAGACCCTCCTTTATCAATTATTACTTTAGGGAATAGGGAATTCCAGCAAGCGTATGCTCTTCGTTGTTCTGTATTACCTGAGGGCTTGCATGAAAAGGGCATTAGTATAGAAAAGCCCTAGAAATTATGAAATGCCTGAATATTAGGAACGTAAAGTAAGAGATCAGTGCTAGGGATTCCTTCCCCTGATTAATGCATTGGACTGGCTTCTACAGATTTATAAATGTTAATTGAACCTGTTTTTTTAACCATAGGCCATGGCATTTTTAAAGGGATACTGTCATGGGAAAAAAATCATTTTTCAAAATGAATCAGCTCCAGCAGAATTCTGCACTGAAACCCATTTCTCAAAAGAGCAAACAGATTTTTTTATATTTCATTTTGAAATCTGACATGGGGCTAGACATATTGTCAATTTCCCAGCTGCCCCAAATCATGTGACTTGTGCTCTGATAAAATTCAATCACTCTTTACTGCTGTACTGCAAGTTGGAGTGATATCACCCCCCCTTCCTTTTTCCTCCCAGCAGCCAAACAAAAGAACAATGGGAAGGTAACCAGATAACAGCTCCCTAACACAAGATAACAGCTGCCTGGTAGATCTAAGAACAACACTCAATAGTAAAAACCCATGTCCCACTGAGACACATTCAGTTACATTGAGAAGGAAAAACAGCAGCCTGCCAGAAAGCATTTCTCTCCTAAAGTGCAGGCACAAGTCACATGACATGGGGCAGATGGGAAATTGACAAAATGTCTAGCCCCATGTCAGATTTCAAAATTGAATATAAAAAAATATGTTTGCTCTTTTGAGAAATGGATTTCAGTGCAGAATTGTGCTGGAGCAGCAGGCCCGGATTTACATAGCAGGCGCCCCTAGGCCCACTGCCGTTCGTCGCCCGTGCCCCCCCTTTTATTCATGCAAATTTTCATAATCATGACTGGAGCAATGTGTATTGGGCACAGGAAACTTACAAAATTATTGTATCTTCTGCGCATCCCCAGTGTTTTTGAACTAATGTGGGTGTGGTTGAGCAGCATGCCGCCCCCTAAAATCCTGCCGCCCTAGGCCCGGGCCTAGGTGGCCTTTCCACAAATCCGGGCCTGTGGAGCAGCACTATTAACTGATGTGTTTTTAAAAAAAAAACATGTTTTCCGATGACAGAATCCCTTTCACAACTAATGCCTTGCACTTTATTTTGGGAAATCTGGACTGAATAAATTAAAGCTGTACAGACTCCATTTTGTCAGTCTTGACCTACTTAATAGAAAAACATTATATCTATAGGTTCCATATGGTCTTAGTTGAAGGTTTCATTGAGCAGTGCATTTGCAGACTTAAAAGTTGACTGAATTTAACAGTAACTATACATCTCAAGGAATCTGTGTATTTAGAATGCAAAATAACAGGCCAAATAAATATACCAATGGAAGAGCCATTTCTCCTCAAAGTTCAGTGAAGAAACAGAAAAATTATATCATGGTATTACCCTTAGTGATGGGCAAATTTGTCCCATTTCGCTTCGCCACAAATTTTGCGAATTTCCAGCATTCACACCGGTGAATTTTTGCTGCAAATTTGTAACCGTATTCGCCGGCTGTGAAACTGGCAAATTTGTCGCGAATGTGCGCCTGGCGAATAAAATATATGTAGAGAGAGAGAGGGAGAGAGAGAGAGAGAGAGAAAGAGAGAGAGAGAGAGAGAGAGAGAGAGAGAGAGAGAGAGAGAGAGAGAGAGAGAGAGAGAGAGAGAGAGAGATGATTGATAGATAGATAGATAGATAATAGAGAGAGAGAGAGAGAGAGAGAGAGAGAGAGAGAGAGAGAGAGATTATATATATGTATGTATATTATATTTATATATATAAAGAGAGAGAGAGAGAGAGAGAAAGAGAGAGAGATGATAGATAGATGTTAGAGAGAGAGAGAGAGAGAGAGAGAGAGAGAGAGAGAGAGAGAGAGAGAGAGAGAGAGAGATGATAGATAGATAGATGTTAGAGAGAGAGAGAGAGAGAGAGAGAGAGAGAGAGAGAGAGAGAGAGAGAGAGAGAGAGAGAGAGAGAGAGAGAGATGGAGGAATAGATAGAATGACAGACAGATTCAAGGACACAGTTCAGCCAAATCACGGCATTTGATGTGTGCATGTGTGTTTTGCATATAGAATTATTTTTTTCAAAAGATAACATGTCAAACCTACATAGCTTTTCAGAATAAATTACTCAGAGTTGAACTCTTAAGACCTGATGCATCGCATATGAAAAAGATAGGGAGGTAGATCTAGGGATAATGCTGCATAAATGTTTCAGTGGGGCACATGAATGAAGATAGTCATTATAGTACTCAGGTATACATAATACACAGCAAGAAAAGACTCCGGCTTTTCTCAGGAAATGCCCCTTTTTATCAGAAAAAAGTGAGCAGAATATTAATTTTGCCCGAATGAAATAAAAAGGCTGACTTTGAACTCCGTAAGGGAGTCTGCAGTGGAATTAAATTTGTTCCCTGAAGGTAAGTATACATTTGGAAATGTGTAGGTCATGGAGTGGCCTATTATCATTAAATATATAATCCATATTTCTAGAGTCTCGGTGAGATGGATACATTGTGAAAGTCCCTTTTGAAATCTACATTTGATTACCTTGTAATGTACTGGAGGAATAAAAACTCCTTTTTGTACAGGAACTTTATTGCTTTTCAGTGAATAATTTGAGATACTTTCCCTATACATATTAATGCTAGCTACCTAGTTGTACTGTCCAATAAAAGAATGTCCCTAATTTATCATTTTTCTATACATATCTTTGGATTAACTGTTACCACAGGGAAATCATGCATATTTTTAGTGATGGGCGAATCTGACCAGTTTTGCTTCACGTTTTCGAAACAGCAAAAATTAGCCAGACATGCATTAAAGTCTATGGGTAACAAAATTCTTTTACATAGTAAGTAAGGTTGAAAAAAGACACATGTCCATCGAGTTCAACCTTTTTTTTATTTTTTTATTTTTTATTAACTATCTGCCAGTTGATCCAGAGGAAGGCGAAAAACCCATCTGAACCCTCTCCAATTTGCCTTAGAGGGGGAAAAATTCCTTCCTGACTCCAAAATGGCAATGGGACCAGTCCCTGGATCAACTTGTACTATGAGCTATCTCCCATATCCCTGTATTCCCTCACTTGCTAAACACCATCCAACCCCTTCTTATACCTATCTAATGTATCAGCCTGTACCACTGATTCACTTCCCAGCTCTCCCTGTAACACCCCTTTCCCTCCTCTAATCTCATTGGCTCCCTCCTGTCTGCTGGGAGGAGCTACTGGTGAATAAAGCATCCAACCCTTCTTTGTACCTATCTAATGTATCAGCCTGTACCCCTGATTCACTTCCCAGTTCTCCCTGTAACACCCCTTTCCCTCCTCTAATCTCATTGGCTCCCTCCTGTCTGCTGGGAGGAGCTACTGGTGAATAAAGCATCCGACCCTTCCTTATACCTATCTAATGTATCAGCCTGTACCACTGATTCAGGGAGAGAATTCAACATCTTCACAGCTCTCACTGTAACAAACCTCTTCCGAATATTTAGGCGGAACCTCTTTTCTTCTAATCGGAATGAGTGACCTCGTGTCAGCTGGAAAGAGCTACTGCTAAATAAAGCATTAGAGAGATTATTATATGATCCCCTTATATATTTATACATAGTTATCATATCACCCCTTAAGCGCCTCTTCTCCAGCGTGAACATCCCCAATTTGGCCAGTCTTTCCTCATAGCTAAGATTTTCCCTTTACCAGCTTAGTTGCCCTTCTCTGTACCCTCTCTAATACAATAATGTCCTGTTTGAGTGATGGAGACCAAAACTGTACGGCATATTCTAGACTGTACGGCAACAATTTATTTCACCCCTTAGAATCTATGGGTGTCAATAGTTACTAGTCATGCCCCAGTTGGCTAAATTGAGCTGATCTGGTTGTAGGCTAGATGACTTTTGGAGCCTTTGCAAACTACTCAGAAGAGGACAACATTAACAATGTATCAGCCTGGGATGCCGTCATTTTTGTCCCATAAATGGGATAACAATGGGACAACAAGAGCTGGCAGGTTATATTAATCCATATATAGGCAGATTTACTTTGATAAAATAAACACGTTCTAAAAAATCAGGTCATTGTTAAGAACATCAATGAAAACCATCTTATTTGTTGCAAGACAATTTAGGAATGATTAGGGATGGGTGAATTTGACCCATTTCGCTTCACTAAAAATTCGCCGCCTGCAAAATTTCACAGACGCCCATTAAAGTCTATAGGCGTCAAAAAAAATTTGTAGCACGGCGAAATCGTTTTGACGCGCGTCTTTTTTTTTTGACGCACGCCACCATACAAGTCTATGGGCGTCATTTTTTCGGCGAAACGAGGTGAAAAAATTTGCCTATCCCTAGGAATGATATGAGATACCATGATCCATAACCCGAATGAGTGCCAAACATAGCTTAGATTGCATATTGCATTTTTGGCAAAGTTTAATAATCCATTGGCAAAATATAGTATGCAATCTAAGCAATGCTTTAGCACTCATTAAACAAGAAAACAGTGTAAACAACACATAAACAGACCAAATATTGGACTTAAATGGAACGTTAATATCCTACCCCCAAATAATCGTTTTTTTAAGAATGGCTTCAGTTGCAGCTTGCCAAGGGCTTTGGGACTGGTGCTAATAAACCAGCAGTTCTGGATTCATAGATGACCAAGGGTACATTAAGCATGTCTCCCTATAATTCCTAATTCTTTTCTATACAAGTATGGGACCTATTATCCAGAATGATTGGGACATGGGGTGTAATATCCTGCCTGGAGTTGAACCTGGGACCTGGTGTTTCTGGGCTGTCTGATATTTCACTGCTTGTCATGACCCTGGCCTGTGATCTTGACTATACTGTTCCTTATTTGGTACCATATTTAGGGATGGGTGAATTTGTTTGCCTTGTTTCGCCGCAGAAATGACGCCCATCTGAGTAGCTGAAGGCTCCTCCCGAGGCCAAAGGCGGCTGCTACAGGAAGAAGACTGAGCCGCGACTGGGACCATGGGGTTTGTTCTGGGTTTGGGATTCCAATCGTTACATGGGGGTTTCCAGACAATGGTTCTTTCCATAATTTGGATCTCTATACTTTGTCTACTAAAATAGTTAAACTTTGAATGAACCCAAAATAATTGTTTTGCCTTGCATATAAGGATTAATTCTATTTTAGATGGGGTCAAATGGAGTTTTTTTTTTAAATTTTGAATTATTTGATTAAAATGGAAGATGGCTTTCCAGTTATCCTTGGATGGCTTTCCAGTTCCAATGAACTTTCTGGATAATGGGTTTCCAAACAAAATTGAACGTGGGGTACTTACCTTTATTACAAAGTCGCGCATTCCCAGATCTTTACTTAAATGGCTTAATATTATATTGGAATCATTATAAATCAGCATTTAATTGAGAGCGTTGGTCAAATACAGCAGCTCTGAAGGACAGGAAAAGTGAAATAAGTACTATTATTAGAAAACGTATACAGGTATGGGACCTGATATTCAGAATGTGCAGGACCTGGGGTTTTCGGGATAAGGGATCTTTCTGTAATTTGGATCTTCATACCTTAAGTCTACTAGAAAATCATGTAAACATTAAAAAAAAAAAACAATAGGCTGGTTTTGCCTCCAATAAGGATTAATTATATCTTAGTTGGGATCAAGTACAAGCTACTGTTTTATTATTACACAGAAAAAGGGAATCATTTTAAAAAATATCCATTGTTTGGATAAAATGGAGTCTATATGAGATGGCCTTTCTGTAATTTGGAGCTTTCCTGGATAGTGAGTTTCCAGATAACAGATCCCATACCTTTACATGAAAACAGTGTGCAATATTATTTAAGAAGTTTTGGGAAAATTTGGTTGTCTTCACTTCACTCAAAAAAGTTACAGTGACTTTTGTGGTTGCATTGGTATGTCTAGTTTCTACTTCCGTTCAAGAAAACTCTTGGTTTGCTTTTTTGGCTTCAGAACGGCACTCGATTAATTTCCAAAGCAAAGGGGGTTTACTCTTGTTTTTGGTGGATTAACTTTAATCCATCTATAGTAAACTGACAACTTCTTTGGCCTGTGTCCATTCTTTTCTTCCCCGGTGTAGTGTAGTGACGACAGAGTTTGTAGATCTGAGAATTCTAAAAAGTAGAAAGTGAGCTTTAGATGTGAAGCCTGACTGCACACAGGAGGAACTGGCTACCAAGTGTTCTTTCTTATGAATAATCACTTAGAACAAAAACTCCTAATTATCCTGTCTTTTTATTGAATAATTAAAAGGCAGTTCTGCATTAAGGGTTCCATGTTAGATTATGTAAAACACAATTAGCATAGTACATTAGTCAATCTTTACTCCGAGCTGCTAAAGCATAAGGAAGGTGTGGAACAAAAGATTTTATCTCAGGATTTAGCAGACATCTGACGATGGAATTTTTCAACCTTTCTGTACAGAAATAAAGTGCATAGAAAATATTCATTTTCAGCTCAAGACATTTTCATTTCAAATTATTCATCCCATTGCAGGCTTAGAATTTTTTATTTCTCTGTGGGATATATATGTTTCAAATAAAATGTATGCTTATATAAGTAGGGGAGTTCTTTCAAAAGTCATTGAAGAAAATATATACAGTATGTACTGAGGGATTTAGCAAACCTATACTCATTACACATATCCCAGAACACTAACCGAATAGGCGTGGGCGAATTTGACCCGTTTCGTTTTGCTAAAAATTGCTTTTTTTTTTACACATAATGCCATACAAGTCTATGGCATAATTTTCGCAGAGAAACAAGGCTGAAATCTTCGCCCATCCTTATAACCGAACCACTGGCTCTACTTTTATATACACTGTTATGAATATAATTAGACCAGTTAACCAGAACAATTATTGGATCCATTATATGGAAACCCTTTATCCAGAAAGTTCCGAGTTAAGGAAAAGGCTGTCTCCTTATTGGAGGCAAAACCAACCTATTGGGTTTATTTTATGTTTAAAGGATTTTCTAGTAGACTTAAGGTATGAAGATCCAAATTAAGGAAAGATCCATTTTCTGAAAAAACCCCAGGTTCCAAGAATTCTGGATAACAGGTCCCATAGACTATTCAACAAATACAGACAAATATCCAGTATTGGTAGTGGAAAATGGCAGGGTTGACTTACCAATAAAGATGATGGATCCAGGTGCACAAGCCCCAGACCTTCAGCTTGTAGGAAGCAATAAATGCATTCAAATTTTCGTAGTAGGACTGGCACAAACCGAACTTCACTCCAATGCTTGATGCAATTAAATTGCTCGAATTGATCGAGTTTTTTGTTGAAACCTCCGAAAAAAACTCTAACATCATGAAGGCTATTAACATCTTCAAATGGTTCAAGGGACCTCTGCCATTGACTTTAACATGACCTCAACACATTTTAGATGGTGTAGTTTCAGATTTGAGCTATTTCTAGGGTCAGGTATAATAAATTTAGAAAAAATTTAATTTTTGTTTACCAGAAAATTTGAATTTGACTTGAATCTCAAATTTTTCATGGAAAACACAACTCAGTCTTTCATAAATCTACCCCTAAATGTCTGTAAATTTAGCCTGAATTTTAATAACAATATTTTTAGGCAAAGCCCTTTATGCAGAGGGCAGTGTTTATCTTATGGGTACCTAGGGTTCTAGTTAATGCTTTGATCTTATCTCAATGAATATAGACATCTCATTCATTTAATGTTAACTCTGTGAGTCCTATGGCTGCAAGGATGATGTTTTACCAGGTATTTTTGTTATTCATGGAATCTGTGGTCTTCTGTGAGTGATGGAGTTCTGATCAGCACCTACTACTGGGAAGAATTAAAGATGTCCACTTAACAGTGAGCCTAGTGGTATGATGCCAATGTCAGACTATGCCACCATGTAAGAACTGGCATGCACAATGTTATTCTAGAATCTTGTTAGACTCACAATCCTTGGGTAAGGTCTTGCCCACACTTACATGTTGCCCGTAGTCTTTAAATCAACTTTTCTCATGCCAACATAAGGGTGCGTGGCACTGAAAATGCTCATGTTTATTGAGGTGCAAGTGGATTTTCTCCCTTTTACCCTGATAATGTTAGTTTGTACTATATACATATACATCTGGGAGTTGCAATTTAGTTGGACAGCAGAAGGAGGAGCAGCACTAGTTTTCATGTTTTGTGCTAGAGATTCCATGTAATGTTCTTTTTTGACTCTGATTATGAGTGAGGGTGGCACAATGAGCAATCAACAATAAAACATTATGTGATATATTAATATATGAATTTAAAGCATTAAGGTAATAATCTGTAATTCTCTAACATCAAGAACAAATCACCATATGTTGTTACTGAAAGCTGTGCATCAATATCTCAGGTGTGTAACCCATAGAAACAGACACTCTACAAGCTTGGGATACATAGTTAAGGGCTCACTTAGTAAAATCCATTGCAGATAAGATAATGAATAAAAATGCAAAGATTGCTTGAGGTTGTAGACATTGGGGGCACATTTACTAAGGGTCGAATTTCGAAGTGGCAAAACTTCGAAATTTGACCATCGATTTGTATCCTCAGATATTGGATAGGAGTCAGGCTCAAACTGAAGGCCACTTAATGTGAGGTTTTTGAGGAAAGTTATTTTTTCAAACTTTACATATTCTTGACCCCCAAGGCTGATAAGCAATTAGAGTGGGGTGAACATATCTGTAAATATCCTTGGGATTATAACAGGTTAACAAGATTATCAGTGTATATCTGGAACCATGGTACAGTAATGAAGGGATTAACTAATTGTTGGGTCACAAATGGTAGCTTGACCTCATGATGGTCTTAAAATATGATCAGAGTCTTTACTGTTGGAACATCCCAGTGATTGTTGTCAGTTTTAGGTGCTTTTTCATAAAAGTGTTGGCAAACAAATCATATTGTGATATTATTATTATTGTGATTGGGTGTAATACATAAAGGGAACCAGTCTAAAAGACAAGACCAGATATACTTTGTACATGCTAGATTGCATAGGGCTGTGATATACACACAAGTTATGTGCTGTCCACTTGCTTGGTGGCAGTTAAAGGACCTTTAGACTAGTGAAATGGGTGGTTCACCTTTAAGTTAACTTTTAGTATGTTATAAAATGGCTTATTATAAACAACCTTTCAATTGGTCTTTACTATTTCTTTGTTTATCGTTTTTGAACTATTTGCCTTCTTCTGCTGACTTTTTCCAGCTTTCAGATGGGGTCACTGTTGACTCACTGATACAAATACTCTGTAAGGCTACACATTTATTGTTATTGCTACTTTTTATTATGCTTCTTTCTATTCAGGTCTCTCGTATTCTAATCTGTTATTCAAATTAATGTGTTGTTGCTAGAGTAATGTCAACCCTAGCAACCAGATTACTGAAATTGTAAACTGGAGAGCTGCTGAATAAAAAGCTAAATAAGTCAAAAACCACAAATAATAAAAAATGAAAACCAATTGCAAATTGTCTCAGAATATCACTCTCTACAGCATACTAACAGTTAATTTAAAGGTGAACAAACCCCTTTAATTATGATTGTGCTTACTCATTCATTCAGATGATGCAACTATATTCCCTTTTAGTGAATACTTTCCAAGGAGTTTTACCTACAGTATCTACTGACAAGATTTGACAACCTCATTGAAATGACCAGTAAGAATAAACTGATCCACCGCTATAGATTTGAGCGGAACTGAAATTACAACTAACCGACTGTAAATGGTTCTAAAGTTTAGGGCAGTGAGGCAGATTCTATTAGTGCCTTTAAAGTGGCTTCTTGGAAAAATATAAAATCCGAGTAAGAGTGATCTCAAGATCGATATTTATGTTGTAAATGCACAGTGGTTCATATGCGGGTGTAAACGTAATAGTCTTTTTTTTAACTCAAATTAACTATTAAAAATTAAAAATTTGCGAAACTGTGCTGGCGTCTCGTTTTTGATGCAGGCGTCCATTTTTTGGATGCCGCCGCACATTCTCTGGTGAAAATGCACCGGCGCCCAAAAAAAACGGGTAGTGATGGGCGAATTTGGGGCATTTTGCTTCGCCGAAAAATTCACAAATTTCCTGCAAAATTCGCAAAACGGCAAAAAATTTGTGAAACTGCGCCGGCGTCTCATTTTTGACATCGGCGTCTGTTATTTTTTTTTGGACACCGGTGAATTTTCACTGCAGTTTTGCACATTTATTGCGCCTGGCGAATAAATTGCCCAACACTAATCACGGGAATTTGCCACAAATTCATGACTGCCGTATAAATTCGCCCATCACTAATAGTCTCTTATAGACTCCATTTTATTCAAATAATCTAAATTTTTTAAAATATTTTCCAGTAGCTTGTACTTGATCCCAACTAAAATATAATTAATCCTTATTGTAAACAAAACCAGCCTATTGGCTTTATTTCATGTTTATATGATTTTCTAGTAGACTTAAGTTATTAAGATCCAAACTACAGAAAGATTTGTCATCCAGAAAACCCCAGTTCCTGAGCATTCTGGATAACAGGTCCCATACCTATAATAGTCAAAGATAGTCTAGTTAGCAGTTCTTAGCGGCTTTTGCTAAGGCTGCAAAATATTCTGTGGTAGAGACTATCAGCACTCCCGTATGTTTCTCAATTATGTTTACTTTTATGTATTCCAATTAGAGCATCTATTCCGTAGGAGGAGAAAAGACATCTGGCAGTTTTTTGCAGTTTACTTCTGTTGTGTTCAGTAAGAAATATACAGTTTAACTCCTACAGATGGAACAGCGTTCTCCAACTATAATGCGGAGAAATGTGACCTATTTATTTAATCATGGCTTATTTTGTGCCTTCTAATCACAGTCTCCTAGCTACAGAGAAAAGGGTAATGGCATATATATAAATATCATTCAGTTTCAGAGATGTTCCTTCATACTAATGGAATGATGATTCTTCTAGCTGTTGACGTCACAAGGGTTGTAGAGTGCATAATATATGTATAAGGGAAAATATTATTATAAGAGCATATACGTCAGTCTGCAAGCTGCAGTGTTCACACTGGTCAAGTAAGGGCCCTTTGCATTTTTGGGGGTATCTTTATATACTGCCTGCATTCAGTATAATTTGGGTGGCGAGTGGCACCTAAGGTTCCCTTGGAACATTCCCTAACTTGTGTGCCATGCACAGGCCAGAGGGTGCTAGGTGTCAAAAAGTAAAGTTGAGACCTGTACCTGCTGCAGACAGCACTGCACTCTTCAATTTTTACTTGGCACAAGATGTAGAGGACAGTAATTGTCCTAGATGCAAGTGTTCTGCACATAAGAACTAAAGGATAAAATAAACATGTCACTAGAAAACCCAGATTCCATTGTCTCTCGGGATGGATGTTTATGGGCTTTCTTATCATCCCTAATTAGCACTTTGTGTTATTATCCTCTAACAAGAAGGCATAATGGCATAGGGCAGTGATCCCCAACCAGTGGCTCATGGAGAACATTTTGCACACCAACCCTTTGGACATTGCTCCCAGTGGCTTCAAAGCAGGTGATTATTTTTGAATTCCAAGCTTGGAGGCAAGTTTTGGTTGTATAAAAAACAGATGTACTACCAAACAGAGACTCCTGTAGGCTGTCAGTCCCCATAGGGTCCTTCAAATAGCCTATTATGGCCCTGACTTGGCACCCAGGAACCTTTTTCATGCTTGTGTTGCTCCCTAACTCTTTTTATATTTGAATGTGGCAAAACAATAAGCAAACAACGAGGGGAGTTCAAACGCAAACACAGCTCTAAATAGGATATTCCATCCAAGGGACAATAGCTGTATACAGAGATATCATCACTTTATTTTATTATAAGCACTAAATTCAATTCTGCAGGGTAGTTTGAGTGGATAGTATCCCTTTAAGCTTTGTTTAAAAACCAGGGATTTTATATCTCTCTTATTCCAAAAGTTGTTACTGCCGGACTTCTGTACATCTGTGGTATCATCTGCTCTGCATCTGTTGATGGAAAATGGTCAAATATTTGCTAAATGATTGTGATGGGACTCTGTAAAGTACATCTCATTATACACTATGGACAAATAACGTAGCATAGAAAGATAGTGGTTAGAACATTCTGCACATAAAGGAATATCAGGCAGAGGATTTATAGCAAGAAAGGAAAGGCAATGTACTAAGCAAACAAGGGAATCAAGCCTGAGATGAAACCTTATCACTGAGTCTGTGAGATGGAATTTTACTGTATGATATACAGGGGGCTGACTATGTGCCGTAGCTGAGACATGAAAGGCAGGAGATTATAGGTTTAAAATGGCCATAGACGCAAAGATCCGACCATCCGAATCCTCGAGTCAGCTAAAGCAGGAGAAATATCTACCAAGAGTATAAGGTTTCCATTGCATCTAGTTAAAGGCAATCCCCATTTCAACCCCATAATAAAGCTGCCAAGTATAGTACTAATATTCTTGGAAACTAAGGGGCAGATTTATCAAAGTATGGCCAAAAACATCTTCTCTTTACATTTTATCACTAGTTACAAAATTTAAGATAATCTGAAGTTGAGAAAACATTTGATATTTGCATAACCCATATAGTCTTGCTCTGTAAATCTCCCAAAATGTGAAAAAATGCATGTACAACTTTTTACCCAGGTCAACGGACATATTTGAGAACAGACTTGGAGTTTTTTTGCCTATAAAATAAAATGTTTTTTGACTGCTTCAACCTAGATTTTTTTATGTATCAAAAAGAAAAATAGGATCAGTGGAAAAAAGCTTTAAAAATAGTGTTGTGTGGGCGGGCCTGAAACCTAGCTTGTTCTGCATGATATTCTTTTGGCAAGTTGTGGACAGGGTTTGGTCCACCACCCATCAATGCCCTCTGTTTCCTCTTCCTTCCCTGGCTGCTTATTCATATACATACTCCTGCCCCACCCCCTTTGGTGACATCAGAGAGGAGTGGGCAGGGGTATAAAAGAAATGACATTTCACCTAGTTGATTTGCATGGGGAGTGGACAGGTCTGGCACAGGCCAACTTTTTTTTGTCCCAGTACCACTATTTGGTAAGTAAGATATTTAATGATATTTTTTTTTTAAAAAATCTGTATAAATTCTGAATTCTGTAAAAAAAAATAATTTTAATGTCAGGAAAATATTTCATAAATGTGAAACAAAGTAGACCAACAATAAAAACATATACTTTTACCAGGAAAAACTCTCCATTACAGGAAGGTCATTTCCCATAGACCCCATTTTAATCAAATAATTGAAATTTTAAAAAAAATATTTTCTGTTTAACAACACAAAAAAATGACCTTGTAATTGATCCTAGCTAAGGTCTTATTCATTCTTATTTGTGGGAAAATTATCTTAGGTGTATTTAATGTGTGAATGATTTTAAGCAGACTTAGGGGCAGATTTACATAGGGTCGAATATCGAGGGTTAATTAATTATTTGAATATCGAAGTCAAAGGATTTAGCACTATTCCTAAGATCGAACGATCAAATGATCAACGGAATAATCATTCGATCAAACGATTAAATCCTTCTAATCAACGATTCGAAGGATTTTAAACCATCGATCGAAGGATATTCCTTAGATCAGAAAATTGTTAGGAAGCCTATGGGGACCTTCCCCATAGGCTAACTTTGGCCTCGGTAGGTTTTAGGTGGCGAACTAGGGGGTCGAAGTATTTTTTAAAGAGACAGTACTTCGACTATCGAATGGTCGAATAGTTGAACGATTTTTAGTTTGAATTGTTCGATTCAAAGTCGTAGTTGAAGGTCGAAGTAGCCCATTCGATGGTCGAAGTAGCCATATTTGTCTAGCACAGGCCAACTTTTTGTTGTCCCAGTACCACTATTTGGTAAGTAAGATATTTAATGATTTTTTTTTTTTTAAAAAAAACCTGTACAAATTCCGAATTCTGTAAAAAAAATAATTTTAATGTCAGGAAAATATTTCATAAATGTGAAACAAAGTAGACCAACAATAAAAACATATACTTTTACCAGGAAAAACTCTCCATTACAGGAAGGTCATTTCCCATAGTCCCCATTTTAATCAAATAATTGAAATTTAAAAAAAATATATTTTCTGTTTAACAACACAAAAAAATGACCTTGTAATTGATCCTAGCTAAGGTCTTATTCATTCTTATTTGTGGGAAAATTATCTTAGGTGTATTTAATGTGTGAATGATTTTAAGCAGATTTAGGGGCAGATTTACATAGGGTCGAATATCAAGGGTTAATTAATTATTCAAATATCGAAGCCGAAGGATTTAGCACTATTCCTACGATCGAACGATCAAATGATCAACGGAATAATCATTCGATCAAACGATTAAATCCATCTAATCAATGATTCGAAGGATTTTAAACCATCGATCAAAGGATATTCCTTCGATCAGAAAATTGTTAGGAAGCCTATGGGGACCTTCCCCATAGGCTAACTTTGGCCTCGGTAGATTTTAGGTGGCGAACTAGGGGTCGAAGTATTTTTTAAAGAGACAGTACTTCGACTATCGAATGGTCGAATAGTTGAACGATTTTTAGTTTGAATCGTTCGAATACAAAGAGTGTTTGTCTATTTAGTCACAAGTTCAGGAGTTTGCAATGTACTTTATTTGGTTAGAAAACAATGCAGTTTGCTGCAGGCCCCCTACTTGGAAAGAACTTCCAAATATAGATAGCACAGTCTAGATTACAACTTAATCTTTCAGTTATTTGGATCTTCATACCTTTAGTTTACTCGAAAATCATACTGTTTTGTTATTACAGAGAAAAAGGAAATCATTTTTTTAAAAAAATAGATTTTTTGGATAAAATTGAGTCTATGGGAGACATACTGTACTTTCCATAATGTGGAGCTTTCTAGATAACAGGTTTCCAGATAACAGATCAGACCTGTACCTGATTAGATGTTTGGTTGAAGAAACGTTAGAATTTGTTCAGAAGAATACCTTCAGATACTCCTATATGGGGCATTGCTCATGTATCTAAACTCTAGGTAATGTTGTTTTGACATCTGGTCATTTTCCGAACATTCTGACCACCAAGTAGTCAAGGAAGTTGTCAGTTGAAAGAAATAAGGCTGAGCTGTTCTTCTGGTTTGGAAAATAAATAGAAAACTTTTTCAAATATTTCCTAGCCAGAAGAACATCGGAGCAGGCCTCATTCTTTCTTCTGACAACTTCCTTGACTACTTGGTGGTCAGAGTGGTCAGGAACACTTGTAAATAAAATTCATTCATGTTAAAGGGAAACTAAAGTCTAAAATAGAATAAGGCTAGAAATGCTGTATTTTGTATACTAAACATAAACATGAACTTACTGCACCACAAGCCTAATCAAACAAATGATTTATGCTTTCAAAGTTGGCCACAGGGGGTCACCATCTTGTAACTTTGTTATACATCTTTGCAAGACCAAGACTGTGCACATGCTCAGTGTGGTCTGTCCTGCTTAGGGATCATCATAAATTATCCAAACAGCACAAGTCAAATAATATCTGCCAGAAGCCGATACAGCAAGACTGATAAATAATCAAAATATACAGACTGCACTGGGTTCTGTGTCGTCATGTAATCTAATGTGGATTTTATAGTTTTTGTATTGTTTAATACAAACTTTCTCCAACTCTCCATAACCAGTGGCTGCAGCAAAAATAAAACCTCCAAATAGAATCCCAGTTTATCTGTTTAAATCTGGCTCCATGATCTTTGTCCCTGCAGCTGGAGTTGGAAACAGAGGATGTAAAGGCAAAAATAAAATCCCATTTTTACTTAATTAACTGAAAAAGAAACCTATCGCCAATAATAAATCTGTAGCATTTTTATAGGAAACCTGACTGTGAAATTCCCCCTTTATTTATTTGATCTGACTGCTGCAGATTGGAATCTCTACACAGTCACGGGCTGCTCTACAGGGAAACAAACAAAGCTGCTCAAGTTCTGGGAAGTAAGGTGATGGGGGGGCTCCCCCTGCTGTTTGAAAGTATGATTATTTCTCTGCAGAAAAGTTAGGAACTTTCTATCCACAGCAACCAGAGCAAGTAAAACGAAGGGGGAATTGCACTGCATATGGTCAGGTTTCTTATACAAATGATTTTTTAATTAAACTATATTGAAGATACCGTATATACTCGAGTATAAGCCGTCCCGAGTATAAGCCGAGGTACCTAATTTTACCTCCAAAAACTGGGAAAGCTTATTGACTCGAGTATAAGCCTAGGGTGAGAAATGCAGCAGCTTCTGGTAAGTTTCAATCAAAAAATTGAGGGTTTCTGCTCCCATTGGAGGTGTCGGCGTCTCGTTTTTGGATGCCAGTAGGGATGTAGCGAACCGCCGAGTATGTGTTCGCGAAGGCCGTTCGCGAACACCGGCAAAAAATGCGAACAGTTCGCGAACTTCGAACATCCGAAAATCGTTCGATTCGAACGATCGAAGGATTTTAATCGTTCGATCGAACGATTTTCGTTCGAATCGAACGATCGAAGCCATTCGATCGAATGATTTCATTCAATCCAATGGCTTCGATCGTTCGATTCGAACGAAAATCGTTCGATTTTAGCGATCGAATGGTCGAATGGTCGAACGATTTTGACGCGAACGCCTATTGGCGAACGTCGCGCGACGTTCGCGAACTTGCGGCGGACGCGAACAGCCGATGTTCGCGCGAACAAGTTCGCCGCAGAACAGTTCGCTACATCCCTAGATGCCAGCGACCATTCTTGGATGGCGGCGAATATTCTTGGAGACTATTCTTGGACGCTGGCGACTATTCTTGGACGCTGGCGACTATTCTTGGACGCTGGCGACTATTCTTGGGCGCCGGCGACTATTCTTAGGCGCTGGCGACCGTTTTTGCGCTTGACCCGAGTATAAGCCGAGGTTAAGCTTTTCAGCATATTTTGGGGGCTGAAAAACTCGGCTTATACTCGAGTATATACGGTAAGTTTCTTTTTCATTAAAGAAAGTAAAGATAGGATTTTTGTAGACATTACATTCCCTTTCATAGTGCATGTATCCTTTAACATCTTTGAATTTAAAAAAAAAACAATGAATGTACATTGCAAAAGTTCTCATCAATTTTACATTCACTCATTTTAAAGGTTTACTCATCCTTTAAATGCTAGGCACTGACAAGACCTCTGTCCAGTGTAGAGGATAACAGCGTTGGGAATAGTGTTCCATACATGGAATGCTCTGCTTGTTTGGGCAGGTCATCAAACAGGAAAAACTTGGGCTGATTTTGCCAGAATCCTTAGTTCTCAAGAGTCAGTCATGGTATAAACAGCTACAGTATATCATTAACCTTTTGACTTCGAACAGATCATAATTAGAGAAGACAATTGTTTTGATATAAGACACAGGCAGGGTCAGACTGGGTCGGCAGGGCACCGGGAAAAAACTCCGGACCACGTGGGCCCCGCCAGCCCAGACCTGCTCCATGCGCAAAGCCTACTGCAGCTTCCAACTCCCCCCCCCCACCTGCTAAAAGAAGAAGGTAGGAGTGCAGGTACTGGAGGGTGGCTGCTGCTGGGGTGGCCCACCAGTCCCAGTAAAATGTATAATTAAGCAATTGAATTCTTAATGAATCAGATGAAAATTGAGTGTAGGACTGGCCAGATATGGGATGACTTTGACGTAGTTGTTCAGCCTAAATATATTGCAATATATGGACAAACAATCCCTGTTTTGTAAGGCATTTTTCAGTAGCACAAAATGTCTCTGTCTTAAATATATTGATAATGGGTTGAGTGCAGAGGACTCTTGTATTTGTCTATATGTATTTTGTGGTCACAGCCTCATTGTACCCCAGGCCTAATGGTTTTAAAAATTAGTGGTGAGCACAACTTTCCCTTGTTTGTTATAGTGGCCCACCAGTCCTACAGTTGGACACAGGCAGATGCATTAAGACCAAATCAGTAGTATCTGTAATTGAGGTTGAGTCAAAAAGAAATGTACTACAATGAGTTTGGAGTGTTCTGTCCACCATTTCTTGAGCAGCCATTAAAGGAAAAATTGCTTACAGTATACCTAGTGATGGTAAAATAAATTCACCAGGCATGAATTTGTGGTGAATTTACGCGTTTCACCAGTGAAAAACAGCAAAATTCACTGTGAAAAATCAGTTGCAAAAAAAAAAATTGTTGAATAGAATAGTCGCGCACATAAAATTGACGAGCGTCAAAATTATTCGGAAGCCTATTGACTATTAATGCCTTTGGACAAAATTGTTGTGTGTCAAAATTGTTGCGCGTCAAAATGATTTTCGGTGAAGCGAAACACCACAGATTCGTCCATCCCTACTTATGCCGAATATTGTTAATTATGAGGTGGAAAGAATCCTGCATATCATAACTAATGTAACTGAACTCATATATAAATGTAATCACTCCTGTCCATAAGTGCAAACATATACGTATAATGTTCATATGGGATGTCCACAGATCTACCCATGATATTTAAAAAACATTCCTCCTCCAGCTTAAGAACAGGAAGAATGAATGGTCTCGCGACAATATTTTGGGTGCCATCCATCCTTTGCAAAGCTTCTATGTCCAACATTATATAAATAAAATAAAAAATACAACACACACCATCTAGCGTTAGAATGCCGGCAATGTACACTAATAATTGGTAGAAAACTAGTGACATCTTGTGGTCTCTTACTGTCAGTATAAAGCCATCTAGATACATGTTCCATTCAGGACTGAGAGAATATGAACAATAATAGAAATAGATGCTGAGAAAGGCTGCAGCTATTTGGGTAGCTTAGAGGCAGGCACATGCACATTATACATCAGGGTGTATATCGTTTTATAAATACCTTTTAATATATAAATACATAAATACATTATAAAAGTTATAATACTTCCGTTAAAGGGGCAGTTCACCTTTAAAATTAAGGTCACAAAAAGTTAAAATAGTTTCACAGTAGATTTTCCATTTCTGTATATATATGCTCCATGCATCTGGCCCTTAAAACACCACCCCGTACAATGCTGTGACGCACGTTGGAAAAGTCGCTTGCGTCATAGTTGATGTGCGTCAATACTATTCGGATGCCCATTGACTTTAACGATGGCGTCAAATTGATACCGGCGTTAAATGCGAGTGTCAAAATTGATGCGGGCATCAAAATTCGAGTTTCGTAAATTTTTCATTGTTTCGCAAATTTCCTGTGAAATGGGAGAAATTCGTCCATCACTAATCATTACGTATTTGGGTGAATCCCTTACTAGAACCCTTCTGTTTTCCCTGGCTGGTCTTGCAGCTGAACTACACACCAACTGTACAGACCCTGTCCTTGCCCTCTGTCTGATGCTTTCCAAAAACATCTATACTTCATTTATTTCAATTGGCTACAACCTATGGTCTGCAGGGGTGTCAATCTTAAAAGTGTTGTTATAAATGAACTGATAGTATGATGTAGAGAGGGATTTTCTGAAACAATTTGCAATTGTTTTTCATTTTTTTTATTATTTGTGGATTTTGAGTTATTTAGCTTTTTATTCTGCAGCTCATCAGTCAGCCATCTGGTTGCTAGGGGCCAAATTACTCTAGCAACCATACATTGATGTCAATGAGAAACTGGAATATGAATAGGAGAGGCCTGAATAGAAAGATGATTAATAAAAAAATAGCAATAACAATACATTTTTTTTTTTTGATGTGGTCAAATAATTCAAAAAGTAAAAAAAAGTAAAAAGAAAGGCCAACTGAAAAGTTGCTCAGAATTGTAAAATACTAAAAGTTAACTATCAACTATAAATGCACAAAGCAACAATAGTCAGTCTGAGGCCTAATTAAGCAGTATATCGCCCTCTGCAACAATAGAGGGGTCTATCACATTTATTACATACATTTTGCTAATAATTCAGCTCCTCTTTGAGAAAGGCCCCAGGTCGGAGCAAAAATGTTGGTCCAATTTAGGGAATAAACACTTTAATAAACACAGATATTGGAGTGTGGACACTTTTATGATAAGCTTTATATGTGTGTATTAAACATTTGGGTTCTCAGCCACCAGCTTTAAACTTTCAAACTCTTATACAAGTTGTTGTAGATCCAATGTTTATTTTCACTACTCCAACTTACCCTGTATTAAATTCATAGATCCAAACACGTTGTCGAAACCACCGGAAACTATTGCTAAGATTTCCAGTCCCAGGCTTTGGTTACAAACTAGCAGGCAGGTTGCAATTTGCAAAAAAAAACATTTACTATAATAAAGCTGTGTTTTTTGTACATTTTACCCTGTTCCATGTTGTGTAACTGAAGGGACAGCTCTTTGCAACGGAGCACGAGGAGATACAATTTAGTATAACACTGCCTGCCACCATCAAAGCTGTATTCATATGGAAGAGTGGTGGGTGATAGTATAAATTCGGCAGGTGCAATTTCCACATTTTGCAAGCGTCACAATTTACACGGGCGTCAAATTAGCATTTCGCAAATTTTTCGCCGTATATTGAATTTCACAGAATTTTTTTGGGCGAAGCAGGACAAATGTGTCCATCACTAGTGGGTGACATTCCATTGAAGGTGACATTCCATTAAACCCCATAGCTTGTATGTCATTCAGAAGCATAGAGTAAGTAGCACAATCAGGCACAACATGCAGACACAAGACTACTGGGCTGTCTTGCAGCCACAGAGCTGATCTTTGCACTTTACACTTGATTCAAAGCAAAGTTCAATAGTGATGGGCGAATTTATTCGGCAGGCGCGAATTCGCGGTGAATTCCTGCGATTCGCAGCCGGCGAATAAATTCACGAAAACCGCCGCTGCAATTTGGTCAAAAAAAGGATGCAGTTTCGCAAATTTTTGCCGTTTCTCGAATTTATCGGGAAATTCGCAAATTTTGTGGCAAAGTGAAATGCCCCAAATTCGCCCATTACTAATGGCGTCCTGACATTTCCCAGTAGCCCTAATAACGCACTAGCTTAATCCTTTTTCTGCAAGACAGAACTCCTCTTGTCTCGTGCAATATTTCTATACCCTATAAGGTTTTTGTACCCAGTCACCTCTCCGCAAGTGATTTGCTGTCCTGGCTTGTGCATAATGCGCATTACACATTGATACAGAACGCACACTAGTGCCCTGCTTCCCATTAAAGTCTGTGATTTGCATGTGCTGAGCATGGAACAGTGATCAGATACAAGAACTCTTTGGGGTCATTTGGATAACGATGGGCTAATTTGCCCAAGGTGACTTCTTTGCAATACAAATTTACCCTTAAAATGTTTCATGAACTCCATTATACCATGCAATTTCACTTCAGTGCTATAACTTGTTCTATAGATATGTGTGTTCTTCTTTCAAAGAATGGTGCAATTTGGGGCTACAAGGGTTTGTATGCAAGTTATATAAGTGTTCCTTCATTACATTTATTGCATCTTAGATCAGTTCAGTTAGACTGTGAAACACACAGAATTTCGGTCTAATTAACCAGAGTGTTGTGTTGTTGTTGTACTTTGCCTAGCAGTGGTGCCTCAACTCTAATCTGCTCTTAGAAATAGTTAAATGCGATGTAATTGCTGAATTTCAGTGGTAAAACTAGAGGCTTTTTTACAGGGAATACTGATTAACACACCTGCGGTCAAGTGCTGTTGTACATCATGGAGAATGTATTTAAGTAAGGGCAAAAAGGCAGACATTAAAATGAATACAAATTTGATAGCGATGATGAAAGTCATTTGTCTGAGTTGCAGTAATATTGAGCACTTTCTTTTAAAAGCCTTTAATTAACTTGTGCAGGAATAGCTACACATAAACTGTATTTATGTAAATCAACCATCCATCGCGGATTTTTCTCGGCAGTTTCCGGCTGCGAAACGCATAAATTCTCTGCACATTCACGCCTGGTGAATAAATTCGCCCATCACTACATTTGGAGGCAACTAATATACTCCTATAATACTCCTCCTTACTTTCAGGCTGTATTAATTCTCCTTCAGCTCTTTGGCCAATCACTTGCTGGTTTCTAGGTAGAGGGATTTGGACCAAACCCAATCAGCACTCTGATGTTCACTTTACATTACATAGTTTGGCAAAACAGTAACTATTGGGGCAGATTTATCTAGGGTCGAATTTCGAAGTTAAAAATACTTTGAAATTCAACCATTGAACTGAAATACTTTGACTTCGACTATCAAAGTTTTTTTCATCCAATTTGGGTATCCTGCGGTCAATGTAAAATCCTTTGAACGAACGATTAAATCCTTCGAATCGAACGATTCGAAGGACTTCAGCGATCGATCTAACAATTTTACTTCGACTTCCAAAAACTTAGAAAAATGCTCCAGAAGGTCCCCAGGGGCTAACATAGCACTTCGGCAGGTTTAATTTGGATTGGTTTCATTGAAGTCAAAGTTTTTTTTAAAGAGACAGTACTTTGATTATCGAATGGTCGAATATTCAATCTATTTTTAATTTGAATCAAATTCAAAGTCAAAGTTGTAGTATCCTATTCGATGGTCAAAGTATTCAAAAAATTACTTCGAATTTCAATTTTTTTTTCTTCGAAAATTCCCTCTAATTCACTTTGACCCTTGATAAATCTGCCCCTCAGTGTGTTAAAACATAACCTTTATTTAACAGTAATTAAAACCACGCTGCCCAATACCAAAGAGGCATAGTTTTGCAAACAATAATGAGCAAGGGATAAGGAATGTTTTCAGGAGAAGGTGCAAATTCTCAATAGGGTAGTAGACAAGACATTTGTTTCTCAGCGCCATGCTCTTGCCCCAGTGTCCCCTCTGTATCATGATAATTTGTGTAGCAATTCACACTCTATGATTATTCTCTTTACAATGAAATATTATATTGCTACTGTTATTGTTGGCTAACAACAGTCTTGGACAATTTTCAGCAGAATCTTCATTAGCAGCGTCTAGAGTTGACTATTTACCCTGCAGTCCAAAAGAAAGGCTTATTGCATCTGGTCTGGCATTTCTATTGGTGTCATTAGATGAACGGCTAATTCTGGTATATTTTAAGGCTCTCTTTATTGTAGGTTACTTTTTTAGGTATCATTCTATATCATGCTTACATAGTCGATTATAGTTTCCCTCTATCAGTCTACAATGCCCTCTAATTTAGTAAGACTGCTCAACTTTGCATCTTCTTTATAGCTGAATTGTTTCATTTTAGTTGCCCATCTCTGCTCTATTTCCAGCTTATTTAATATCATTTTTTACAGACTGGGGCCTAAAACTGCACTGCATACTCAAGGTGAGGCCTTCCTAGGGATCTATATAGATTATATTTCTTTATTCCCTTGAGTAAATAACATATTTTTTTACAAGATGATACTTTTTATCACTTTAGTAGCCATTGACTGGTAGCGCCTAAAGTTGCAAGTCTGTTGATCATAAATATCCCTATATAAAGAAAACCCTCACAACACCTTCATTTAGTCTATATAAGTTATGTAATTAATACTAATTAAATTAATATTAATAAATTTGTATTTATGTACTACTAATAATAGTAATAATAATAATAATAATAATAATAATAAAAGTGTGTTTGTGTTTATTATGATGACATATTTGCTTATTTATCAAAAATCGAATTTGTGAGGTTTTAGAGGGTTTTTTTCTCTATACTTCAAATGAACACAACTTCAAAAAAATCAAATGTTTTCTTACAGTATTTATTAAGAAAAACCCTAGTAAAAAAACTCGAATACCTCAAATTTGTGAGTTGACAAGCTCCAGAAAACTCAAAAATCTCAAATAAAAGAAATGGCTGGAATGTTGCCTCGGACAACCTCCATTGATACATGATACTTGATCTTGTAAGCTTTTAAGTGCTGAAGTTTTACATTTGAGTTCTTCGAGTATTTTGTGCTTAATAAATCCGGAACATTTGAGTTTTTGAAAATATAATTTGTATAAGTGAGTTTTTGTGCAAAAATTTTTTGAATCAAAGCAAAAAATTTAATTTGAACGCTGATAAATCATCCCCATATTGTTTGGAGGTGCAGTCTACCACTTTCTTTAATATTAGATCTTTATTATGATCATTGTTTTCAGTTTTGGCTAGCAGTTTTGAGAATTTTTCGCCGTTTTGCGAATTTCGCACGAAATTCGCGCATTTTTCGGCGAAGCAAAATGGCGCAAATTCGCCCATCACTAGTGACTTCTTTGCAATAAAAATTTACCCTTAGGGGCAGATTTATCAAGGGTCGAATTTCAAAGTTGAAAATACTTCGAAATTCGACCATCGAATTCAAAGTTTTTTCCTGAGTATTTGGCAACCGATCAAATTAAAATCGAATCAATTGAATTAAAATCGTTCAATTAAAATCGAAAGATTCAAAGGATTTCAGCGATCGATCGAAGGATTTTAATTCGATGTGTAAAGATTTGGAAAAAGTTTGTAGAAGGTCCCCATAGGCTAACATAGCAATTCGGCGGGTTTAATTTGGCGAAGTATTGAAGTCGAGACAGTACTTCGATTATCGAATGGTCGAATATTCAAGCCATTTTTACTTTGAATCAAATTCAAAGTAAATTCGAAGTCGTAGTATCCTATTCGATGGTCGAAGTATCCAAAAAATTACTTCAAATTTAGAATTTTTTTACTTCAACAATCCCCTTGAATTCACTTCGACCCTTGATAAATCTGCCCCTTAATATGTTTCATGAACTCCATTATAGCATGCAATTTAACTTCAGTGCTATTGCCGTAACATTTACTATACTAGATATGTGTTCTTCCTTCAAACAATGGCGGAATTTTGGACTACAAGGGGTTGTATGCAAGTTATATGTGTTCCTTCATTACATTTATTGCATCTTAGGTCAGTTCAGTTAGAATTTCGGTCTAATAAACCAGAGTGTTGGGTTGTTGTTCTTTGCATAGTAGTGGTGCCTCAACTCTAATATACTCTTAGAAATGGTTAAATGCGATGTAATGGCTGAATTTCAATGGTAAAGAGTTTCTACAGTGAATACTTGGCTGATTAGTACACCTGAGGTCAAGTGCTGTTGTACATCGTGGAGAATGTATTTAAGTAAGGGCAAAAAGGCAGACATTAAAATGAATACAAATTTGATAGCGATGGTGAAAGTCATTTGTCTGAGTTGCAGTAATATTGAGCACTTTCTTTTAAAAGCCTTTAATTAACTTGTGCAGGAATAGCTACACATAAACTCTATTTATGTAAATCAACCATCCATAGCGCACATCTCCCCACTGCACGTCAACAAATCAGTGCTGTCAGAATTAAAGGGATTCTGTCATGATATTTATGGAATATTTGTATTGCTAAATTACATTATGAACATTGCACGTAATCTGATTTAAAAATTTATTCTTGCGACAATAAATGTATCTTAGTTGTAATATTGGCGTGTAGGCAGCCATTTCAGGTCATTTTGCCTGGTCATGTGCTTTCAGAAAGGGCCAATACTTCACGATGGAACTGCTTTCAGATCAGTTATTGTTTCTTCTACTAAATGTAAATGAAGAAGGAACTTGGATTAGCTACACCTGGATTTTTACTATTGAGTATTGTTCTTATATCTACCACTAGGTGGGGCATGGGAGCAATGCAGGTGTCAGGGGTCTTTTATCTGGTTACCTTCCTATTGTTCTGTTAAAGGTCTGCTCGGGGTGGAGGGGGTTTGTATTACTCCTACTTGCAGCACAGCAGTAAAGAGTGACTGAAGTTTATCAGTGCACAAGTCACGTGACTGGGGGCACCTGGGAAACTGACAACATGCCAGATTTCAAAATTATTTACAAATTATTTAAAAAAAAATGTGTTTGTTTTTCAATGTCAGATTCCATTTAAAGACAACTGGGGGCTATGTAAGTGGTCTACAAGAAACTGAGGGGGTTGTACATTAGGGGGCATATTTATTAAGGGTTGAAGTGAAAACACGAATTTTGAGTTTATTTTAGTGTAATTCGACTAGGGAATAGTTAAAATTCAATTCAAGTTTTTTAAAAAAAAAATCAAATTTATGGTGTACTGCCGCTTTAAGATTTTGAATTGGACCATTTGCCACATTAAACCTTCCGAGTTGCTGTTTTAGCCTATAAGGGACATCCTGGAATCAATTCGTAGTTGTTTGGAGACATCCTGATACTCGAGTTCAAATTCGATTTGAATTTGATTCGAATTCAGTTCGAATTGGAACCAAATTTGATTCAAATTCGATTCGAAATTCGATTCAAGTTTGCGGATCAATCCCATTCAACTGAATTGGCAAAATTAGATTTTTTTTTGAAAATTTCCAATTGGTCTTTTTTTTTTGAATTTTGAGTTCATGGAATTTTATGGGGGTTTTTACGAACTCCCATGAACTTGAAAATTGACCCTTGATAAATCTGCCCCTATATGTGTGACCTCACATATTCTAATGTTAATGTTTAGAGGCATTTATCTTCTACAGTTAGAGACTGTAACTGTAGTCTAATCACAATCAAATTCAGAGTCAGAATACTAGAAGGCAGCAGTGCTAACCACATTACAGATGGAGTGGACTGTATTCCTGGTACTGCAGCACAATATCCATGCTTTTAACTTTCAATGGAGAAATATACGGCTTGTTGTGTCAGATACTTCAAATTAGTTTGCACCATCTACAACATAAAATGCTTGAATGAGTCCCCATAAGCCAAACAGAAACCTATGGCTTACCAGGCGCACTAAAACTTCCATTACTCTCAGTCAGCGCCACTGTTTGGGTTGTAAATATTTCCAAAAATCAATACTCTAGAAGGTTCCTGTAATTGAAAAAAGTAAGATTGCAACAGTACATTAATCCTCGCAGGCTGCCTGAATGTGCCTTTCTATGTTAAACTAAACAAATGCAGAAAGGATGTGCACAATTCAAACTCTGTGTCTGTTCGTCTCTCTGTATATTTGGCAATGGCTATCGTATTTATGCAATTCTGTTCTTCCTCTGTAAGAGGTTCACTTGTTTCATTGTTGTGCTGTGCTTCAGTAATGACTGTTTGGCATGTCCTACAGGCAAAGGCCCAGAAACACTTTATGCTGGCTATAACCTCAATGATAATGAGTGGCACACAGTACGTGTGATCAGACGAGGGAAGAGTTTAAAGTTGACGGTGGATGATCAACAAGGAATGACAGGTACGTATATGACTATTATTTCTAGACAGAATGCCTGTGTTCCTTTGTGGGTATTAAGTCCATGCTAATAAAGATACATTTACATGGGCTGCTGTATTATTTTAATAAACACCTGCTTATATCTTCCTGGGCTTACTTTGCAATACTGACCAAACATCATCCAACAGCAGTTTCCAAGGAGATAATCCTTACTAATTTTTTCTTGCACATACTCTATTTCTTTATTTTTATGTTAATTAACATTCCACCAAGCCATTTAACCAATGCCAAATAAGTGGCTAATACACCTGTGCCATTATTTCATCTACAGTTGTCTACTGTGATAAGGAGCACTCTATAAATAGCTAGACCATTGATAAATCCAAGCAGCTGGTGGACTTGCCAGAGGCAAGATTCCATGGAACACACAGATCTATTGCTGTAATAACATAAAGACCAATCTTCAGGGTTGACCTCTGACCAGCAATGAAGAACGAGCGCTCAGAGTTGAGTATCACAAAGGGAATGCTACAGGCAGTGCAAGGATCTCAGCTGACCCTATATCATTTGGTTGCAACATTGCAGGACTGATAAGGAACCAATTCATTCTTATCTCGTTTTTCCTCTAGTTCATTTTTAAACTCTTTTTCATTCATTTTGTAATTTAAGGTAATTAACTTTAGAATATTTCATAACTGGGATATTTTTTAAGTTTATATACTATTACTGACCCATTATATGCCGGCCCTATAAAAATAATGACCCTTAAGCTTAGGTAATCAAAATCAGGGCAAAAGAAATGCTGTCAATCAGCAGGAAATAAAATAGGATTGTATTTGGAGGCTCATATCCTCATTTTAAAGATCCGCGGTGGCCTTGACCTTGAAGAGAAGTCTAAAGGTGGCCATAGATGTAACAATTACGTTCTTTCGTGGAAAAGATCTTTCCAAGAAAGATCGTTAGTTTCAGTACACATGTGTAGAGCTGAATCATAATATATACAAATAGAATTCTATCTGTATCTGACTATTCAGCACTAAAACAATGGCCAATGTTTGGGTACCTTCAAAGGCACCCATTCAAAATTCTCTGTCCATCCCGATCGACAAGCCGACCGATATCCAAGTCTTCTGCCAATATCGGCCGGCTCTTTTCCCACCATACACACACCGAACATTGTACAAAAAATAATTTTGTACGATATTATCTGTGCGTCTATGGCCACCTTCATTCTAATTTTCAAACTGGAATGTAGGACAGAAAAATTAAATATTTAAACAACTATAGTAAGTAATAAAAATAAGGTCAATTGCAATTTGGTGTGTTTAATAGCTTCTACTGTATAAATGGGAGGTGTGGCTTCTACTGTATAAATGGGAGGTGTGGCTTCTACTGTATAAATGGGAGGTGTGGATTTCATAAAAGTCCTACAACAAAGCCTCAGGAATAAGGCTGTTCTCCAAGTTTAAACCACTGATCAAGATCCTACAAAGAGTTTATTTTAAGGTAGACTTCTCCTTCAAACAAAAAGGGCCTTTGACCTACCTTAGATCAAGATATATCCACTGGATTCCATTTTCAAAACTGACAGATGAAAAAGCATGAGGCATAGAAATGTGAAGTGTTCCATGAATCACAATGATAATGGAGCAAATCATATTATACATCTGAAAAGCACTAGCTCCTTGGCAGAATTCAATGCTAATGACTGCACAGCGGAGGCAAAATATATATCAACATATCCTTCCTTAATGGAAAAATCGACGGATTGTGCATTTACTAGACGTTGTTTTCTAGATGGAGAAGCCAAGAGCATGTGCACTTTTTTCCCCTTTTCTTTTTTGCAAACTGTTTCATGTGATGGAAATAAAAACATTCCAAACGCAAACAGTTTGTCATAAGCCTTTATGCTTTTATAATGTTAATAAAAAGGAACATCAGATGCGCATTAATTAAACCCCTGCCTCTTGATGATTACTTTTCATATAAGAAAGAACATTAAATGTTTCAATTAAATTAAAAATTCTATATTAGGTAGTTTACAACTTTTAAAACTATCCCTATTTAATTTGTGTTTTAGAGTGTGGTGTGTTATTCTTTTACTGAAAATATTCCTTTTTTAGCTATATATATATATATATATATATATATATATATATATATATATATATATATATATATATATATATATATATATATATTCTTAAAGTACCACAGTTTGGAACTTTTTACTTGATTCATAGATCAATTCTGGATGAACTATTCCCAATGAAACTCAACTTTATAATTCAGAGTTCATTGTTTTCGATATAGTTTTATTATTGTTTATGATATTAAAACAGTTCACTTACAAAGTTTTTTTTCTTTAAATATTGTTGTAGAGATAGAGGATTCACTTGTGATACTAGAGCTTCAAAAGGCAATTGGCCATTGGCAAAGCTGAGGATCAACCCAGGTGCAGTTGTTTATAAATAGCACTTAATCCTGCAGTTGATGAGCCCTCAACGAATCCACAGAGGCCACTTAAATGTAGTGAAATGAAAAAAGTTTTATATTGAAGATGTGTTAGCCACAGAGCTTTACGGCTTTCATGCTAAAATAGCATTTAATCAGCATTCAAGCTGTTATTTTCAATGAAGACAGGCCAAATAAATACCCTCACAAGAGAACAGAATAATTTGTACTAAAGCTTAGCACTACAGAGAAACCGAAACTTCAGTCTAAGTTGTGCTATAAATATTTTGGCACCAATAAAATGGAAACAACAACCCTTGAAACCTTGGATCCACACATTCCATTGTTATGGATATCGTTCTTAACAGTTGGTGGTTCAACACAGGAGATACTTTCATGAACATGTATGTTACACATGTGCCACCATTCTCTAAAAATATTATTTCTTCTAAATGTCCCGATGTTGTGCTCAAGTGTCTCTTTAACCCCTTCAATGTGTCTCCAATGTGCAATTCTAATTTACTTTTCTTCTTTGCTCCTCAAAGGGCCAAAGTCCTTTAGTCTCCTTCTCTCAACTTCTCATGAATTCCCTTTCTCTTCCTGCATATCTTTCTGTTCCTTGTTATTGACAGTCCATTTTCTTTCCAGCTTTTTGCTTCTCATTTTTTGTTCATTTTCTCTTCAGTTTCCTTAAATCATAAAGTTAATTTTCTTCTTTATCTGTTTTTACATTTCATGATCACGTCTTCCCCTATCCGATGATGATTCCAATTTGTCTTCTCTTCACTTCTGTCTTTCTTCTCCTTTCTTACTGTCTCCCCTTCCAGGCATGACATAGTGATGTTAGGTAGTAAAAATTCCTTGTTTTAGTTTTATTGGATCGTTAAAGGAAACCTGTGAATTTTAACTTTCAAAACAGTAACGATAGGAAATACATTTGGCATTATCTAGAGGTACGCATTAGGTATTGTGCAGGGGCATCCATTGCAATAAATAAAAATATATACTAACAGGATTGGGAGAAAGGAGGTCCCTCCCCATAGAGTTGACCAATTAATACTAATACAGCCACTGCTGTTCACAATGGCTTAGGGATAGGCCCACACCAGTGTTCCAAATGGCAGGATGTGATCATAGTTGGAAAGAGGGAATGTATCTTTTGGTGGGATTCCAGAGGTATGGAGCAGTAAAACTATTTTAAGGCAGGAGATGGCAGTAGATGTGGATGTTGTAAAAAGACAATAGGACTAATTTAGAAAAGATGGGTGGTAAATTTCACCCATTGCAAATCAGAAATTACTAGTTATGATCACTCTATGACCAGTTAGAAAGCAAAGTATGAAAGAACAGATTTCTATAGAAAATTGCACTGGTGCAATTTAGCACCTATCTTTGTAAATTAGTCATTGTGCCCCTTAAAGTAACAGAGAGTAAGTGAATAAAAAAAGAGATAACTAGGAACATGTGGAGACAAATGATGAGAAATAAGGGCTCATTTACTATGACCTCCAAGCACTCCTCTTAGTGCACATTTAAAAAGCACTAGTGTGAAGGGGCTTGAATGTGCTGTGCACCTTGCACTAGATTGGAAATCTAACACTAAGGGCATTACTTATATATTTTTTTTTTTCCTCATATTTTACCACAAACAAACGCGACCCAACTCCCATACACATTTTTGGCTCATTTACTAATAATTAAACTCAAAAAATCATAATGAGTTTTTATAAATACCTTGAATTTATTTCAGTTTATAGGCTGAAAAACTTTGACTTTATTATGTTTTCGAGCTAAAACCAGAGTCAAACACCAGAAAATAGTGAATTCGAATTTTTTGAAACTTGAATTTTTTCGAAAAAAACAAAACTCGACCTTTAATAAATAGACCCCTTGGTGTAGAGAGAATTAGCAGCGGATGCAAGGCAGCACTGTTCTTACTGACTGCCATAGGGCAGGAGGTATGTATAGGGCTCCTTTGCATCATGCACCCATTGGCACTCCCTAACTTTCCATCTGAACAACATGCAAGTTAGGATATGGTTTGGGGGAGAAGGAAGAAGGCCTACTCCTCATGAATATTGGTCTGGAAATACAGGCAGCTCTATATTCATTGGGGAAGGAAGGTCTTTGCAGAAATTCAAAGAAGTTAATGGCCGTGTGTAAACTGCAAAACACATGGTGGGTTGTGGATTTTTTGCATTTTGCACCCTGCCCTACACTTAGTAAATGGCCCAGTAGTAAGGGATGGTGGTGGTAGTCAATGGTGAACAAATGAATCTAAAGGGAAGAAGGAGAGCAGTGTGGCTCCTGTTAGTTCTATATACCAATGGAAGATAACAAATAAATAAATGTCCAGATTGACTAACCTTAATAAAAACGAGCACTACCACAATCCAGAGAGATGATCATACTATTAAGTCCCAAACATGAGGATCAGCTTTAGGGTATCTTTATGAAATGCAGAAGGAGATTGGTTTGATAATGTTGGAGCCACTTGTATTTACCAAGATAACCGATCAATGAAAGACCTTGAGGGACAGTTTAATCATTTCCCTGCTATTTTATGTGCTTCTATAAAATGCTTATTATGTTAAATCAGTTTTAGAGAGCAGCTTGATTTATGCTGTGCTGCACAATTTTATCAACATTCACGGGAGATCTGGGAACACAGTCCGTATTAAAATGGAAGTTTCTTTTAAATGTTAAAAAAAAAACAAGAAAAAAAAGTGCTATGGAGGTGTCTCAATAATTGTGGCTGGTCAGTTTTCCAGGTCCATTCAATAAGTATATGTAGTGAATGAGAAATGCAGAATACATCTGAAGGTGGGAGACCTGTATAGAGTTCACACAACACAGAAGGACAAGGGAAAAAAACATCCATGAAGATATATTTAAAAACTTTTTACATTAAAAAAATAATGAGGATGATATTGTCCTAAAATACAATCAATCTTCTGCTCATAAATTGCTTTATTACAGCTCTACAGGAGGTCCTGTTTGTACAAAGTGCAAGAAATAGTAAATACTGTAGGCATAAGCAGGAGTAAAAAGCCTCTTTAGGTCCATATTCTGCTGCCTGCAAGGACAGTTTTAATTTGGGAAAGTTTTTGTGGGTCCCCATCCTCTGGAGGGGCCCCTCAGAGATTTTATAGTGTCAGGACAAGTGGAGGCCCAAAGGAGTCAATGGGACCACTGGTTATAGTTTTTTTTTAGCTGAAACCTTGGAGGAAGTTCAGGCAAGAGCTAATACATGAACAGAGCAAGCAAGGGAGCACCTACCATGGGCAGAGTGATCAGTAGGAACAAGACAAGCAACCCTATAATAAACATGGGTATCAGTGGGCGTTTTTTGCCCATCTTGGCTTCCATGCATGTGCCTGATGACACAGATGTCACTGAGCTAATATGGTACAGTGATGTCACATTTACTAACACTGGGCAAATATGCCCCAATTCTATGACCCATAGCAACCAGTCAGAGATTTCCTTTCATTATTCCCACTGCAGTAGACACATCAAAGCTGAGTTGAGTTCCATGTAAATAATAAGCACCAGTAGGCATTTGAATACCTTTTATTCTCATTTGGAAACCTCTGTCTCTCCAAGGTTCATATAAATGGCCAGATTCAAATCAGTGAGAAAAAGTTATCTCACGATTTATCACATGAAATTTCATGGACAAGATTCAATTTCAGGAGAAAAAAAGTTCTCCAAATTTTGTTTAATGTTTTCCAATAGACTTCAATAAGGTTTTAACATGATAAACTGTAAGACAAGTTTTTTTTTTAATTGAATTGCATCTCAAATTGAATCTCATTCATGACTTTTCATGTTATAAACCTTTTTCTCACTGAATTGAATCTGGCCCAAAGCTGGGAAAATAAAATAGGATAGGACCTCTATTGGCATCTGAGCAAACAGATTTGGTTTTAGTTTTTATAATTTTGTTTTAACTTACAGTACCTTGAACATCACTTCAGTGGTTCTGAAATATAAGGCCTACTACTGTGTCCCATAAAGGGAGAAAAAAGTGGCTGGTAGGGTCAGTTGGTCGATTATTTACAATATCATCTGAAGCAAAATTTCTGCGACCAGGCTGGAAATGTTCCACTTCTAGGCAGTGTCTTTTGCTAAATCTGACCCTTCTCACTTTAGGAGGCGGATGATGTTCCTATTGAACAAGACCACGTGTACAGAGGCAACATTTAAGATGTATGTCCTGTTTTGTGTTCTCTCCACAGGTCAAATGGCCGGAGATCACACAAGACTGGAGTTCCACAACATTGAGACTGGAATAATAACAGAGCGCCGTTACCTGTCTGTTGTCCCTTCCAACTTTATTGGGCATTTGCAGAGCTTAACGTTTAACGGCATGGCCTACATCGATTTGTGCAAGAACGGTGACATCGACTACTGTGAACTGAATGCTCCCTTTGTCTTCAAGAACATCATTGCAGATCCAGTCACATTCAAGACGAAAGAAAGCTACGTTGCCCTTGCCACTCTCCAAGCCTACACTTCCATGCACCTTTTCTTCCAGTTCAAGACAACATCTCCTGATGGGCTTATTCTCTATAACAGTGGGGATGGGAATGACTTCATTGTAGTTGAACTGGTTAAAGGGTAAGTACAAGCAGGTGAAGGCAACTATGTAGCAAGAAAATGACATAATTTAATAATGTACAGTGTATTCATTAATTAATGAGACATTTTTATGGTGTTGTTGTTTTGATGTGCAATATTCAGCAGCTTACAAGTGAACTGATGACGAAAATAAAACAAAGAACTGAAAGATGCATTGTTCATCACAGTTTCCACTAGAGGTCCTCATTGGACCATCTATTCAACCTCATGCTGATGTCTCCATCCAGCATCTTTTTAAGATTCACATTACATTGTTTCATGTTGTGAATATGTGAAACATTGACTTGGTTGTCAATGGCAACAGTCCAAGATGCAGGATTACACTTGAGAAGAGACAGGTGTAAAACTAATAATATTTTGCTGGGGTTTTTTTCTTCATTAATAGTTTTAAACATATCGAACGTTTGTGTTAATGATCACAAATCAAATTGGGTTTCTGATTTATGACGGCTGCTTTAATTATACAATGATTTAATACTTACATAATACAACAGAAAAGGGAATCAAGGAATAAAAAATATTATACTGATGTTTGTTGAGTTTCATTCTTAACATTTTGCTTGCAGGTATTTGCATTATGTGTTTAACTTGGGGAATGGTGCAAATCTGATTAAAGGAAGCTCCAATAAGCCTTTAAATGACCATCAATGGCACAATGTTATGATCTCCAGGGACACAAGCAACCTCCATACTGTAAAGATCGACACTAAAATCACAACCCAAAGTACAGCGGGAGCAAGGAACCTCGACCTGAAAAGTAAGTGTGTTTTGTTGTACATCTTATTGAATTATATCTCAATATACAGTTCATGCAGAAAACTCATGGCCCTTGCAAACTGGGAACCCAACCGAGAAATAGTCTGACCACGGCAGCACCAACTATTGTAGTTAAGGATGGGCGAATTTGACCCGTCTAGGTTCGGCAAAAATTCACCTAATTCGAATTGTTTTTGATGCGCGTCTTTTTTTTTCTTTCTGTTGCACGACACTATACAAGTATATGGGCGTCATTTCTGCGGCGAAACAAGGCGAAAAAATTTGCCCATCCCAAATTGTAGTAACAGGGCATACAGCCTTTGGGAAGGTACTGTTGCTGTGGAATAGCAGCTATAGTATGGAGAGATGGTGTCTATAGTAACAGTGGATAATAGTCTCTGGGAAGGGAGTGTGACTGTGGGATAGCAGGTATAGTAGGGAGAGATGTGTCTATAGTAACAGTGGGATAATAGTCTCTGGGAAGGGAGTGTGACTGTGGGATAGCAGGTATAGTAGGGAGAGATGGTGTCTATAGTAACAGTGGGATAATAGTCTCTGGGAAGGGAGTGTGACTGGGATAGCAGGTATAGTAGGGAGAGATGGTGCCTATAGTAACAGTGGATAATAGTCTCTGGGAAGGGAGTGTGACTGTGGGATAGCAGGTATAGTAGGGAGAGATGGTGCCTATAGTAACAGTGGATAATAGTCTCTGGGAAGGGAGTGTGACTGTGGGATAGCAGGTATAGTAGGGAGAGATGGTGTCTATAGTAACAGTGGATAATAGTCTCTGGGAAGGGAGTGTGACTGTGGGATAGCAGGTATAGTAGGGAGGGATGGTGCCTATAGTAACAGTGGATAATAGTCTCTGGGAAGGGAGTGTGACTGTGGGATAACAGGTATAGTAGGGAGAGATGGTGCCTATAGTAACAGTGGATAATAGTCTCTGGGAAGGGAGTGTGACTGTGTTATAGCAGGTATAGTAGGGAGAGATGGTGCCTATAGTAACAGTGGATAATAGTCTCTGGGAAGGGAGTGTGATTGTGGGATAGCAGGTATAGTAGGGAGAGATGGTGCCTATAGTAACAGTGGATAATAGTCTGTGGGAAGGGAGTGTGACTGTGCGATAGCAGGTATAGTAGGGAGAGATGGTGTCTATAGTAACAGTGGATAATAGTCTCTGGGAAGGGAGTGTGACTGTGGGATAGCAGGTATAGTAGGGAGAGATGGTGTCTATAGTAACAGTGGGATAATAGTTTCTGGGAAGGGAGTGTGACTGTGGGATAGCAGGTATAGTAGGGAGAGATGGTGCCTATAGTAACAGAGGGATAATAGTCTCTGGGAAGGGAGTGTGACTGTGAGATAGCAGGTATAGTAGGGAGAGATGGTGCCTATAGTAACAGTGGATAATAGTTTCTGGGAAGGGAGTGTGACTGTGGGATAGCAGGTATAGTAGGGAGAGATGGTGTCTATAGTAACAGTGGATAATAGTCTCTGGGAAGGGAGTGTGACTGTGGGATAGCAGGTTTAGTAGGGAGAGATGGTGTCTATAGTAACAGTGGATAATAGTATCTGGGAAGGGAGTGTGACTGTGGGATAGCAGGTATAGTAGGGAGAGATGGTGTCTATAGTAACAGTGGATAATAGTCTCTGGGAAGGGAGTGTGACTGTGGGATAGCAGGTATAGTAGGGAGAGATGGTGCCTATAGTAACAGTGGGATAATAGTCTCTGGGAAGGGAGTGTGACTGTAGGATAGCAGGTATAGTAGGGAGAGATGGTGCCTATAGTAACAGTGGATAATAGTCTCTGGGAAGGGAGTGTGACTGTGGGATAGCAGGTATAGTAGGGAGAGATGGTGTCTATAGTAACAGTGGATAATAGTCTCTGGGAAGGGAGTGTGACTGTGGGATAGCAGGTATAGTAGGGAGAGATGGTGTCTATAGTAACGGTGGGATAATAGTCTGTGGGAAGGGAGTGTGACTGTGGGATAGCAGGTATAGTAGGGAGAGATGGTGCCTATAGTAACAGTGGATAATAGTCTCTGGGAAGGGAGTGTGACTGTGGGATAGCAGGTATAGTAGGGAGAGATGTGTCTATAGTAACAGTGGGATAATAGTCTCTGGGAAGGGAGTGTGACTGTGGGATAGCAGGTATAGTAGGGAGAGATGGTGTCTATAGTAACAGTGGGATAATAGTCTCTGGGAAGGGAGTGTGACTGTGGGATAGCAGGTATAGTAGGGAGAGATGGTGTCTATAGTAACAGTGGATAATAGTCTCTGGGAAGGGAGTGTGACTGTGTTATAGCAGGTATAGTAGGGAGAGATGGTGCCTATAGTAACAGTGGATAATAGTCTCTGGGAAGGGAGTGTGACTGTGGGATAGCAGGTATAGTAGGGAGAGATGGTGCCTATAGTAACAATGGATAATAGTCTGTGGGAAGGGAGTGTGACTGTGCGATAGCAGGTATAGTAGGGAGAGATGGTGTCTATAGTAACAGTGGATAATAGTCTCTGGGAAGGGAGTGTGACTGTGGGAAAGCAGGTATAGTAGGGAGAGATGGTGTCTATAGTAACAGTGGGATAATAGTTTCTGGGAAGGGAGTGTGACTGTGGGATAGCAGGTATAGTAGGGAGAGATGGTGCCTATAGTAACAGAGGGATAATAGTCTCTGGGAAGGGAGTGTGACTGTGAGATAGCAGGTATAGTAGGGAGAGATGGTGCCTATAGTAACAGTGGGATAATAGTCTCTGGGAAGGGAGTGTGACTGTGGGATAGCAGGTATAGTAGGGAGAGATGGTGTCTATAGTAACAGTGGATAATAGTCTCTGGGAAGGGAGTGTGACTGTGGGATAGCAGGTTTAGTAGGGAGAGATGGTGTCTATAGTAACAGTGGATAATAGTCTCTGGGAAGGGAGTGTGACTGTGGGATAGCAGGTATAGTAGGGAGAGATGGTGTCTATAGTAACAGTGGATAATAGTCTCTGGGAAGGGAGTGTGACTGTGGGATAGCAGGTATAGTAGGGAGAGATGGTGCCTATAGTAACAGTGGGATAATAGTCTCTGGGAAGGGAGTGTGACTGTAGGATAGCAGGTATAGTAGGGAGAGATGGTGCCTATAGTAACAGTGGATAATAGTCTCTGGGGAGGGAGTGTGACTGTGGGATAGCAGGTATAGTATGGAGAGATGGTGTCTATAGTAACAGTGGATAATAGTCTCTGGGAAGGGAGTGTGACTGTGGGATAGCAGGTATAGTAGGGAGAGATGGTGTCTATAGTAACGGTGGGATAATAGTCTGTGGGAAGGGAGTGTGACTGTGGGATAGAAGGTATAGTAGGGAGAGATGGTGCCTATAGTAAAAGTGGAAAATAGTCTCTGGGAAGGGAGTGTGACTGTGGGATAGCAGGTATAGTAGGGAGAGATGGTGCCTATAGTAACAGTGGATAATAGTCTCTGGGAAGGGAGTGTGACTGTGGGATAGCAGGTATAGTAGGGAGAGATGGTGTCTATAGTAACAGTGGATAATAGTCTCTGGGAAGGGAGTGTGACTGTGGGATAGCAAGTATAGTAGGGAGAGATGGTGTCTATAGTAACAGTGGATAATAGTCTCTGGGAAGGGAGTGTGATTGTGGGATAGCAGTTATATTAGGGAGAGATGGTGCCTATAGTAACAGTGGGATGATAGTCTCTGGGAAGGGAGTGTGACTGTGGGATAGCAGGTATAGTAGGGAGAGATGGTGCCTATAGTAACAGTGGATAATAGTCTCTGGGAAGGGAGTGTGACTGTGGGATAGCAGGTATAGTAGGGAGAGATGGTGTCTATAGTAACAGTGGATAATAGTCTCTGGGAAGGGAGTGTAACTGTGGGATAGCAGGTATAGTAGGGAGAGATGGTGCCTATAGTAACAGTGGATAATAGTCTCTGGGAAGGGAGTGTGACTGTGGGATAGCAGGTATAGTAGGGAGAGATGGTGCCTATAGTAACAGTGGATAATAGTCTCTGGGAAGGGAGTGTGACTGTGGGATAGCAGGTATAGTAGGGAGAGATGGTGTCTATAGTAACAGTGGATAATAGTCTCTGGGAAGGGAGTGTAACTGTGGGATAGCAGGTATAGTAGGGAGAGATGGTGCCTATAGTAACAGTGGATAATAGTCTCTGGGAAGGGAGTGTGACTGTGGGATAGCAGGTATAGTAGGGAGAGATGGTGCCTATAGTAACAGTGGATAATAGTCTCTGGGAAGGGAGTGTGACTGTGGGATAGCAGGTATAGTAGGGAGAGATGGTGTCTATAGTAACAGTGGATAATAGTCTCTGGGAAGGGAGTGTAACTGTGGGATAGCAGGTATAGTAGGGAGAGATGGTGCCTATAGTAACAGTGGATAATAGTCTCTGGGAAGGGAGTGTGACTGTGGGATAGCAGGTATAGTAGGGAGAGATGGTGCCTATAGTAACAGTGGATAATAGTCTCTGGGAAGGGAGTGTGACTGTGGGATAGCAGGTATAGTAGGGAGAGATGGTGCCTATAGTAACAGTGGATAATAGTCTCTGGGAAGGGAGTGTGACTGTGGGATAGCAGGTATAGTAGGGAGAGATGGTGTCTATAGTAACAGTGGATAATAGTCTCTGGGAAGGGAGTGTGACTGTGGGATAGCAGGTATAGTAGGGAGAGATGGTGCCTATAGTAACAGTGGATAATAGTCTCTGGGAAGGGAGTGTGACTGTGGGATAGCAGGTATAGTAGGGAGAGATGGTGTCTATAGTAACAGTGGATAATAGTCTCTGGGAAGGGAGTGTAACTGTGGGATAGCAGGTATAGTAGGGAGAGATGGTGCCTATAGTAACAGTGGATAATAGTCTCTGGGAAGGGAGTGTGACTGTGGGATAGCAGGTATAGTAGGGAGAGATGGTGCCTATAGTAACAGTGGATAATAGTCTCTGGGAAGGGAGTGTGACTGTGGGATAGCAGGTATAGTAGGGAGAGATGGTGTCTATAGTAACAGTGGATAATAGTCTCTGGGAAGGGAGTGTAACTGTGGGATAGCAGGTATAGTAGGGAGAGATGGTGCCTATAGTAACAGTGGATAATAGTCTCTGGGAAGGGAGTGTGACTGTGGGATAGCAGGTATAGTAGGGAGAGATGGTGCCTATAGTAACAGTGGATAATAGTCTCTGGGAAGGGAGTGTGACTGTGGGATAGCAGGTATAGTAGGGAGAGATGGTGCCTATAGTAACAGTGGATAATAGTCTCTGGGAAGGGAGTGTGACTGTGGGATAGCAGGTATAGTAGGGAGAGATGGTGTCTATAGTAACAGTGGATAATAGTCTCTGGGAAGGGAGTGTGGCTGCATGCTGCTAATTTTGAATGCCAGGACCTGGGCCTTTGAGTGCTTACCCATGGAGCAGAGTGCAAAGTGAGAAACATAGTGGCTTGTACCTGTTTTTTTTTATTAAAAGACACATGAAAGGTAAAAAATAAAAAGGGGAGAAAAATATGTGGATTGGGAGTATATTGATCCCCCACAAAACATCTAGAGAGACATCAAAAAGCAAAAATAAAATGTAATAAAATATACAATGTTGCAGTTACACATGTTACCAGAAGAGGGCGTGTGTGATGCACCGTTATGATTTATCTCGTTATTCTCCACTAATGAACCTGCTGAAATAATATCTGTAACTCAGAACAATCCTTTAAGATAAAATCAATATTAGTAGAGCTGTTGATGAGGGTACATTATTAGGCGTATAATGAATATATTTCCATATATTACACAACCATTTAATAACTATTACATAAATCTGTATTTAAAGAAAGACAAAATTCAAATAGAAAGGAATCATTATTGTCAAAACGATCAGTCTTTATAAATCTTGCAAAGACCGAGCCGGGTTAACGAAGACAAAAAATAACGAGGAGGCTTCTCCCCACAAGAGGGCAGACGAAGAATACATGATAAACTCTTCATTACCGGCTAAATATTGAGTTACTAAGCAACAAAAGCAAGTGCTCCTTAAGGAATTTCTATGAGTCCTTCCTTCTTTGTTCCATATTTAAAGTCAAGCGCTTGTAATTGCCCTGCTGCCCTGTGAATGTGCCGCCAGATTGTGGCCTCCCACGTAACATTGTCAGGGATCTTGCGGCGCCACTAAGGATGCAAAAAGCTTAATTCTTATTGATGCTGGAGAATCCAGTGACTGGGACTTAAAGATAATAATGGCAAAGAAGCTTATTTTTTGTCAGATATCTTTCATGAAATGTGTGTGCGTTGGACAGAGTGCGGGAAACAGGCACAATCTTCCATGTTTTTTTGCACTTTGCACCCTGCTCTGCACATAGAAATATTACCAGGCTCTGGGTAAATGGCGCCTGTAGGCAGGGCCGGGCCAAGACAGCCGGGCGCCCAAGGCAACCCGGCAGCCTTCTTCGCCCCCTTGCGCGCCGGACTTCGAGTGCGCATGCGCGTGCGGCCAGAAATGCGCATGCACGCACAGCCGGAAGTGCGCATGCGTGCACATCAGAAACTGCGTGTCAGGAACTGTGGCATAAACTGCGCATGCCGGAAATATTTTAATTCGTGAAGGGGGAAGAGAGCGCCGGTGGGAAAGAAAGGGTCCAGACAAGGGGTAGGCTGAAGAAAGAGGTACGTTCTTGGCGCCCCCACTTGATTGCGCCCTAGGCACGTGCCTCTTCTGCCTACCCCTAGTTCCGGCCCTGCCTGTAGGGTGTGTTTAGGACGGTTCAGACCTATGGCATAAAGTGTGCAATTTTGTTTTGGAATGTAGGGAGACTTAAGGTGTCATACATGGCCAGATCCGCTTATTTGGTAAGGTCAACAGTTGAGTGAATCCAGACCTGGTTTGGCCAACTAACTCAAGCAGGGCAGGAACTAGTGAAAGATATAAAAGTCACATGCCTAAGGCATAACCCTGGGGGAAGGGTGTCCGGCACCTAACTCTTTTCTCATCTACTCTCATGTCCCCATAATAGTTGTTGGTGTTCTGGTGTGTCAAATAGTGTGAGTGTCTTATTTCAAGGTTATTTGTGAATGCAAACCTACGCCAGGAGGATGGGCGATGAGGCTGGACAGTAATCATGTGCCAACTTGAAGCCTGAATCCACCCCACCTACAACATTCTAGTGCCCCACTTCTACCTGGATGCACTCTTTTTTATATACTTGCACTGGCATGCCCCGCCTCCTCTGTAACATCACAGCAGGGGCAGGCGCAGGTATATAAATAGGAGCACACAGCAGGTTAGGGTTGGGTGTGGGTTCTCCAGGTATGGGTTAGGGTTGGGTGCAGGTTGGGTTTTTGTCAAGCAGCACATGACTACTGGATGGGGTTGCCTTGGGCAGTAGGCCTGCCATTGAATCTAGGGTTAAGCATGGAATCATTCATTGGGGCCAGCAGAGACCTGTAAGGGCCATCTCAATTTGGTGCTCTTTCTTCGACGGGATTATCAATTGACCAATCACTGCCTACTTGGTTCTAAAGAAGCTGAATCTGCAACTTAAATCTGCCCGTGTTTGGGAACATCAAGTGGCTTGTCCAAATTTTCAAGAACCTTGTGGTGGGATGGATGACAGATGTGAAAGTCAGAACATTTAACCTTTCTGCCTAATCCCTTTGTGTGTAAAGGTCAAGTCTGGAATAGAGAGGGGAGAAAAGGCAGTTTGTAGTCCCTATCTCCGATTGCTTGTCTGATCCTGTTCCAATGTATTGTCTTTACTGTCTGGGGACTGTGTCTTTTCTCTATAATTGAGCGTTAAAACGAAAATCATGTGTTCTTGCTTGTGGGTCTCTGTGTGTGGTAGGTTTGTCATTGCAAGTGTAACAACAGGTTTTGACTCAGATGTTGTCAAACAAATCCTTTAAGGTTTCCTACTATGCTCTTAACCCTTCACATGCTGGCAAACATAGAATCTATGATGCTCTTGGCATAAAAGTGCCATTGTGTGCAAATTCTATGTTTTCGGGTTGCATTTCCATCTTTGCCATGCCTCGTGTTTAGTGGCAACATGAAGAGTGGATTGATCATGAGGTACCAGAACGCAAAACATTAAATCACATCTTAAATCATTCATGGGGCTCAAAATGCAGGCCTGTTAAGGGACACTAAAGCTTTTGAGGATAAGAAAAATGTAATTATTTGCAAAAATGCTGTTATGGAAGACTATGGTTCATTCTTCACCTTGGCATAGAGCGTTTTTTTGCTTTTCTAGAATGTGTAGCACAAAGAGTTGCCCCTCGCTTTGTATTTCTGTATGTGGCACTGCCGGATTTCAGTAGAGATATATACAAAGGTGTAAAGCAACTGGTAGGGTTGCCAACTTTTGTCCAAGACAATAACAACCAATGATGTAAGGGGCAGGATGGAGAGGGGATGGAGCAGTAACATAAAATTTTGGTTACATGGCCTCCCCACATGGCCACAAAAATAACAAGGTGTGCATGGTGTGGGGGTTTCAACTGGGGTGGGGCACAAGGAAACATATGGGGATTGCGGTTGGAGTGGGGGGCTCGGGTTTGGGTGTGGGCCCCTGAGGTGGCAGTCTGAAGCAGGTGGTCTGGTGCCTTTGTTGGTTGATTTCACAATGACTCACTCCCACCATGTAATAGTAAATTCAGTGCTGTTCAACTTCTGTGGTTCTGAAAGATGGACATTTTCTGGTCTACATGTTGGAGGACTGCCAATGGATACCAGTATTGACCACTCCCGATTTTAAATCACCTCCACTTTAAACCACACCCATACTATTGGGAGAACCTTTAAGACCATTTCCACATTAATTAACAAGACCATGCAAAGATAAACAGTATATAATGTACTATATAAGAAGATGGCACCACTCCTACAGTCTGTATGAGGTGTGAACACCTGAACAATACAGAGTATTGAGGTATGAACAATGCAGAGGGTTACAGTCGGAATCTAAGGTGTAAACAATACAATGGCCAATTAAGCTCAGTCCTGATTTATTATAAAACATACATAAGGTAAACAGTCACAGTAGCCACAGGCCACCAGTTGGACGGCACTGGATAATATTGAACTTTGTGAATAAAAAATGGTGGAAATCACTGCAGCATATGATAACATGTTTAATTGTTTCACATCTCCACAGGCCGCTTGGTTGTATTCATTATAGCTACTGGCTTGAATATGTGCCTAATTATAACCCCCAGTAGCAGTGCAAAGCATAAAATCACATGCTGTTTTGTGAGCTTTGAACACCATTCACAGTGGTGCTTTGGCCATTACACATTCCTTACAAACAGCTTCTAGCACCAGTGTGCTGGATCAGATAAATGACATTCAGTTACTCACTAGCTGCAAAGTAGGTCCCATGTGTTGCTTGTGCATGGAATTGACTTACACCTAGTGCTAGTTTCACACCCCAAGGAAAAAAACAAGGAAAGAGTAATACACTGGGGGTGCTAATATATTAGGCACCTCCCAGTGTATTGAATTTCTATCATGTTTCTAAGGACCAATTCCCTTGTAAGGAAAAAATTGCAGTGCCAATCTTTTTTCCATACTCTAAAAACTCCCAAACATGCGTAAAATAGAAACATTTTCTGATTGTACTATACTGAGCATGTGCTAGCCTAGGAAGCTCCAAGGAAACTAAAAAAATGTCAAAAAGATGCCAACATAGTGTTAAGTAGCAAAGATCCCCAGACAAATGCATTTTTTTCCAGGAGCCCTGGCCTGGGAAAAAAGTTTGAGATTTAATACACTGGAGGGTGTTTCATATTTTGGAACCCACTCCACTGTATTGCCCTTTCCTTGTCCTTAGAATCCGTTTTCATCATATTAGACCTCATCAGGGCAAGATATGGGAGCAGACTTGTGCTTGACGTGAGAGGAGTCCTGATTAATTTAGAAACTAAAGAGTTTTACAGTAGGAACATTATTTTTTATGTGAAGATCAATTCTAAATTCTAGTTGAATGACTTAGGCATTTCTTTATTTCAGGGTTGCATGTCATGTTGCCTCTTTTCATGGACATTTGTTTTATTTCCAATTATCTCAATTCTTCCAATCTGTGCTTGCCTGTTACCATTAGGGCTAAAATGTTGCTTTTTCTTCCTCCTCTCCTAACTAACATAAGGTGTGGTGTAGTGCTTGTGAAGCATCAGAACAATAGTCCTCTAAACAGAATTAAATATTAATATTGGGTGGAAAAACAACAAAAAAAATATGATTTTCCCAACTTCACCTGGCCGACTCCCTACTGGTCACTAGAACATGACTTTAGACTGCAAATGGCAACATGGAGGACATGGAGGAAAGACCAATACAGTTTGAGGGACACAGGAGACAACTCTAGCAGTTGGGATCTTCCACAGGAATGGAGTCATCTATGAACTTACTAGTCATTGTCCCAGAGGTATAAATGCAAAATTGGCCATTCATCTAGAACAACAAGAAGCCACCTTATCTGACTGGTTTGTCTCTGTTATGCTTTGCACTTTTGTTGTCTAAATCAGTAATTAGGAAGCATGCTTCTAAGCAATAATCACTTGACTGTGTGGGTTGAAGAAACTAAAATCAAAACAAATGGAGGCCCAATTCTGAGGTTGCCTCCTACCCACCATAGCTGGAAATCACATGGACATCAGAACAATCTGATCTGCTTTGTGTGCCAGTGTCCTTAAACCAGAATTGACTTGAGTTCATAAGCAGTGGCAAAGCATTATTAGACCCAACAGATTTGCTTTGCTACCCATCAAAACACACGCATAGAGAAATATAACATTTTACTTTATTGTTAAGATTGGCTACAAAGCTGTACAGTTTGTTACCTTCCTTTTCTATGAGTGAAATTAGGTTCGCTTTTAATATAGAGCAGGTAGTCATTTTATTTCAGCCACTGTGCAGTAAATTTGCTTTTATTTGGCCTGTGCACTTTCTAATTTGAGCTCCTCTTGTTCCACCAGCACAAACTGTTCAACCCTTTACAACTAATGAGATGCATTTAATTTCTGCATTCTCTTCACCTTGTGACTCACAGTTTGGCTGCTAATAACCACAGACTAGGGACCTGCATACCTCCTGCTGCATATGTCCAACCACAAGGTGATACTTTATGCTTGTAATGAATAGACTTTTGTGAATTGGCTGAGGAACAAGGAATTTTCCCACTTAACTGAGCCTTTGTATTTATGTTTGTGGCCTCTGCTGCCATTTTATTTTTAAATGCATTCTTATGAGAGTGGAAAATTGTGTTACAGAAAATCAAGTCTATTCTTTAGGTCCATGGGTGGCTTGAGGAGCTTTATGTTGCTCTGAGTTTAATAAACATGTCTGATTGAAATGCCTATGACAACTCAGGGACACGACTGGATTATATTTAAATTATTATCTTGGTTGGGCACAAATTTACATACACTTTGGTACTGTCTTCTGTCAAAAAGATAATAATAGGGTATGGCTTGTTTATACATTGACTCCCAACGCTGTAGTAAGTGAAAGGAACAATAATGAGCCCTTGTATATCAACTAGCCGGCAGGTCTTGCATAATCCTCTCATAGTTAAAAGAGGCAAAGTTAAGGCCAGGGGTTCAGGCGTTAAAGGAGGTAGGGTTGGGTGTCAACTGGAACCATTCTTCACTGCATGTGAAATTAGGAAAATTTATCCTAAACAGACATATTAATTAGACTCATGTACAAAAGACATGTATCTTGACATTTAAAGAAAAGCAAAGGCATAAATAAAATGCAATAATATGGAGATATTCCTAAGAGCAGGGTCGGTGGGAGGGTGGTGGTGGTGGTGAGGGGCCCAGGATTGAAGACCAAAACATAGAAGGTCAATGTAATTTAGATATAGATGAAGCCGCCTTGACAGAGGCATTGAAAGTCCATTTCAGCAGGCTGAGTATTGTGGGTATTTTTACAACTGAAACACAGTCTGCCTCTGTAGATGGTGAATTAAAATCCATTACAATTGTGGCTAAGTACAGATTCTGATAATGTCTAAGTATAGCACAGCATGCTATTAAAGCCTTATCACTAGGCATACATAATTAATGCCACAATTTTTGTAGCACTGAAAAAACCAATGGGCATAACAGTCTCCTCTGATCTTTATGTGAACGGATCTTGTTTTCAAAAATATTTGCTTTTGCATGCCTCTGATATTATGAAAGCTTACTCTCCCACCACCTAAAGTAGTGAATTTAATCTCCAGTTTATTTAGGTATTTTACCTATGCGAGTTATTGATAATGAGAATCTCATATTCTCCGTGATGTAAAAGTCCTAGCGCAGAATTTGTTGGATCAATTACTGGGTAAGGAAAGGAAATAACAAAATAGACTCTGTCTACAAGTTAATGAGTTAATGAGTCTCCAAACTAATGGTAAATCAATAAGGCTATGGCGAATGGACAATGAGTTCTGTGTTTGTTCCAAGAACCCCAGTTTATTTAGTAGAATAATGCATGACTTTGGGAATCTGACGGGGGGGGGGGGGGGGGGTTCCAGTTGAAGGGCAAGCATCACTATGTTCTTATAAAAATGAAACTCTTCAATTTTTATCATGGGGTTATTTTAAGAAACAACTGTTTGGCTTTGTTAACCCTTTCAAATGTGCGCAGAAGGTAAAATAATCTCCCAATTAAAAGGTGAGCTCAGCTGTCCATTCAGTGTGAACATTAGTGAAAATATTCATTCCTATAGTCAGATGCCACCAACATGGAATGCCTTGGCTACATATAAAGACACGCAAAAAGACCAGCAACCCTCTTCAACATTGTAACTGCTAATCATCAAAATGGGGGCTCTATTGACATGGGCTTACTGTTATTGGTGAATCAAAATAGCAGAAAATACACCAATGGCAATCATTTAAACCTATATTTATTAACTACAGAACAGTGTAGTTGCCACCTATCCTCCCAAAGAGGCGCCATTCGTCTATTTTCTGCTGTTTTGGATGAAGACACAAGCACTCCATCCCAACATTTATTAAGGTCTTCCATGACATTGTTCTTTCCCTGCTCTCAATTTATTGAACTCCATTAACTAGCTAAAAGCAGCAATCCCATGTTTCTGACACTCTTACACCTTGACTATAATAATGCATAATGGGATTTGTCCTATTGTCTTAGGTTTCATTTTCCTCCACCCTGGGCATACTTTTATTGCCATGCCTGTGGTTAAGTCAGGCCAGGATGTGAGCGTTGCTTTGTGGCTTTCATGATGCTGTCATTAAGATATAGTTTCACATCCTATCCAAGTAATTAATTTCACCAGAGACAGGTTGTGTTATATGTATATTATGGGAGGAAATAAGATGGTCGTTGTTAAAAAATTAAGAATACAAATTCCATTAATTGTCATCAGATAGGGTTTAGAAACTTAAAAAGGGCTTGTAAAGGTAATTACAACAGAAATGTATTATAAAATGATGTAGGACCACTCTTAGTGGTTCTACAAACTGTTATATTATTTAGGGAAATAAATAAGAATCCCTAGCTACCCTTAGACGCCGATGGTGCTGTAGAGATATCATTAGAGCACCGTAAGTTCCATTCTGCACAGTGTATATAATAATATAGCTGCATAATCATCAAAGACCTCCTGATTATTTTCCAAGTATAAGGGCAACCGATCTCTACATTAGCTCGATGGATGAAGGTCAGCGATGAGCTTCCTTAAATAAGCATGCACTATTTTCCGTCGTTCTATCTGGTCAAGCTTATAATAAAGTTGTGGTGATTTAAAACCTGCTGCTTCAGCTGATGTCCTAGTAAGATGTCTATTTAGACACACTTACTCAAGATTTTTTTCCCCAGCTTTAACAAAACCACAAATATTTGCAAGCCATTCTCCGCCTAACACACTGGAAATAAGCAGATTCAGACTGGAGGTATTGAAAGAGTCACTTTTAACATAAATACACAGATTTCAGAAATATACAGTACAACGGTGTTAGTTTCTGAGCAGACTGGGGAACAGTTAAAATAAATATTTATGCTGACATTACCGTTATCTTCTCAACAAATAAATGGTAAATGCACACTGCTTTTTAAAAAAAAAACACTTTGGCATTTGCAGGGAGACAATATTAAAATCTCTGTGGTATGCCATTCGGTTTTTAAGACCAGTGAAACTGTTAAAATTTTCATAGGTTTTCAGTTCCTGCTCCATAGGATATTAAGACAGTTGGATTAACGAAATAATACCAAGGCATTATGAGAGTGTAGTATACATCAGCATGTATAATGTATACTTAAACATGATTGCCTTCAATTTCCGACAAAATGCAGACAGATAAAGCCTCTCAGCTGTGATCAGCAAGAACATATGTTGGCATTAGAAAATTGTAATTTAGAACACCTTAACAGCCTGGTCTTTACATAAAAGAGATAATGCATAGCAGGATGCAATCCTTACAATAAAATATCATTTTGTGCTGTTACATTTGCTAAAGTAGTTCCATGGCCATAGGCTGTTGACCTTTAGAAAGTCCAGGAGCTGAGGTGGCTTCCAACATTATCATTTTTTATTCGGGTGGACAATATGCCTCATAGTCCATACTGTAAGTAACTATGAATGAGCATTTGTAATAAGAGTCTATCTAATAAACTTGTTGATCTGTATTAATGGTTTTGGCTTGTGGCCTCATTTCTTCAGGAACACCACAATGAGAAGATGTTTTTCAAAATGATAGTTGCCCATAGAGTGGATGTACTAGCGCAACCTTGGGTATCTGAAGTTTTCTGAAAGCAGATATGATATAAAGCTAAAATAAAGACCATGCCACAGATTGAGAATGTATCTTATACCTGTACCAAGTTTTCATCTTTCCCTATTGATTATAGTATGTGAATAAACTTACAGTTGGGGAACCTCTCAATGAAATTGTTTTAAGACTGTTACCTACAAAATTAGAACATTATATACTGTATGCTACCTGGAATATTACCATTTTTTTTAAATTATTATACCCAACCAGGTAATATCTTAGTGCTAGGCTTTATAAACTGCTCATGACAGAGCTATTTCCTGCAATGGTAGCAAATATATTTCAGTCTCTGTAGCACTTTTATGGATACAGCAGACTGGCAATCAACATAAGCTGTATAGGTTGGAAACTGCAATCTCATGAATACTGGTCCCATAACCAGAGTAAATCCAGCTAGAAGTCCCATTATTGGATATAGGCATAAGCTGTTGTTAAAGTGCAGTTTCTACTGCTGGATAATGGAAGTCAGCAGTTGGCGAACTATTATAGGGCCATAATTCCTCCATTATTGATGCATATGCCATGATTAACTTAACTTGCTCAGCTTTTCTTACCAATTGGCTATATTTCCTACCACACCACAAAGTGATTTAGAGGCTCCTTACAGACACTTTAATATATGCCATACAAACAATATAAACTGTATTTACTGTTAAAAGTCAACTCTGACAAACAGCAGAAGACCCTCATCTCTGAAGATGCATCTCTTGAGATTGGGAAATGATTCTTATCGTTGACATTTGGTGACTCAAACGATTTCTGCTTGACCCTCTCCTTTGATTTCATGTAGTAAAAACATTTTCTCTCAGAGGCTCCTCTAAAGGGAGCGTCTCCTTTCACAGCTGGTGTCTGTGCGAGAGGAAATACATTTATCACATCTTAATGTCACAGTGTTCCTGGTTACATTGATCTTCTCTTGACCTATGGCTTTTGGCCAAACACCTGTTCCTATTTATTATATTTGCTGTCTTCTAAAAGAGCTAACATCCTTCCTTATCGTTACCTTTGTTTCAAGTGGTAAAGTAAATAGAATTAACGTTTAGTAGAGAAAAATGATATCAGATATAATACACTTATCTTCAGATATATCCACTTAAAATAAACCTACATTGTAAAGCACATGGTAGGTGGCATGAGACAGATGGCTTTAGTTTTGTTTTTCAGTTTCTTTTAATGAAACCTTTCGTCACACTAATCAAAGTCATGAATTAGATACATTTATATTGCAATTAATAATCATGTGAATTGATCAGTATGAGGGGTCTGATGGATTAACAATGTGGCCTTGCAGCACTGGGTCCTTCCTTTGATTCCAACTTGGGAACTACAGTATCTGCTTGCAAAGACTTTGGATGTTTATCTTCTTGAGGTTCCACTATGTTTTTGAGGAGCAAGGATGATGAACATGCATAATCTGCCATTTTACATGGATTTTTAGAACTGCAAAGTAATAATTAATATCTGCTCCTCAAAATAACACAAGCTCAATGTATTTTTCTCATTTCTACTGAACTAGTTGTGTGCAAAATTAAAATCTAACTGGTAATTTTTGACAAGGTTGGAAATTGGTTACAAAAATGTAATATTGTTCATTTTACTGAAACATGTATTATTATTATTTCAGTCCTATTAAAAAAATCATTTTCAGCTTTGTTTAAAAACTAAAAAGTTGATGAATTTTTAGGGATGCTTGTTTTTCTAAAAGAAAAATATTGGCCTGTATTCATGGGGCAAATGCAAGTCTCTGTGTCCCATAGGTAGTCTTGATGAAGTTCAAAAAAAAAGAGTCAAAAGAATTGAGATTAGGTAGAGGAGTTATGGGCCATGCTTTAAATTTGGTAAAGGAAGTTAAAAAGTAACATGAGATATCATAACCTTAGTGAAAGAGTTGTTTACAAATAATTTTGGGCTAATAAAAGTCACAATTAGCAGTTAAGTTGTTAGACATTGTTCTGTTCTGACTATAAGCCAAAGCAAGGGATGTTATAGGGGCAGACTAGACTAGATTTATTAACTGCCTTCATTTGCTACATAAATGAGATGATATCCACTGGATAAAACTCGTGTATTTACTGTATATCTGTGTGTTGCTTTGGATTATTTAGGTGGATATATTACTACCAAATTAGTTTCTTTGTAGAAAAACTAGTTTGGAACAGGGGAAACAATCAATAAGCTCAACTCTGAGCCATAGAAAATAATGAGCAAGCTCTCTTGATTGCTTCAAAAACGACTCAGTATAGTGTCACTGGATGCTTATTAATTGGGAAAAAAAGTCCCTAGGTTTATGCAATGGGAATGATTTAATGTACCTTGACTCTAAGCATGCAGCAGTGGTTTCATTAAAATTCCAATATTATGTGGTTATAAATGTAAGAGTCATGGAAATTGAGAATCTTGCTGTATTTGGCTTCACTGCCAGCTCTTTGGAGACTGCACACCATAGATGTGCAAACATATATTTTCTGTTGGGAACTGAGGGTCAGAAGTGGAATCTGATTCTCCAGTAGCTCAGTACTAACTTTTAAACTCTTTAAACTCTTAAACTGTAATTCCTTTTATTTAGTTTTAACTTCTTTATTCCAAAATAAGTTAATATATGGTGGAGCCCAATCTATGCATTTGGCTGTTTTCATTATATTAACTTGAGGTCCCCATGTTCCTATTCTTTAAAGGGGTCCAAAAGACACCTATGTATATTTTCCCAGGGAACCCTTATACACTAGGGTCTCATACACCAGGGACTATGGAGACTCATTCCTCCATGACATTTTGTTGATCATAAAAAGATTCTGTGACATTTATCCTCTACCTTAAACTAATATCTATTAGGCGGAAGAGCTATATTGGCCTGGTACAGGTATGGAACTTATTATTCAGAATGCTTGGGGACCTGGCATTCATTATGAAATTTGGTTCAACGTACCTAACATCTATTAAAAACATGAAAACATTAAACAAATGGACTTTTGTGAAGATGGACTTCCCATAATTTGGAGCATTATGGATAACAGCTTTCCAGATAAAAGATCCAATACTTGTGTAAATAGCCCTTTCTTATATAGGTATCTGACAACTCAACAACCAGTCGAATATCATAATTTGTATAATTAAAACACTATAACAGCTTATTTTGTAGGGCTGATATTTGCAATTTATTTAACTGTTTTGAGGTGCCTCAAGTGAGGAAAGGTCACATCCTTTTTTATTTACCTGATAAATCTAGACTTAACACCTTTTTTCTCATGGGACTCAGAGTGACAAACACCAATTAAAACTGCCCGGTCCGAGTAATCCTGGGAGTGTGGGAATTATCCAGGGTCACAAGGATGTGACTTTGGGATTTTATTAAGGATATCCAGTGACATGATTTGGTAACACTCATATATTATATTTTTATTCTATTCCTGTTACACTTATATTTGATTCTGGATAGGGGACTAGGTAGAATACACATTTCTAACTGGTAATTGACCAACGTTTTTCATTTGGTGGCAGAGATAAACTTTGCTCTTTATAAAGCTTGCTTTGGTGACAGGTATGGAAATTTAATCTTAGAGACCTATTCATCAAAGTTCATGTGTGAGTTGTTTTCTACTTCGAAAAAAACTCTTTTTTCTCATTTATTGAAAGATCCAAATGTAAAAAAACTCAACTGAATATAATAAGGGAAAAAACTAGAATACCTCGAATTTGTTAAGTTAATAGGCTTAAAAGACCCAAGAACTCGAAAATGTATAATAAAAAATGGCTTGAATTTTGCCTAGGACAACTCCCATTGAGTTTACATTTGAGTTTTTTGTACTTAAAAAATACCAAACATTTCAAGTTTTTAATAATATAACTCAAATTTGCAGAAAAAATTGAAAATTTGAAAAAATCTGAATCCAAACTTTGATAAATCACCCTCTTAGCCTGTTATTTTTAAAAGCTTATGACTAGCTGGGAACACTTGAAGTTTTGGCTGACAATATTTAGAATGTAGTGATCATTGTACTTACTGTATGATTCATTTTATGCCCAATTTACCCACTCACAAGAAAATATTCAAATTGTTTTGTTTCTTAAGAATGAAAATAAATATTTAATGATTCCGGATTGCATTTTTTTGTTTATCAAAATTGTCAACAATTAATTATTTATTTTGCTGTTATTGATATCACCTTTGCTATATCTGTAACTTTAATGATTTATAGATTTGTGTTTTGGAATCTGTTCACTGTCACCAAAATGCTAATCATAGCGGCTGTGTGAATAGATGCCTATTAGATGTTCTTTCTGCAATTGATGTAATCAAACAATAGTTTCAAAATTGTAATGAATCATTTTGTCTCATTATAGTGAATCATCATCAGAAATCACACACACAGAGAGATGACATATTGTGCTTTGCTTCTTATAGTTGGAAAACACTAGATGACATGGAGGTTCAGGCAGAGTAGTGCATACTATTACAACCCCTCCCCCCACTATTCTATTTTATTGCAGAAAATATTTCTCAGATTATGGGTCAGATTCAATTCAGTGAAAAAAGGTTATGGTTTGTGGTTTATCATGTGAAAATGCATAGATGAGATTCAGTTCGAGGAAAAAACACTTTTCTCCAAAATCAGATCCAATTTTTTCCTATAGACATAATAGCATATTCATGTAAAGTACGTTTTTCTAAAAATGAATTTTATCTCAAATTTAATCTCATCCATGAGTTTTCATGTGATGAACCTTTTTCTCACTGAATAGAATCTGGCCCTATCTTTGCTAACCCTAACTGATTTTGCTGTATCTTATTCCAGTTTCAGTCCTGAAATATGATAATAAATCAACCCACCATAACTAAATTCATTTTCTACTTGTTATACATAATAATGTCTGAATGTTGTTTTCATCCAAGGTAACCTATATATTGGAGGAGTTTCCAAAGAAATGTACAAAACCTTACCCAAGCTGGTTCATGCCAAGGAAGGATTCCAAGGTTGCCTTGCTTCTGTAGATCTGAATGGACGCCTTCCAAACCTAATCTCAGATGCTATTTTGTGTACTGGACAAATTGATGAAGGATGTGAAGGTACACACAGTTTTAACCACTCTATATATTTATCTTCTGCCATTATGAGAACTCCATATATTTCAAACAATTATGTGATAATTCAAGTCTTCAACGTCTTTTTAATTATCAGAATGATATAGTTGAATACAAAAATAAATATATATATATCAAAGTGTCCTCAAAAGAAAATTATGTGAAATCTTCTTTTATATAATTGATGGTTTTCGTGGTCCATTATTCAGAACAAAAGCCTACATACACACATGTAGCAGACATTACTTTATTCAAGCACACTGGATATGTAAAATATCTAAAAATATTGTGTTTGTCTTTCTTATAATTATAATAATCACCTTCTTCTCATTTATGTTTACTATATCTGCCTGGCAGCCATGGGGAATTGCAATGGAGAACTCTACGGCCAGTGACAAAATAGAGTTTTCTCCTATGAAAAAAGCCTGATCTACTCCTGTCTACCTCATGTTGTATACACATTGGCATATGCATGCTGATGGGCAAATGCCATACCTCTCAGTGCACAACAACATGGCGCAGATGGGAGCAGATTGGCATTTTCTCAGATGGCTTATCTATGCCAGCAGGGCACACATTATGTATACTACATGCCTCAATAATGTTTCTTAAAACAGATTCCCATGACTTTCTTTTTATTACAGAAGGTTGTGAATAGATTCCGCAGAACAAAATCTTTACCTCCCCTTTAAAATATTTTGTAGGCCAAAAAGAAATGTTGAAGTGATGGATGCCATATAACAAAAAAGTCTAATGAAGGAGATGCTGTATTAAAATAACTGTAATTTACAAAAATAATCAGGATTATTGCTCATGACAAAATATGTCTGTACAATGTAACCTTGTAGTTTCTCCCAATAATTCTGGGTCCGAATTAAATAAAGCCAACTCTGTATTATGTTTTAATATGAATATTATATCCTAAACTGATATGATTGAAATTTAACTTTGGTTGACTTCACATCGGTTAACAAGGAATGCTCTCAAATCAGATGAAAAAAAGAAACATTTGTGGATCACTTTCTTGTAGCATAGGAACATTTTTTTAAAGAGGAGATTGTAGCTGGTGGCATGAAAAACTCGACCCTCATGATTTTTTAAACCCTTAGGTGCAACAGAAGGGCCCCCTGTCATTCACTTTTGATTATGGGCATTGAAAGATTAAAGTAATTGTCATCTTTTTTTAACCTGTGCTATCCATTGGGTTTAATTTTACTCACTGCTGAGAAATTTGATTAATAATTTTATTACTTTTGTTCGTTTTGGATGCTGATACACCATACAGCCTTCTAGTAGGACAAATAAACACATTTAGCTATATATAACATAGTGAACATTTCCATAAAATACCAGTAATGTATATTATGTAGTGCTGAAGCACAAAATTTTATGCATACTGTATATATACAACAAATATATATTTATGATCATTAAAACCTGTTTATAGATCCTAAAACACATACACAGTATCAACCTTCAGTTGACCCTACATTCAATGTTCCCCTTGCATCCATATTCAGTATGCTGTGAATATTTCTGCTTAATATGTAAAACAATCCCATGGTGTAGCATAAATGTTATACCCGTACACACCAAACACAATATATCAAAAGCCTAAACTGCTTATTGTTTGATTCTTTTAATGCCCAAGCCATCACTGTGTTTTATAAAATACAGGTTACAAAGTGTATTGATTTTTTTTTTTTGAGAAAGCTTCTTTTGTATATTCTTTATTTAAAGAAGTAGGCATTTTACAATAGAGAAAAATTCAAATAGCAAGAAAATGAATCCTGTACAAACATTATACAAAATGAGTACATCCACAATAAGTTTTTCTCAGAAACACATTATCACAGTATCAAAGGTTGGCAAACCATGAGGCGTGTCAGATGCTTGATAGGTTCCCCAAAAATAGTACTAGTTCGACCATACCTCATATATTTTGAGGTGTACTATAACAATATTATATGATTAAACAGGTACGATCGAAAGGATTCAACAATATTCAGAAATTATAAGATAGAGAAAAGATAGTAAAACCAAAAATAAAAAAGAAAGAACAGAGGAAAGTGAAAGAGTGCTCAGCCGTTCTGCAACAGATTTTTCTTAAAACATCCATTTTTTGATATTGCCTACTGTATATACCACCCAAGTTATTGGAACTGTGTATGCGCTCCTAGTCCAGGGTTATTCCCTCCTTGGGTACAGATTCCATGAACATTACCCAAGCTGACCAGGTCTTCACAACCCCCTCTTGTTTCCCGGAAGTATAGCTTAAAAGTTCTTCCATTCGCATAGTGGACCCCATCTCCAAATACCATTCTTTAATCGTGGGGGGTATTGATGTTTTTTTGAAACCGTATTACTGAAATAAATGTTTGTTGTAATCATTTACATTTTATTTTCCACATAATTTTTTTTTCTGTTCATGCATTTCTTTGATTTAATGTTTTTGTTATTCAGAGGATCCATATTTTATTTTGTCATGGCATGTTTATTTTTCTTTGGCTTTTGTTTGATTTTTATTAATTAAATATTTTACATACAAAGAATATGTGTGTTTTGTGTTTCCATCACTATATTGTTCATAACCATCCCACCATTTTTAAACACCCAATATAAGAGTTTAATAGTAACATTCGAGTACCAGTGGAGCCAAGACACTGATTCACCACCGTCTTTACAATCTGAGAAACAGAGGGTAATGCAGAATTGTTTAATTCCTATTTCCCTACTTCTCCTCTTATATAATAAAGACCAACTATAAAAAATAATAATTTGCTTTTAAGGTGGTAATTGCTAATTGTAAACTGGAGGAATTAATTAGAACACAAGTGAAGTAAATAAAAAAAATGCTTTGTTTTTCACTAAACACAATTATGCAGAAATGTTAGTAATGCCTTTGGAATACAGCAATAAAATAAGCATGTTTAGCATTTAAATTTCAGTTATAATTAATTAGCAAACACACATTTTTGAGCCACTGAAAACCAACTAGAGTGTAAATTACTGTGAACAGGAGAAAACACAATATTTGAGGGGTTTTTTTTGTTATTGAAAACAAAGATTTCTTATCTTAAGAGAAATTATTATGTAAGCCAGCATTTTGATGTGCAGATTATCCATGTAAATATTATAGAGGAGCTAAACATGTGAGTAACATGACAAGTTCATAATCCATTTGTCTATGACTGTTGTTACAAATCATCTTTTATTGATATTATACCTGTCAAACAACTGCTATAGCAGGTTCAGCATCCCATTGGCATCACCCCATACCCCATGTCTTGGCACCCATCCTCACTCTTTGTGGATATCCATGATCAGTGGTACTTGAAGTGCATTGAATTGTGCATTGTAAAGCAGACCAACAATATGCTCAGATTCAAGGACTCAAGCAATCAATAATAATAATAACTTGGCTAAATGGTTTACTATGTAGTTTAAAAGTTTCATAATTGGACTGCTGTAGCTGTAAATATTAGAGTCCTGGGACTGGGAAGATTTATCCACTATGAGCTGGGAAATCCAGAAGTATTCTCATCAGTTTCATCCAAAGCAAAGGCTAAAAGGTTTTGGTGCCCTAAAAAAGGACATCAACACATCTGCCTAATCTACTCACTATCACCCACTCAACTTGTAAGAGCAACCACCCACCAATTGCCAACTCCATTATGTGTGCTCAATATGGCTGAGTTAAAGAAAGCAGAACACATCTGCTCACCTTTAAAGGATTTACCATATCAGTTGGACATTATAGTTCCAAACTGGTTGGAACGGCTGTCATTGACTCCTCCAAGAAGTTAAATCAGCTCTGATAAATTTACACAATCAAAATAATAAATAATAAAGAAATTCTGACTGTCAGGAAACTGTTCTTGACAGTTGGGAAAGTGTTAATACCTGTGAAAAAAAACAATAACTACTGAGAATATATCATCATTCCTCAGTTTAAATTTTAATAAATCTGCCCTAAAATCTAAAGTCCAAACTTCTGTGGATTCTGTGTTTAATTCTGCCTATTTACTACTAGTGATGGGCGAATTTATTCGCCAGGCGCAAATTCGTGGTGAATTTGCGCGATTCGCCACCAGCGAATAAATTCGCGAAACGCCCGCAAAAATTCGCCGGCGTCAAAAAAAACGGACGCCGGTGTCAAAAACGGCCGCCGGCGTAAAAAAAATTGGGCGCCGTCATCAGAAACGTCCGCCGGCGTCAAAAACGAGACACTGGAGCAGTTTCGCAAATTTTTCGCTGTTTAGCGAATTTCGCACGAAATTCGCAAATTTTTTTCGGCGAAGCCAAACGGTGCAAATTCGCCTATCACTATTTACTGCTCATATTAAATTCCTAAACCGGATTACACCACACATATATTTAGGTCCTAATAGAATGTTCCCAGTGCTAAAAAGAATTTACAAAACTTGAGAAATTAATATTTTAACTATATTTTGAACGTTAAAAAAAGAATAGAAATAAAATAATCTGTGCCAATAAGTTTAAAAGAAACATTAAAATCAGAGAACACATAAATGTTTAATTAAGTTTGCCAAAGGAATTTTATATATTTCATAAATGAGAATTTGAACTAAAAATAATTAAAATAAAAAAGGCCAATGAATTATGTTAGATTGGATATATTAGTCTCCAGTGACATTTACAAAATAATATATTAGTCTCCAGATGCACATGTGCAGTTTTTCTGAGTTTCATGGTTCAACGGGCAATATTCCAAATCAATACAATTAAATAACAAAGTAAATTAAAATGTGTCCCTTCATGTTATGTCATTGATTGCATTTTTAACCACTAAGCAGACAGATACTGCAGGTTTCTTGTTAGTCCGACTTGTCTACCTGATGGAGATTAGAAAAAGGTGAAAATATCCCAACTGTACAGTGTCACACATTAATTGGATTTTGTGCTAGATTAGAAACCTAGTAGTCAATTTTGTTCAAACTGCAAAATCTATTTGCTAGACTCGGTAATGACTTTTCTCTGGTTCAAGTGGGGACTGTTCTGTATTTTGATTGAATTCCATCAAACTTCTTCTTTTCGTCCTCCGATTTTTTTTTATTCTGACTTGCCTCATGATACTTATCTCTCTTACTTATTTCTGTTGTTCTTCCTAGTTTCTTTAATTCCACTGAGTTATCCCAATCATTTAATTGGGTTCCTTAAGGACTTCAACATTACCTGGTCACAGGATTTTTTTTGTATTCCTGAATGCAGTTGAATAAATGAAATATGCTTGACAAGTTTTTTCCTAAATGAGCCAACTGAGTTGTATAAAAAAAAGAGAAAGAATAAAAGTTGATTAAAGTAGCATTATGCACATTACACCTTTGCTAATCATGGTTTAAACATATATTCTGACATATTTTCCTAGTTTTCATTCGTTTGCAGTTTAAAAATCTCATAAAAACCCACCCCTCAAACAAGGGTAATTTGTTAAAATAGAGATAATACCCTATTGCCATCATAACTTCACTCAGCGCATTCCACATCCTCAGGGCCCTCACCACGAAGAACCATTTATGCTGTTTCAAGTGAAAGTCTTTCTTTTATTTTTAATATGTTAAAATTATCCCCCAAGTTAAAGGTTGAATGGGATGTCTCCAATATCCACTTCACAATAAAAGTCATGATTCCTCCTTACCTTTTCTACTCCTCATCTCATCTACTCACAGAGTTAAAAACAATAGTAGTACATGAATAGAAGAACAGAATTCAAGCTAGGGTCTTATAAAATATTGAGTTACCGTGAAACTACTTGGTGCTCAATGTAGACTATTTAAATAAATATCAAAAGGTGTTTTGGATTATTTTCTAATATCATTTATTTTATAATAATAAGCTGTACCTAGCTGTGACACATGCTATGGCCATTGAACTACTAATACAATACCTGTTAAGGTTTAGGTTATGCATTTCTGTAAGTGTTTTTCTCTATGTACATACAGTATCGCTGACAAATATCAGTCTCATAAATCTGTTGCACAGAAATTATATTTTAACTTGAAATGTATTATGCCTTGACGTCTTGGTCTGAAGAGCACTTTCATTGCTTCTGATCAAAAAGTCAAAGCAATCATAAATTTTATGTTAAAAAATGTGCATCGGCTTCAACTTTGCTTCTTTTCATCTTTGGGGATCTCTTCTAAACTCTCAAATACTTACTCACACTCAGTTGTAAATTCACAAATATATTTATTGTTTATTAAAAATCTCCCACTTTTCATTCTGAGTAAAAGTTCTGCTATTGCACAATCATTGTAATTTTTCCAATGATCTTAAATCTATATATTTTCTACCTGAGCAGATTTGTATTGCCCCGACTAATCTCTGTGTGTGAGATAAAAATAAGTTCAAACTCACTTCCTTATATACGATTGTGGCAGCTGAAGCACGTACAGACTTGGCAGGAAAAAACACTGCACTTGAATTGAATTGAAACTCTTGCTGAAGTTGTTGCTCATAGGCTGAAGTGAATTCAGACATTTACATCATGTTGCCATTTGGACTATTAAAAAACAACAATGCAATAATAATTATTGGAAACATTTGAGATATTTGTTTTGGAATCTTTACAACTGTACATTTTCATTATACATTTTAGGGACTTAAAAAAACAGTTTCTTCCTAATGGTCATAATTTATTCAACTTTATTATTTTTTTTAAATAATTAATATTTTATTAATTCAATAATTAATTAATTAATCATCTTTCTAATGAGGGACTGTAATTTAAAATGTTAGGTATCCAAATTCTAATTCTAATCCAATTCTAAATACTAAAACTACCTAAAAAAAAAACCTTAGTAAAAATAACTACTGCTTATTTATACTTTTTTCAGAGGAAAACTAATATCTATTCATTTATGATGCAATTCCTCAACACACATCACTGTGCATTTTTGTAAGATATAGTTTAATTTCTCAGGAAAAAGAGAGAATAAGAGCGGTTGAAGAAGGGCGAGAAATAATTAAAATACAAATTAAACTATTTTGCATTCGATGATCTCATCCAGAAAGACTCTTGAAATTCAGACTCATTGAACTTTCCAAACACAGTCAACAGTCTTATATATCCTTTTATTTCAAAGAGAGATTACAATTCACTGCTAGAGCAGTAGGGCTACCAGATTTGGTGGAAACCACATTCTTGAACCCTTCTTGCTTAACAATGACATGGTAAATCCTTTGGCTATGGAACTGGGAAGGAAGGAAGGAAGGAAGGAAGGAGGGCAGGAAGGAAGGAAGGAAGGAAGGAAGGAAGGAAGGAAAAGCTCATGACCTGTCCCCTAAAAAAATGTATTCCATTCATAGTTGTAAAGTTAAGTAGTAACAGTTAGAAAGGGCCTTATATGCCCTTAGAATCCCAATATAGTATCACCGAAACCTTGATTATTTTAAACTGTTTCTATTGTGTTCCTAACAGAAAACGAGAAGGCCAACAGGGATCCATTATAACTCAAGGTCTGGGGGATATAGTTCCTTGAGGGACACTATCCAGTTGGGTGTTGGATGACAAATAAACTATTACAGGAAGAATGCATAAATGACTGTCAAGAATAGACAATTTATTTTCAGCCATTCACATGTAAATCCCTAGCAGTATCAAATAGCGGTTTTCTTTAGATTTACAAGTAGAAACTCACTAGCACTTATTTGACAATGTTGGAAACATCTTAAATTTATATAGCCCATAGCAACCATTAAGATGATTGCTTATATAATTATGTTTTCATCTGGTTGCTATAGGTTCAAGTATTGGGTCTAATTTGTCTAGTTCTAGACTCGTTTCCATGATGAGCTCAGACAACTTTATTTAACAACAATTAAGGCACATCATGTCTGTGGGACAAACAAACACTCACTGATTCTTTCATTGTGCATTTCCATTATTATTACATCAATTATGTCAACAATATGGAAACAAATCCATAGCTCAAACTCACTTCAAATGGAATTTTCTAAGAATTAACAGCACGGCACAACCATTGTAATTGCTAATGAGGCCCTCAAAGCATAATAGGCAAAGTAAACAACAAAAGGCCATATTCAGGGGCAGAAAGTGTTTAACTCATCTAAACATATGTGCTTAAACTTGTGGGGATTATAAATTAATGATATGCTTTATGGCCTGGAGATTTCCAAGCTTTAATTATATCAAAAATATAAGAAGGGTATGCCAGCATAATGCTGTGTTGGCAGTCAGTACAGAAATGTTAATAGCCTTGGCACATTCCGTCTTTTTAAAGTCTATTTGATATAGAGGTTTAGATGATGCAATACGTCGTTTTTATGTAAAGAAATCACATTTCCCCCGCATCTAACACTTCCTACGTAGGAATAAATTAACAGGCTTCTTAATGAGGATAAAAAATCAGGAGAGAGACGAAGTAAAGGGGATTACTTCTACTAATTAATGCACATTTTTAAAAATGCTTTAAAACTTGCATTTGTATAAAGTTCATGTCACAGAGCAGTTGCAGTTGTGCAACATATGTCTACATATGCTAGAAAATATTCAAACTATTCCAATTATATAAATGAATGGCAAATGAAACATCAAATTTCATTTACAGCTGCAATGCAGGTCTACATATGTATGTGTGTTAATGTGCCTTTCAATTTATGAAAAGCAAGGTCTTCTCTGTCATTAACATGTATGTGATTGTGTGTGTTAGTATGTATCTGTTAATTCAGCGGTACCAGAATTGTGGCTTAGTCTCTCTCCTGGAGACAGCAGTGCAGTCACTCAGGATGGAGTGCATAAGAAAAAAAGACAATGAACAAATACTGACATAATGATGGTGTTTTTTTCTGATTTTCTTCCTGGCACAAAAAGATGGGTTTCTTTTCTGGAAAAAACAGAATTGTAATAATGATGACGTTATTTTCTGCTGCAAAAAAAACCCATGCTGTCTTCCCAGTAAAACAAAGCACATGGCCGAAATAATGGCCTTACTTATTTTTCTGGCAAAATGAAACAAAAATATTTAAAAAAAAAATCTAAATTCTGGCAAAAATAAAAATTTCACTGCATAATTGTAACAGTTGAAAAGGTTTACCCATCCCTAATGTGGATAACCATTTAACCATAGTGACTATCATAACCATATTTTTAACAAATATAATTTAAGGGATACTGTCATGGGAAAAAATTTTTTTTCAAAATGAATCAGTTAATAGTGCTGCTCTAGAACTGATAACCATTTCTCAAAAGAGTAAACAGATTTTTTATATTCAATTTTGAAATCTGACATGGGGCTAGACATATTGTCAATTTCTCAGCTGCCCCAAGTCATGTGACTTGTGCTCTGATAAACTTCAATCACTCTTTACTGCTGTACTGCAAGTTGGAGTGATATCAACCCCCTCCCTTTTTCCCCCCAGCAGCCTAACAACAGAACAATGGGAAAGTAACCAGATAGAAGCTCCCTAACACAAGATAACAGCTGCCTGATAGATCTAAGAACAACACTCAATAGTCAAATCCAGGTCCCACTGAGACACATTCAGTTACATTGAGAAGGAAAAACAGCCTGCCAAAAAGCATTTCTCTCCTAAAGTGCAGGCACAAGTCACTTATCTGATTTGAAAAAAACAGGTTTTCCAATGACAGGATCACTTTAAACGGATTCTGTCATCGGAAAACATGTTTTTTTTCAAAACGCATCTGTTAATAGTGCTACTGCAGCAGAATTCTGCACTGAAATTCATTTCTCAAAAGAGCAAACAGATTTTTTTATATTCAATTTTGAAATCTGACATGGGGCTAGACATTTTGTCAATTTCCCAGCTGCCCCTGGTCATGTGACATGTGCCCTTTAGGAGAGAAATGCTTTCTGGCAGGCAGAATTCTGCTGGAGCAGCACTATTAACTGATTAATTTTGAAAAATATTTTTTTTCCCATGACAGGATCCCTTTAAGCACTTTATAGCACAAGAGTCTATAAGGAAGCCCATTGTGACCTAAGATGTAAATACCATTAGATTGCAACCTTTAATGAAACAGACTGAAATACACAATACACATGGGGTTTGCAAAACTACACAGAGAAACTACTTGTACAGTATACTGCATACTGCATAGAATGGAACAATATTTTATATTCCATTGAAAAGATGTTCTTGCTGCATTCATTATCTTCTTCTGTTACCACAAATGATGGCACCTTCCTGAAAGGCAAACATTTAAAAATAATATTTCTCATATGTAGGAAAGAGAATGCTCTATATTGAATAACAACAGAAAAGGAACTCCCCCCTCATCAGGATGGGACAAAGGAAAGGAGGGTTGTCCAATTCAAAATGTTAAACTTCATTGGAAGCCAGTCTGTGGCTCAATAAAATTGGTTAAATGCCTTAAATGCATGTGAGTTCCTACATGGAGGCCCATTTATTGAAGGTTGAATTATTAGAGCTTTTTAAAACCACAATTAAAAACTAAAATCTCTATAATCATAAATGCAATGAACTTTATCAAAAGAACATATAATATAAAGCACAAACAGAAAAGATTATGAACAATGACCTAAAAATACTGATATCTATCAAACATCTAAAAATGCAACCTTTTCAGACAATTATTCATGAAAAAATTCTGTTGACCTCTAAAAATCTGAATGGTTAAAAAAAAGGTCCAATAAGATCAGCGCAGCTCCCATTGACTTCTATAGGACCTCAACTGCTTTTATTCGAGTTTTTATTGATTTTTACACTTAACAAATCTTAAATTTTTGAAGTTAAACAGAAATAGAAAAATGTAAATTTTCAAAGAAAAAATAGAAATTCAAATTTTTGTAAATCGGCCCCATGGTGATGCCTAAAACTAACCAGACATCCAGGGCGCAAAAGCAGCACCAACATTTTAAAAAAAAAACAGATGGCAGGTGATTTTCTTCTGTAGGAAAGAGGAATGCTCCCACGTTAACATCATTGAGTGAACGGATATAAATAGTTACAAGACACAAGATAAGAAAATACTTGTTAAAAATGAAATCTGTAAGTGAATTTCCCTCTCATTTATTTTTCCTTTGCAAGAACAAACCACTGAATACACAATTAAATTTGTTAGATTCATGCTTATGCCTGACAGCCACCATATTTCTTGCTTCAATAGAAGAGCACCCATACCTCTTGGGTTTTATGGCCCTGCATCCAAAGGATGTGAGGATCTCCAAAAATAAAGAGACAAATATAAAAAGTAGAAAAATTTATTAGGACATGAAGACCTGCACCTAATATGAATTGCTTTTTGGGTATGCCGCAAACGATTGCACTGAAAAGAAGCTGCTATATGCTGAGCTAATACCTTGATACAATACTGGTTTACGTCTACGTAAGGGAAATGATGTTGAAGATAAATGCTCATAGACTATATAAGAATATACAAAGCTTCTTGATATATTTTAAAAGGACCCTTCTATCCAAACATTACGTCCTTGTGGGCAGCTCATTAAAATAGAAGTAAATATGTGTTTGTCCCGTAATTGATTGAAAAGGTCATTCACGGCCTTAATATGGGTTATGGTCTTAATTGAACCAGGCGTTGCAAAGAGCTCAGAGAAGTGAAAACTGGAGATGGATAATGTGTGCTAACGAGAGCGTAGAATGCACAGAATCTAAACATGACAAATGGCCAGTCAGGGTGCAGCCATGCATTCAGTTTGTTAATGCATTCATTTCAAATCAAGAAAAAAAAAAACTTTTAATTTCCCTTCATTACATATCATCAGCTCAATTAACCTTTTATATTTGCAGTAAAATACTCGCAAATTACCACTTTCTCATTTTGCTTTGCCTTGAGATTTATGGCTATCTTTAATTTGTTTGCTTTCCATGGAATTTTTTGCCTGTTACAATGTTGCATGCCATGAATTGTGACTGCTTTTTGTGTTTGCTTCCATTTCTGTAACGCTTACTGATTTTTAATACGTTTTACTTTTTTTTTGTTATTTTGCCTTCAAAGTTGCATTGATGAAAGCTGACTTGCAAGGTAGATTGCACTGTGTGTTTTACCCAAGACTGAAACCCAATGCACATGGGGAATCCTTATATGATTGTCTGTCCATCCTTTGGTTAAAGGGAAACTATCTTCTGAAAACATATAGGAGTTAAATACTATAAGACAACCTGGTTAGTATCCAGAAGGTGTTTCCTTAAAGGTTTATTTTTGGCCAAGTGATGACAAGAGTCAAATGCAGCTGTCATAGGACATCAACAATAATATCCCGAGGGCTTAACGATCACCCCTTTTGTGTCTGTACTTTCTAAAATCGACATCACTAATATTACGTGGAATGCTTCCTTTATCATAGCTCAACCAATAGCACTCTACGTTAGTCTATGCTACTAACTTGCTTCATAAATTGTGTAACCATTGGTCTTTCGTGGTTGCAGTACCCACATTTATTGTCATAAACCTGATGAAACTTTGGGCCAGATTTCTCATGTGAAAACTCATAAAAGACATTTCATTTAAGATGCAATTCATTTTGAGAAAAAATGCAACTCACAGTTTATAACACGGACATTTTATAACATTTTATAAACTTTATTAAATAGTGATGGGCGAATAAATTCACCTGCCACGAATTTGCGGCGAATTTCCATGTTTCACCACTGGGCAATAAACTAGGGAATCTCCCGCAAAATTTCGCTTGCGAAATTTCAGCAGCATCAAATTTTATTGGACGTGCATCAGAAAAGTTGGACACGGACATCAATTTCCAATTTTCTTGATTTTCCGTGAAACTGCCAGATTTTCAAGATTTTTTGGTGAACATGTCCGAATTTCCCGATTTTTCCTGAAACTTTCAGATTTCACGATTCTCCAGCTAATTTTTCACCGTTCCACAAATTTTTCGGCGAAGCAAAATGGGAATAATTCACCCATTACTACTATTGAAGTATAGATGGAAAAAACTGATTAGGGAAAAAGTGTCTTCACCTCAAGTCCTCTTGTCCATAAGTTTTCACGTGATAAATCAAGAGATAACTTATTATCTCTGGTTTGAACCTGGACCCTTATATCATTTTGTAGGAACACAGTATCCAAGCCTGATTATTATAAATACATTTGTCCATAATTATGGTACAGTTACCAAGATTGTGACGGAGATTCCAGATGTAGGATTCAGTTTTAGATCCATGGCAAACCATTGCCATTAAACCACAACCTTTACATCAGCAAAAGGAGTTAGAAACAGGTATCAGAAATTCTATTTAAAATACATATACATTAAGTGAGTCTCTATGGGACCACATTTTTTAAAATAATTGAATGACCTCCTTTAATTTTCAGATGGTAGTTTCCCTTTAAAGGTGTCTCCTCCCATGTAAGCCTTCTCCTTTTATCTGTTTTGAAACAGTTCAGTGCAAACCCTTGATGATTAGTCTATTCTGCATTAAGGCTTTCAGTCTTGACTCTGTATTTATAGTGATAGCCTTACTGCTTTGATCATACAATTCGACATTCTTTATTTTTACATGATCCAGATTTAGAGGTGGAAATAGCTTTGTTCTTCTGTTTTATTTCACAGTTGGGCATGCCAGCATCTGAACACTTATTAAAAAATAAATGATACAAGCACACACAAAAAAAACAATACTTGCCAACATTTTTAAGCATCTGCCGTGCAGTATGTTAACTCTTTAACCCTATAACTGGCAACATAAAATCGAAGCCACTGGTAAAAAATGTTGGCAGTGATTTAGATTCTATGTTTCCTGGGTTCATTCAAATGAATGGAAAATATTGCTTGGCAACAGCTGTGCCCACTGGCAGTTAAAGGATTAATGAAAACTCATTCTGCTCGTTATTCTCTTATTAAAAAGAAATTAGTTATCAAAGGGTTTTCTTTACTTCATCAAACAAAACAAATATACAGGATTCTAGAAATAGATTTGTGGTTATTCCATGAAACAGGAGCTGCCATTGCAATGAAAAAGGTGCCCGAATTGTAGTGAATGTTATCTGTTTCAGAAATCTATTAAATTAGTGTGTTTTTTTAGGATTTTATATGGTTTATTAGCATACTGCTTCAACCTGACGTTTTTATACTGCAAACAACACAGTCATGCCTTTTGGCTCTCGAAAATTCTGCATCATGAAACTGGGCTGGAAACATGCAAATCCCACCCAAGGGCCATCAATTTTTACTACATATAACCAGTTGATATTTCAATCACTTTGGGATTCACAGTAGTGATTTATAGTCCAGCGAGAACCCTGCATGATCCACAGATTCACCTGGAACATACAGTTAGCAAGCTCCGGCTGATTAGCTACCACAATGCTTTGGCCAGACTTCTTGTAGGGCTTCAATCCCCTGGTGACATCTCTGCCCATACCCAGTCCCTTTAATGATGTAACCTCCCAAACCTCATCAATGGTTGATGTCATAAGGACAGGTCGAGTGTAAGTTGTAAAATCTTTGAGAGACATTGGACTAGGTTGGGAATGTATTGGGATGGGGTTGGGGAGGGACAGGTACAGGTTGACCTGCACATTACTTACTAGCAGCATGGTTTGAGATATTATATAAATGGAGATATTAATAAATGTAATAAAAGTAATTTTGGAAAATGTATGAAAATATATTTCCCTCTGCACAAATTTAGGGGCCGATTCACAAAGGGTCGAATATCGTGGGTTAATTAACCCTCGATATTCGACTGGGAATTAAAATCCTTCGACTTCGAATATCGAAGTCGAAGGATTTTAGCGCAAATAGTGTGATCGAACGATTGAAGGATTATTCCTTCGATCGAACGATAAAATCCTTCGAATCGAACGATTCGAAGGATTTTAATTCATCGATCGAAAGAATATCCTTCGATCAAAAAAAGTTAGCTAAGCCTATGGGGACCTTCCCCATAGGCTAACATTGAGTTCGGTAGCTTTTAGATGGCGAACTAGGGGGTCAAAGTTTTTTCTTAAAGAGACAGTACTTCGACTATCGAATGGTCGAACGATTTTTAGTTCGAATAGTTCGATTCAAAGTCGTAGTCGAAGGTCGTAGTAGCCCATTCGATGGTCGAAGTAGCCCAAAAAACAATTCGAAATTCGAAGTTTTTTTACTTCGAATCCTTCACTCGAAGTTAGTGAATCGGCCCCTTAATATAGGTTTTGAAAACTAACAAACGTAGTGACCCTTCTGCACCACCTTCCAGCAGCTCTTTAAAAATGTGCTACACATAAAATAATCAATGTTAAGCTCGGAATATATTCCATATTCAAATACCAATTTGTGTTATTTATGCAAAAATTCTTTTTCATCTACGACTTTTATTACATTCCACCATAACTACATCAACAACGAAAATAAAAAAACGGAGACTGTTTTCTGAAACAGATGGATTAAACATCCACTCCACTTCAGTGCATCTTTTTAACCAGGGCACCGGTTACCATTTAAGAGAACGGCATTGGTCTTTTAAACTCTTTAAAGAACCCAATGTATGTATCGGCAATAGATACTGTGAAATGTGTTGGCAACTACTGTCTTGTATGTAAAATTTGTGTTAAAGAAATTGCAGTGTTTGTATCTTTCAATGTGCAAGCCCATGTTGTATGTTTTGATTAGGCCCGAGCACAACATGTGAAGAAGATTCCTGCGCAAACCAAGGTGTCTGCTTGCAACAATGGGATGGATTCAGCTGTGATTGTAGCATGACCTCATTCCGTGGACCTCTGTGCAATAACCGTGAGTACTTTTCTTAAGAGCTGGTGGCTTCAGGCACAATGTTGAGTCTTCTCATTTTAGATACAGTTGTATTGTGTAGTCAACTTATAGTTATACTATTATACAGTGGTGTAGCCGATTCACAGACCTGAATTCTTATAAATAAATCAAGCTTATTGGTTCACGATGAAAAACAAAAACATTAAGACCGGTGTTATTTTCAGCTAACTTACAGTCAAGCTGCTTCATTACACTATTACCTTCTTTAAATAATAGAAAACAATTTTTTGCCCTTGGATTTTAATTTAAAGGTTATAAATATTGTACTAAGAAATAATTGGCAAGCCTTGTTCGCAGCCACTATACAGTTCCATAGTCAGCCCATGAAGATTATATTCAAATCAAATATATTTAACTTGTCTGTACACAGGATTGATCTGGAATCTTTTTTAAAATTCCAACTTCATTTTAAAAACTGTATTTCTAGAACCATTTCTTATTTCCCCAAGGGCACATTAAAATTTGAAAGCTAGCGCAAGAAAATATTCACTTTATTGAAACGTGACCTGACTTTTTTTTTGTTATTTATATTTTATACATTGCACATTAATTGAATTGGGACTATACTGTGTTAATTAGGACAAATTTAATGCAATGTTTACTGATGTCTGCATGAGATATTGTTTTACATGATTGTATGTGATATTACTGATACTGCTCCATAGAAAAGAACTCCGTAAAGGTAAGAAATGCTTTTACAAAGAAATTTTAAATATAATATGTGCTTGCAGAGGCCTTCAAATTGCATATTCTACTTTTTGACAAGGTCATGCTATGCATACAGGTCCTATTTTTGACCTTAACTGATTCATAGCAATAAATGGATGCATTGTGCCAGCCCTGCCCTTCCCAGCAGAGAAATGCAATTTGATGAGGAACAGATATACCAATGACCTCTGCTATTGTGCATGATGTTAATTTAATATGTCCACAGTTTATTAAATACTACACGGGATCTAATAAAATGGTCAAAGCCCCTTGCTCTACAGGATCACATAAAAAGTCATATATTTTTACTGCGATTACCTTTAATGTAGTTGACATTTTTACTGAGACAGAAGGGTCATGTTTATTTGTTCTGAAAATGTTGTGTAGGGCCTTAAAGTGGTAGTAAAACAAGGTTCTGTTCTAAAAGACCACGTTAAAACAGGTAACTGTAAAAACTTTATTGAGTATCATATTATCAGCTGTAAGTTGTATATTTACCTTGTTGCTTTGCTTGGTCCTTGAATAGGTTGATGACTGCTATGAATCAAGGGTATATTTATAAAGGTGTTCAAATATAATGTACATCAGTACTTTAATGCCATAATAAGTTGTCCCCCTTAAAATGTCAATGAGTGTAAAGCACATGCAAGGACAGCAATGTAAGATCTGGGGATTTATTCCCATATTTTATATATTGAAAAAATATCTTTCTAGTGTTATCATAAATAGAAGAAGCAAGTTTTCCAAATTGATATTCCTCAACACTCAAGACCTTGCGCCCTAGTCACTTCCTCACTGAGTACACGGGGGGGGGGGCTGTGGTTCACCTCAAATCTCAGCTTCACTATTGACTAAATTCACGTCAAAAGAAGGCATGATAGATGATAGTCTATATGGGCATCTAAAGTCTAGAACAGTTGTCTTGGCACACAGAACATTGATGTTGAAAGCTTCATAGATTGAGGATGTCCCTAATATCACCATTAATGTTGTCACAATGTGAGGAGAACATACTTTGAGGTTTTCCAGTTATTTCTCATACAGGACTGGTTAATAATCACTCACTTAATGGTGAAGAATAAGATCTACCAGCTATATGTGTTAAAATGTTATTGTTCTACTCTATCTAGTAACTGATGGTCAAAACTAAAATCCCTTCACTGAGGCTGTTATCCTCACTACTCATATGGCTTTTGCTCTTTTGACTGCACAGGAGGTGAATATGTGCTGTGATGATCATTTTCTCACTTTTCTGAGAGTGTCTCTGAATAATGTCATAGTGGCTTCTGGGTGATTGTATTATTAACACGGTGTGCATGGATAATAACTGGTATAGGCTCATCACCTAGGCTACATCATAATGCGAACTAGGTCTCCACAACCAGCCTGTCCAAAAGACATAGGAGTTATGCATTGCATCATCCAGTGCTTAGAAGGACTGAAGGTAGACGCCCAAGTAACAAAGTAATAGAGAAATGATTGGCTGTAACACCCCATGTTCCAAAATGGTATCAGTAGTGATATTATTGCACTACCTGTAGCCTATGACCCTTCATATATACCCTGCAATTTGCTATATTTACTGTATGTCCATAGACACATCTATATGTATATCTTTTTTTTTTTTTGTATTATTCCCTATATCCACTGCGGGCGATTCTTGAAGGGAAGGGATGTATTTTTCAGTCTTAATTCAAGCTTTTATGAAAGCTATTTTCCTGCCTTTGGAAGCAGCGTACCAAACAGAAAGTTGAGCATCCTTAGTATTAGGAACAGCAGGCTGCAGAGCGAAAGCTGTTTTCTTTAGACTTTCAATTTGTATAATAGCAGTGTTGGAAACTATTACAGTGAAACACAAAGCGTCATTTTTGCTCTCTTTCCCATTATACCAGACTTGTTTTATCACATTTCATTTATCTGTAGCGCCGCGGTCCGTATGTAATGGGTGGAACATGTTGCTGACTTTAATGTCATATTTACTGAGATGAGGGCTGTTGATCTGACACAGCAAATAAGTAACATCATAACATTGTCACAATGCATTAATGTAAAAATGCAGCACGGCGGATTCTCAGCTATTGCAGTGCAATGTTCACGGTTGTGTATGGTTAACGACTCATTGGGAAAATCGGTAACACTTCTGCTAACTCTCCTTACATTAAAGGGATACTGTCATGGGAAAAAACATTTTTTTCAAAATGAATCGGTTAATAGTACTGCTCCAGCAGAATTTTGCGCTGAAATCCATTTCCCAAAAGAGCAAACAGATTTTTTTATATTCAATTTTGAAATCTGACATGGGGCTAGACATATTGTCAATTTCCCAGCTGCCCCCAGTCATGTGACTTGTGCTCTGATAAAGTACAATCACTCTTTACTGCTGTACTGCAAGTTGGAGTGATATCACCCCCTCCTTTCCCCCCCCCCAGCAGCCAAACAAAAGAACAATGGGAAGGTAACCAGATAACAGCTCCCTAACACAAGATAACAGTTGCCTGGTAGATCTAAAAACAACACTCAATAGTAAAAACCCATGTCCAACTGAGACACATTCAGTTACATTGAGAAGGAAAAACAGCAGCCTGTCAGAAAGCATTTCTCTCCTAAAGTGCAGGCACAAGTCACATGACCAGGGGCAGCTGGGAAATTGACAAAATGTCTAGCCCCATGTCAGATTTCAAAATTGAATATAAAAAAATCTGTTTGCTCTTTTGAGAAATGGATTTCAGTGCATAATTCTGCTGGAGCAGCACTATTAACTGATGTGTTTTGAAAAAAAACATGTTTTCCGATGACAGGATCACTTTAAGGATCTCCATGAATGCTTCTGTTGTCCTACAACTCCAAGAATACCAGGGAATGACTGCCATAGTGTTTGCTTTGTGGAATGGGAATTAGTTACTTGCTCACTGACTGAAGTATAAAACCACAATACAAAGGGATGTTCTGTCCACATAAAAGGCTTAAATTAACAAAAAGAGATGCTAAAAAATTGTAGCTATAAATATTTATGTATGTTTTTGCAGTTTAGGAACTTGCTTTGCTAAATTCCAAAACATATGTGGACCATTTTATAACTGCAGCAAATATTCAGCTGTTGTGAGGTTCTAAGCTTCAAAATATATGCAAAAATATGCATAGGGAATTCTATCTATAGGCAGGTTGTTAGTGTTTGTTTATAACTAAAATAATTACTTGTGAAAAACAGGAGTTTCCTTTGCTGATAAATGCATTGATATGGGTCCTGGATTAAGTGTCATGTGGTAACAGGAGGAAGAAGATAAACAATATTTTGTAGAGGAATTCAGGGATGGAATTCCATGGATAAGGGACAGCAGGAGAAAATGGTTTAAGATGGAAAATGGCCATGGATAGTGAGAAATATGGTTGCTGTATGGTAAGAGGAACATTGGAGAAGACCATTGTGAAGAAATGTTGTGAAGGCTTTGCAGTTTAGCAGAAAAAATATACTTAAAAGAGAACTAAAACCTAACTAAAGAAGGCTAGAAATGTTGTGCATAATTTTTTGGGCTTCTGTACCAGCCCAAGACAACCACAGCCCTTTAGCAGGGAAGATCTGTGTCTCCAAAGATGCCCCAGTAGCTCCCCATCTTCTTTTCTGTTGATTCACTGCACATGTGCTGCTGTCACTTACTGAGCTTACGGACCCACTCACAATCGAACAATCAATAAGGAGCAAGCACTCAATGAAGGCAAACTTCCACCAGGCAGTAGTTCAAAGTGAAGAAAGTTTATTGTGTCCTTAGCCTGATGCGTTTTGTGTCACAAACACTTAATCATAGGCTAACAGGGGCATTTTCCATGATGTTAGCCCACAGTGAGCATTGTCAGATATTAATATGGTAAGGCTTTCATTTTATAATACTAAATAATTTTGTGATTTAGACACAGATTGCCCAAACTTGGTTACTTAATGAGTAAACCTTTGCAGGTAGGTATTTAAAACTTGCTCTTCCATCTTCCATTAATTATTAAAAATCATTTATTCATTAAGGTGTGTGAATGAGGGATGTCCAGACTGCCACCCTATCAATGGATAGCTGAATGCTGAAGGGATGTTTTTCCCTAATTCTCTTGTCCTAATGCCCATTGTGGCCTGCATCCCCGCCATGCCATAATTTGTGAATCATAATGACAAACAAGTTAGGGGATGGTCAGAGGGTTGCTGTAACGGTTGGCACCCTAAACCCAGAACCAATGCCAAGCACCCTGGTCTTGGCTCATGTTTCCGCCTGTAGCAGTCGCCTTTGGCCTAGGGAGGAGCCCTCAGCTACTCAGATGCCGCCAGGTCTTATAACGAGAGGTGCAAGGCGAAGGGTTCTGGACAAACAAAGGGACACAACTGTAAAGCAAAAGTCTTTGGTCATGGTACAAGGTGTTAGACAGAATCATAGTCAGATTAGGCTGGGTCAAGGCAGGCAGAGTACAAATGATGCCAGGCAGGCAAGGGTCAAAACCGGGTGATCAATCAGAAGGGATTTAGCAGGATCAGAGTCAGATAACAGGGTCAGGTTTCAGAAATCAGGATCGTCGAATAGCCAGGCAGGGGTCACAACAGGAATCAAACAGGATCAGAATACAGATAACTGAAACACCACAGGATTAAACCTATCACGGGCAAGGTCTGGAAGCCGAAATGAGCTATTTATACAATTCAAATTTTGCGCCATTGCGCGCTGGCGTCATCACCTTTAAATTGTGCAGAACAGGCGCCTGCGGCCTAAGATAAGAGCGATCCGAACGACGTGGAGGGCGTCCCCGCCAAGTGGGTGGCAGGCGTCCCTGTCGTCTCCCGCACTAGACCACCAGGTACGTTTGTTACTGTTGCAAGGGACATCTATGCACCTCCACATCCCTTCTTTTCTCCTAATCATATAGAATTTAGAAATTAAGAATAAGAATTTAGGAAATAGAAAGGTCTATCCTATTTTTGTACCTTGGGTGTCAATTTCATTGTATGAAGAGCAAGGGATAGAAATGCCCACTTTCAATGTGACATAGCAGAAGAAAGCACTTTGGAACTGTTCAGAATTTCCGAGAAGTGTAAAAATTATCTACATTTTTAATTGTTCTCTTTTAAAGGTCACAGCTCAATATGCTGTGGATGTTTTTTTTTCACACAGGAACACTTTATTAAAATAACAGAGACTCCTTATTATAATGGCAAGTTAGCTAGTGTAGAGAGGATGTCTATCTTTGTGTCAATGTGTAGTGCCCAATATATAAGGGCATAGATGTAGCATGGCAATTGAATGAACTTATGCATTCACCGAATTCCAACATACAGTAACTGGCCTTCAGGCTTGGGCAACCTATCTTTGCTTTCTAAAACCTCTTCTATAAATGCTTAATGCTTATTAACATGTGAAGACACAGAGTCAGTTGGGGAAGCCCGTCAACCTGCTGAGTAGACGTGAGCTGGAAAGGCCGCTGTTGTCATAACGCATCGACGATCACAGCTTTACAGAGCAGTCTGGCAGCAGAAGCCTCTTATGGTTGAATCAGTCCAGCAAATCAACCTTAGCTTATTGCTGAAGATGGGAAGCTGGCTTCATCATTTCTTTGTACTTTTTTATTATTCATTCAAGTCCACATCAGAGAAGTACACGTAGAATGTACTTTCAATATCACAATTTAATTACCCAACAGAATTCTTTACTATATGGACTTTTTGCAGATTTATTTGTGCATGGAATATAATAATACCCAGCCGTTCCCATTGCACATTCAGCATTTATTTTTATATAAAATTAAAAAAGTCAGTTTTTTACAAAAGCAAGACCTGTGGTTCAGTTATTGACATTTAAATTGTCATGAGATTTGACTTCGAACAAGTGCACAAGTAGGATGTAATCCCGATAGACGCATTAAGGTCCCATTTTTGCATGCGACTTGTCTAAACAATAGTATTCCGTTTGGAGGATGAAAGCTTATGCTGCACAACCAATTATGTGCCAACCACTGAGATAGAAAACACGACTCAAATTGTTTGGAAAAAAAAAATATATTGAGCAGTAAATCCAGCCTAATGTTTAAACTCGTAGATTTTACAACTCCCCAAATACAAGATGTTTTTGGAAAGAATGTTGTGTTCTTTATTGAAAAGCACCGTGGTCATGCCGATTAAAACATTACTTTTAACTTTCACAAATATAGAATTAGTTTCAAAGTTACTTACGTGAAATGCACATGTTAAAATGTTTCATGTAATAACGTAAAGTTAATTAAACGAACCCTCATGTCCATGCTGTGATTATTGTTTTTGTGATGCAAGCTGAAATCAAGAAGAAGAATAAAGATTTAGTGAAAATATTTTCCTTCTGTTTGTGTAAAGCTCCCCATAGACGTGACGATTCTTCTTGCCGAACGACTGATTTTAGGGAAGCCCGACCAATCCTTCGAAATTATCGTGCGGTTAGTGGGATTCGAACGATCGTACATCTTACGATCGTTCTGAGAAGATCGTGGTCTCACGATCAGGATCTGATCTTTTAAAAATCTATGGCCAGCTTTACAGTCTAAAGCAAGACTTTATTGATTGCTTAACCCTTCACAAGTTCTTAATCTATATTCACCAATGCATCACGGTTAGTTTAAAAGACATATCAGTTTGGAACTAGTGATGGGCGAATTTGCGCGTCTCGTTTTTGACGCCGGCGCCCGTTTTTTTGACGCTGGCGCCTGTTTATGCCGCAAATTTTTGCGGGCATTTCGCGAATTTGTTCGCTGGTGGCGAATCGCGAAAATTCGCCGCGATGGCGAATAAATTCGCCCATCACTATTTGGAACTATAATGCTAAGCACTAGAATTTGATAAATGCTAACATTAGAATTAAGGAGACCAGACATTTCCAAGCTCAGCCAGGCAGTTTGCCCAAATGCTACCATGATGCTTAGCAAACTGTTCATTCATAAAAGCTTTGTGGAATTGAGAGCTAAACTGTAATACTATTGGGTTTCAGTCATTCTTTCCAATACAGAAATACAGAATGGTGTATCATCAATGTGAGGAGATACAACTTCATTCAGATCAACCTATTTCCATAAAGGCAGGTTAATATGCTTTGGTTATCCAATTCTTGACTAAAATAATTGGGATGTACTGATTTTTCCTAGGTTTAAGGTCTATTTAGGCTCAACAATCCAGTATATTAGGAATGTTTTTAGGATACTGGCAAAGAACAATGAGTCCATTCTGGTCCTACAAAAGCATGACAATCTTGGAAATCTTATAGGCAGGATTTTTTTTAGATTCAATACCATTAAAATGTGTGTACCCCCTTCAATGCCATCGCAATGCCTTCATCCAACATTAGATAAAGGAATAACCAATACAAAAATAAACATTTATCCCTAAATCTGGTGCTTTGTAGGGGAAGCTCCACAATGTGAGGACATTTGCTCCAATCTAAACCCACTAAAGATCTTTTCAACAGACTGACACTGGTTTATGTAGTCCTCTTTTAAATTATTTGATGGCGTGCAATATAAGAAATCAAATCGAGGAGACATGTTACCATACAGAAGACAAGACCACATGTGAGTGCTTCTTGCCACGCCACTGAACTCAAAGGTGCTGTGTAATGTAGAATTTGTTTCTATACGAAGGCAAGATGTCCACATGGACCAGTGAAGGCAGCCAATGGTACCATCGATCAGTTGTCATGACATTTTTTTATATTTATATAGAGTAATGTGATTGTGTTTAAGAGACCTCCTACTCAACAGAAAATAAATGGCCATAATAAATCTAGTGTACAAGACTTGGTAAACTGCTAAAAGTTTCATTTGGTTTTAATAATACATATATACTTTCCAAAATATAACTAGCAAATCCTTGCTGATTGGTTTCCATGGGTTACTAAACCTGGAGCAAACTCTGTGACTCTTGTTTGAGATAGTTCTGTCCCTTATTCCTCCCCAAAGTGATAATTACATGACTGCACACCCAAAGAAAAAAATGACTTGCTTTTAGACATAATTACATAATGCATTTACTGAACACAGACCAAAGGAGAGTACTATAAATTAAGATAACAAATAAAAATGCAAACGCCAACAGATTTCCTGTTGCTAAATTCATTTTTGGATGAATTTTATTCAAGAGCCCGGGGTATCATGAAATGACTATCGTGTTTACTTCTCTCTTCAGACGAATTTAACTATGTCCCACAGCACTAAAAATGATATATTCATTGTAAGGATGCAACCAGTAGAAGGAAAATGAAAGCTTGTTCTGAAACAATTATACCCTAATCTGAGTTGATTAGATATATGCAAATAATTCTTATTAGATAACCAGTACATATCCCATCCCACTAATTGTGTTTCCATGTAGTGAAATAGTTTGTTTCACTTGAAATGCGTTGCATTTCCAACAAGCAAATCATGGAGGTAAGGTATGACAACGAGACTATATTTGAGCTTAAGACTTATTTAACTTGGGAGATATTGTCAGACAAAAAAAAAAAAAAAGAAATAAAACTGAGCAAATAAGTTGAAACAATGAAAACACTATAACTGTGGGATTTGTCATATTGTTTATAGCATTTAAACCTAGAACCTTTCAATTTAAAGCCAGGGGACTTAAACCTGGACTAGGACCACTGATACAAATGCTAGAAACAAATTGCAAAAGCATGCCCCTTACTGCTCATTTTGGGGTCTGTTTGTGCTCAGCCCCTAATACCAGACTTGTGGATCTGAATGAGCGATGGGGAGGGCACCTTTGTTCCTTGCCCCACCCATTCCTCTTGAGTCACATGCAGGCTGCACTTTATTCAGTGGGGGAATGCAAGTCTCTGCCCTACAAAAAAAAAATCAAAGGAATGCAGGGAAATGTGCAAAGTTTGACAAACATCTCTTATTGCGTTAGTTTGTGCTGTGCATTCTGCATTGCACTTAATAAATGACCCCTTAAAACTTGCTCACAGGTTAATGGACCTCATTTACTAATTGCTAGTCACAAGTAGGGTTGGGCGAATTCGACCCGTTTCGACAAAAATTTGCTGCCGGCAAAATGACGCAGATGCCCATTAAAGTCTATGGGAGTCAGACTTTTTTGACATGCGTCATTTGTTTTGACGCGCAAAGCCATACAAGTCTATGGGCGTCATTTCCGGGGCGAAACAAGGCGAAAAAATGTACTCATCCCCAGTCAGTAGAGCTGAAAGAGGTGCAAAATTGCATCCCTTAGAACCCCTGAATACCCATGGGACTTACTGAACTCTGCACCTTGTGCATTATAAAAGCCCGACACAAGGTGGAAAGCACAGCACTCAGGGATCAATGGAGTCTTGTGTTCAATGCCTGCCACATGCAGTTTTAAGTGCAGGGCTCCCTAGTACCTTGGATCTGGTGGTGCAAGCTAGGGGGGATCACAGGGAGCACCCACGTGCTGCTCCAAAACTCCAATTCCTCTAAATGAAGGTGGTGCAGCATTCATGGGAAAGTCACAGGTCTCTGCAATATCACCGCAAAACAAAGACTTGTGTCTAAAGGGGTCATTTACAATTACAAGTACAATTTCAAGCTCGCCATATATATTTTTTCCCACAATAAAGTGTTTTCCCCCATGATTCCAGCATAATTGTTGAATCCGATGCTAGGGGGAGATGTACTGAACACAATTGCAGCTGATGCATAAAAATTGGCCGAGTTGCACATGTACTTCCATGCAAATCTGATAGTATTGCACTGAAAATTGATCAGTTGATGTTATTTCCAGCAGGAGGTGGTAGCAAGACAATAGCATGTATCACAGCTGTACAGGATTCCAAGGAGTCCATATTGATGTAATTACCCTTTTTTTTTTGCATTTTTGATGCAATTGACTGTGGTCAAGCACATGGCAGGTGTAACCCTTGAGGCAGGGTGAAAGTGACTGAAAACATTGGGCTTTGCAGGCCTTGCTTGCATTTAGCACCCCGACCCCACTATTAGTAAATTAATCTTAATATCCATTACTTTAACTAGAACAGAATTCTCTCTTTATGGTATTTACTTTAACAAGCCTGATTTGAGAGGAAACCTTTTTAGAAAAAGATCAGCATTTGTATCAAACAAATATGACAGATCTAATTCTTTCAATAACAAGAGCACCGGGCCCATATTAAGAAAAAAATGACTCTAATTAAAATCTGTACGCCTGCCTTCCAAAAGACGAAGTTGGTCGCCTTTGGATTCCTCACGTTTCCAGCGCGCACGTGCCTCTCTAATGAATAATTTAAAGTTCATTTGAGAAATAAAGAGATATACATTGGGTTATATTTGCAAAGCTTTGCAACGCCTCATGGTTTATTCAATATACTGACCTATTATAATGTTCTTTACTGCTGGGCCCCAAACATTAGAAACGTGAATAATGGTTATTGGGAATCTTTCTCTATTTGTAATTATCTTAATGGCTGTTGTGCGGAACGCACTCTATTGCACTGCATCTATTGTTCGGCAGTCAGCAGGTTACAGCTATTAAAGACTTAGTCTACCTGGGCTTCTGCTTTGCACTGGGCTGAGAATACTGTGTATTAAATCGTTGTGTCCTGTTATGTTTGCAGCTCTGTTGAAAGAAGCCAAGATTGAACGTGAACCTTAACATGAAAAAGCGCTAGGCGCAATGTAGTCCAGATACTGGACAGCAGATTCATATCAAATTAAAGCGGATTTTCAGCAACATAAGAGCCTAAACAAAAAAAAGTCAACACGGCCTAGAGTTGATAGAAAAGAAGTGTCTCTGAGATTTAAATAGAATATATCTAGAGCTTTAACTTGACAATATCTTTAATCCAAGGAGCAGGGAGCATTGTATTCAGGGTCTGGCGGATCCGTGATTCTAAATCACAGTCCCAAACGTGCAGTTTTTATTTCTGAGAAACCAAATTAAATCAGGAAACTCCTGCATCTACAGCTAATAATGCAACGCTCACTGTCACTCGGGTGATGGCGGATGAAGAATCATACGAGCACATCCTCTGGATAATCCAGAAAGCTCTGCTTGTTACTCTACTGGAGTTTATTGGATGTATTATTGATACCGTTAGTATAACACATACTAGTAGAGTAGGGAAGTGTTCCTTTTTCTGCATAAAACGAGTTATGTAAGGTTCCATAAAGTTACTTCTAGATATAGACAATGCTATTCTAAGACAATTGGCAGATCAGAAGGAGACAGTTGGGGGACAGGGATTTGGAAGTTTGATTGTAACCAGAGCCAGGCCAATAGGTATTGGCAACCAATGTAAACACTTTTTGCACCCACTTCTACTCACCACCCTGCCTCTTGGCCCAGCAGATCTTCCCCTGCTTGCTATTGTCCTCTCACTCACCTACCTGCTAACCACAATTATTCTGCTCTACTCCCACTCGCCAGAGAAGAACGATTCATATTTTTTAGGGAAGGAATTCATACCCCTTCCAATGTTGCACCCTAGTTATATGCCTCTTCTACCGACCCATAGCTTCAGCCCTGATTTTTGCTCAAATTTCAAGAGACCATTGTATAATTGGTTTATTCAAATCAACGAATGGTGGCTATAAAATCAATTGTAGCAATGGGTAAATCATCTATATCAGTTGATTATTAGATAATGTCTTTTTCCTAATTCGAATCCAGTAACGTGTTGGAAAACACACATGGTCACCCCATCATGGACATCTTCCCATAACATGGTAAGAAACAGGAGAAGGTTAGTGGTGAGCGAATCTGTGGTGAGCGAATTCATTTTGCTTCACCGAAAATGTGAGAAATATTTTGCTCATCCCTAAAGAAGATGAGTGAGAAATGTATTATGGCTACTGGAAATGCTGATTGATGACCCTACAAACACAGAAGGTTCTAGTGGAACTAGAATGTAAAAATAATTAGATTTTCAAACTCATTGTATCAAATCCAATCCATTGTCTTATTGAATCATGAGAAATTGGTCTGCGACCACAAATTTAATTAAGATATGCACATTGCACTAATACAGAAGGAATTACAATTGCAATGCATTTATTAATGTCTACATGGAGTCCTGTGACAATAATGCGGCAATGGATTCCAGACTCAACAGTGTTGGGCTCAAACCACAAACATTATTCGAATCTCTTAAAGAAAGGCCTGATAGCTTTTGTTTTGACTGTTTGAACCAGATGTTGGGGTCTGTGGTCTAGACGTGCCATCTCTTTAGCGAGTGATTATAATTGCAATAGTTATTTTGTTTGGCTAATTAGGTGCCCTGAAATGTTGATATATTATGGGTAGTGATCTCTTTTTTTTATTTTCATGGATCCCTGATCAATGTTTACAAGAGACAACTTCATTCATTTATATGTATATTCTCCACTGTCAACTTGTCTAAACTCATTTCAATAGCAGCCTATGGAGCTCATTAGAGAGTGTCAGGTGAGCCATTTGATTGGGAATGTGGCTCTTTGAAGACCCTGCAGGGTGTTTAACTCATGATTACACTAATTACCTCAATCAGCTTTTTTTTTTTGCTTCCTCATATAGTATGAGAAAACTACAGTTGTATTTTCTTTAGCATAAGTGTAGCATACAACTCATATCTTTCAGAAATGGTTAAAATTTTGAAAAGTTGCTATACTTGTAATTTCTGTTCCATTTTCAATAGAAAATGATGTCTCTAAATTGTTCTAGCCAATTAAAGTTTTCTAAAAGCCGTTGCCTGCTGTTGAGGAAACTGACCGTGGTGAATTTTCACTGCGGGGAAAGTAACTATGAGCAGTCACTTGACTAAAGTTTTGTTGCTGATGGCTGTCACCTTCCCCAAAGCTATGAAAATATAAATTACTAACTGCTGTGGCATTGGATGTGAACCAGAAAGTGTCTGCACATGGTCAGATTAGAATTCACCACATTGGTCTCATTACTTTCTCATAACGAACAGCATTTTATAGAGCTAAATGAAGCATCAAACCCATGTCAGAATCATAGAGCTTGTTTACAATTGTGATTTCATGGTGCAAAGTGGACTGGATTCACACAACCGTGTTTGTATCTCATTTGTATTTGCCCACAGTGAACTGATAGATGCATCCCTCTCATTATGGATGCGGCAAATATTTTCAAGGTGGAAAATTATCAAATTTGATATTAACAGCATCCAGTCTGGTGGTAATTCCAGGGTACTTTTGGACTGAAGAACGCACTTGCACAATATTCAGCAAAGCAAACAGGGCAGTAGTTTAGGCACCCCCGTCAATTACTCCCAAGTAGTGATGTGCAAAATTGCCCCGTTTCACTTGCAAAATGGCAAAAAAATTGCCATACACATTGAAGTCAATAGGTGTTTTTCCACAGCTCATATTTGGCACCTCCATGAACTTTTTGCTCTTCAACATTTTTTTACATTTCAATGTGGCTCATGGGTAAAAAAAGAGGTTGAGACCACTGCATTAGACTTTTTTGTAGCAATACGTGGTGAAATATTTTGCTCACCCCTACTCGCAAGTGAAAGCATCTTATATGGGTGCAAGTACCTTTAATGAATGGTGTCAATGTGCATGCAATTGTCAGGAGTGCTCAGTTGCAGAGTGTTCCGCTTCTATTCTAAGATGGCCGTGCTCATGGTCATGGCTGCATCGTGACATCATTGTGCTGCGCTGTGATGTGGGGGGGTGTCATGTCATTTCATCATGTTTTGGCATGAACATTCACAATAAATGGACTCCAGAGGCCCAGGTTCAATGCCCGAATGTAGGCCTTTATTGTTGAAGTTCCCTAAATTGCTACTTTGATTTGATTCTTTTGGTTCCAGACCTTCTGCCTTAATTATGACTTCACTATTCACTGCCAGCCCTGATCTGTTGCCTGGATATGAGTACAAACTTTCTTAACGCTTTGGATACCGCAAATTGGACTTTCTGTATACAGCTTCCTCTTTGGTCCCGACTCCAACTTTACTAGAACCCCTAGACCCTGACAGCTATTTTGTGTTCACTATAGTGCTTTGCACTTACTTGTGCATGCAATCATGAATGAGTAGTGATGGGCGAATTTATTCGCCAGGCGCGAATTCGCGGCAAATTTGCGCGATTTGCCGCCAGCGAATAAATTCACAAAACGCCCGCGAAAATTCGCGGAAAAAATTCGCGTCAACAACGGGCGCCGGCGTCGAGAAAAACGGGCGCCAGCGTCAAAAACGGGCACCGGCGTCAAAAACGAGACGCCGGCGCCGTTTCGCGAATTTTTCGCCGTTTCGCGAATTTTTCGCCGTTTCGCGAATTTCGCAAATTTTTCGCCGAAGCGAAACGGCGCAAATTCGCCCATCACTATGAATGAGCCTTCAGATCTGTGGGAAGCCCTTGTTAAACAGGCAGTTATCCATAGCAACCATTCAGTGATAAACAGTATGTAGGAGAGTTAAGTCTAAAGCTAAGTTTTTTCCCCTGCTCAGATGAGTGGTGAAACATTTTTTTCAGGAAAATGAAAGAAAATATCTGATTGGCAGCTATAGCTAACTGCACTGGAGTAATTTAGTGCTAATGCCGTGTGTAATAGCTTGCATGCACTAAATACAGGAATTAGTTTGGAATTCAGTTGAATACCAGCAAATAATTCTAATTTGGCCAAATGAGTCCGTCAACCTGAATCCAAATCCTTCAATCCATGCAACTTTAAAGTACTGGATGACAAAGGCAACATATTTTTATGCAGGATTAAGGGGCATTTAGCTCAAATCTTGATATCTAAATTAATATTTTGATTTGTTTCACTATTCTGCCAAATCCAAAAAAGGTGGATTAAATGTATCCCTAATATTAACTATATAAAGATCTTTGCCCCCATATATTTGTGCCATGTGAGTTGAAACTACATAGACCATCCCACACACCTGCTGACTCGGAATCATTCTTCCTGGGGCAAAATTTTAGATCAATAGGCACAACTTACATTGAATATACATTTATGTTCATTGTATTTGACTAGACTCAAACAAATATACATTCTATATATCTGGTGTTCTTACAGAATGTAATTCAAATAAATGACCATTCCTGCATAAAAAGAAACGCATTTTTCCCCGTTGGCATCTCCAATGGATTTTTTTACGATCATGTTTTTATAAAAAAAAAAAAAATACATCGTTTGGAACCTTAGGCATTTTACCCAGAAAAGAAACTGTCAGGCAGCAACAAGCTTGTAATAATTATCTTGACTGTATTCTGCATGCTCACCTTGGGAAGCCATAGCAATCCATTCCAGTGATTTTCCAAAAGGTATCATATTATTTCCACATATGCTTTTTTTTTATACAAAATTATGCACAATCCTCACAGTGGCAATAAAACTATTAGAGCTGTAAAAGATATGCATGCTACATTTTGCCGAAAGCATCATAAAAATCAATTAAGAATAACAAACTGCACTCCCACTAGCCGCGCAGTCACGCAGAGCTCAAATGCCTACCCTTTTGTAGACTTGGCTTTTGTCTTTCGCGTATGTAAGTAATGTTAAGTGAACTAACCTTTTTTACATATTGGTTTGACATTTACTCCAGATTAATGCGGCTTGGCATAAGATCTTGGAAGAGGCTAGAATTTCAGTTTCTTCTATGTTAGATTTTATTTCACCGTAGGAAAAAAAATGTTAACGTGATTCTTTTTAATGATATATTTAACAGGGGGTCCTTTTAATATTAACATAAGCTTCATATAACCAGTTGCTAAGCAATTTTATTCGTCTCAGCTGGTAATCCATCACGTGTGAGATATTTTTAGGTCCCTTCATGAATCAAACCCATGCAAAACTGGGTAAAAGGGATATTTAAGTTGCCTTAAATGGAAACCATTAATAGGCAGTCATTGATATATGATTTTTGTGGGACTACTGAGCTAAATACAAAAGCAGCAATCAAAGTCAGAGAGCAATGGTCTCAGTTGTGTGTTGGTCTCTTGTATAAATAAAGAAAGTATTTCAACTATCCCCTGTTAGGATCACGACATTTATTTTGTGCTTGGGCTTCTAATAAATTCATTGAGAACTGGGGAGGGGGGGGCACAACAGCACAAACAGCAAATTTTTAAAAGCTGGGAACATGTAGCAGTTTTTATACATATTCCGCAGATTGGAATTACATCTTAAGGTGTTTCTTGATTGCAGTGCCCCATATGGTGGGAATGGAGAGAAGTACAAAACAAATAACCTTCTTCTGTATTTTTATACATGATTATGGCACCCTGCTTTTAGTATGTAGTTTTATACTATATGAAAGGCATGACAGCTGGAAATATACAGATGGAGAAAACCATTGATACAACCACCGGGGCTTCCAAGTAGGGCAACCAAATATTTGCTTTAGTGTTGCTTTATGCCCTCCTCCCCCCTGAGTTTTTGGTTCATTTTAAGAAATTGGGCAGATCTAGGCATAACCTATATGCAGGTAAGTACTCAGAAAATATTTAGATTTGAACTTGCACATATACTTCCATACTTTATATCATTCAGCAGACCCTGGATCATCTTACTTACATGACTGAATACGACATAACATATATTAAACTTATGCACAAATGTATTTCAAGATCATAGTTATCATCAGGTACTTACCAGAAGGACTAAGGGCCTGTTTAAAAAAAGGTAGAGTGCAGAGCCCTGTATGTAATACCAGCATTGACAGGGACGTGAGTTCAATGAGTCCTTGTATCTTCCAAGGTACATGACAAGCAAGTAATGATAAACAATAGGATGGCCAGTCCTGCCCACATGCCAACAATTTCATATCTATAGCGTTGTGCAAAGAGTGAAGTATATGATCTGTTGAGTTTACATAACATGGGGCTTTTCAAGAGTTGTATACATTTTGTACCTTGCTTCTCTTTTGTAAATGAGCCTTAGAAGTCCAGAGGTAAGTCTGCTAACATCTTCTTACAAACTCATTGCAATATGTGTGACTAAGAATGTTGCCACATCCACAATGAATGAACAAAAAGTGGTTTTGTTCTTTACCTTTATGGCATATTTCTACAGATATCAATAAGTTATGCCTTCTGATTTGTTTCCATGATTGCTTGCAACCAATCAAGTTGGACCACATCATGTTTTGTTTTAGAAATAAAGCATGGTCCTATTTTATCTTTATTACTTTTACTTTCACTTGCACGTGGGTGTAAAGGTGGCCATAGACGCACAGATAACATCGTACAAAACTAATTTTCGTCTAATATTCGCCGATATCGGCAGAAGACTTGGACATCGGTCAGCACGTCAATCGGGCTGGACGGAAAATTTTGATCGGGTGCCTTTGAAGGGACCCAAATATTGGCCATTGTTAGTGCTGAATCGTCAGATACAGGTAGAATTCTATTGTTTCTATATGTATATCTGACTATTCAGCTCTACACGTGTGTATTGAAACGAACGATTTTTCTTGGAAAGATCTTTTCTAAGAACGATTGTAATTGTTATGTCTATGGCCACCTTAAGGATTGACCCACAGGTGCCAATGTGCTGTATAACTTTCAGTTTTAATAAAGAAAGATAAGAGGAATATTACAAGGCAGCAAAAATAAGTTCAGGTTCAGGCCATGGGTCAAGGGCAGGTGGCACACAAATGTATCAGGGACAGGCCAAAGGTCGGGACAGGCAGAGTACATGCAGAGTCAATAAACAAGCTGAGGTTAATACTGGGAGATCAAAAATCAGAAGGGACAGGGACCAGATAGGAACAGGAAAGCAACAGGACAAGATTACTGGAACAGTTTCAGGAACAGGAGTATGATCAGGAACACAATAACCAGGCCAGGAACAAGGTCAGGTGCAAGATTAGGATCAAGGTCAGGAACAACATGACTAGAGGTTTGGAGTCAGCAGTAAGGCCAATAATCCAGAGGAGTCTGGGATGCAGGTTTAAATAGTCCTTAAATGAGCAATTGCCTTCATCCAGAGGTTGAGGATTCCTGGAAGATGGAGGCAGCATCACAGAAAATTTTATATTTCAGGCTGTCACCACACTGCCTCCTGTGGTCCAAGCAGGAGGAACAGTGCCTGGAATACAATAGGTCCCTGGTCCGAAACCAGGGAGTTCCAAACAATGGGAGCATGACCTTGGCACGCCATTTTCTGAAAGCATCTTGGCTTCCTAGATTATTCTTAATTTTGCAATGCATTTTAAAGTTTCTATCAAGTCATCCATTCCTTCCATCGCTTTGCTAATAAATATTGAGTGTTTTTAAATGCTGATATGCTTTATTATTACTGTGGACAGGATATTTCCGTAAGAAATTTAAATATTTTTTAAAACATCTGACCATGCTTTCTCCAATACTTTAATGCTTCAATTTGCACATTAAATATTCCCATATACTCTGAGCAAATCTGAAATGTTGGATCTATTGTGATATGCAAAATCACGTCTGCAGTTTATTGACACCAGTGCCTTGCTGATAAACCAAAGCAGCAATGTGTTTGAACATTGAATATAACCAGGCCACTGAATGCCAACTCTTGTTAGAGAAACTGCTCATGAATGATGCATGAAAGTTTAAAATATTCCTTACTCAGAGAATTCTTAACCTTTCAGGGCTTAAGAATGTTTTTTTTTTGTTTGTGAATTAAAATTCTGGGAAGCATTTTGGTTGCAGTCACCAGGAGTTAGTATTTAGGGATGATTTTTTCTCCAACATTATTCAGAATATTAAGACATTGTCTAAGGAAGTAATTCCCAATTTTTACCATTTTAAAAATGCCTGAGGGTACCAGTTATGGACTGTGATAGCCCCTATGTGAACTGGCAGCCTACAGGAGACTCTGTTTGGAAGTAGATCTGGTTTTATGCAACCAAAACTTGCCTCCAAGGCTGCTGTTCAAAATAAGCACCTGCCTTGAGGCCAATGGGTTAGTGAGCAACATGTTGCTCATAAGCCACTGGCTGTGGATCACAGGTCTAAGGTTTGCTACTAGATTAGTTACCTACAGTAATTTAGGGCAACTAGACTTAGACAATACATAGCTATGAACACATAGCAACAGAGGCTGAAACTGCTCCTGGGATCTAGAATTAAGGAGTAGTGATGGGCGAATTTATTCACCAGGAGCGAATTCATGAAAAATTCCCGAAAATTCGCCCGAAAAAATTCACCGGCGTCCAAAAACAATTTCGCCGGCGTCTATCAAAAACGGGCGCTGGCGTCAAAAATGAGAAGCTGGCGCCATTTCGCAAATTTTGCGCGAAATCCGCGAATTTTCAGGCGAAGCGAAATGGCGAAAATTCGCCCATCACTATTAAGGAGGGATATAGCTAAATAATTCAACCTAGTTATTTCAGGGATCAAAATGTGGCCTGTGGTTTGGATCACACTCATGGTGCTATGCTGATATAAACAATATTGTGTATTTGCTGTCTTGGTTGTTCTTATACTGATCTTAATATTATCATTGGCGTCACTGACTAAACTGAGGTTCTCTTGAGCCCACAGATCAAGGTGGATTTCCAGGAAAGTTCAGGGTAACAATTCTTAGCAATAGGCAAACATGTTGCACCCCGCTCCTCTGAAACCAACATAGATGTGGGATGGGGTTAGAGGTGAGCAAATTATCCAAGATTTGATTGTGAACTTCGAGTCAGGCTGCCCAATATGGACAGATTTGTCCACTGACAAGTACAGTAGGGATTGTGATCTACACTTTAGTTGTCCATTAAGCAAAAGCCCAGTACTCAGACACTGATGTGGACAATATGATTTATTGAACCTGGAAGATTTCATCCTTGCAGAGTTGTACACAGTAAATCCAAGGTGAACTTTAAGGCAAACCTCCCAAAATACTAATATATGCACCCTAATTGTATGCTTGTATGTGTGTCAATATGTATGCAATATATCTCATTTCTCCTAACTTCATTATGCCGTTAGGTTTTCTACCAGTATGTGTGTTCATACAGATATAAAACAGATATACAGCAGCCATTACTGAAATGTGAGGCTTTGTCTGTGCTCAGCCTGGCATGATGCCGCCTGCCTTTCTTTTGTGCAGCTGCCAAGTCATAGCTTTCTGTGCATTTGGAACTAAACAGAAACAGAATGGAACAGATGCCCACATATTTTCTTTCAACTGTCCAGTAGAAATAAAAAAAAAAAAAACAGGAAAAAATACAACATTGGCTTGTCAAGAGGAATGAGGGTATCTGGCAGCGCCTGGCAGAGAGGTGTGCGGGCGCAGAGCTTGAATTGTTTCAGGACTTATCTCTGTCACTTTTGCTATGTTGCTTTAAATAGGAATTGGCCACAGAACAAATCTCCTTTCCCATTCATTCTCGCCTCACCATTCATGTGCCTGTTTCTTTTACTTTTCCATGCTGATAATTCTCAGCAAAACACAGGGGCTTTACCTCTTCTTATAAACAATGAACATACTCTAGTCAGATGTGCCATGGAAATGCGTTTTCTTTTTGTTTTTTTCCTTTTTGTTCCAAGGACAAAAATAAAGTAAAGATTTTCACTAAAGGCTTACCTGTATAGAAATACTTATCTGACAATAAGCAAATGTCACCAAAGTGTCACCAAGTCTACTTTGTTCTACTGGTATTTTTTTTTGTAAATGTGAAAGGCAATCTATATTACTTGCCGCTATACACACAGAATGGGTGAAAGCTGATATAGTGTATGCTTCACCTGGGACATTCTCAATAGAGTTTATAGCAGATTTATTAATTTTTCTTGTCAAAACTCACAAATTCGAATTTAAAAGCACCACCTTGAAAGTAAATTCAAATGTGAGATTTATCACACCTCCACTATGGAAACTGTTCTATTTAGAATATTTGCCACCTAAAACTTGGCGAGTTCATTTACAAGTCAATGGCAGAGGTCTGTTGAATAGTGATGGGCGAATAAATTCACCTGCCACAAATTTGCGTCAAATTTCCACGTTTCGCACTGCCGAATAAATTCGTGAATCTCCCGCAAAATTTTGCGGGTGAAAATTCACCGGCATCAATTTCAGATTTTCATGATTTTTTTGTGAAATCCTTCAAATTTCACGATTTTTTTGTGAAAACCTTCAAATTTCACGATTTTTTTGTAAAAACTTCCAAATATCACGATTTTTTGATGAAAACAGCCAAATTTCAAGTTTTTTTCGTGAACTTTCCGATTTCGCAAAATTCAAGGAGAAGTTCGCCCATCACTACTGTTGAACCATTTGAATATATTGATTGCCTCGTTGACATTTAAATTTGATTCGAATTTTAGGGGTTGGGGCTATTCAATTGAATCGTAGACATTTGAGTTTTTTCATGAATAACCTCCCATTCGAGTTGTTAGTACATTAAAATTTATTATAGTTAGTGATGGGCGAATTTATTCGCCAGGCGGGAATTCACGGCAAATTTGCGCGATTCGCCTCCAGCGAATAAATTCGCGAAACACCCGCGAAAATTCGCGGAAAAAATTCGCCGGCGTCAAAAAAATTTTTTCCGAAAAAAAACGGACGCCGGCGTCAAAAACGGGCGCCGTTTCGTGAATTTTTCAGCGATTTGTGAATTTCGCGCGAAATTCGCAAATTTTTCGACGAAGTGAAACGGTGCAAATTCGCCCATCACTAATTATAGTAAAAAATATTCATATACATTCGAAATTCGACCTTTGATAAATAATCCCACTAGTGTTCATAGATAACATATCTATAATAGCAGGCAGGTCACACTCAAATCCAAAGAGAAGACATTTTCTTTACGGACAAACTATAGCCACATACTGTATGATGTTGTCTACAAGATATAACTATATATTAATAATATTATATATGTAAAAAAATGAGCTTCCAGACACTTTATATTTTATTTACAACAGTTTCTTGTGGTTTTCTCCAGCTATCACAACCCAGATCCTTCATAACCTCCTCCCACTTATCGCCTGAGCTGCGTACGGTCTTAAAAATTCATTCCTACACTCCATATGTCTTCATTTTTATTAGTTGTATAGACTTCGGCATAGAAAAATCCCAGTGAAGCTTATTTCAGATGCCTTGAAGAACACAAGTTCTTGACTGTTTTTTTTACTTTGTGGTCTCTTATTGAAGACCCCCTCTTTTTTTATGATGCAGTTTATTGACAAGTCTCACTCATATATTGATTTTCTTCAAAATGTAATCTCATAGGTAGGATCCGTTATCATCTGCTTGTATTTTAATTTGTTCTAATGATGCATGACCATCTTATGTTTCTTTTAAGATTATCAAGTAGAAACCTACACACACAGAAAGATGAATCTAGAGATGGTCTATTCATTTCGGGTCAACTTACTAGGGGAAGAAGCATACCAGTACATAAGTTGTCCTGCCCCTGGGCATAAAATGATTGACTGTGTGAACAGGATTAAGTATATATTTAACACATAAAGAGTTCAGAAGCCAAACAGAGCCCTATGCATCATCCCAATAACTCTGCTTCAGGATTTAGTTGGAAATTGAATAAATTAATAAAAATTTTTGAAAAAAATGGACACTGGCATCAAAAACCATTTCGCCCATGACGCCCCAAATTCGCCCATCACTAGACTTCACCTTTAAGTCTATAAATTGGTATTCAATTCAATTTGCTGGCGAAAATGTGCCGGAGTCCAAAAAAACGGACGCCGGCGAATTTTTGTGGCGGTTTCGTGAATTTATTCACTGGCGGCGAATTGCGGGAATTTGCCACAAATTCTTGCCTGGTGAATAAATTCGCCCATCACTAGTGAAGGCAAGTAAATTATGTCAGACCTTTATAAATACTTCATAATTAATGCTACATTTTATTACTATAGGGTTCAAAATAATCTAAAAAAAATCAAGATACATTTGATGTATGTAACATTTTTTTTCTATCCCTCTCAGTGGTGTCTGTCATTCCCATTGTTTACTTAACATTAAGAACCTTCATCAATTGCCCTCAGTGGCTTATAAAAAAAAAACCAACAACAAATGCATCTGACAAGCTGGCTTGTCATTCTCAGTAATCGTGTGCCCGCAGATTCTTCCCACCAACAGAGGAGAACCAATTATGCTTGTTTTAATCAGATAAAGAAAGGAGTCATTGTAATCACAGATCTAAAAAGAACAAAATGCAGGTGCAAAGCGGAAATGAATATCTGCTCCACATACTATATTTTTGAACAATGGTTTGATATAGGAAAACTATTTATTTATATTTTCTATGGAAAAACATTTACAAAGCCATTACACATACTGATGATGTCAGTAGAAGGTTCATGGATATACACCGAGGTGGTAGAGATGTTTTAGACTAGGACAAGGTCAAAGCCCAAGGGGCATATGTATTAGCAAATTTATCACTAATAATGTGTAATTTTACACCATAGGAATGCCAGCTTAGCCGTTGTTATTTTACATTGTTTACAGCACAAGTCACTCTAAGAAAAAACTACATTTTTTAATGGCTTTTTTATACGGGGAAGCCTGGTGATGTGTGGTGTATTATTCTGCTGTTTTTACATAGCATAATAAATACATAGTAAGTATTAACATACATTCATAGTAAGTTAGGTAGAAAAAAAGACAGACGTCCATCAAGTTCAATCTTTTAAGTCTGTATATAACCTGCCTAACTGCCAGTTGATTCAGAGGAAAAAACCCTATTTGAAGCCTCTCCAATTTGCCTCAGAGGGGGAAATTCCTTCCTGACTCCAAGATGCAATGGGACCAGTCCCTGGATGAACTTGTACTATGAGCTATCTCCCATATCCCTGTATTCCCTCACTTGCTAAACACCATCCAACCCCTTCTTATACCTATCTAATGTATCAGCCTGTACCCCTGATTCACTTCCCAGCTCTCCCTGTAACACCCCTTTCCCTCCTCTAATCTCATTGGCTCCCTCCTGTCTGCTGGGAGGAGCTACTGGTGAATAAAGCATCCGACCCTTCCTTGTACCTATCTAATGTATCAGCCTGTACCACTGATTCACTTCCCAGCTCTCCCTGTAACACCCCTTTCCCTCCTCTAATCTCATTGGCTCCCTCCTGTCTGCTGGGAGGAGCTACTGGTGAATAAAGCATCCGACCCTTCCTTGTACCTATCTAATGTATCAGCCTGTACCACTGATTCACTTCCCAGCTCTCCCTGTAAGACCCCTTTCCCTCCTATAATCTCATTGGCTCCCTCCTGTCTGCTGGGAGGAGCTACTGGTGAATAAAGCATCCGACCCTTCCTTATACCTATCTAATGTATCAGCCTGTACCACTGATTCAGGGAGACAATTCCACATCTTCACAGCTCTAACTGTAACAAACCCCTTCCCAATATTTAGATGTAAGGGATTTTTTACAGTGAGAGCTGTGAAGATGTGGAATTCTTTCCCTAAATATGCCCCAAATAGTGAGATAAACTATCCCATCTGGAACAAATAGTCCCTAACCGTAATACAAAATTCTAATATCTTACCAACTATTAGTGATGGGCGAATTTTTTCAACGAAGGAAGAAAGCAAATGGCACTCAAAGTTTCTTTCTTAAATTTATCACACAAGTCTAATATACGTACTTACCAGCCCCTGCCTCTTGATGCTAAAACAGATGGGCAGCAAAAGAACAGACTAGGTGATAAATTTAAGAAAGAAACTTTGTTAGCCAAACATTTTTTTAGTCACGGCCACAGGACCTCACAGGTTCGATGGCAGATACTGGAGAAAGTAATACGTAAACCAGGATGTGATATTAAGAAATGTTTATTACAACGCGAATGTTATTGGATTTGGCTACTGCAGACGAGGTACCCTAAAGGGTTAAATGAGGACTTTAGTATGTCCTGCTATTTATGATTTTACATGTATGTTTTATCTTTCTAGATAATCAAGACAAGCTGTCCCATGAATTCCCTGCAGGGTCAGACTTTTCTTTTTGCATTCCCTTCCTGTAGGGTAAGAGAAAAATGAAAAAGCAACAAAGTATTGTTAGTTATAATTAATATTTGACATTGTGGCTGATTGCTTTGCTACTATCTCTTAATAATCCTGTACTTGTAAGACTGTTTAAGAAACTAGTGGAATAGATACATTTTGGTCTTGTTTTGGATTTTTTATGAGATTGCCGAAATGATTCTTTGTACTATATGTTTTACGTGAATTTTTGATCTCACTTCACTTTTACTTGTATTTATGCATTACACGTTGTATTTATGCGTCCTGTTTTGGATTTTTTTGTGACTTTTTAAACTTGTTTTGCTTTTTCACTTGTGATGTCACACGATTAATTATTCAATTTTGTAACTGACAATCACTGTGAACGTGTGGTGTTAAAAGCTTTTCACTGTTTCACTGGAATATGCTTGACAAAGGGGACCTCCCCGAAACGTTGCATCGTGTGCAAATAAATATACGCAAGGGTTTCCCTGCTTGAACATGCTGTGAGTGCCATTTGCTTTCTTCCTTCGTTGTATGAGGAGGGTGCCGATCCTTCCAAGCAATTGAGCACCTGTGCGAGTTTGCCATACTTTCTGGGCGAATTTATTCGCCAGGCGCTAATTCGCGGCGAATTTGCGCGATTCGCGGCAGGCGAATAAATTCGCGAAACGCCAGTGAAAATTTGCGGAAAAAATTCGCCCGCGTCAAAAAAAAAATTTCCGAAAAAACGGACGCCCGCGTCAAAAACGGGCGCCGGCGTAAAAAACGGGCGCCGACGTCGAAAAAACGGGCGCCGGCGTCAAAAACGAGACGCCGGCGACGTTTCGCAAATTTTTCGCCGTTTCGCAAATTACGCACGAAATTCGCAAATTTTTCGGCGAAGCGAAACGGCGCAAATTCGCCCATCACTACCAACTATTTTATTGCATGAACAAAAATGTTTGGCTTGTGGCAATTGACAAAATCAGGTGCCCTGTGAGTCCTGGGATAGTATCAGAATCATTTCTCATCTTGGCCAACCAAAACTTCTTTCCTTTCCCAGAACACACACTGTGAAAATGCAGAATACTCGCTAATTTTGACTGAGGTCACGAGTTTGAAAGTGGCAAAAACACACGCCAGTCATGGATTTGTCGTGAAATTCCATGTTTAGCCAAGGGATACTTTTTTTACAAAACAGCAGCAATTCACAGGAAAAATGTTTGGCACAAAAAAAAAACAGTGGGAAAAAAAGCATTTTGGCTTCAATGCATAATGCTTAAAAAAAAAGCTAAGCAACAAACGCCCATTACTTTAGAAAAAACTCCATTGGCTTATAGCCAAAAACACATTTTTTTTCTGGTGGACAGATACACTCATCACTAATAAGAATCACAGCAATTGGCTCATTACCTCATTCTTTTCAATCAATATCAAGTTGTAAAGTTCATCATATTTAATTAATTCCTTTATTGTATATCTATTGTTTTGCATTAATTGAAGTAATTTACAAAGAATTGATAGGAAATTTCCAATCAACTTATACATGAAATGGTTTAAATGTAATAAATATTTAAGGTTTTTATTTCTAATTATCAGGGTGAAATATCATGTAAACCAAGCTTGAAAAATGCGTGGGTTAAAGGTTATAATATAATTTTTTCCCCATTACAATATATTTTTATATTAGTGACACTTTAAACTTTAGCTAATGCTAAGCTCCAGTGATTTCATATTAACTTTTCATTATCTACACTACAATGCATATGAGTTACCTTGAAAAGAAAGATGTGAAGTCATCTGTACAGTATACGTCTGTGATGATTACATTATTATTATTATGCTGTCTGTGTATGCAACAGTTGGCAGGACTGGAAGGGAACCATTGTACAATTTCTTTTGAGTCACTACATAGGATCTAGGACCTCAACTGGGAAAAGTATCCTTGTGAAGTATTACTTAGGCAACGATAAACTCTAAAGTCTTTTGACTTGAATCTTCCGTAAGTGGTCTAAAATTTGATCTGATTAATAGTAGGGATGCACCGAATCAACTATTTGGGATTCAACCGAATAACCGAATCCTTGGTGAAAGATTCGGTAGATTAACGAACCAAATCTGAAGCCTAATTTGCATATGCAAATTAGGGCAGGAAAGGAAAAAGTGGAAAACATTCTTCTTTTCTGACGAAAAGTCACGTGATTTCCCTACCCTCCCCTAATTTACATATCCAAATTAGGATTCGATTTTAGTTCGTCCAGGCACAAGGATTCTGCCAACCTGAATCCTGCTGAAAAAGTCAGAATCTCGAACAGAATCCTGGGTTCGGTGCATCCCTAATTAATAGTAATTTTTGAAACAGATAAAGTAAGTCATATATGTCAATGCTAGGGTGAACCTGAGGAATATAAGTGGGTTCAAGATGTACACCCTGGGAGATCACTGAGATCTCTGAGAGCCAAAATGTTTTTCTTATATGAAAAAGAGATAAAGTTAACCGTGAGCAGAATTTTGTAACTTAATCAACATGGAAATGGACCCAAATACATACCTGAGAGTCAACTGTCAAATCCAGCTTTCTGCATATGTCTATTGATTCCAGATCAATAGATCAGTGTTGTACATTTCCCAATAAACTACTGGCTCCTAAATTCTCTTAACAATCATGGTTTCTATGTTCATTATGAAGGATCCCCCAACTGCCATGGCTATAATCAAATTAACATGTCCTATCATTGACCTCAGAAAAGGATGGATTGGTGATTTGTTTTTAGATTAAAACTATTGTCGGACATTTTAAATCTATAAAAATCTTGTTTACTTACCATTTACACAAATGGCTGGATTCTTAAGGTTATGTGATATTTAAATCATATTCATAATGGCCAAGGATCAATTTGTGCTGGCATTTATTGAAATTGCTGCTAAATTGAATTGTGGCAACATATGAATATACTCATTATTCATGCCACATTAATTGATTTATCTAAACAATTGAAATAACTGATTATTAACTGGATATTTAAATTCTTTAAAAAAAAAATGTAAATCCACAAATATATATCTGAAATTTCTTTCTATAAATCTTTATCATTATACCATCATTTTAACTTCAATATGGACAATACCCTTGTTCATGTTTTACCATACACTAGTGGCAATTGATACATTTTACAGAATATTAAGTGTTATACCCTCTCACCATATGGGGAAATGTAACAAAGCCGGCATTCAAAAAGAGAAAAATGTGCTAGTGACAACACAGGTTTAAATACAACTGGTTGCCAAATGATTTGGAATGATGAGAGATTCTCTCTACCTTCAGTGCCAATTATGTTGCTTGACAAATATAATTGTTGTCCAGCAAAGCAATAAAAATATATTTTGACAGGTTCAGAGAGTGTAAGAGAGCAAGCTGAACATAAAAAAAATAATATTTATCAGTTTTGGGCTCATATTGAGCATTTCAGTTTATAAATATGCTGGACAACCAGAGCATTATGTGTTCATGTCAGTCAGGACTCTGCCTGTCCGTCCTGTCACTCCTTTAGCTGTAGAGGCTGGTCAACTGACTCAACACACCATATCATTTTTACTTCTTGGAAGGTTTCAGACCATCTTGTGTTGAACATGGTATAACATTCCATATGGTAGAAGGGAGATCTTTGCAGTTTCCTGCAGATATAAGAGCTGGACCTTCTGTTCAGTTCTTAAAGTTAGTTGTGTCCCTAGTAGAACTTCTCTCACAGATTCTTATTCACTACCCCAACAAAAATAATACCCCTGGATTACAAACAAGTCTGTTTGAGTTGAGCAACTTGGCTACAACACATTTAAGCATAAACTTGAAACAGATTGAAGTTTACATAAAGAAGGTGGGAACAAGTACGAGAAGGGTGGTAACAAGGTCATAAAAAGATTTATTTTAAAAAATTGTCCTCCTTCTGGAACCAAGCATATGCAGCTGGTCTGTCTAACAAAGACTATTTTCAGATTTGCTGAATTTTTCATAACAAATGTACCATTGATTGGACATCAATATGAGTTTGCATTCTCAATCCTGCATATCTTGATTCTAGATTCAATTGCCTTTTACTCTAGAGGTGAACATGGGACAGATGCTCTTTTTTCCATAAAGCCATGTGGAATATTAACATCTTAATCTGCAGAGATAATACAGTGAATCTTCATTCTTTGCTTTCAGGCCAAAGCAGTTGTTTCAATAGACTTTTGACTTTCTGGTACTTAATTTTGATAACCTAGTTATTTTTTTTTTGCATCCTCTGGGTGATAAGGTCTGTGACTTTATGGGAAATTTAATGTCATTGGCCTGAGTAATTTAAATGTTGCCTCTAGTGGAGTCATTGTTTAGCATGTCATTAAAATTCTACAGGAAACATTAAATTAAGTATGTTCTTTAACCTGTTTAGCTATCTGCTTTCTTAAGAGGTAGCGCTGGTCTAATTTCATTAGAATCAATGTTCTTCAAAGCTGTTGTCTGTTCCTTCAAGATCTGTTTTTATTGTGCTTTTTCTACATTAATACCCTTCTACTTTTTGCTTGAACACACAAATGACTTGCCTTTTGAATAAGCCATGTCATGTAACGAGTATCCATTTTCTGTTAGAAATTCTTTATGGTTAAAAAAATGAGAATGTTAATACATTTCGTGTAATAATTTATCTTCAAAGCCTCTCAGTTTGAAACTGAAAGTTGTGTACTGTATTTCTCCCTGTGGCTAGAAAACATATTTATACTAGAAAGAAACTATAAAATCTTTCCTTTGTTAAATATGTATTCTGTAATTGCTGTTTTCATATAGCTATAAATTCCTTAAGCTTTAGAGCTACTGTAGATACAGTGGGTTTGCATATCTTTTCCACAAAGTATAATGAATTTAGAATGTCTCAGATTACTGTTTGACATCTGTTCTGTTAGAACAGCACAAATCAAAATTTAGTGTCCACAGACTATGAGCAATAGTAATAAGCAGGTTTTAAGTGATTTATCACCTGCTAAACAATCTATAAATACAGTATATTACCAAAAATTGTAATTTGGTGATTTTTTTTTTTTAAAAATCGGTTTAAAAAGCATCCATCATTTTAGGGTGTGTCTCAAGTTCATCTGTTCTTTTCATTTACCACCATTTTGAGCTGTGTTTGAAGAGAAAAGATACCTTATTGGGGAAAAGGAAATTGTGGGAGACCATTGAATTGTCTTCAGAATCCACTTGAGAAATAGACAGTAGAATTTTTGAGGAAGCAAAAATTTACTGTTTCTGTTAAGGAAACTGCAACATCCAAAATCGTATATCTGTGAGGAACGTTAAAATAAATTGTTGTAAAATTAATAACATTTTGATCTTTAAATAATCTTTTAAGTAGAAAGCAAATTTGATTTTGACTTTTTTCATTTTTGTCGACAATTTAATAAATATTACATTAACATTACATTTTTTTTTTTAAAAAAAAGCAATGTTATTACTAATATGCCTAGAGAAAAAATGTTCAGGCACTAAAGGATATTGCATATAATAGAAATATAAAAATGAATACATTTCTAAAACCTCCTGAAGAAAATTCTCAAAAAAAAAAATGAGCAAAACAAAAATCTTTGTGTCGGGGAATTTTTCCATCATGCTTGGCATAGTTTGTAAGATTGTATTTTACTTTAAATAACCTTTACTTGATATTTAAAGTTGATCCCTCATCAATTTCTAGATGTACAGTGTTCAGTGCTCTTTATGTCAAGAATATGTGTAGCATCATTAAGATTATATTCTACTGTGGCTAGAAAAATTAAATTGATAAACATGAGAAAGGTACCCAAAATATTCTTGATGATCACAAAATTAAGAACTATTTGCAAGCCTTCCATCATATATATTGGTTGCTTTACAAACACAAAATATCATGCTTCTTAATTGCTGTCAACTTTTATGGGGAGGGGGGTTATAGATAGGGGGTGTTTTCAACCACAGGCATCAGCCATGGGTATAAATTTCATGTATTTTCAATGCACTTTATTTAAAGCACATCCCACATTTTATGATAAAAAGGATTCCTATTATAACCATCTTCCAGCTTCATCAGACAATAAAATAATTTGTAGGCACAATACATAAAACACACAAATATGATTATTTAAAATATGCAATATTTCTTGTTCATTTTATACCACTGATAATTTTGAAGAGCCATTAAAAGGCTTTCAACTCTATTTTTATACTGACTTTTATTGCATTTTCATAAATACCAGTAAATTAGTCATCGCAGAATGTACATCTTTATTTTAGCTATTTATTATTTTCTGTTAGTTGGATACATCAACCCCTTCATTAAAAAGAAAATCTATCCTGTGAGTAGTAGAGTCTTTCTTCCAATTTTTTTCCCTTTAAGTGCCTCTAATATGGTCATATCATTGTAAAAGAAGTGAAGTAGACAGGCAATGGGCAGTTTTTTAAGAATAACACAGTAGGTTTTACTCACCATTTCTTTAAGTATTTCAAATGCTGTGGTTGTCATGATTCTCATTTCCCCCTCCCTTACAAACCCAATGCATTCTGGGATAGTTCAGCAAAAAGCTTACAGTTTGAAGCTTTTTGGGAAAAGTCTACATTGCAGAAGTCAAATTATAGGTTTATAGTGTGTATATTGTGTATATCATTCTTCCTGTAATGATCTCACACATATAAAATTCATCAAATACATCTGTAATCCTTTTATGCAAGGGGCACATACACAATGCCCCACACAGTGTGAAAAGTGAAGAAAAGGGCTACAATCTGTGTTGAGAGCCACAGCCCCTGGCAATTAAAGTGCTCTTAAATTACCACTGAGGGGCATGCTCTTGCACTTGCACCCCAAGGTTGTAAATGGCCTCTAAGAAGTAGTGATTCAGTTGATTGGTTAAACTTGCACTCTTCTTCTTACCATGTCTCAACAACGCTGGGCAGATGATTCAAAAAGAGTTATAAGAAAAAAGAAGGTATCTTTTATTCCTCCAAGGGCCACCAACAACAGAAAAACAGGTTAGCACTGTGCAAGAGACAATTTCTTATCCTTGGTTAAACTTATATCCATTTATGTAAAGGCACTCAGTTTGTGATGGAGCAGTAACCTATAGCAACCAATTAGATGTCTGCATTCAAACAGGTGGCCAGTAAATTCTACTTGCTTATTGGTTGATATGAGTAACTGCTCCTGGGCCAACTTAGTGCCTCTTATTACATAACCCCTAAAGTATCTCCTTGCACCCTTGACATGTTGCTAAGGGCTAAGGAATATTTTTCTTCCTATATCAATGTTGGCCAAAATGCTTCAAAAGTCAAAAAGTTCTGTTTTTTCCATCCCTTCAGCAAGAATCCCATGGTCAATCTCATACCTATTTAAGAATCATTTTTATTTTAACTTTGCCCATTGCTTTTTAACTAAAGAATAGTGATGGGCGAATTTATTCGCCATGCGCAAATTCGATGCGAATTTGCACGATTCGCCGCCAGCGAATACATTTGTGGCAAAAATTCGCAGCAAAAATTCGCCGGCGTCTCGTTTTTGACGCAGGCGCCAGTTTTTGACGCCGGCGTCCGTTTTTTCGGAAAAACATTTTTTGACGCCGGCGAATTTTTGCCGCGAATTTCGCAAGAAATTCGCAAATTTTTCGGCGAATCGAAACGTCGCAAATTCGCCCATCACTACTAAAGAATAACCTTATGAATTCAAATGAACAAGACAAATAAAATCAATGGGCAAAGTTGGGAGAAATGCAGGAAAATTCTATTAGCTGAAATTTTTAGTTTCCGGAAAGCATACCAGAAACTTGCCAAGTCAAGAACGATTCTCTCAGAGAAAATTGTTCTGAGAAATAGTAAAAGCACAAAAAAGCAAGAAACCCAGAGATTGAACTTGACCTTTTTTCTTGTGAGGGCAAGTGAAAATAAGAAGGTTTCTAAAGTTTTAGTAGCTCTGTCCATTCATTTCCCATTGTCCCGATATATTCAGTGCATGAGATGACTTTGAAACAGTTTGAAACCCACATATTGCATGTGTCGTAAACATGTGTCTTAAACATTCTTCATCCCCCCTTTACTTTTTGTTTCAGTTGGAATAAAAAGGAAGATGAACACAGTATATAAAGATAAGCTATATTTTCTATGTTTTCTGTTTTGGCAGATTAGGCCAACAGAGTATTCGTTACTGTCAGTTTTGTAGGTTGTTTTAGATCTTAATTGAGCAACATTTTACTTTTAGGAGGTAAGTTAAAGACAAAAAAAAGTGGAGTTCTTTTCATCAAATGTGATCTATTACTTAAAATACTCAATTAATGTGATATCCCAGGCTGCTGAATGCCTCTGCAAGTGTTTATTTGAATGGTTAGTACTAGTGATGTATAGATATTCCTGTTCTGCCTCTGGAACATAATTATAGAGTAGCTCCCAATGCAAAACATTTGAAATAACAGAGCAGTTCTGCCATATGTATTCATAAAAAAATAATTTTACTTTTTGATGGATGAAGAGTATGATTAAATGAATTGTGATTATTTTCCACAGGAGAGGTGGATTTTGCAGAAAATTTTAACATTTTGTCAAATGGTTCTGTAAAATGCACTTAATAAGCATTTTGAGCTCTAAACACCTTTTGTCACTTTGGCTTTTAAGGTAAATGGCTTATAATGTGTATTATGGTGTCATATAGTACCCTGAAGCCTAATAAAATGAAGGTTTCCAAGGCTTAAAACCTTGGTGCAAGTGCATGTATATGATCAAGGTCATCTGAACTCATAGCACCCAGATATTACAGGAGATAGAGATGCTACGTTCCAGCTAATAAATTAAAACCACATTGACATTAGTATGAAACTAGGAAAAAGCAGAGGTGTTTAATGAATTGTTACACAACATTAACACTGCCATTTAAACAACAAAAGGTAATTAACAAACAGATTAATTACTGTTACACTGTATTTGAAAAAAAAAAATTTGTTGGCAGAAGATAGAAAGCTGTGCCAGGACTTAATACTGGCGCCAAGTCTTTATCACACTCCATCTGATTTTCACAGATGCTGGTCTCAGGGTATTCCAGAACCCATTCCAGGTCAGTGGTCCTCACTGCAGATCTAATCCTCAGAAACCTAAGATTTCATGTGCTGAGCATCTTTATTATGAGTAAAGTCGTTACTCTGTCATCCTCATTTCTCCAAAAAAAAAGAGAGATCATGTCACAGATATAGTGCCAGTGTAATATTCGATAAATCCTGCCAATTTGTTCTCCGACATACAAACAACATGGCTCATGGAAATGTTGGCTTTGATAAATAGAGTATCCACAAAAATAAGTCATTTCACTTGAATATTTACCAATTAGCACTTTGTTTACTAACTGTACAACAAATGTCCCAAAATGAGGAGGTCAAACATGGGGCTCATCATATGTTCTTGAACTACAATACCCCAAAACTACTTACAGCCCAAAGGCCAGGAGTGTCATAGCTACTGTGTCTGTATATGAATAAAGAGTCATAATAATAAACAGCACTTGTGCAGCTGTGTGACCTGTGATTCATGGCCTTTTTTACAATGAAGGCAGTTTATTATTTATACAAGTGCTCTTTCATATTATAGCTCTATAGACGGTCCAGTGGAAAGTGGTCACTGTGGAATGTGCACTTATTAGTTTGCAGATTGTGCTGCTCTACTGGCTACATACATGAGTAAAGACACATAGACAGACAGAATATTTTCAGCTCACCTTTCAGGACTCTTTACTTTTTTAGATTGAAACAATTTAGTTGAAAATCAGACTTTCCTTAATAGAGCCACATGATGGGATTCCTAAGACTAATATATTGTATAGCCTGCCAATGAATAGTGTATGTATGCATTTCTTTGTTAACCCGAGTCAATTGTTTTGTGTGTGCCTGTGTGTTGCTGTGCTTCAAATTCTGTAGTCTGGAAGGAACAGGAGACAGAGTCAGATAATAATTCAATGATTGACCATGTACTCATCTGACAAAATGTCCTGCAGGTTGATGAGTTGGATGATTTGACAGGCATGGGATCCATTATCCAAAAACACTTTATACAGAAAACTCCAACTTGCAGTCTCCTTTAAACTGTTTTATCCAAAAGTTAATTTTTTTTCAAAATTATTTTATTTTTCTCTGTAATAATAAAATAGTACCTTGTTCTTGATTCAAAACTAAGATAGAATTAATTTGTATTGGGGGCAAAACAAGGCTATTGGGTTTATTTATTTTTTTAGTAGACTTAAGGTATGAATATCCAAATTAGAAAGATCCCTTATCTGGAAAACTCCAGATCCAGAGCATTCTGGATTACAGGTCCAATACCTGTATTTATGGACAGTACTGGCATGTATAATTCCTAGCTTTACATTTTTAAAACTTATAGTAGGTTGATCACCCTAATTGCTTCTCAGGTAGGACCAATAAACATACACTAAAATCCTAAATTATAAAATCTTGTTGTGTGTCGTCAGAGTTGATCAAAAGGATGTCTGTGAAGAATGATACTTGATTGACATGTCATGTATTTCAAGAGCTGGTTTTAATGAACATATTCTTTCTATGACCAGATGTATGGAATAAATATTGCCCCTGTTAATGCACAACCATTTCTGTATCTGTATCCATTACCTGTCTGATAGTTTTGTGCATTTCTGTTTGGAAGTCTAGTATGTGACTATACTGTATGAATTTTCCTGTATTTATGATACCTGAAAGTCCAACCCTAAAGTTTGCTTTAGTGATTACACTGGATCCTTATAAATGAGGAGAACTTTCCATGGCTAATCCAGAGGAACGTATGTGATGTGTATTGTAGCCTGCGGGAGCTTCTCCTTAAAGTTAGATACTCAAATGCATGAAATGTATTGTTCCTCTACAGCAGGGGTCCCCAACCTTTATTAACCATAAGCCACAATCAAATTTAAAAAGAGTTGGGGAGCAACATAAACATGTGATTTGGTAGCCCCTATGTGAACTAACAAACTGTAGGTGGCTCTGTTTGGCAGTACACCTGGTTTTTATGTACCAAACCTTGCTTGCCAAGCCTGGAATTCAAAAATAAGAACCAACTTTGAGGCCATTGGGAGAAACATCAAAGGAGTTGTTGTTCAGGCTTAGAAGCATCATCTTGTTAAGGTTTTTCCTGGAGAAAGCAACTTATTATTACAAAAACTCCATCCTTGTCTTCTGATTAATGTTTTGATAACCTTGCTGCATTCTTTGAGCCTACAGTATGTTAGAATTTCATCCAAATGATTTGTTAAGAAATATTTAGTAAAAGAGCCAGTCTAACATAGTTCTAATATCATGGAATTATGCACCATAAATGTAATGGTTCAGCACCTCTCAATTCCCATGCTTCATTAGTTCCCATCAAACCTCACAGACGTGTTGTATGCAGGAGTCCAAATGATTTTCAGCTTGCAATTGCACTGTAATTATGAGGTAATCAAAATGAAATTTGACAATTTTGAAGTTAAATTGAAAATCACTAATTACATTGCTTTTATGAAAGCATATATTAAAAGGAGACAACCGTATGCAAATCAGATCCACATAGCAGAGCCCCCGTGTTTTGCTGAATTTCTCGGCATGAAAGGCAACATGGCCGCTCCGAATGACAGCTTTGAAGCTGACAAAGCATGATTTATGCATACTCCAATGCAGCCTTTAATAAATAGTTAGCACTACTGGTTGTTGAACTGCCATTAGGTAAAAGTATAAAGTTAGAAGAGAGAAATATAAGTTACACATTTGTGCAGAGGAAAATAAGAAAATTAATGTTTTATGTGCAAAGATAACAAGCTATAGTTAACCAGCTTAGTGGAGAAGCAAAATATTCTAAACCAAACTCCTGGTATTTCAGGATACAATCCTGCCATGTATTTTATCTTGGGTACCAGCCCAACATGTATTGAGCTCCTTTCAAGAGAAAAAAAAGAGGCATAGATATTCCATTTTTGTTATATATCTGTTATACATCTTCTTCCACGCGATCTTCTTCCTGCTGTGAACGGCGCATGCGCAGTAGGATCATTTGGCCGGTACGATCTACTGCGCATGCGCGTGACTTTTGGCGCATGCACAGTAGATCCGTACCGGCGAAATGATCCTACTGCGCATGCGCCAAAACGCCGTTCACAGCAGGAAGAAGATCGCGTGGAAGAAGATGTCGTTGGTGAACTCCCTGGACTGGACCTGCGCAGAAGGGTAAGTAACAAGTTAGGGGCATTTGCCCAGTGGGACGGGTAGGCCAGGGGGGAGGAGGGAGGGTTGGCAACAAACGGGAGGGGGGGTGGGGGGTTTGCGCCGACTAGGTTTCCTTCCCCTTTAAGAGATACCTGTCTAGTGCCACCCAATGTTGAGCCCTAGGCAGGTTCCTCATCTTCCTACCCCTAGTTCCAGCCCTACTGTTATATATTTTGCATTGACGTGATTAGTCAGTGACACTGCACATGCTCAGTGTGCTCCGGGCTGCTGTTAAGCAGTTAAGCTTAGAGGTTGCCCTAAATATTAGGAAAAAAGCGAGGATACATCTATTATTGTGTCTATCGAAGCAGGTTTCATATTTTATGATAATTTCATGGTCATTTCATGCAACATGCACTGGATTCAAAAAATAATAGCACTCTTCTGTGTAAAGTACAATTTTGCATGAAAATATTTTTGACATAAGCATTCCCTGCAGCTACAGTATGGGGAAACACATGAACATTTTAGACTTTGGTACATAGGCCCCCTAGGGACAAAATTAAACTTTGAAAAATGATTAACAGAGGATAAAAGAACAAATTAAAGTTGTCCTTTGTGCTTGATTCTTTTTAATTATGTCATTTTTCAAATTTAATTGCACAGTTGCACACAATAAAAAGCCTGCCGGTGTCAAGGCACAGGTTTCAAAAAATACAAATAAAACAGTCATGAACTGGCAGCTATTTCAATGCATCCTCCTACGGAGTCTGATATAATTACATGTGTGTGAGAATAAGTTCATGTATCAGTCATTCTCAGAAGGATAAACAAACACCTTCTCCATCTACATACATGTTTGATTTGATGCATTAAAATAGTCCTAAGGGCAGGCTGTCGGGCTCTTTGCTGATTGACAACTCCCAAAATCCCATACCCCCTGCCAATGGGACACCGGTCGGCTTATCCCATCTCAGAGTGTCAATTTTGGCATCTGTGTACATAAAAACATGATCACTACCTGCATTCATTAAGACTCCCTAAAGTGGATGCTGGGCACAAAGTGCATTATATTTCTTTTTTACTTAAAGGAAAACTATACCCCCAAACAATGTATGTCTTTATAAAAAGATATTGCATAAATCATCTCATGTGTAAAACCCTGCTTCATGTAAATAAACCAATTTTGATAATAATATACTTTTCTAGTAGTATGTGCCATTGGGTAATCATAAATAGAAAATTGCCATTTAAAAAATAAGGGCTGCCTCCTGGGATTGTACGATTCACTGTGCACACAAACATACCAACAAACCATACTTGTCAGGTCACATGAGCCAATTAACAGACATAGTTCTGTCTTTTGCTTCAAAAAAGAGCTGCAGTATTTCTGGTCAGGTGATCTCAGAGGCAGCACACAGACCATCACGAAATGGTGGCTCAAGGCAAGAGATGTAAAAGGGCAATATTTACTTAAATATATATTCCAGTTTGGTAATTTATGTGTTGCTTAATTGTTCATTTTTGGGTATAGTTTTCCTTTAAAAAGTCCTGTAGAAATGACCTTAATTGTGAGCTATTATTTTGTCCATGATGGAAGTCATGTACACTAATTAAAGTTATGCATTGATTATTATATTTTAGGGATGCTGATGCCATGCTCCATACAGTCATTCTTTAAGTGGGAGTATAAATTCATTATTAGTTCTTATGTTAAAATAGTAACCTGTATAATGCTTTAATTATTATGAATCGTTCATAGTAGGATGTAGATGCTGTAACAATTGGCTTGTAGCACCTCATCCACCAAGGAAAGTAGTGGCATATTTTATCATTTTTTTAAAAAAAAAAATGATTAAAAAAATATAAAATATATTCCAAAAAATGAATATGATAAAAGTTCTATTATTCAACCATAAATTGCAAAATGCAGTTTTTCATTTTCTATGCCATTTCCCATTTATACTAATATTTCACAATCTCTGCAGTCAGAGAAAGACATTTTGAGTATTTATATAAAAGAAGTCAGATTAAACAAGAATCCAAGATTGGATCATATTTATTGTTAAAAAGCATGATTTACTCGTATTGGGGACAAACTCGGTTAGATCAAGCAAATCATGCAATATTTTCGGAGATTTTTCCCAAATCTTTTGATATTTTTGAATTCTGGAAATAGCCCAGATTTTTGCCAGAAAAATTCAAAATAGTAGGATTTTCAGGCTAATTTCAGCGCAGACCACAGAAACTTTAAAATAGGATAGGGACCTCTCCCATTGACTTATATACAACCTCGGCATGTCTAAATTTGGATTTTGTAGTAATAAAAACTCAAATCGTTTGAGTTTTTGGCATTAATAAATGTTCTTTCTCTTCTATCTAATTAAGCTTTTTAAGACAAACCCACTAGTTTTAATACAGTTTGACTTATTAGGCAACATTTTTACAAATTATCTAGAAAGAACCATAAAAGCAATTCTATATATTTATTTAACTATTTGGATCTTACCAAGGTATAATAAATAATACCAATTTACAAGAAATAATGCAGAAAACATCTTGGGAGCTGATTTAATAGGTCGCCATTTTTCAGATCTGGCTTTTTGACACCAAAGATCTGAAAAAGTTGCGGGTGAAAAAGGGCTGACTTTTTGGGGATTCAATGTCAAAACACGCAGAAGTGAATGGCAGATGACCCTTACAACAACTGGAAGATCTTTTTTTGATTCATGGTTTTAGAGGTTTTAGGGGTTTTGTATTATTGACACTGGATACGAAAGTCAAACTTTTTGTGACTTTTCTGCATCTTTTCCCATTCGTGCTTTGGATTTTTTAATAATTTTCATGACATTCATGGTTTTAGAGAAAATTAGTTTAGTAGTGCTTTAAAAAACCTCTAAGGGCAGTGGCTGACGTGGATCCAGTTCTGAATATTTTTTAACCAATTTATACAGAGGACTATTTATCAACAGTCTTATTTTAGTGGTTTCAGGGCAGTAGCCAGCAGGGAGATATGTTGCCTGCAATTATATATGCATGACTGGTTTCAAAAACCTTTTGGTTTCAAAAATTCACCCTGTAATAAGTAGGCCTCTTACAGTTCCAAATAAAGATATTCAGCTGGTTCTTTCATATGGTGCAACTCCAATGAAGAACGTGTGAATTATATACAGGTATTTGTATATATTGTTCTTTTTAATGCCTTCAATAATCAGTGATGTTCATATTGTTTCTTGGGTCACATGAACTTTTTTCTTATTTCTTCTTTATTATAAAAAAAAGATTGTACTCTCAGATTTAATCAATGAGAATTATAGACATTACTTTGGATGACTTTTATTGTTAAACTTCAGAAAAAAAACACATTTTCAGTGACATCTTTTTTTACTGGGCTTGTGCCAAGTATAAGTAAATATCTCACCTTCTACAGCAAGAGAAATGGAAAGAAAATATTGTCTTGTCCAGCTTGTCTTCATGTTATGCATGGGGCAACAGAAAAGGCACTTTTATTAAGTGACAGTTTGGATGCAAATCAATGAATCCAGATGCATCGTCTGAGAAAACAATTTTCTAACTGGAGCAGCTGGCTCTCTGATATGCTCCCAGGCTGTGGAGCTGAGATGATTGGGAGATGGCCTTGGTTACGTAAGGTGCAGACTCTCTGCATGTCAATAGTAATAGCTTTCTTTCTGAAGGACGTTTAGCATTTTAACTCTTGATCTTCATAGCCAAATATGAACTTTAGAGTATTTATTATTACACAGGATTGACAGCCTAAAGGTATTCATAGCTGTGTGGTATTTATAACATTTTTACATGGAGTCATGATGACATTAAAAATTCTACAGCTGTTTTAGCTATTTTAAGGCTAGACCAGGTGCCTCTAAACCAACTAAGCAATTCATATGAAGTATCATTATTTTGTAGGATCATGTTTTAAGATGTTGGTCAGGTCCAGTCAACCAAGCTAGGATATAGGAGACATCAGTGAAAATTAGGCAAACCTTTTCTGAATGTTTGGAGATCGGTGCTCTATAATCTTTAAAACTAGGGTGACTGTTGCATTGTTGTTTTTGAATATGTAGTATTACTATATGTGAAGAAACAAACAAGCTTAGGCTTGAACCCAATTAATTTTCCATCTGCGCTGCCCACTTACTTCTTTGAATTTCTGTAGTGGTAAAATAAAAAAGAATTTGCATTCAGAGTTTAGTACATAACCCCCTAAATGTAAGGCTTTTACCTTGTACAAGGTTTTTAAGCGGTTGATGTCTGTGCAAATTCAGTCCTTGGTGCTAATAATAATAATGTGCTCCATTGTTCACAAAAATATCAAATTTATTGATGCATCTGGTGCACTCATTTGACATGGAGCCATTGATTCCAAAGGAAAAAGGGTGTGGAGGTATGTAACAGATGCTTCACTTAAGCTTGCTCCATTTGTTGTTCTACAAACAAATGAATTCCTGTTCCATTGAGGAACACACTAACGACAATTTCATTATAGTATCTTACAGTACATTTATGTTCAGGGACTGTGGGTGAAAACTGGAGAACCAAGGGGAAACCTGCCCAAGATAACAGAAACATAAAGACTCTCTGCTTAGTCAGAATCAAACTCAGGACTTTAAAATAAATAAATAAATAAATAAATATGCTGCAATATATATAATTATCCCAAAAGTGTCCCCACTCAAACTTTGGAGTTGCCTGAGGTGCACAACCAATAGTTGTGGTATATGTTGATAAAGGGTCAGCATACTCTGTAATTTGTGAATATATGCTTGAAAAGGTTCCCAGGTGGGACCGAAACATTGGATAAGATGCTGTATCAATAAAAGAGCATATATTCACAAATTACAGACTGTGCTGACCCTTCATCAACATATATATATATATATATATATATATATATATATATATATATATATATATATATATATATATATATATATATATATATATATATATATATATCTCATCAATACTAATAGTCGGGTGCTAACCGAAAAATCATGCATCCAATGGAAAATGAGAGCACTCACGGTAACAATTCAGTTCAAGAAACTTTTTACTACATATATATATTTGATAGATGAACTTGATTGTACATTATTTCCTGAAGGATGAGTGTAAAAGCTTAGTACAAAGCAGCAGCTTTATGAGAATTTTTAATTGACATGTTAAGAGAGAAAAACAGGGAAAATTAGCCGTGATCAGGTTTAGTATATTGCACAATGAGTCCACAAAGACACTGAGCTCCAACAAGGGGCTTTTTCTTGATCTCCAAGCAGAAAATGAATAATCTTTAAATTAACTAACCCATACCGTGCATGTAATATACTATTCATGTACAAATTCAACATGCAACACTTCCACAGCAGAACCATGAATAATTATTGACTTTAGAGATTTAATCTATGTAAATGTTTGTATTATACACATAGCACAATGCTACTGATTCACTTTAGAGTAATTATAACTGAGTGGAGATCTTCTATTCATTTATGTCTTCAACTCCTTGCATTGTGGTCCCTTGACAGCAATCAAAATATGTATTGGCACCTTTCCACCAGAAATGTAACTAACTATATGTAACTATATGTAACTATATGGCATAATGGTTAACAGGAGATTCCATCTTAGAATTGAAATAGTTTTAATCCTGAATTAAAAGTATCAGACTTTTTAGAGAAAAAGCAAGAGGGCAAATTTACTAAAGCTTGTTCCACAATTTTACAACCTAAAAATATATTTCAGTTGGAAGTCCATGGGCCAGATTTAGCTGTCCAAAGAATTACTATTATTATTATTATTATTATTATTATTATTATTATTATTATTATTATTATTATTATTATTAAGGCCTCCACAGACTTCTCTGTGTGACATCATCATATAAATAAAATCCAGTACATGAACAAAGCTTCCCAAATTATGATGCTGCCCCCTCTGGCTGGGGAAGGACTGGTGCAGTGGCACAGCAGGCTCGGCTTAATGGCTAGTTATGGTGAGAATTGACATTTCTTCTCTCAGAGACATCTTAAAGTCCAGCTTGAAGGGCGCTTTTGGGGTCAATATTTATGTGTGCTCCTAAAAACTATGACTGAATTTCTTATATCGGTACTCATTTTATGAGCCATTGAGGCCATCTGCCCATGATACAAGAAAAAATTATTTTCTTACATACTTGTAATCTTCCCAGAGATTATAGAATATACTTTTTATTTGAAAGAATCAATTGACACAGTTTATGTTCAAAAATATAGGCCTCAAAAGAAACCTAAACCATTGTACTTCCTGTATAAGAAACTGTAGGATCCACAATCTGTTTTACATCAACATGCAATCTACCAGACTATGATAAAATTATTCTTATGTATGATTTTGGGGGAAACAAAGTCTAGAATTGTCATTTGGTACATAGTAATCTACACATAAAATCTATTTTTTTAGGTAGGGCAAAAGAAATATAATTAACTAAAAGAGAGAAACACTAAATGGCTAGAAACTACAGATGAGTATGGTTCTTTTTGGCATAATAAGTAAGATTCCACCTAGGGTAGGCTCAAACATTCAGGGGTGTTACAGATTGAAGAACTCAGAAAAACTAAATATTATATACCAACAAAAACACAATATACTACAGGTATGAGACCCATTATCTGCAAACCCGTTATCCAGAAAGCTACAAATTATGGGAGGCTCATCTTCCATAGACTATATTTTAATTAAATAATTCAATTTTTTAATAATGATTACCATTTTCTCTGTCATAATTAAACAGTATATTGTACTTCATCCCAACTAAGATACTGTATAATTAATCCTTAAGGCAAAATAATTATATTGTGTTTAATGTTTAAATTATTTTTTAGCAGACTTAAAGTAAGGTGATCCAAGTTAGAGAAAGATCCCTTATCTGGAAAACCTCATGTCCCAAGCATTATGGATATCAGGTCTCGTACCTGTATGTGAATCCAGAAGACGAATTTATAGATTCAATAATATGTATATACTGTAGATAGATAGATAGATAGATAGATAGATAGATAGATAGATAGATAGATAATAGATAGATAGATAGATAGATAGATAGATAGATAGCACAAGTCAGATTGAGCCTAATACTATAAAGGTTATTCACCTATGTTTTATAGATAATCTAGTGGTAAGGTTGACTTAAGAAGACATACTGTAAAAGGTACAAAGAATGCAACCAGTATTTAGGAAGAAATTAAAAACTTGTTTACAAAGACCTGTAGCACCATGTTTTGAAATATAAACTCAATTTGCCATGGGAGGGGCACTTTCTTTTCATTTGAATAAGAAATGTGCATTTTATTGCAGTCAGGGAAAGCAGCAGGCCTCTGTCCATTGAAAAGTAGGGCAACAATGGGCAAAAGTAGCCAACTGTGGTCTTTATTTGGTACTTTACTCACCGCATTTAAATTTGTAAATGTCTTCCCCAATCAAGTCACAATGGAAAGTGCCACACATGAAGAAGGGTGTTTTGATCATCATGTCTATCTCTGAATGGGCCAGAATGGTAAAAACAATGTATTTTTCTTAAAACAAGAGGCCAGAATAGTTTCTTGTTACAGAAATCCATAAAGAAGTTTAATCAATGCACGGCAAGCAGTGCCACATTACTTCAGGAACATAAAATATTCTGTAGTCTTTTAAACTTATGAAACATAAAACAACAGCTTTCCGTCTTTTTTTATATAATTTTATACAGTGCTTGATTTTTCCTATTAAATCATGACCCTTTAGTGGCCACCAGCAAATACCCAAAAACATCATCACACATAATGAGGCAATTGCCTTTTTATATTGAGCAATCTTAATAACCTGAGCGAGATAACCATGCAGCCTTCTGCAGAGTTGAAATTAAAATATATTACATTGCACTAATCAGTAATAGGTGCGCTCATATGAGACTGCAGGACTAGTAAACTGTAATATGATGTAAAAGAACTGACAACCCCTCTGTCAATGCAACAATCCCGTGAAGATTCCTTAGGTTGCATTAATCTGCTCAAAGGAAGGAACATCCTCTCTAGATAAGTAATGGTTGACTGGCCGTTATCGGAGCAGCTGCTCCAGCAGAAATGCAAACTGCTCATTGGAGTACACTCAGGCATACTTTTATGCATACATTCACAGGCGGTGTATATGTCTCACTATTAATATCCATGAGAAACTAAACAATGTGTCTTCTTTATGGCCCTCTGAGGAAGAATGAAGGGATACTTCGGAAAAAAGATATATAAAGGAATTTCGACTATGTATTTGGAAATGTTTTTACTAGGTTTTACAACCCAAATATAATGGCAGACACAGAAAAAGACAAACTGTATGCAGTCCTGTCTGTCTCTCTGAATAAGGTTGTTGTGGAAGTTGATGTAAATTACCAAAATGGCTTTTCATTTCTTTCAGATTATTCAGAGAAATCTTTATAAATTTTCAGTTACTTTTCTTTTGATCGTTTCAAGGTGTAGTTAGGAAAGACTGCAAGATTATGAGATGATCTGATCAGAAATACTGTATAAGTACAAAGTCACAAAAATAAATAATCTAGAATTTCAAGTTTGAGGGAAGCAGATTAGGGATGTAGCGAACTGTTCGCCGGCGAACTTGTTCGCGCGAACTTCGACCGTTCGCGTCCGCCGAATGTTCGCGAACGTCGCGCGACGTTCGCATTTTGAGTTCGCGTTCGATTCGAATACAAATCGTTCGACCATTCGACCATTCGAATTCCTTCGACTGCTAAAAATCGAACGATTTCCATTCGTTCGAACGATTGTAAGCATTCGATCGAATGAAAAGCATTCGATCGAATGAAAAGCATTCGATCGAATGCTTCGATCGTTCGATTCGAATGAAAATCGTTCGATCGAACGATTAAAATCCTTCGATCGTTCGATTCGAACGATTTTAGCAGGTGTTCGAAGTTCGCAAACTGTTCGCGAACGTTCGCATTTTTTGCCGGTGTTCGCGAACGGCGTTCGCGAACACCAAATCGGCAGTTCGCTACATCCCTAAAGCAGATCAGTTGCAAATTTTTATTGTTGACAACTTGAAGTTGATTTCAAGGTGGAAACCCAAAATAAAATCTAAATAGCATAATTAAACTTGAATATCATGAATACTATTTCAATGGTAATAGGAGTATTACTTGTACTATAAAGAGAAAAGAGGCCTATTTACTTATTTTAGAAGTTGAAGAAAAAAAAGTATGCTCAAATACATTTTTGATTTTTTGCTTATTATTTTAAAAATGTGACAGCATATTCCTGTGCACATTTTTTTTACAGAAAGGGTTGAAAATCACTTTCAATGAGACTAAAAAACTTGAATGTTCTAATGAACTGAGAAAATAAATAAATTGATAAGTTGTTATATACAATTTGCATTAACTTACATTGAACCTGAACAGCTTTACTTCTTCTTTTATAATATTGACTATTTGAGGTTCTGAAAAATATTTGTTTTTTCCTTGCCCTCTTCCTTACAATTGTGAAAAAACCCAAACTCAGATTTTGATAAATCAGTCCTTTAATCTCTAAAAATCCAATTTATTAATTTACCCAAATCCAGTTCAATGGCATATGAGTACTGATGAGCAAAACTGACCAATTTTGGGAATAATCTACAAAATGGCAAAAATTCCATTGTAATTTCATGAAATGCATTGGAACTATTGGGAAGGCTTTGGCTCTGGTGCAAAAAAAGCATTTTATTGCAAAATTAAATGCATGGTGAAATATTAATAATGACACTGATGTATTCGCTGCATTTTTTTCCTGCACAAAAAAAATCATTATTTTGGTGCAGCCATGAGAAGCTCTAATATATATATATATATATATTTTTTTTTTTTATATATACAGATGCAGCCACTTTGGTTTGTCTGTTTGACACAGAATAACTAAACACATATATCCCATTTATCTCATTTAACACAGAAAACTGCGTCACAACATCCCATCTAATTAAAGCATTTACCATTGTTCACAATGGTGCTTTGGTATGCTAATGGAAAGGTTAAATGCATTAAATGAGTTAAGATGACTTTAGATAACGCAGTTTCTTCAATTAACCCTGAGTCATGACGCATTTATCTCACAAATCCAAGTGGCTTCATCTGTATATATATTTTTATCTTTCAGAGAAATAAAATACAAAAAATTCTAGTGTGGATTCGTGAAAATTTTTGCTGCTGGCAAAACGTAAATTTTGCCTCGAATACCAGACAAAAAAGCTCATTCATCCCTATGCATGACTTCAGGCTGATTTCCTTCTGTCTACCCTGTCTCCTGGGTATAAACTGACATGTAAGGCTTCATCCACAAAGAGAAACCTTTTTAAACGACATAAGGCACAGTCAATTAGAGGCAATGTAACTAAAGAACACAAATGATTATTTTAATCAGAAGTAATGCATAGAATACATTTATCATTATCAACTGTCACTTGACCTTTGATTTCTGCTCCCACATGTACCTAATGGTTATTGCCTACTTTGGTGCCTTGTCTCTAAAGGTCTTGCTTCCAACATATTGTCTGTTGATAATTATGTGCAAAGTAGTAATAGAACAAATATGACATTAAGTAGAAAGTCCATCTGTTCTAATCCCCTCCAGGCTGTTTTACAGCCCTAAGACACTTTGGTGCTTTATTTAACTACTGTTCAGCCTCCACACGAACCTTGTTCATTTATTTCCAACATAAGGGAATAGCAGTAACATTGCTGCTTTTTATTTATTGGCTTGTTTGTATTTGGAAGTGAGTAAACTGCATGAGCTCTCTTGAACAAACAGAAGTCTGCAAAAATATTTGGTTTGTTAAACATGATACAGATGGAATTGTAGTAAAAAAAAATAACCAATATTATATGCGGTTCCCATGAGCAGGTTACATTTTCTCATGTTGTTTTAGGTTTAGATTTTTCTAAAATAAAAATATAAAATTCCCTGTTTCTCCAAGGGGGCAGTCCCTTTACTGGCATTCAGTTGCATGTTAAAGGGGGAAGGGATAAGTGTTCCACAAGTTTCTCCCTAAAGGTCCCCAGTCCAAAGTGAAATGTGAAATAAAAGCTCTAATTTTTAATTTTATGTATTTGCTCCCCAAATTATTCAACACTCACAATAATAGAACATCTGGCTTGGCCCAATGAAATGGATAAAAATCTGTGTGTGGAAAAATGTCATCATCAATAATTAAAAATTTTTCTAATGTGGCGTCTGAAATGCATTTCAAAGAGTGTGAAACTGTTTTGATCTGGGAAATCCATGTTCTATAGGTCTATTGACGCATCTCGCTGGCAAATACTGCAATAAATATTGATATCTGCTAGTTATATACATAGCATTAACCAACATATTGCATAATTATGCACCATATTAGCAATTCAAAGTCTTTGTCTGTAATTTACTGTAATTTGTAGGTGCCAACACACATGTGTTTAATTTTATCATCGTTATTTCTTAACCCGACCATGAAAATCCCCCCCAATCACTTGCCATAAATGATATAGAGAAACTAGTCCCCTGAACAGGTATCTTTGAAAATATTTTATATAAATTTATTTTTAATATATATGATTGGATTATTCAAAATGAAATTACACCCTTTCTATAGTCCATCCCTGTTGCTTCTGGAAAAAGATACTAAATGGAAATATTGATATGAGACCATTTGATAAGATCACATAGATAGTATAGATCGCATATTAACATATAATACACAAAAGCCATGAATATCTTGTAAATTATATCCTTATAAACGGTGAGTTCTGATGTCATCGGTTATAAACTGTGAGTTCTGATGTCATTTTTGTCACATGACTTACTCAAACTTGTGTATTATAATAAATAAAGTACCGCCAGTTGCAAAATATGAGGATATTACAAGTAATATAAGTAACAATACAAGTAACCTCACGAGGCCTCCGGCCTTGTGTATTTATATGGTCATGAAACTCCTCAATAATTTATATTCTCTATAATATATATTCTCTATAATTTATCATCTGGTTAAATTTAACCATAAAGCCATATAGATCCCTTTAAGAAATAGGTGCTCTTTGTGTTTCTGTACTTTGATTAATTAAATCATATGACACTGTTACATAAAATTAGCCTTTCTGTAAGAAGAATTTAGACATAATCGTATTACAATCCTATTATATTTTGTAAAATGTGTAAGTTTAGCAGTCATAATGCACATACAGGTACAGGGATCTGTTATCTAGAATGTTTGGGACTTAGGGTTTTCCGGATAACTGATCTTGTCATAATTTGGATCTTCATAAGGGGGTTATTTACTAAAACTCAAATGAATCTCAGTTTTTTATGAAAACTAATTTATCAATAATTTTTCTCAAAAAAGTGGGAGCAACAAAATTAAGGGGCAGATTTATCAAGGGAATTGAAAATAAGAATTTTTAAATTTTTATTTCAAGTTTATCCTAGTGAAATTAACTAATGAATAGTCCAAATTCAATTTGAGTTTAAAAAAAGTTCAAATTTTGAAATTTATCCTGTACTGTCCCTTTAAGAATTTGCATTCGACTATTCATCTAAAAACCTGTGAACTGGTATTTTAGCCTATGTGGGACCTCCTACAATCAATCAGGAGTCGTTTGCTGTACTTTTGAAAATCAATTTTTTTTAAAAAAAAAATGTAGAATTTTTTTGGTGAAAACACTCAAATCAAATTCGATTCAAATTCAATTAAAGTATGCAGGTCGATCCTATTCGCCCAAATTTAAAAAATTTGAATATCTTAATAAATTTTGATTAGCCGTTTTTTTCAAATTTTGAGTTTATGGGAGTTTTATAGACTCCCATAAACTCTAAATTAGACCCTTGATAAATATTCCCCTAAATGTCAATTCGTACTTGACATTTTCGGATTATTGGATGAAAACCTGAACTCTATCAGATTATCCGGTGCAGATCACAATATCAAGAAACAACTTCAGGGACATCTGCTATTGACTTCTACATGACCTTGACAGGTTTAAGAAGGAGTATTTTCAGATTCAGTTTTTTAACTTTCAGGTATAATAAATCTAAAAATTTAAGTTGTTTTTCCCACTAAAAATTGTAGTTTTTCTTCCACAAAAAAATCAAGGTTTTCCCCTTAAAAACCTTGACCAGATACAGTCAGGGATTAATAAATGGGCCCCTAAGTCTACTAGAAAATCATGTAAACATTAAATAAACCCAATAGGCTGGTTTTGATTCTTATAACAATTAATTATATCTAAGTTTGGATCGAGTTCAAGGTACTGTTTTATTAATACAGAGCTATAAGGAAATACATATAATACAATTTACATTTTAATCATTTTGATAATTTGGAGTCTATGGGAGATAATCTTTCTGTAATTTAAAGCTTTATGGATAACAGGTTTCTGGATAACATATCCCATACCTGTACAATAATTCAGCATTCTAGTCATTTAAGTGGGAAAAGAATTTAAGAAAAAACACAAAGCTATTTAGTTTGACTTTAGCACGCAGATGTGAGGCTGTTCCATTGGTTTACTGCCAATTACATTTTTATGGAACAGACTGGAAGGGCTGTTCAGCTTTATTCCTTGTTCGAGCACACAAATACACAGACAAATGGTTAATCCTACTGTTTGCTTGTTACACAGGTGGAGGCTTTTCTCGGATGAGTATCTTATACTAATGCATTTCTCCAGTCAGATCACAGCTCGACAATAAACAGTGAGAAAGGATATATGAAAACACATAAACACGTGGAAATTAAATCCTGGGATATCTATTTTTATCAGCTCGTCCTATGATGTTATCTATTTAAAATTAAACTGAGTTGTATTTTACCTACAGGTGTGGGATCTGTTATCTGGAAACCCATTATCCAGCAAGCTTTGAATTACAGGAAGTCCATCTACTCCATTTTTATAAAATAATTCCGATTTTTAATAATAATTTGTAATAATAAAACAATAACCTGTACTTGATCCCAACTAAGATATATTGAATCCTTACAGGACCCAAAACAATTTTATTGGGTCTAACATTGGACCTGAGTCCTGATTAGTTTGTTTTTTTGTTGTTTTTTTTTTTGTTTGAATAAAATAAATTTCAAAGATCAATAATATTTTTTTCAGTTTTTAGACAAATGCTGTCTAAAAACTCTTTAAATAGTTTTCTTCTTAAAGAACATAATGTACTAAAGTGGTCTGTACAGGATGCCTTTCATACATAAAACATGTAGCTGATAGTAAACGTTTCATGATGTGGACTGAAGATTTAACAAACCATTAGATCAATGAACCCAATTCTGACAGATGGGCCTCACAGGCAAATGGTTCAAATCAATTGGTTGTGTCTGGCTCAGCTGAAACACCATCTGCAAAGAGCTTTTTTACACTTCTCCAAGTTTTTTTTTTCCATTACAATGGGTAGGGATGGTGAGCAGAAAACATCTTCATCTTAAATGTTATTAAATATATTTATTTGATAAAATGTTTTAAAACATTTATTTTATAAAAAAAAATATTTTATAAAATATTATTGTATTAAACTATTTTATCCATATAATATAGAACCTATTTTCAGGAAAATATGCAAAACCAACCACATAAAAATCAAAACTAAGCAATACAAGCACCATTCAGTTTGACATTTCAATACAGATTTTCCGTATTTAGCAACAGAAGGAGAAATGCAACAAAATGGAATCAAACAGAATGGAATAAAAAAACTTCCGTACATGAAATGTAAGGGCATGAAGTTCCTTACAGTTTTATCAATGCCCATATGGTGGGATTGAGCCAGGGAATTGTCTATGGAAACAAGCTAGGAACAATTCAAATTGTATTTAAAAATATAGATTTGTTTAAACATATTGGAATTGGGTCTGTACAAAGAGCCTTATATGCTTGCATACTTCTATTTTTCAGAAGCATGGCTTTCTGATGTAATAATGAAACTGCAGCCAATTTATGAAAAATGGTAGCATACTTGCTTGGAAGTGATGGCTTTTGAACAATTAGAGGCCGATTCGCTAACTTCGAGTGAAGGATTCGAAGTAAAAAAACTTCGAATTTCAAAGTGTTTTTTGGGCTACTTCGACCATTGAATGGGCTACTATGACCTTCGACTACGACTTCGACTTCGAAACGAAGGTTTCAAACTAAAAATCGTTTGACTATTCGACCATTCGATAGTCGAAGTACTGTCTCTTTAAGAAAAAAACTTCGACCCCCTAGTTCGCCATCTAAAAGCTACCGAACTCAATGTTAGCCTATGGGGAAAGTCCCCATAGGCTTTCCTAAGTTTTTTTGATCAAAGGATATTCCTTCGATCGTTGGATTAAAATCCTTCGAATCGTTCGTTTCAAAGGATTTTATCGTTCGATCGAAGGAATAATCCTTTGATCGTTCGATGGCACTATTTGTGCTAAAATCCTTCGACTTCGATATTCGAAGTCGAAGGATTTTAATTCCCAGTCGAATATCGAGGGTTAATTAACCCTCAATATTCGACCCTTTGTGAATCGGCCCCTTAATGTGTCACAAGTATACATAAGTACCTTTGTTTTACTCAAAATTAATGCTAAACCCATAAGCTGTTGTTAATTTAAGGGAGGCTAACAACAAATGGAACACTAAAGTCTCTTGAAAGATGTTATATTTTTTTTTACAAGATAATCTTAGCATTTCAAAGTGTTAATTCCTTACCTGAACTTTTGGGCCATATAAAGGTTTATCGAACTTTAATTTGCAAGGTATCAATGCAATATGCAATGCATTTGTTCTGATGCAACCATTCAGTCTCTAGATCAGTGATCCCCAACCAGTGGCTTGTGAGTAACATGTTGCTCATCAACTCCTTGAATGTTGCTCTCAGTGGCCTTAAAGCAGGTGCTTATTTTTGGATCATTGGCTTGTAGGCAAGTTTTGTACAAGATGTTCTGCCAAACATCGCCTCCTAGAGGTTGTCAGTCCACATAGGAGCTACCAGTAGCCAATCACAGCCCTTATTTCACACCCCCAGGAACTTTTTTCATGCTTGCTTTGCTCTCCAACTCTTTTATAGTTGAAACGGGCATCCCTGGTCTAGATTGATCTCGAAATGTGGGACAATGCAGCTCAAGTATTTCTTGGTTTTCCAGTAAATGCTTATACAGCTTGGATGGAAATCAACCGAATTGTATGACAAATTGGAGCATGTGTGTTGAGGGTTATCTATAAAATCCAGAACTGCTTAGAAAGACACAAATAGCAGAAATATTGAAGAATACAAAAGTTAAATGCAGAATTAAGTATGCTTGTATGTTTGTGCATTGATTGGCAACTCATAAACCTATAGAGAATTATTAATAGATAGAAATATGTAAGATTAGAACACATTCTATACACTTCGATATAAGGTCAATTTTTGAAGATTATTTTTTTACAAGGACACTGAGTTGCTCAATTGTGTGGATGACAGAGAGCTCTATACATGCATACTCAATACAAGCAAAGATAAAGGTTGCATCTCTTAGGTATGTAATTATGCATGACAAGCTCAGGGGAACAAAGGTAAAGCTGTATAAACTAATTAATAAGTAAACTCCCCGGGGCACAACAGCTGTTGCAGAACATCAGCTTCCAGCTTGCTCAGCCATTGTTTTCTCTAATGTTGGTGAGGAGCAGACAAATTGGCATGGGAGGAGCCTTGTTGCTTTTAAGCTGTCTCTGGATTTCCTCTGTAGTTAATTGATTAGCCAGTGGGAGACTTTCTTTAATGCTGTCTGATGTCTCAATGCAGAGGAGAAGACAAGAATAGAAGAAGCTTACTATAGGTTCAACAAGAAAACAACAGGGCCTAGGGCAAGAATAACAGCAGCCCTGTATTAAGCCAGTAACTCAAAATGTGAAAATATTGTATATACATTAATGAATTATGGTAATTTCTATTAAAAAACATAATAATTACGGATACATGAAAAATGTTGCAGCTTTTCATGGCGAAAAACCGCCCATAGTCTCTAAAGTACAGTAAAAAAAAAAAAAAAAGTTGAAAAAATTTCAAAGCATTTGGTGATTTATTGAAGTTTTCATGAATGTTTGTCAAAGAGAAACAGGTCAGATTTACCCATCACTAATAATACCTTTGTACACATACAGGTATGGGACCTGTTATCCAGAATGTTTGGGACCTGGGGCTTTCCGAAATAACAGATCTTTCCATAACTTGGATCTTCATACCTTAAGTCTACTAGAAAATTATAGAAACATTAAATAAACCCAATAGGCTGGGTTCACCCCAACAAGGATTAATTATATCTTAGTTGGGATCAAGTACAAGCGACTGTTTTATTGTTACACAGAAAAAGGAAATCATGTTTAAAGATGTGGATTCTTTGGTTAAAATAGAGTCTAGGGTAGACAACCTTTCCATAATTTGGAGATTTCTGGATAACAGGTTTCCAGATAATGGATCCTATACCTGTATTAGCCAAGAAAGTAATACCCAAGGACACATATCTTTATACTTTATTTTGCTTAAAGGTATAAGAGATCTGTTTCACTGAAAAATACACAGAACCGTGAAAAAAAATTGTGAAACCGTGAAACCGTGAAATTTCCCCAAATTGGAAAGTGAAATTACATTGCAGTTAAGGCATTTTAGTCCTGCAATGAAATATACATTGCTCTACCTTGTTAGACAGCTTCTTTTCACTACAATTGTTTTTCATAAAAAAGTGGCTCCATGTTGCTAATGTCTTCCACACATGGCATCTGGATTGTTCCTTAGATAGACAGGAGAAGGACTGGGGATGAGCTCCAATTTGATTGGTTGATGTAGAAGGCAAGGGGCAAAACAAAATGCAAGGGGATCCCATGGCACCACAAATATGTACTCATCCCTAGAGATCACTTATAGTCCAGTGGAAGTTGTCTTTTTGTCTTCTGGCTTGTATAAGCCAGTTACTTAGGGGCTTGCACCTTTTTTTTAAATAAAATTCTCCCTGAATGTATAATTTTCAAAGGATAAATACTGCCCTGATTTAATACATTTGGCCCTTGCAACCCAAGCAGCTTGTTTGCAAACCTTGTTTGCTTTTTTCAAATAATTTTATAGAAGGAAGCATATTAAGAAAAGTGTATATAAAGTCTAGCCAATCAATAAAAGACCTTTGTGCATGAATTGTTAATGTGTTTTAATACAACAAATGATCCACTGGACAAACTTGGAGAAAATATCCATAAAATTGTCAGTTTAAGGGTGATACTCCTGTATAAACAGGACTACAACTACATTGGTACACTGGAAGTCACCATTTCTTAATTAGAAAATAGGGAATATTTCATATAATATATTAAATTGTAGCTGTACATGTCAGAACTCCCTTTAAAACAGTGACAATTACAAAGATATCTAACCATGAAAAGCCCAAAATATTAATTTTACTGCCAAATGGAACTTTAGCTTAAAATGGTTTGTTGTAGCGTATTACACGCCATTACACACATCTCAGGATCAATTAACTTAAAATTGTAACCATCCTGTAAATGATAGCAAGATATTAAATAAGAAAAGAACACCTCCAAAATTACTTGCAATGAGGAATGTTTGATAAATTGATAAGCAAATGTAATAGCTTGCCTCATTAGGAATCAACAGAACTTAATCTACAGAGACATTTACATGGAAGAAGAAAGTCAATTGCATTCTGAATGTTTTTTCTAATTATTGTAGCAAATTTCTTATCAAAAGAGACAGTGCCTCTTAGATTCCTGACCGCGGCAAAGAGCTTTTTTCTTTATGCCTTTTCAAAGTTAAAACACATGAAAAGGATGCCGCCAAGCTGAGTGTATTATTTTTAGCTCTTTGTGAAAAATCTGTCCTGGGTTGACCGCTTACACTAAAGAAACATCTTTAATGTAGTGAGTTATTGAAAGTTAGTATTAGTCCTACAATAGCCTTGGTTGTGTTACAAACAAGATATAAATAACAAATAAATATGCTGCCTGGAAAGATACAAAAGAGTCTACCTTACAACTGTGTGATGGTTTCAAGGTTCATAAAAAATCAGTTTTAACCTAAAATGGGACTAAAAAGAGACGGTACCGCCATAATATACTCCCATGAACCATAATACTATTAGTCATAAATGCCACATGTAAATAGTATTTGAATATAACATGATTTGACAAGAAATGAAACTTTTCTCATGGGCATCATGCATTACTCTAGAGCAGAGCTGTCCAACTTTTTTCCTTTCAACCGTGATGGAACTATAATTCCAATAAAGAGTATACGTTTGTAGTGCTATGAAATAATGACATTCCTAGAGACACTCATAATAAATAGACATCTTTCATATTGTTGGCAACACATGTTCTCCAGAAAACATAAGCTGAACTTCAATATTAAAAAAACAAGACCTGTTCAACATCAGAAGGATCCAGTGAAACCTCAGACGTAGGGCCAGAATAAATTCAGTGAGAAAAAGGTTTATCATATGAAAAGTCATGGAAGAGAATAAATTTGAGATGCAATTCAATTCAGAAAAACTTATCTCACGGTTTATCACGTGAAATTTAAATTGAAGTTTATGGGAAAAGACTGGAAGTGAATTAAGAGAAAAGTTTTTTATCTCCTTGAATTGAAACTTGTCCTTGACTTTTCACATGATAAACCGTGAGATAACTTGTTCTCAGTGAATTTAATCTGACCCATAATGTGTGAAAGGAGAATAAATAGCAAAGGAAAGAGAGTCCACATACATTCACAGTTATATACTGCTGGAACATTGGGGACTATTTACTATCATTTGGATTTCCTTTTTGTCGAAAATTATATTTTTTTCTCTAAAAAAAGAAAGTTTTTCTAAATTTCTCTAAAACACAAAAAAATAGAGGTTTATTAAGTGTACAAACCACAAAAAACTCTTGATACTAAACTTCTCTAAGTAACAGCAGACTTTTAGTGGTTTTCAGTTTTTTTCCGCTAGTAATCATTTGAGAGTTTTTAAAGGTTTTTAGAGATATTTGTATTTTTTTCAGCACTTTTTTGTGTGCACACTTTTTATATATATTCGGATCTTCTAATAACATTTATGGAATTTGTGATTTTAAAGGAATATAGTTTAATTGTGGTTTCAAAAAGCTCTTATACCTGTAAAATTTATATTGGTGTTAACTTTAGTTGATGAAGGAAAAAGTGCACAACTCTTTGAACCCTTTAACGGCAGAATTACAATGTGAATATTATTGTGAAATGTTCAACTTCCTGCGCCATGTTAAGAGGCACCACAGATACAAGTCTTCCCTTAGTAGATGGTTATAGCTATGTACAACCAGACTTATCTATGTATATATTTTGAACATGGACAGATGACTTTGCAATGTGAAATAAAGTAAATATTATATAGTGCCATACAGTTCCTTTATGTTATAGATAGTGATGGGCGAATTTATTTGCCAGGCGCAAATTCGCGCCGAATTTACGCGATTCGCCGCCAGCGAATAAATTCGCGAAACGCCCGCGAAAATTCGCCGGCGTCAAAAAAAATTTTTCCCAAAAAACGGACGCCGGCGTAAAAAATGGGCGCCATTTTGCGAATTTTTCCGCGAAGCGAAACAGCGCAAATTCGCCCATCACTAGTTATAGAGCACAGAGGGTGAAGTCTGGATCAACGATGGTGGATATGTATATAATATACTATAATTTGATCCACTATAATCCAGACTAATTTGATTCATCTTCGTGGCCCTGTGTCCTATTGGAAGATGAATTTGACTTCAGGAACAATTTATTTAATCAGTATTTGCATTATGTAGATAGTTAAGGTAACAGACAGTTGCGATTAACTAAATTAGGAACTGAAAGGGGCATACTATTCATTCAAGGCTCATTGACTAACATAGGTGCAAAATTGCCCATAGTAACCAATCAGCAATTAGCTTGGATTAGTCAGCTACTAGTTAAAAAACGAAAGCAAAGTTGGTTTCAATGGGCATTGCTGCAATTTAGCACCTGTCTTTGTTAATCGGCCCTGCAGTGTTTCTTGTTAGTTTTATTAGTCCCATAGACTATGCCTGACTAATAACTTTAAATATAATAATGATTATGCACAGTCTCACAGGCCAATAATAATAATAAAACAATATATATATATATATATATATATATATATATATATATATATATATATATATATATATATATACAAATTCGAAGTTCTAACGCACACCATCCAATGGAGTTTCAAAAATAGAAATCACATACCTGGGTGCTACCCTAGAAAAGCTGCATGATCTAGAATCCGTAGAAAAAGGTGCACACCAGGATTTTTCAATAAAACTTCAAATTTATTAAATAATTTTAAAACAGGAACCGGCCAACGTTTCGGTTATTCTCTAAGACCTTTATCAAGACCCTGTTCACATTAAAATAACAGTGCTTAAATACCTAAAAACATGACACTCACCACTTTGTGCACGCCCACATGGTCATGTGACTATGGAAACACCTGCACCAAGAGAGCAGAGAGACAAATAAACATTGTGGCAAATGTGTACACAACACTTAGACATATGCAGAAAACTGAAACATATTAGGATATGGTATTTGTAACATTGAAACCAGGCATTTAACGTTGCTCTAGAAAGCATAAATAAGAGCAATGCTCATTTAGGCCCAAAGGGGCTAAAGTATTTAGTTTACGTATCCAAAATGTTTCACGTTGGAGTAACACCTTGGATCTGTCCCCCCCGCGTTTCAGAGGCGGGATGTGATCAATAGCTATATACTTGAAGGTAGGTAATCTATGGTTCATTTCTAAGAAATGTTTTGGCGACAGGTTTATTGGTTACACCGTCCCTAAACGCTGTGCTGATGGCAGATCGATGTCCATCCATCCGCAATCTCAGTGTCTGATCTGTTTTCCCCACATACGCCAGGCCGCAAGGACAGGTACTTAAATGAACCACATGCGTGGTAATACAGGTAATGTGATGTCTAATAGCTAGACGTTTACCTGTTTGTGGATGGAGAAAAGATGTGCCTGGAGACATGAACCTACATGAAGTGCAGCACGGGCAGCGAAAACAGCCTAACTTCAATTCGCCTAGCCAGCTGCTGGGATTATTGGTGTAACAATCAGTTGGATCCCCCTTAACAAGCAGATCTCTGAGGTTCGTGCCTCTTTTATAGCACATCATTGGCGGACCAGACGTCACCTTACATAAATCGGAGTCTGCCTCAATGATTTTCCAATGGTCCCTCACTCCACCATTAATTCTATTAGTGCTTGCATTAAAGGTGGTAGTAAAGACCAATTTTGGTTCTTTTTTCTTGGCCTTACTTGCATCTCTTATCCTGTTCCGTGCTATCACTAAGGCATCATTTAATACCTTATCTGGATAGCCACGGTCCTTAAAGCGGACCCACATGTCTCGCAGCTGTTTTTGAGTTTGTTGTTCTGAAGAGTTATTGCGTATTACTCGGCAGAATTGTGAAATTGGGAGGGATCGCTTCATATTAGGTGGATGGCAACTACCATAATGGAGTAAAACATTTTTGTCGGTAGGTTTTCTAAAGAGGGTATAGGATAGGCCCTGGTCATTCAAAGACAACTCAATGTCCAGGAAATGTATTTTTTGTAAATTAATCTCGTAAGTAAATCTAACTGGACTGTCTAGTGAGTTTAAGTCATTGACCATGCCCGTAAATTCATCCAAGGTGCCCGTCCAGAGAATAATCATATCATCGATGTAGCGATGAAAAAACAGCATTTTGTCGCCAAACCGAGGGATAATCACTTTCTGCTCGTATAGGTGCATAAATAGATTGGCGTATGAGGGCGCCATGGCTGCCCCCATCGCCGTGCCTGCCACCTGCAAATAAAAGCTGCTTTCAAATCGAAAGTAATTTAACGTTAAAGCCAACTCAAGTAGTTCTAATACAAAAGAGATAGGGGGGCCTGTATAGGAATCAAATTCCTCTAACGCCTTCCTAACTGCAGCTATCCCATCCTCATGTGGTATTATGGTATACAAACTAACCACATCCATACTTGCAAGTAGGGATGTAGCGAACGTCGGAAAAAAAGTTCGCGAACATATTCGCGAACTTGCGCAAAAATGCGAGCGGTTCGCGAACGGTTCGCGAACCCCATAGACTTCAATGGGAAGGCGAACTTTAACATCTAAAAAAGACATTTCTGGCCAGAAAAATGATTTTAAAGTTGTTTAAAGGGTGCAACGACCTGGACAGTGGCATGCCAGAGGGGGATCAAGGGCAAAAATGTATCTGAAAAATCTGCCTGTTATTGCAGCAGTCAGCAGATGAGATCAGAAGCAGGACAGCTGCCCACTGCAGCTACATACAGAGCACTGCAGTAGAAGGTAGATTACTAGCCAGCAAAGCTACCTAAGCTTAAATGTCCCTCAAACCCCTGCAGACTTCTGTCCCTCCAATAACAGAGCAGTATCAAAACGATTACTAGCCAGCAAACTTTCAACTGTCCCTGAAATCACTAACAGGCAGCAGCTCTCTCCCTACACTATCTCTTCAGCACACACAGGCAGAGTGAAAAAACGCTGCAGGGCTTCGGTTTTTATAGGGAAGGGGAGTGGTCCAGGGGAGAGCTTCCTGATTGGCTGCCATGTACCTGCTGGTCTGGGGTGAGAGGGCAAAAAAAAGCGCCAACAATGGCGAACCCAAAATGGCGAACGTCGCGCGACGTTCGCGAACTTCCGGCGAGCGCGAACACCCGATGTTCGCGCGAACAAGTTCGCCGGCGAACAGTTCGCGCCATCTCTACTTGCAAGTAATATTGTAGTGTCAGGGGGGATAGATAACTCACGGATACAGTTAAGTAGATGTGGAGTGTCACGCAGATATGTAGGCGTATCACGTACTATTGGCTGGAGTATTTTGTCAAGATATATCCCTATTGGATGAAGAAGGGAATCACGGCCAGATACGATAGGGCGGCCCGGAGGTCTAGTCAGACTCTTATGTACTTTTGGCAAAGTGTATAGAATAGGGCACTTAGGGAAATCCTGCTTCAAGAAATCAAATAAAGTTTTATCAATCACATTACAATCAAATGCAGTGTTAATTAGGTTATCAACCTTTCGTTTAAATATCATTACAGGATCACCAGTAAGCTGTTTATAAATGCACCCATCTGATAACTGACACAGTATTTCATCCCTATAGTCCTGATAGTTCATGATAACTATCCCCCCACCTTTGTCCGCTGAGCGGATCACAATGTTATTGTCCATCCTGAGGGATTTGATGGCAGCACGTTCGGCCTTAGAAAGATTGTCGTGAGGGGAACCATTATCTACCCCAGAAGCCCCCACTTTCTCAATGCCCTGTTTGAACAACCTTATCGTGGGGTTAATCATTGGCGGTGTGAAGAGACTTTTTAACTTCAAAGGTTGTGTGGCCATATCCATTTGAATAGTATTCTTAAAGTGGTCCTTAAGACATAGAGTACGGCAAAATTTGAAACAGTCTATTTCCCAGTTAAATACATCAAATTTACGGGTAGGAACGAAAGACAAACCTTTTTGTAGTAGCTTAAGTTCTGATGCTGTCAAGGAGTGTTGCGATAAATTGAAGATTGGGACATCTAATCCCTGTTGCGGCTTCTGCCCCTTCTTTCCCCTCCTCGTGGGGTATTTGTGCGTCCGCGGCCTGTAGGCGGCCGATCCTTGATATGCTGAGGTTTCTCTAAAAAAAGGGGGGCCACTGGGCGCTCCATTGCCTCTAACGGTGTTGTTGTCGGCTGGGCTCCCGGAAGTGCGGACTCATCTCCCTCTGAATCACCCGAACTGGTGTCCACCGAGTTTAGGGGTTTGTTCAGCTTGTAACGTGGTGTTCTCCTAAACCGGACGTTGTGTTGAAATGGCTGGCGATCACCGCTCAGCCAGCGGTACACGCGATGGTTAGTGTAATCCTCGTTTACTCTGCGCAATTTTTCTCGCTTGAACTTTAGCAAATCTTGTTTGTACGCTTCCACCTTAGCTTCCGTGCGGGTCAGGAGTTCCCTGTCACTTCCGTTCTTGAGCTCATTAGCGTGTGTAGCTTCAAACTCCGCCAAAGACTTCCGCACCTTCGTTAGTTCCCCTGACACCTCCTCAACGACCAATATCATGAGGTCGAATGAGCAGCGGTTTAGAACCCCGATCCACTTTCGACAGAAGTCGGGGTTCGTTCTCCCGATGGTGGGTACGTTGTGAATACGAAAACCACGTGGTATTCGTTTGGCCCTGTAATAGTCTGAAAGAAAGAGACCATGTCTAAGTGTTGTGTACACATTTGCCACAATGTTTATTTGTCTCTCTGCTCTCTTGGTGCAGGTGTTTCCATAGTCACATGACCATGTGGGCGTGCACAAAGTGGTGAGTGTCATGTTTTTAGGTATTTAAGCACTGTTATTTTAATGTGAACAGGGTCTTGATAAAGGTCTTAGAGAATGACCGAAACGTTGGCCGGTTCCTGTTTTAAAATTATTTAATAAATTTGAAGTTTTATTGAAAAATCCTGGTGTGCACCTTTTTCTACGGATTCTATATATATATATATATATATATATATATATATATATATGTATAACATCAATGGTATTTTAATTTTACCATGCTTACAAATACTGTTCAAGATATAGCTCTCAATCGATCACCTTCCAAACAAGAGATAGAAGATCTATGTATTAAAAAGCTCCACTTGGTTGCCCCTCTCATTGTTCCAGAAAAGTTCCCAGCTTGAGAAATGAATACTTTCACTGAAATAGCAGGAACTGAACTACAATTCTTTAGCTGGGAGTAATCTAATTTTAAACCTTGTTGGCAACCCCTTATGTTCTCTGTTCTGCTCAGAAAAAATGTGTTTCCTTATTCTTTACACCCCCACACACAACACAGGAGATACCTGCCTACAGACAGTTACATGAGAATAAGTCCATATAGACTGTAAGATAGATAATGCAATTAAAAGATCCCTGGCACCAAGGACTTTGTGTACAAAGCAGTATTTTTTGGTATTACTGCCAGACCTTTACATTTTACCTTCTAATACGTACTCTATCATTAGTGATGGGCGAATTTGCGCTGTTTCGCAGAAAAATTAGCAAATTTTGCGCGAAATTCGCTAAACGGCGAAAAATTCACGAAACTGCGTTTTTGACTCTGGCGTCCGTTTTTTCGAAAAGGAAATTTTGCCGCCGGCGAATCGCGCAAAATCGCCACGAATTCTTCACTATCTATCATCTCTTATGTGGGTCTTAAAAATACAATATTTTTTGGTATCTGATGCAACCCTAAAAGTGTTGTACTGGCCATGATTTCAAAGTTTTTCACTTTCTTAGGAAGAGCATTTATAATCTAGATGACTGTAGATATCCTAACCATATCAGAGCAAAACATAAAATTATCCATTAAAAATCCACATGCAGGGCATGGAGCCATGGTGCTAGCATGTGTTAAACTGCGTGCTTTATAAAAGCAGATTATTACATATGCCTCGGTCAGGGCCCTGAGATACTGGTTTTGGCAGAGCACAATGTCCAACCCCAGAGCCCCAGCAATGGATAATAAATTATACTGCACATTTGACTGGAATAAGAAGCAAACTGCTTGGCCCTCCATTGATGCAGATAGTGATTTGCAATACAAGGCTACTGAATCTGGAAAAACTTGCATTCAAGGGCCCCAAACACTTTATTGTGGAATACTTATTATTATTGTGACCCACGCAATCAATGGGCTTCAGAAACTCCTCCTGTGTTTATCAAGACAATATGTAAAACTTACCTACCACAGGGAGAAATACTGCCATGTAATAAATTAAATTCCCTGCTTAATTGATTAAGCCATACCTTATTAAAGGGCAACGCATTTGCATGATAAGACATATCATCGGTATTAGACCCCAATGTACCCCATGTCACAGAAACATGTTATACATAGTTTATATTAGCTGCTGTTTAGTTCAAGCATCAGATGAAGCCACTTTGGTTTGTGTGTTTGACACAGAATAACTAAACCCAGTTATCCCATTTATCCCATTTAGCACAGAAAACTGTAATTATCGAGTTCACCATTTGTGAACAATGGTGCTTTGGTATGCTAATGAAAAGGTTAAATGCATTAAATTAATTTAGATAACACAGTTTCTTCAGTTTATCTCGAGTCATGGCACATTTAACACACAAATCCAAGTGGCTTCAGGACCTAGCAGCCAGCCAGCCCAGTGATCTACATCCATTAGGGCTACTTGTTAAAGGTGAGCAATGGCCAAAGCATATCATACTGCAGAACAAAATAGGAGCGCACTTCTTGCCAGCCCACTTATTTATATTTAGTGATGGGCGAATGTATTCGCCAGGCGCGAATTCGCGGCGAATTTGCGCGATTCGCGCCGAGCGAATAAATTCGCGAAACGCCCGCGAAAATTCGCGGTAAAAATTCGCCGGCGTCAAAAATTTTTTTTTTCGAAAAACGGACGCCGGCGCCAAAAACGGGCGCTGGCGTCGGAAAAACGGGCGCCGGCGTCAAAAACGGGCACCGGCGTCGAAAACGAGACGCCGGCGCCGTTTCGCGAATTTTTCGGCGAAGCGAAACGGCGCAAATTCGCCCATCACTATTTATATTCATTAGGGCTACTGATGTCAGGTTTGCAAATAGTCCGGACTCAGCACACTGCAGGTCAGCATAAGATCATGTTAAATTCCAGCCCACTAGTGATTGGCGAATTTGTCCCATTTCGCTTTGCCACGAATTTCAGAAATTTCCCGCAAAATTTGTGAAACGTGAAAAATTAGCGAAACACGGATTTTGACAATTAGGCGGTGTCAAAATAGGCGCCGGATTCAAAGTTTACGCCAGCGCCCATTAAAGTAAATTTTTCGTTGAATTTCCACTGCAAATTTGCGGATTTGTTCGCCGGCTGCAAAACACGAAAATTTGCAGCAAATGCCCCTTAAAGCTACATATTGCAGGACACCAGGTTCAATGTTAACAGGCAGACAGGCCTCACAAGTTTACTGACAACAGCAGCACTTACCTGAACCAGAATTCTAGTCTGCTGAGTTGGGCAGGGCCATCGGTGTGGCACAGGAATCACCTGGTTGCACTCAGCGGGGGGGGGTCACATAGCCAGTGGACTGATTATACTCAGCTGCTGTCTCCAAATGCAGGTAGCCAAAAGCAACTGCTGAGGTTACACAGAGGCAAACTGGATAATTGGTGTTGGCGCCTCCTGCAAGGGCCCATGTCTGCCGCCATTTTGGCTGAAGGCTATAGAGCAACTTTTTTTTTAAACTAACTCCACCAAAGAAAACAAAAGACTTAACAGAAGGCAGTAAGGCTCACGCCTCTAACTAACTATGCCTAATTACGGATTGTCCCTAAGTTAACTGCCACCTCCCTCGCCCAACCACAAAAATGGGGTGTAGGGCCACATACACCACTGCAACAGGACACCTTTTGGGCAGGCTGAGAGGGCACACGAATGAGGGTACAAGCACTTGCCACCAAATGCTCTGACAGCAATAAGGAAGGCAACTGAAACAGTCAAGGAGTACCAAACACTGCCCACCAGTGCCTTACCTGATCCAGGAGTTAAAGCAGAAGGCTCCAAGATACGAGATAGTGTGCTGGGGAACAAAAAGGTCCCATGGACCAAAACGCCTGTCCTTAGGTTGCCTTATGAGCAGGCCCAATGCTTTCCCAAATTAAAAGAAAATTTTGCTTCCAATGGGCGCAAAGGCAAAAGGGACAAAAATGATGCCAGTAGGTGGGTCTCTTGGTGGGTTGGCACTTAAAAGGTTTGGGGAGGGTCTTTCTGAGCAGGGGGAGGGGCTATCCCGATGAGTGCTATCATGAAGTTCGACAAGGGAAACTACAGTTACCAAATAACAGTCCACGATCTCTGCAATAAAGATAAAAATGGGATCTAAAGTTGTTTTCCTCCCTTAACCTTATTTGCCTCTGCTGACTGTACTCCATCCACACACATATTACTTTTAATAATATTGAATTTAGAAGTACTGCTCATAGTTATCCCAGCTTTGAAGTAAAATTACATGCGCAGTTCTAAAAAAAATTCAACATAATGACTATAAATTGAAAGTCTAATACAATTCAAATTGGAAGTGAATAGCTTAAATAAAGTGCGGAGCTTTCGAAAGCTCATTAAAATGAAATATACTTTGGAATATAGATCTGGCACAAAGACAGTTCTTTTTCAGCCCCAGATCAAAAACATGGTACAATAGAGAGAGACATAATATTATGACTTGCCTTTCAATTTGGTGAAGAAAAAAACAATTTCCAACATGACATCGTTGACTAATTGTTACAGTTTGTATTCGCTGGTCATATAGAAACTGTTTCAATCAGAAGGAAAACCAGGCCACTGTGTTCTGTGCAATTTTGATGCTTATCTTTCCTAATTAATTATACCATAATTAGCGACTAACTTTTAAATTGCCTTTTCACCGGTTGCTTTACCTTACATATCCCCTTTGTGCTGGGTTGATATCTATTGTAAACAGGCACGGTTCTTTGATGAAACAAAAAAAACTCAAGAATTCCTCCAAATATGTTGTGAAAGCTGTTTGGGGCAATGGCCATATTCTAACATGAGAGGCTCCTCGTAACTTTGTACTTCACTAACCAATTATTTCTTCATGCCGGTTAGGTAATTTTAGCCTTAAGCACCACTGTGTTGTACCTTAATGTAGAAATCACTTATTCCCACCTTTGAAATACTCTTTTTGTTCAACGGAGATGAAAAACAACAAACTTAGCTGACCTTTAAAAACATACAACGTGCATTAACTTCAACATACACAGAATGTAAAATAGGCTGCTGAATTGGCAGGCGATTCGGGTTTCTGCTTTTTTTCCTGCTAAGATTAAGTATAATTCATCACTTTAGAAAAAATTAAAGAAAACAAAAATCTTTCTTGAGTTGAAAATGTTAAATAACAATTGACGTGTAGGTAAGAGGGGGAAAAAGATGGCTTAAATTCAGTGAAACGAGGAACAAATAGAATTTTGATTTTTTTCTGCTCAGTAGTCGTGGTCTAGATGGACCGGTTTATAATGTAAAGGGTTTATAATGTAAGGGCTCTCCTTGAAGGCAGTGGACAATCCAACACAAAGCACTCAGTACAGAGTGCTTATGGTTTGCTATAATTCGAACCCAAGATTATACTTATAGGGGACTGATTTACAAAAATTCAGATTTCTATTTTTTCACAAATCATATTTTTTCTCTAAAAATGTGTTTTCAAAATTTTTCTATAACACGAAAGTGTAAAAACCATAAAAACTCTAATACAAAACTTCTCCAAGTCAAAGTATTCGAGGCCCCATAGAACTCCATATGTGCTGCACTAATCCTATTGTATTTAAACATTCTGACTTTTAGAGGTTTTGGTATATTTTTTTGGCCAAAAAAATTGAATTTTAGTGTTATTAGAGATATTAGAGGTATTTTTTTTTCAAGAAGATCTAATACCATTAAAATTCAACCATTATTAAATGGGCCTCCCTGGAGCATATTTATCAACATTCTCATTTTAGTGGTTTTAGAGGTTTGTGAAACCACAGATAAAATTTATTTCTCTAAAACCATGAATGCTATGGAATTTAAGAAGCATGAACGAAAAAGAGCACTGAACAATCCAAAAAAAATTACAAATACCTCAAAAACTTCTAACATTTGAGCTTTTTTTTTTGATAATTAGTAGTAAGGGCAAAGACATACGGTCAGATTCAGGGGGATTAGTCGCCTGATGACAAAATCCCCTCTTCTTCGGGGCAACTAATCTCCCCGAGCTGCCACCCCCTACCCTTCCGCCGGCTAGAATGTAAATCGCCGGTGGGAAGGCACTTGTAGCACTTTATTTTTCAAAGTCGCCTGAAGTTTCCTCGTGAGGCAACTTCGGGAAGGCAGTTTGTGGAGATTAGTCACCCCGAAAAAGAGATTTATCGCCGGGGTGATTAATCTCCCAGAATCTGACCTTAAAGTCTGAATTGGTGAACAATGGTCCAATAGGGTCAGTGCAGCTCTCATTAACTTCTATAGGACCTCAAAAGCTGTTACTTGTCTCAGTTTTTTTTGTTTTATAGAAATTAGAAAACATCTTGAATTTTTAGAGATTTGCGAAATAAATAGAAATTTGAATGTTAATGGAAATCGCCACTATACGTATATAATACCGTAATTAAAATATTATGCATAGCAAAGCTCTAAATGTATGGTGCTGGTCTTGTCAAATGATATAAAATGGCCAGTTCAGACCTAAAAGACAAACAGACTTAAATGTGATGAGGCAATGGAGTTGTATGTTCTTGCATCCACTTGTAGAAGAAAACATTGTGTTTGTTGGAATGGTGTATAGAGATAATATAGTGTAGACACAAGGAAGAATAGTGCAAATGATTTATGTTCTTGGCAGGGGCATAGAGGGTAAATTCTAACAAGGCACACAGAATATAATATTGATTTGGGAGGGAATCATTTTGGTCCATAATATTTTTACAGAAATGTTGCCGTGGTAAGCAGGTCCATTATTCCTTGGTAGTTTTAGATAGAGAACCCTAGATGTTTGGTAACTGGCTAAAACAGATTTTTGGAGAACGGGAATACATTTTCAGTCTTAAACTGATTCACTGTTATGGATACAAGCTCTGTACTCACTCTATGCCTTTAGTCTTTGGGGCATTTTAGAAAATTATTGTACAGTGGTTTAAGCCCATGGGCAATCTGACATTTAAATGACATTTATTTGCATAACTTTAACATGCTGTTGGGAACAATCAACATATTGTAATATGAGAGTCTCCTTGGGACTGTGCTTTTCACTTACCAATTATTCTTTCATGCAGCTTTAGTAAATAAACTGTTTATGCAAGAAAATATCCAAGCTTCAGCAAAGCTTAGAAGAAACGGAATATGCAAAGTGTGTGTGATGGTGACAATATTTGGAGCTGAAATGATAAAACCCTGAAATATCATAACTGGCTAGATTTTCAAAGGGCCACTACAAAATGTTGTTATCCAACACACTGGTCTGATGGTCAATGGTCAACAATGGGTGTGGGGGTTTATTGTTGTTTAGCATGGGGAAATGAGTCAGGCAAAATGCTTATTGAATACTGTACTTTATTCATTATTTAAGTGGTATATTGTTAGCAAAGTAGGTGCTCAATGCAGCATATCAGGGTGTTCTGTTTATTATTGTTGATAGGAATATACTTATTATATTGTAATATCTTAATTAAGAAAGTAAATATCAAAAGAATTCATTTCTAATGAAGAGACTCGAGTGCGCCAGTGCATTTACCCATATTGAAGAATTTGCTTTGAGTTTTCACTAAAAAAAAACTAATTGCTGGTTACTGTGGGGTTTGCACCTAGTAAATAAACCTCTCAATGTTACCAACAATTATTCACATCTTCCAAAGCAAGTGGTAAAAATGACAGAAAAGATAACTGTAAAGTTATATACATTAGCTACCAGACACACAATAATATAAACATTTAGAGGTCATCTAACCTCTCCAAAAAAACTCTCCCACTGCCCCTACTATATCTGATGGGACTTTAGTATTAATCATTGGTTGTACAAAGTATCAATCATATGTAATGAAATCATGGCTTCCAGTAAATAGTTTTTGGTAGCATAGCAACGAAGTTGTACATATAAATTCTGGTGCTTTTGAGTGGGATCCAAGCCAGCAGCTGCAGTGGAATTCCTATAAAACGATTATTCATAGAACTAAAAATAAGAAGGCCTGGAGAACAGTCAGTTGGCAAAAGCTACTGAGCTGCTGAGGTTGCTAGGGGATCTTTATTGCCTAGTAATATTCAGTCAGGTACCTTGTTAATAAAATCTGATGACATCGGGGAAATATCCATTATAATTGCTTCTCAAACAATTTTAGCAAATTAAAAAATGCAGCGAGATTTTGCAGTTTGCTGATTTTTTGTTTATGAAGTCATTAGCAAACAGGATTTTACACTTTGAGGCCCATTTATCTCATTTTGGTGATTTTAGTTTGGTGAGTTTTTTTTAAAAATACAATTGAACTCTATTTCCCTACAATCTTTGAAATTTAAAATTAGAAAACATTTTAGTTTTTTGGGTCATTACAAGTGAAAAAAAAAAAAAAACCTCTAAAAGGTAAAATTGATTAAAAATAGACAAATAGGACAAGGACAACTCCTACTGACTTGTAGAGGACCTTGACAGCTTTTACATGACAATGTTTAGAGTTTTAGCGAAATAATAAAAAACCCACAAATTTTATTTGTTAAAAAAAGAGAAATTTGAATATTAGTCAGTAGCCCCCTTTGTGTTTTGGGTTTGACCAAATAGCATTCTTTTGGCTTTTTAATGGATGAGAACATTGGTAGAAATTGCAAGACTAGCAACAAGTCCATCTGCAGATACAAAGTGTAGGACTGGCTTAGACATTTGCTACAGGTGCTCTAGGTCACATTGCCACCCTCTTTATACTGTAACCAAGGGAAATCTAAGCCACCAAACTTTATTTGTGGTTGAAGACAGTCTAATTTAGAGATAAAACTGTACAGAATAATTCAAGTGAACCTAGTCAGATTATTAGTAGTGACGCTCCAATGGCTCGCCTATCAACACTAGCCTCAATCACCAGAATAAAACCAAATTTAGCCATAAATGACTCTGTTTCACACTAAAGTAAAGTACTTCATATAGGGTCACAATGACCCAGTTGTTCATGTGGATCTGGAGTCAAGTCCTCACACCAAGAGCCTAAAAGTACACAGTGCTGCAAAGTTCTTGAAACATTGCAATGTCAACTTTAATGTATGGGTGGTTGATCTTATTATACTTTATATTAAAGGGCATATATGCATAAAGAGTGGTTTAAAATCATTTATAGTGATAGATGTAAGGTCATTAAAGTAGCATAACCAATAATTAGCTTTTTCCACAGAAAGAAAGTATGTGCTTTCCTGAGAACAGCTTACGACTAGTTAATGTGCTCATATCAAGGTTGCCACACATTGTAAATGAGGCTTTTCCTGTGCATGTAATCAATAAGCCAATCAGAGAAATCAAAACTGGCCTAGCAGAAAGGTCTCATAGGGTTTGACAGGAACTGCTGGGAACTAGTGTTTAAAGCTACTTGGAGTAACAGCTTGGGGATAATTTATTGAAGATGACGAGGATCCGCATTTGTATATAATGCAGACGGTGAAACAAAGCAATTGCCAATCTGCAGACAGCATCATAAATAACAGCCTTAATGTACAGAGTTCTTTACTGGAAGTTGGAAAACTTATTTAGAAACTTCCCATTAAAATACTCTTAACAGCAAATTATTAAAGTTTACAGTTCCCCATCAATGACATGAAGCTGTAACCTGTCAAGTTTCGCATCTATTCCGTAATATAAGTCATGTCTGATTGAAGGGCACTATCACTTTTTCATTGGGTCACTTCCTAGTTGTGCAAAAACAGCTCAGAGAATATATATATGGGGTTTTTTTCTTATTGAGCAGCGGCCACTGAGAGTTTTAAGGCAGGGCAGGGGACCATTTGCCTGGGCTCCCAACCTTCTGATAACCTTGATTAGGAAACATAATTAGTGAAAGCACAGAAAGCACATTATTACATTATTTCACAATTGTTGATATTTTTATTGCAACCTGTGACCGTTTTTCTCTCTACAGTCCCATCAATATATTGGCAGGCAAAGCCTTACACCTATATAAGTTGAAAACCAAAGAGGGAGGACTCTTTACCAACAGAGGGCCACCTGGTATTGACCATGTTAATGTACAAAATGTCATTAAACTCAGTGCAGTATAAACAGGACAATTCCATTGAATTTTGTACATGTATATATAGATATCTTAAAGTCAACCTTGTCTCATAGTTCTCTTGGTAACCATAGAAACCAGGTTTATAATAATCCACCATTCTCCATGGAACCACAGATGCTTACCATGTTTAAGACTCATCTATCGATCAGTCTATCTATCATCTATCTATCTATCTATCTTCTATCTATCTCTTTATTTTTATCTATCTATCTATCATCTATCTATCTCTTTATTTTTATATATCTATCATTAGTGATGGGCGAATTTATTCGCCATGCGCGAATTCGCGGCGAATTTGCGCGATTCGCGCCAAGCGAATAAATTCGCGAAACGCCCGCGAAAATTCGCGGTAAAAATTCGCCGGCGTCAAAAAAAATTTTTTCCGAAAAAAGTCGCCGGCGTCAAAAACGGGCGCCGGCGCCAAAAACGGGCGCCGGCGTCGGAAAAACGGGCGCCGGCGTCGGAAAAACGGGCGCCGGCGTCAAAAACGGGCGCCGGCGTCAAAAACAAGACGCCGGCGCCGTTTCGCGAATTTTTCGCCGTTTCGCGAATTTCGCGAATTTTTCGGCGAAGCAAAACGGCGCAAATTCGCCCATCACTATCTATCATTTCTCTCTCTCTCTCTCTCTCTCTCTCTCTCTCTCATCTATATATCTCTTTATTTCTATCTATCATCTATCTATCTCTTTATTTTTATCTATCTATTTATCATCTATCTATCTATCTATCTATCTATCTATCTATCTATCTATCTGTCTATCTCGCTATTATCTATCAATATCTATTATCTATCAATATCTATCTATCTATCATCTATCTATCTATCTATCTATCCATCCCTCCCCCCCCTCTCTCTCTCTCTCTCTCTCTCTCTCTCTCTCTCTCTCTCTCTCTCTCTCTCTCTCTGTGTCTATATATCTCTATCTATCCATTGTGTCAACAATTATCTACATTCCTCATTTGGTCATTATCTAAAGTTGTTTTCTTTGTCCCTTAACCATGAAAAACTAGATGCCAATAAGGCATTTCTATCTACAGGAGAATTGTTAGGGAATGAGGGATTTGCCCGGACCCCTTACCTGACAGGGCCCCACAGATTAGACATTGTTCATAGTACAAGCAATAAACAAGAAATATTTATATTTAACAAAATATGTGATTAGCATAACACCAAGCAAATGTTCATAGTGTTTTCCACCCAGTGTACATATTTACTGCATGTATTAGATGTAAAAAGACTGCAAAACAGGGGGAAATAATTGCTGCACTTTTGCATACAATTTCCAGTCTTTCTGTGTTAATGTTTACAAATTTCCCCCACTGTTTAGTAATTGTTAGACAGCCATATAGCTTTTGCAGAGTACAATTCAAGGCCGACATTAACCACTGGATGAATACTGGCAATTATGATTCACAGGGATGTGGCATATGTGAATGCATTTGAGTTTTGAACTGATTCACATCCTGATGTACACAGGTCTCATACTTTGCGGAATTGCTTTATTACATGAATCAATATTTAATTTTGGTAACTGTCAATTCACTCATTATTGGTGACGGAGACACTTCACCTGGTCCCTTTACAATGTTTATATTTTGGCCCACAAATGTGCCCACTCACATGTCAACTGATAACAAGGGAAGAAAGACGTTATGGCGTCTCCGGTCCTTTCCTATTGGCTTATAACTTCCTACTAATTTTTTTCCAAGTACGAACCAAGTAGGAATCATTAAGACACAAGTAGAATAAGACATTGTTTATTAGGGGCAGCCAAATGGATTACATTTACCAACCAGCACATTAAACAATATAGAATTTTAATACAAAAATAGACACTATTATAAAGAAGCCCATATGTCAATGTTCACTAGACGTATTTCTTATATGTTATTGTTTCAATTATATAACAAGTTCGTGCCACTTAAGTCACAATATTCAATGTCTAAACTTAGATGAGCTATTAAGAAGTACATAAATGTGCATTATCAAAAATATACAATGGATTTGACCAACTTCTGGCTGTAAATCAACAGAATCACCGAGTGAAATAAACACTGCATGCCAGCAGCAGCTTTCTGGAAGAACTTTATTATTAGGGAAGAAAGAGTTTAAAAGCTACAGAACAATAGACTGCAGCAGAAAGCTCAAGCCAAATATCTCCACTGCATGAGCTGACAGTATTATTTATTTGACATGAAAGACTGGTTTTACACTTCTGCCTTTATTAAACCGCTTCCCCTTGATAATTTGTCAGTGAAGAGGCTATTGTAACCATTTGGAAGTGATAGTTTTAAAAAAATTAACTCCTGCTCTTCAAAAGACATATCCTGCACCAGTATGATTATTACTGTATATCGTAGATATACGATAAGAGCACACAGGTTCAATCCAAGCAGGGACAACCCTTGCTATTTTTATTTTGCGAAGGTGCAACATTTCAGGGTAAACCACTTTGTCAAGCATGCTTGACAAAGGGGTTTACCCCCGAAACGTTGCACCTACGCAAAATAAAAATAGCAAGGGTTGTCCCTGCTTGGATTGAACCTGTGTGCCGGTGAATTTCTTTCACACTATCAGGTGAAACCTACAAGGTGCGTAAAAGCAAGGGATCTAGGAATTACCAGCTTTTTGAGCAGCTATAGGTTCCCTTAGCATGTTGTACCAACTAACTTGTGTCTAGTGAATTTAATCTCAACACATGTACTAGCTTTTCCAGCCTCAATGAATACAGGCCCTTTTATTCTTCACATTTGCTTTGTCTCATAGTGCCTTTATGGAGAGAGAGAGAAATTGCCTCTTTAGAGTTTTCCCAGCTAATGTGCTACAATATGTGTGTGTGTGTATAGTAAGCAGAAAGCACTACCAGATTTTGTAGAAAATGAAAAACATTTATTGGGAAGAGCAACGTTTTAGTCTATAGCTCAGACCTTTGTCAAGATACCTCACACTCCAAAAGCAAACCATATATACCACCAGTGTGTTTTTTTTTGGCTCCAAACTACTATAGTTACATAGTTACATAGTTAAATTGGGTTGAAAAAAGACAAAGTCCATCAAGTTCAACCCCTCCAAATGAAAACCCAGCCCCATACACACACCCCTCCCTACTAACTATAGAGCTTAGTATCACAATAGCCTTTGATATTATGTCTGTCCAAAAAATCATCCAAGCCATTCTTAAAGGCATTAACTGAATCAGCATCACAACATCACCCGGCAGTGCATTCCCCAACCTCACTGTCCTGACCCTGAAGAACCCCCTACGTTGCTTCCAATGAAACTTCTTTTCCTCTAGTCTGAAGGGGTGGCCTCTGGTACGTGATCCACTTTATGGGTAAAAAGGTCCCCTGCTATTTGTCTATAATGTCCTCTAATGTACTTGTAAAGTCTAATCATGTCCCCTCACAAGCGCCTTTTTTCCAGAGAAAACAACCCCAACCTTGTCAGTCTCCCCTCATAATTTAACTCTTCCCTCCCTCTAACCAGTTTAGTTGCACTTAGTCTCTGCACTCTCTCCAGCTCATTTATATCCCTCTTAAGGACTGGAGTCCAAAACTGCCCCCATACTCCAGATGAGGCCTCACCAGGGACCTATAAAGAGGCAGAATTATGTTTCATCCCTTGAGTTAATGCCCTTTTTTATACAAGACAGAACTTTATTTGCTTTAGTAGCCACAGAATGACACTGCCCAGAATTAGACAACGTATTATCTACAAAGACCCCAAGATCCTTCTCATTTAAGGAAACTCCCAACACACTGCCATTTAGTGCATAACCTGCATTTATCAACATTGAACCTCATTTTCCAGTTTGCTGCCCAGTTTTCCAGTTTAGACAAATCACTGTGCAAAGTGTCAGCATCCTGCATGGAACCTATAGTTCTGCACAATTTAGTCTCATCTGCAAAAATAGAAACAGTACTTTCAATGGCCACCTCCAGGTCATTAATAAACAAGTTGAAAAGCAAGGGACCTAGTACAGAGCCCTGCGGTACTCCACTAACAACACTGGTCCAATTAGAAAATGTTCCATTTACCACCACTCTTTGTAGTCTATCTTTTAGCCGGTTCTCTATCCAGGTACAAATACGATGTTCCAGGCCAACATTCCTTAATTTAACCAGTAACCTTCTGTGTGACACTGTATCAAATGCTTTAGCAAAGTCTAAGTAAATCACATCCACTGCCATCCACTATGACATCATCCAATGTGTTAAAATGAGTGTAAACATCCCCTAATCCGTTCAACCTAAATATGTATATATTTATTTATAACATTATTTGTGTTTGTTTTTCATTTACTCTCTTAAGACATCAAATGTGTGATCACACTGTGTTACTTACTACTCAAATCAACTCCCATTGTCCCAGTGTGCAAGTGGAGATGTACTTGCCATTTCGACTCACAAAAAAAATCTAAATTGTATGACTGAAAAGAGAAAAATAAAAGCATTCTTTATATGAAATGACACAATATATTGATGTCATTCTTTATTTTAAGTGAAAGAAGTATTTTTTTCTGCAAAAAAAAAACATAAGTGAAGGTCTTGTCCAATAACGGAAAAAAAAAATCCAATAATAACAAACTGTTTATTTATTTAGGAAATCATGCATTCAAGGACCTCACCATACAAAATGATATACAGTATGTATGTTATACTTAAAACTGAATGAACAACATCATCAATACCAACTGCAAAAAAATCATTAGTTAAAAGGGAGTCTATTGATTTTTGGCAAAACCTTAATTTCACCAAGGTGTCTTATGTGTTTTCTTGTACCAGCATGGGATCCCTTGTCCTGAAACCCATTATCTAGAAAGCTGGATAAGGAAGTTCATCTCCCATAGTCTCCGATAGACTCAGATTTTTTTAAAAGATTTCCTTTTTCTGTGTAATAAAAAAACAGTGGTTTGTACTTGATCCCAACTAAGATATCATTTTTAATTTAATAAAACAATGGGAATAGAGTGCGAATGAATGCTAGCAATGGTCCTGTTGGCTAACAAATTGGCGCCTGCGTGTGTTAGTGAATTGGCAATGTCCCTGGGGGCGGTAACACTGGCGAAAAGTCGCTAGCATTAACCACTTCACCCTTTTGTGAATCTGCCCCCAGGAGTCAAAACCAGGAGATCAGTTATGAAGATACAGTAGCGGGAACTAGGGATGCACCAAATCCAGGATTCTGTTCGGGATTCGGCCTTTTTCAGCAGGATTCGGATTCGGCTGAATCCTTCTGCCCGGCCGAACTGAATCCAAATCCTAATTTGCATATGCAAATTGGGGCGGGAAGGGAAATTGCGTGACTTTTTGTCACAAAACAAGGAAGTAAAAAAAAATTCCCCTTCCCATCCCTAATTTGCATATCCAAATTAGGGTTCGGGTTCGGTTCGGTATTCGGCCGAATCTTTCGCGAAGGATTCAGGGGTTCGTCCAAATCCAAAATAGTGGATTCGGTGCATCCCTAGAGGGAACTCATGAACATTCGACAGAAAAGTTTAGCAGGAACCCTGAAACTCTGGAACAAAGGAGCTAGAGCACAGGTTGGCTTAATGATTTGGCAAAGAGCAGGACGAGGAGGTTGACTTAAATAAACCCTTGATATAAGAATTGCTGGCACTTGGCTTTAATAAGATGAAAGATAAGAAAGAAAATGATGCAGATGTGAAGCTCTCTGAAAGCCTCCGGTGGCTGAACAAAGAAATATTGTGGCAAATCTCCATAGAGTCCTGACACCTGTTTTATGACTGAATTTTTGGTTACCTCAGAACAGAGCAATAGTTCTCCAGACTAATGTCCAAATCATTCATTCTTCCTTTTTGAAAGCATGCAAATCCAGCATGAAGGTGGGAGAAGAGATACACAAGCTTAGGTCAACTGGAGCCAGTAAAACTGCAGCTGTTTAAAATATATTTTATTCCCTGAGGTTTCAGTACCAGACAAGACTTTGTAAAGAGTGAGTTCAGCATTGCCGTATGCCTTTAATATTGTCCTGAAAACGCGCTAACATTCTCTATGTTTATTAGAGCCTTTGTCTCTGAGTTACGAAGCACTAAAAGACATGACGTAGCTAGTTACACATTTTGGGAAACAATATCAATATTTAATCTTTTATTATTAGATTGCAGTACAGCTGTAGGGATGGCAGGCAGTTTTACTGGGACAAGACAAAAGTCATTAGTAATGAAGGAGCTCAGAGCATTAATGTCAGGAAAAAAAAATCAAATCATGATAAGAAAATAAAACAAAGCTTTTTTATTAAGTTTTGAAGACTGCCGCAATTCAGTACAAAAAGTTAATTTTGATAGGTAAATAGCAAATAAACAGACTCAACATTTCAGAGGGTACAACGATTACAATGAGATATCTGCCATGTTTTTTGCATTTTGTGCCTTGCCCTGTATATACAAACATTCATGTAGGTCTTTGCACTTCAAAATAGAATACAGAGACCTACATTCACCCTGTCTTTGCAGCATTGCAGGAGATTGCAAGAGATGTAGACATGAGGGGAAGCAGGTAGAGGCAGGTAGACATCCCCATGTCACTTATACAAGTCAGGGAGTTCCTGTGGGATCAGACCACGATAATCTTTGTACAGGAAAAGGACAGGACAGTGAACCTGCCTCTAAGTGCACTTGAACATCCGTCTATGTAAATCTGTAATGTGTTTTTTGGGGGTGGGGTATTTTTAAAACTATGTCAATCTTACTCCCATCCATGAATGTAACTAATTTAGCAATTATTCTTCTCGAAAAAGTTGGTGTGAAAAAAACCTCACAACAAATTCATGTGTCAGTTTGAATCATATGATTGACGCGGCGAAAACTCGACTTTATCGTATTGTCACAGCAAACTCAAGTTTATTGGATTATCAGACGAAAACAAAAGTGGATCCCCATGTCAAGAAACAACTTTGGGGACATCTGCCATTGACTTCTACATGACCTCAATTGGTGTAAGGAATTTACCTTACCCTGGTGGTCTAGTGGGGGGTGGGGTCCCCAGCCATGTCTCCAGCAGGGATGCCTGCCACATGTGTCCTGCTGTCCCTGCGTCCAGTCCCTCTATGGTGCTCGCAGTGGCGCTCTTTTGGGTTATGCGCCAGCGTGATGACATCACGTGCAATGGCGCAAGATTCAAAAGTATTTAAAGGGGCTTTGTTAATTTTCACATAGCCCGTTGTTAGGTTCAATTAGCTTGTTCCTGGGTATTATATTCTTTGTGAATCCTATTGCTCTTTAGTGTATTGACCCTTACGTCCCTGATTAACTACTCTGACCTCTTCAATCCTGACCCTGCCTGTCTGTGACTATTCTGACCTTTCCAATCCTGATCCTTTGCCTGTTCACTGACTATTCTACATTCTCCAATCCTGATTCGGCCTGTCTGACGACTCTCTGCTTCTGCTGCCTGGCCTGCCTGTTCCTGGTGGTGTTCTTCCTTCCAGTATTCTGGTGAGACGATCGTGCCCCATTGCTCGTCCAGAACCGTTAGCTCCTAACTCTATTAAGACCTAGCGGCATCCGATAAGCCGAGGGCTCCTCCTGAGGTGAAAGGCGGCCGTTAAAGGCAGAAGTGAGAGCCGAGACCAGGGAGCTTAGCTTGGGTTCTGGATATAGGGTGCCGAAAGTGACAACAGGTTTGAGATGGAGCGTTTTCGATTTTTATCAGTTTTAGGGTATAATAAATCTCTAAAAAATTTTCTTTTTTATCCATTTTAAAAACTTGACTAGAATAATTTGAGGTTTAATCAATAGACGTTAGGGGCAGATTTATTCAGGGTTGAATAGTAAATTCTAATTATTGGTGTCAAATATCGCACATTCAAATTTTAATCCCCCAATTTGAAGGTATATTTGAATGTGATTTACAAGTCAATGGCAGAGGTCTGTTGAACCATTTGAATATGTTAATTGCCTTCCTGACATTCTAGTTTTTTTTCGAAGGGAAAACTCGTTTCAAATTCAATTTGAATTGTATTCAAATTTTCGGGTCGGAACTATTTGATCAATAATTAGATGTTCTCATTTTTCTTAAATAACCTCCCATACAAGTTGTGAGTATATTTGAATTTATTAGAGTAAAACAAAAATTCACATGAATTTGACCTTTGATAAATCTGCCCATTCAGCTTGGACGAATTTGACCCGTTTCACCAAAAATTCGCTGCCGGCGAAATGTAGCCTACACCCATGAAAATCTACGGGCGTCAACATTTTTTTTTTTTGACACACATCATTTTTTTTGACGCTCAACGCCATACAAGTCAATGTGCGTCATTTTTGCGGCAAAACAAGGAGAAAATATTTGCCCATCCCCACTGCCCATTAATGTGCAAGAGGAGAGCAATGTGAAGGGACACTGGGTAGTCAAACAATATTCTGCAGGGATACTGAAGATGCTAAAACTACTATTTATTCAGGCAGAGATGCAGACAAGGAACTTATTTCCATTTTTAGACTCCCCATAAATGAAAGTGTAAATTTTTATTATGCAGGGTAGAAGAATTATGCAATAATTCCATATGTCACTTTTCGCTGCCGTACAACAATTGATGTGTGCTTCATGTGCTGCCTAATGCTTTGTACGATTGATTTTCCAGCAACATATAAATCTTTCCTTTTTTATCCAACAGCTTTTATCAGATCATCTTCTGTTGTCAACCATGACAGGTATATGGCAATTTAGCAATAATTAAAGCACCCTTTTCTTTTTTTTTTCTATAACAAACATGGCAACTGCATTACTTTAAAAATATGTTAACCAAAGTCTTTTTTACAAGGGGACCCCTACTATCATTGTAGGGAAAAAAAACCATACCAGGTCTAAATCTATAATGGCAGGTAATAATGATATAGATATTCAGAAGATTGAAATATGAAATTATGAAAAAAGGAGACCTTGTTTATTTTTTTACGGTCTAGCAATCACAACTTTTTGGTCAGGGTTTCTTTGCACTCATTGTGTAGCTAAGACAATACTTTGCATAGGATGACTGCTTAATTGATCTTGCCTTGGGATTGTAAATGGCAACATCCGGAACTGCCCATGAAAATCTAAATGTAAAATTGCCCACAACATTACCGGCTAAATTAAAGGGACAATGTGCTCCTATCTTAAACCTCAGGCCACGCAATAGAGCTGGTAATAAAAAATGCATTAGAGCTGTTGCTTTAGTTATATTTTAGCTGTGAATGTTGGTTTAGTTAGTACAATCCGTCTACCCCCTGTAGTAAGCTTCCCTTGAGCACAAGGAGAAATAAAGACATTTGTATAATGAGCTCCTCCCTAATTGCATGTGGAGGTCACAAGGATAATCAATAAGGAGTTGGTTATAAAAAGAAATCATGCAATAAAAACTTTCTCTTGAACCACAGTGACCCTAATGGCAATGACACCTGTTGAATATTTATGGTAGAAAGACAGACTTTAATTGGGCTTTCCTACAGACAGAGCTTTTAGTAGTGGATTATGAGACACCTTTGTAAGTTGGGATAAAAAGTAGGTGGGTGTGCAATTGTACTCCATACTGATGTGTGGGTTGGCACCATACATGAGGGACCCATGGGTTGGGTGGGTTCAGACCAACTTCCACAAACTGTTTGCGGGTCACGGGCAGGTGTGGGTTAAGCAACCTTACAGTGCCAGTTTCTGTTTCCAGTAGCCACTATTTATAGATGCATGTCTGCCTTTTTTGGGCATCCTGTTGGGATGGATGGGGCAGGTGCAGATCTATAAATAGAAGTGCAGGTAGGGTTTGGGTCTGGTGCGGGTTGTGAGTGAGTGGATACGGACTGTTCTTAGTTCGGTGATTAGAACCCGCTGATCTTGGAAAGTCCATTCCAACTGCAGACAATTGTAAGAAAACAAGGTAAATCAGGTCCCATGTAGAACACATGTTCATAGAAGTATTATAATCTCAATAAACCTTATTTTGCCTCATTATGATAATCATTATCAACATTCGTGATTAGCAAAAAATTTTGCCGGATATGGATTCCTCTTTTAAAGCATCAACAAATATTTTTGCGAAACTGTTTAGAAAAAAGTAGCAAACGCCCATAGACCCCAATGTATTTTGTGCTAATTGATATGCCACCAAAATTAAAACCCCACTGAGATGTAATTTGCATGGAAAAAATTGCTTCAAAGCATTTTGCAAATGTTCACCTTTTTTTGTAAATGTTTTCCTTAGTTTTGCAAATCTTCCCACGATACAGGACAGATTAGCTCATCACGATCTGCTATGATTTCTTACCAGTTTTGATGACATTAGTTTTATTACAGTTTCATCCGTATACTGTAAGATTTTTATTAACTATAATGGGAAAATAGCTCTTGAGATTTTATTGCACTTTTTTTCTTGCTAGTGAAGGATAACAGATACATTTTCATCACCTAGAGCAAGGCATTATACTTTTACACTATATATTTATGAAAAATGTTCACAATGCTGTGCAGAAGTGTCTAGCTAAATAAAACAAGCCTAGAGTAGAGTCCTGCGTGGGTCCATTTTCTGGGACCTGTACCCGACCCATGCCCGCAACCTGCAATCCTCAACCCGCATTCTTACCCGCTTGGAACCGCTACCCGACCCAACCTGCAAGTACTTTATCCGCAACCCGGACCCACGACCCGAAGATCATCAAGAATCAGGAAGTGCTGTCATTGTAAACCGGAGGTGACATCATCAGACTTAGACGTGATCAGAAAAAAAGGAGTAAAACAGGAAGTGCTGTCATTATAAACCGGAAGTGACGTCATCGGTAGACGTGACCATAAAAAAAGAGTAAATATCACTATTGAGAAGACCCGCGGCCTGACCCGCGACACGCAAACCCGCAGAACCACGTCTTTACCTGCACCCAGAACTTCTACCCGCAGGGTACCACGGGTTTTTGGGGTAACCCACGGGTACCTGACCCGCTGCAGTACTCTAGCCTAGAGCCCTAATCAGTACAAATCCCAGTGATTATTGTGATCATTTATTATTTGATACAAATGAACACAGTTCATTACTTCTAATTAACAACAATATTAGTGGCTTCATTTCAGACCTTTTGCCGAAAAGCATACTAAATATATATATAAAAAAAAATAAAATAAACATTTGTTTTTCTTGCATTTTTTTCCCTCTGAAAAAAAAATTTCCTCTGTGAAACACAGGCCAAAATTTGCACAAATTTTAAGTGGGAATTTCTGGGCAAAACATTGCAAAACTGCAATAGATGAAATTGCTCACCCTTAACCACTAGAAATAATAATAACCTCATATCCAAAATGGCTAAGTTAGCATTTTTTTCAGGACAGAAAAGCTGTATCTAATGCCATCCAATTACAAAAAATGGGAATAGTTATACTTACCGCATACATTAACAACTTTCCAATGAAAAAATACACATATGTATTTTCCATTGCTCACTAGTATTTTTAGTCCAGAAATGCTTATTATCCATAATAGGAAGCAATTTGAGGCTTTTCCTGTCATTTCCTTACCATGGTTTTTTCCTTGCTTCCTAGTTCAGCTGAGTATGCTTTTTTTTTTAAATTGCTTTTCTTCAAAGTCTGAACTTTTTTCCCCTCTTCCATTCTAGCTTCCAATCCACTGTCTGCTTGTTAAATAATTAAATTTCAAACCAGTTAAATAATTCAAAAACAAAAAAAGTGAAAAATAAAGACGTATGCCAAAGTTCTGTCTGTAAGATTACTAGAAAACTGAACTTCAAAAAATATGACAATGGAAAAAAAAATAAAACCTCAGGGTTTGTGTTTACAAGTCATCGATTGCAGTTGAGTTCAATACAACATCAGTATGAGCTGCGATATATTTGAAGATTACTCAGACTAATTAGATATTATGTGAAAGAGTCCAGAGAAGTGATTGTATATCTGATGAATAACAGGTTTCTAAAAATAGAAAATACAGAAATTTATAGCAAATCCAATCAATGTAAAACAAAAAAAAAATCAACATATATACCAGAGACAAAGGGCAAATAAACTGTGATATATCACTCATAATAGTGATTTTTTTTTGCCTCTTTTTCTTATGTACTGCATTCATCGAAATATTTCATGTTTTAAAACAAATTTGTATATGGCATTACAGTGATGTGTTAGGTCTAATTAGTAGAAGGCTGGATACATGACTCCAATTCTATAAATAAAGAGGCTCACATTATACCCGTGAATTAGTCAATAAAAGCTCAAGATCAGGTGGTCAAGCAGTAATTCCACTGGAGATTTAAAACATCGCCCCATTTAGTAAATGGAAGCTGGCAGAGCTAGTGAATCATGGAGGCTCAGTTACAGACCATTTCTGCAGCTAAGGGGTTCAGCTTCTGGTTTTTATTATAGCAACACAATAAAACTGAGTCTTCCCAGGTCTAGTAACCCATGGTAACCAATAAGATCCTTGATTTCAATCAGCTGACCTGTAAATGCTGTCTACTGATATGTTGCTATCAATTAAAATTCTTTGTAATATTTAATTAGCAAAGAGCTACAAATTGGCAATAAAGTCAACAAAAGGCCATGCTGCATTATAGTACCAGTGGGCCCAGGATAAAGATCGTGTTGGTGGACCCCAACTGCTTCAAGAAATTTGGGATAGAATTACCCTAAAGTAGAATAAATTGAATTAGAATGATCATGCTGTCTACTGATATGTTGCTATCAATTAAAATATGTTGTAGTTTGTATATTTCACACTATGTTCAGCTCTTTGAAAGCAGATACATTGCAGACTTATGGTTAACTCTGCTTCCAGTTGAAGGTCGATAATTTAAAAAAAAAAATCTATTTTTTTGTTGTTGTTTGTTTTGTGGTTTTAAGTAACTATCCAGTTAACAATCTGTCTATCCCTTAAGTTTATACTTGGGACCTCTGCTCTTCTTTTCTAATACAGTTTTTTCCTTTCTTGACATAAGTTATTATGATCTTTGACACCATTTTCCCTTGATGCATTCATTAATTTTGCTGCTTGTGCGACCAACACACTTGCAATTCAGAGCACTAGCTGTTCATCCTCTTCAACATCTGACAGATCTCTCATGGAGCTTTTTATTATATTATTCTGTTTCATACCATGTGTGTTATGTTACTGCGTTTATTTGTGAGATGAATGATGTGTGTCTTCCCCCCACTCTTGTGTGTTATCCTCCAATTATTGCCACTTGTGTTATCAGAAAAACAACTATACATGTATTAATAAAAGGAAAAAATAGACAGAATATATGAAAAAGAAGCAACCGGTGAAAGGAGAGAATGATTTTATTTAGAGGAACATTTTATTAGCACTTGAATTGGTAGGCTGCCTTGTGATGTTATTGGCACCCAACTGTCAGTTAGACTTTTGGTGAAGGACACCTAGAAATGAAGAGCTTGGACAATCAGAAGAAATTCCATGTACAGATGGAGCACAATTTATTGCTCTCCAATAATCAACTCGATCATGTTGTAAGTTCTGTATTTGATGCTGTGGTGTTCATAACTTCTGCAGTATATTGATGCAGTGTATATTGATATCAGTTGCAACCATGTCTTCCAACATTCCAGGTTCCTAAAATCATGACTAGTGATGGACGAATTTGTCCCGTTTTGCAAAACGGGGATTTTGACGCCTGCGTCAATTCTGACGATCACATCAATTTTGAAGCTGGCGTTAAAGTCAATGGGTGTCCAAATAATGTTGGCATGCGGCGGTTTTGACGCACGCAACTTTTCCGACGTGCATCCAAATTTTTTTTGTATTTCCGCCGGAAAATTTTCATGGCGGTTTTGTGGAAATTCACTGCAAATTCGCGCCTGCCGAATTTATTTGCCCATCACTAATCATGACATTTTGAATCACGACAATGACACAGGCCATGTCCATTTGCACTGAGCAACACCTCACTCTGCCTATACCCTGCCAACTTTCAGCAATACCCTATTTTCAGTTGCCCAATTTTGGGACAGTTGGTGGGTGCAGTATGTGCGCCAACTGCAGTAGGTTACCCACCAGAACTAGAATAGTTGTACCAAAAAAAATTAAAGTGAATTAATCAAGACAACAGTTTAATTAATTAGCAAAGAGCTACAAATTGGCAAAAAGGTCAGCAAATGTCCAGGCTGCTTTAAGGTACCAGTGGGCCCAAAGTAAAGACTGCATTGGCAGACTCCAACTGCTTCAAAAAAATTGTGATAGAATTACCCTAAAGTAGACTAAATTGAATTAAAATGGCCATGCTGCAAAGCCTGATGAAATGTGTGATGGTGGGACCCCTGTTCTGGTGGCCTGTCCCTATAGCCCATTTATAAAAATGGTCCTTATTATCATAATTGTTACTTTTATTCGCACCACTGGAACCGCAGTAGAACTGTTTTGCATAGTTTGCCATCCAAATGGCCATTACATGTTGTATCACTTTTTTAGGGACATTCCCATTGTTTTTGATTGTAAAGATCCTTTTATTGGAGACATGTTATATTTATCATTTACTGCAGGCTTAATGCCTTGGAGAGGAGAGGAACAATTTCTCTGATAAATTACTTTTCCTATAAACTTCTGATTGTCATGAAAAACACCTTTTATAAAGACAATGGAAACATGGAAACAGTTAAAAAGATGACAACACCATGCTTCATATAGACAACCCAAAGCTGGTCTAATGCTTAATGGACTCATTGTGCTGTTGGGATCCTGGAACATACCCAATGGAATATAGAGTAGAATTATTCTAGTAGAAAATTCAATAGTCTATGAAAATTATTGGAATTTCCAATAATCTAACTGACGCCACAGATTCCAGTGTTTTGTCCTGTGATTTTGTAGTTAGAAATGAAAATGTATGTACAGTATGTATCAAAATTGAGTTTGCATTCAAAGGACTCAGGTTTAGGGAGCAAGAATGAAATTGCTATAATACATCTGTACAAGCTCCAGACAAAACAGACTGCCAGTACCAAAAAGCAGAAAAATGCAACCGTCAACCTTAACAATGTGACAGTATATTTGGGTGGCCTGTTGCTCACCATACCCAGTTGATGATTAATGTTGTATTCTCCACTTTCAGCATAGTGGGACAATAGAATGTTTAGGTCAAAATTTCTATAGACTGTAACCCTCTGCCTATTCCCTTGGTCTCCTGACCGATCCACTGGTCCTATCGGTTAATCCACCTGTGGATTTTTATAAATCCTAGAGTTCTCTAAAAGCAATGTATATTATGGCACATGGTCATTGTTAGAAGGGCGGAATGTGATTGAATGGACATTTATCTTATTTACACATGAAGTTTGCTTTTTATCCTGCTTGATGGCCATTTATTTTGAAAATGGAGAACATTCCATTCATTCACATGAAGTCTGGCTTCTATTTCTATACCTGTAAGCGCTCTCAAGGATATATCCCTGTGTTGTGTGCGTACTTGGTATGTCCTTTTGTGGTCTTCGCAGCAACAATATAGACTCTAATGCAAAACAAACATTTTTTTTATTAATTATTGATTTTATTTTCTGTGGCAGCACTTATTTATTATATATTGGTGCTCATTAATCACTGGTGATTGATTAAAATGTATTTATTTATATGTGGTTTCTAGTTAAAATTTCAGTTCTTGATGAGAACAGGCCCAGTGTTTGGGTTCAGCAGAAAGGGCATTTGGCTTTGGATTCCCAGAATGTGGATATGATATATTGTTTAACAATTGTTAGATATAATACATAATTAATGTCCAAACTGCAGCCCTTTGGCAAACTGTTTTATCTGCAATTCCCGGCATTTAATGAGGTGGGTCATAGTTGGAATATCCCTGATTTCCAGCTCGTCTGCATTGAAAGTAGCCTCTCTATTTGGAAGATATTTTAGAATCTCCTTATTTCTTGTCTTATTTTCTTACATGCTTGATATATTTGTTAAATCAAGGAATCTGCAGTACCACCCCTTACTCCAGCCAGCTTTATTTATGAATATTTATATGTTTTGGGGGTTTCCCATCTTTATACAGAAGGAAGGCAGATCACTCCAGATGCAATAGAAGTTGACTTTCAACATGATGTACCGTATTTAAACTCAAGTTCTTGCTTAATGACAGCTCTCAGTTGTTTCTCTATATTGTGCCATGCCATATCACACATCAAACTGAATTATTCACTGCTGCATGACAAAAAAACCCTATCAAGGTTTATTCGAAAATGAATGAAGATAAAGGAAATCAAACACTCTGAGAAAAATCAGTTGATATATTACATTAAAGTAACCAAAAAGATAAGTATCCTACCTCCTATCCAAAATGAATGATCATCATCATTATAATAATACTGGAATGCTGATTCTCCTTGGATTCTTTTTGACAAAATTCTGATCCCTCTCCCGTTTCTCCCAACTCCTTGGTACCTTCATGTTTCTACTTTTTGAAACCAACACTTTTCACTTTTATTAAAGGTCAATTTTTAATTATATTAGGACATTTTGAACTAGGGATGCACCGAATACAGGATACTGCCTTTTTCAGCAGAATTCGGATTTGCCCAATTCCAAATGCCGGGCTGAACCCACTGAAGTCAAAATTGTTTTAGAGGTGCACATGGTTCTCTTTGCTCCTTCATTCCCTAATTTACATATGCAAATTAGGGCTCAGCTTTTATTCTGTATTCGGCCAAATCTTTAACAAAGAACTCTGGATTCAGCCGAATCCTAAAATAATGCATCTTCTTCATCCCTGTAAAACCAAGAATGCTATGAAAGTTATTAAAATATCAAGAACGATATCGAACAGAAAAAAAACACTGAACGACGTGCTAAAAAATACAAATATCTCTAAAACCTCTAAAAATTTGAGTTTTTCAGAAAATTACTACCAAAAAAAATCTGAAAACCTCTAAAATTCTAAATGTTTAAAAAAAGAAGTCCAATCGGATCAGTTTAGCACCCACTGACTTCTATGGGACCCCGACTACTTTTACTTGGCAAACTATTGTATTCAGTTATTCAGGATTTGTACACTTTATAAATCTTGAGTTTTAGGTTTCAGAGATTTTTTTTTAAAAAAAAATGTTTTTTACGAAAATGAAACCCAATAGAAACCCAAATCTTGGTAAATCAGACCCTACATTTCACTCTCAGACTATTTTGGTTATTGTAAATAAAGGATCACAAAAAATTAATTTATTCATGACAGCTTTATACTGGGTGAAATTTATCTAACAGCACATGAAAATAGAATTCCTCGGCACTTTGCTCATACTTTAAAGATGCATTTTTTTCCCTGAGATAGTACATCAACATGCCGTGTATTTTATTCACAAGCATGGCGGGTCGGAGACTTATTGTGGACATGCAGAGTTAATGCTTCACTGTGAGCTAAAAGTTGCATTCAGAATTCATTGATTTGTTTATATCTAAAAGAAACCCTGGTGAATACGCTTAATAGCTTTATACCCCAGCAGTTTATCAATCAAATAGAGCAAATTATTGCACAGAGAAGGGCAATTAGCAGTTTAGTGACATTGATATTTGCAGAACCTTGTTGTTTTATTTAGTTGTATTTTCTTAAGAAACCTATACAGAGGTATAGGATCCATTATCCTGAAGCTCATTATCCAGTTGGCTCCGAATTATGGGAAGGCCATCTCTCATAGACTCCATTTTAAGCAAATAATTCTGATTTTTAAAAATTATTTCTTTTTTTTCTGTATTAATAAAACAAAACGCTTGTTCCTAACTAAGATCAAATTAATCCTTATTGAGGTTATTTAAGGGGCACATGTACCTAGGGTTGAATATGGAGGGTTAATTAACCCTCCATATTCGACTGTCGAAGTAAAATCCAAATATTGAAGTCGAAGGATTTTGCGCTATTCCTACAATCGAACGATCGAAGGAATAATCGTTCGATTAAATCCTTCGAATCGAACAATTCAAAGGATTTTAATCGATCGAAGGATATTACCTTCAATCAGGAAATTGTAAGGAAGCCTATGGGGACCTTCCCCATAGGCTAACATTGACCTCGGTAGGTTTTAGGTGGCGAACTAGGGGTCGAATAAATTTTTAAAGAGACAGTACTATTCGACTATCGAATGGTCGAATAGTTAAACAATTTTTACTTTGAATCGTTTGATTCAAAGTCGAAGGCTGTAGTCGAAGGTCGAAGTAGCCCATTCGATGGTCGAAGTAGCCATATTCGACCATTCGAAATTCTAACTATTTTTCCTCTATTCCTTCACTCAAGCTAAGTAAATGGGCCCCTAATGTTTAAATTCTTTTTTTAGTAGACTTAAGGTATGGAGATCCAAATTACAGAAAGATCCCTTACGCGGAAACCCCAGATCCTGAGCATTCTGGACAACAGATCCTATACCTGTGCAGAACTGAGATCTTTCATTGTTTAAACAGTTGTAATTGCAGGAGATAATGGTAAAATAAACCCTAAGGTTTGATCCTCCAAAAGCACAAGCTATTCATCCCCATAGAAGGCAAGAACATCTTCTCAACAATGCATTTCCAGATTTGTATTAATAGAATTTGCTTTGTATCTTGGGTGAATGTGACAGTGCAGACATGACAAGGGAATACAGTGAGTTTCTACAGAATGATGAATTCACATTTAAGAAGTACTGGTGCTACCACTGTCTAAAGATACTTGGAATATCAGTTAACAGCAGCTGGGATGGCCTAGTAGTTTGACATTTCACTTTTAAAGCATTTTTTCAAATTTGCATTTGCCTAATGATCACTGAGTAGCACTCCTGAGGAATCCCTAAATGAGCTGGCCCTGAGATCTTGAATGAATTAGCCATTAGATTGATTTTGCAACAATCAGCCTTTAACAGACATCCCATCAAGGCAATGCTCCATGTCACTGTTTGTTTGATCTGACTGGCTGTACTGACCCTCAAATCTGTCCTTCAGAAACCCATGAAATGCCCTAATTAATGACATTTCGGGTCTGAGCACATTGAAGCCACAAAGGTATTTGTCACCGCCTTTCAATAAAATCATGATGGGGGGATCCTTCTGTACTGAGTGATCTTCTAAATTTGACCATAGACCCTCCAAAATACAGAAAAAGCAGAGCACTGAAATTGTAAAAAGAAAATATCAGAAAATAATTATTTGCATTATACCCAAAGTGCTTTCCACCCCCCTAAATAATGACATCATCTCCCCCTCTTGCTTGCGGCACAGCAAACTTACACATTATGATTGTCTTCTTTTTTCTGTGCCCTTGAAGAAGACCCCCACTATTTAGGGGGGGGGTCAAAGTACGTTGGGTATTATGTAAATAAACATTCCCAGACTTTTTCATTATTTGAATGCCCCGCTTTTTCTGTACTTATGTGATACTTGGGGATCTTACAGGTGTCCCCCTGCAGAGAGCACCATCATTATTACTTTGTATTGAGTTGGACCACCAACTATTGTACTTCCCCAAAATAACAAAGCAGAGTTCTTGTCATTCTACAGAATTTAGAAAATAAGAGAACAACGGTAGTTTGTCCAGATAGATAGATAGATAGATAGATAGATAGATAGATAGATAGATAGTGATGATGATAGATAGATAGATAATGATGATAGAGAGAGAGAGAGAGAGAGCGATGATGAGAGATAGATAGATAGATAGATAGATAGATAGATAGATAGATAGATAGATAGATAGATAGATAGATGATAGATAGATAGATAGATAGATAATGATGATAGATAGATAATGATGATAGATAATAGATAGATAGATAGATAGATAGATAGATAGATAGATAGATAGATAGATAGATAGATAGATAGATAGATGGATGGATGGATGGATGGATGGATGGATGGATGGATGGATGGATGGATGGATAGATAGATAGATAGATAGATAGATAGATAGATAGATAGATAGATAGATAGATAGATAGATAGATAGATAGATAGATAGATAGATAGATAGATAGATAGATGGATAGATAGATAATGATGATAGATAATAGATAGATAGATAGATAGATAGATAGATAGATAGATAGATAGATAGATAGATAGATAGATGGATAGATAGATAATGATGATAGATAATAGATAGATAGATAGACAGACAGACAGACAGACAGACAGACAGACAGACAGACAGACAGACAGACAGACAGATAGATAGATAGATAGATAGATAGGAAGATAGATAATGATGTACTTGGGGCCTCTGTTATCTGTAAAATAAGGCAGGTCTACAGGAATCACTGAACTCCATGCAGCTATATCATTGCACCCCACTCAAAACTGCCCTTACAGTAGATAAAGAAAGTAGAATGGCTGGAATTAGATATCTACACAGATTTATACAGTACTTCCTAAAAAAAGCTATAGGGGAAGTTGTACAGGCTAAGGAGGTTAATAAATAGCTAAGTAGAAGAGTATGGAGCTCTCCCTGGTACTAGATGAATGAAGCTGATTATAAGCCTTTCTAATCATTCCCTCAATAGCCTGGTGCCTGTAGAGTTCACACGTCATCTAATGGAGATATTGAAATGACACTGTTTCAACTAGTTCATTTCGTTTGGATTTGAACGAAATAAAGCCTTAGCAACCATGTGATTACACAGAATACATTCCAACATGCTGTGTTGATAGAATTGTTTTTAATTTATGAAATAAGAAATCATATCCCTACACCTCTATGTTTTGTTAATCGCGTAGAGTTTATTGATGTACTAAAAACCCAGGCTGTTTCCTATCTTCAGGTTTCTAACAGGTTAATTTCGCAATAACAAATTGAATGGGAAGAAACGCTTGTAGGCTATATGGTGTGACAGGTGAAATATTTGCAATAAAAGTGATACTTGCGGCTACTGAAACACTGATGAGGGTATGATCCAGAAATCAAACCCTTTAATAAATAAATAAATGTATATAGATGAAAAAAAATTAGAAGAAAATGAAAACACTAGTGAGTATTGCAGGAAACACAATGGCTTTATGTATTAACAGAAGATCTCTTAGGAATGGCTTCTCATCAGAAGAACTGAAACCCCTGCCTTGACTATCATAGACATGCAATTATTCTTGGCTTTTCTTTGCTTTGAGATTATCTTCAATACTTAATGTGTTTCAATGAGTACCTTATATATAATTAATAGTATGTGTAGTAAAAGTGGCCTTTTATGGTTAATGCATCTGGTGCCAGTTGACTTGATTAAGAATGGTCTCGGGTGGAAAAGTCTTATTTGCTGTTATTACAATCCTCACAGCTGGATAAATAAAATGTGTAAAGCTCCCCATAGATGCGACGATTCTTCTTGCCGAACGACCGATTTTAGGGAAGCCCGACCAATTATCGTGTGGTTAGTGGTATTCGAACGATCGTACATCTTACGATTTTTCGGCCGACATCTGTCGGGAAATTGATCGGCCAGCTCTACAATCTTTGTCGGTCCCAGTGCAATCTCTCTATGTTTGCAGGGCCAAGCAGGCAGCTCCCCTTTGTTTTCCTGGCAAATTGGTCTTTTTAGTTGATGGTAAATTCGTACGATCGTTCTGAGAAGATCGTGGTCTCACGATCAGGATCTGATCTTTTAAAAATCTCAACATCTATGGCCAGCTTAAGTGTCAGCTACGGTCAACTGTCACCACCACACATAAATACTAAACTTACCTCCTGTCTAGATCTTACAAGCAATTGAAACCAGTCTTTGTGAAGATACACTAGATCAGGGGTTCCCAACCATTTTGACCTGGGAGCCACATTTCAATGTAAAAAGAGTTAAGGAGCAACACAAGCATAGAGAAAGTCCCTGGAGATGCCAAGTAAGGGCTGTGATTGGTTGTCTGGTAGCCCCTATGTGGACTGGCAGCCTACAGGAGGGTCTGTTTGGCAGTACATCTGGTTTTTATACAACCACTACTTGCCTCCAAGCCTGGAATTCAAAAATAAGCACCTTCGTTGAGGCCACTGGGAGCAACATGTTATTCATGAGCCACTAGGTTGGAAATAACTGCACTAGATGAATAGGTCTGGGTTGTGGGAGTTCAGATGACTCAATCCCTCTTCTTTTTTCACCTAAGCTACATTTCATGAGAGATTCTTAAATGAACAGTTCAGTGTTTAAATAAAAACTGGGTAAATAGAAAGAAAAGATGTTTCTAATCTAAAGTGTAATGTATAAAGGTTGGAGTGACTGATGTGTAACATAACAGAATAGAACACTACTTCCTGCTTTTCAGCTCTCTAACTCTGAGTTAGTCAGTGACTATAAGGGGGGCCACATGGGACATAACTGTTCAGTGAGTTTGCAATTGATCCTCAGCATTCAGCTCAGATTCAAAAGCAACAGATATGACCCATGTGGCCTCCCCTCAAGTCACTGATTGGTTACTGCCTGGTATCCAATCAGTGGAAAGCAAGAGAGCTGGAAAGCAGGAAGTAGTGTTCTGGCTATTATGTTACACATCCAGTCACTCCAGCCTTTATACATTAAATTTTTGCTTAACTAACTATATTAGAAACATTTTATTTATTTTGCACAGTTTTTATTTTTACACTGAACAATTCCTTTAAAGGACAAGTAAACCTCATTGTGGCCATCCCTTAGGGGGCTTAAAAAATAGTCCATAGCCACTTACCAATCCCCCCAAAATATGTATGGTTCTTTTTTCAGCCCAATAGCCATCATATATCACCTGTCCAATACTTTCCATCCTTTCTACACTCTTTTACTTTACATTGATGAAAGCATTATATATACATTGAAGGCAGATTGTGCTGGAAAGCTGCATGATATAGGCTATATAAAAAAGTATAGCAACTGGTAAGAGGTACTACTGTTTAGGGTTTTGGAACTTTCCTTGTCACTTGCTCCTTGGAAAACAAGAAACCAACCAGGATGTAGAATGGCCTATTCATTAAGGGTAGGTGTTAGCAATGTTTTTGGGAGGACAAGCCATCCTTCAACCATAAGACATCATGTTACCTATACATTGGCTGTGTATGTGGCCCATCCCCTGCATAATTCTGGCTCATTCCAGCATGAAAATGAAAGATACCAGTTGTTTAATGTCACATGAGATACATAGAGAGTCAGGTGACAACATGGAGGATTGAATTGTTTCGTTTACTGCCTCTATAAAGTATTCGGCTGTCCGGAAAGCAACGTATGGGAACGTCAACTTGAAAATCCATTCTAGTTAAGGTCATTATCTTTCTCTTGCGTTGCATTTTTCGTGATCTATCAATAAAGCTGAAGGAGGTACAATTAAAAAAGGGGCTTTATTTGCCTTATTGATCGGAAGGGAAGTGAATTTGTTTGTGTCTCCGCTGGTGCTCTTTAAGAGACAATTTATTCCAACCATAATACTTATGCGGATATTTCTTTGGGGAAATAATAACAAAAACTTTGATTTAGGAGTAAAAAGAGGATCTTTCTTAATCCCGGCAGTAAAAAAAAATATTTCTTTTTCATGAGCCATTGCCTTTCATAGTGTTTGCGGCTGATTCTCCAGTTCTCTCTGTATTTATTTTCATGTCCTTGCATAAAGCTTACCTTCCAAATCACTTCTACATAAAGGCAAAGCGAAATGATCTTAGGAAGTAAGAATTGGATGAGGACATTTCTGAATTGGGGACTAAACAAATATTTTGCATACACAGCACTACAGAGAATACCAGAATAATACGGTTTTAAGTTGCCCTTGATGTCTGTAGGCACTGGAAATCCACATAACAAAAGGGAGTTTTAGACTTTTTAAGAATGTATGTATTTGTTTAAATAAGAATGCCATAGACTTAATCAACCCAATCTTTCATTTGGCTTTGTTTTTTTTTATCATTTTAGAATTAATCTTATTTTGCTGTTTCTGACCTTAAAATGAAAATTGCACCTGCTTCTACAATGTGGGAGCAAAACAACTGGTATAAAACAGGGGAGAATTGGTAAAACCCAGGGGCAGATTTACATATGGTCGAATATCGAGGGTTAATTAACCCTCGATATTCGACTGCAGAGTGTAAATCCTTCGACTTCGAATATCGAAGTCGAAGGATTTACCGCAAATCGTTCGATCGAACGATTAAATCCTTCGAAAGGATTTTAATCCATCGATCGAACAATTTTTCTTCGACCAAAAAATGGTTAGAAAGCCTATGAGGACCATCCCCATAGGCTAACATTGCACCTCAGTAGGTTTTAGTTGGCGAAGTAGGGGGTCGATGTTTTTTTTAAAGAGACAGTACTTCGACTATCAAATGGTCGAATATTCGAACGATTTTTAGTTCGAATCATTCGATTCAAAGTCGAAGTCGTAGTCGAAGGTCGAAGTAGCCAATTCGATGGTCGAAGAAGCCAAAAAAAAACATTCAAAATTCGAAGTTTTTTTTATTCTATTCCTTCACTCGAGCAAAGTTAATGTACCCTGCAAAGTTAGGTGGGAGAGAGAAGTATCGAAGAATAGTCATGGGCGAATCTGTGCAGAAAATTCACAAAACAGCTGAAAATTCGTGAAACACATTGAAGTCATGGGCGTCAGAATTATTTTGACATGTGTCAATTTTGACATGAGCGTCAATTTTTATACACGTGACTATTTGGTCCAAATGCATTAAAGTCAATGGGCTTCAAAATAATTTTGACGTGCGCGCATATTTTTTTTTGTGGACGTGGCGGATTTTTCGCAGGCGAATTGTCGGTGCGGTTTTTTTTTAGCTGCTTGCGACAAATGCGGAAATTCGCCGCAAATTTTTGTCTGGTGAATTTATCCGCCCATCACTATAGATGAATCCAGTGTTGGACTGGTATGACCAGGGCACACTGGGGGTCTACCAACCCCAGTCACAAGCCATGGGGCCCTCCGAGTTTTTTACCAGTGTCCCAATGGTCCCGTCCGACCTTGGATGAATGGAGAGTAGAAAGTGAACTGAGAAGAAAGAGTAAAAAATAAGGCATTAAACAGCACATAGAGTAGAAAGAAAAAGGCATTGATAGAATGTCTAGTTTGGGAATGGTGGGTGTGCAAGCTTAATTACATGGAGATCACCAACCGCTCATGGGAGATCTCAGCAGCACCGGTTCAGGCACCCTACATCAATCAGTATCAATATCAGTATCAATATCAGTATCAGTATCAGTATCAGTATCAGAATGCATTGGGCACATAAACCTTCATTTGTACTGTATTTAAAAGGGATACTGTCATTGGAAAACATGTTTTTTTACAAAACACATCAGTTAATAGTGCTGCTCCAGTAGAATTCTGCACTGAAATCCATTTCTCAAAAGAGCAAACAGTTTTTATTATATTACATTTTGAAATCTGACCTGGAGCTAGACATATTGTCAGTTTCCCAGCTGCCCCCAGTCATGTGACTTGTGCTCTGATAAACTTCAATCACTCTTTACTGCTGTACTGCAAGTTGAACTGATATCACCCCCCTCCCTTTCCCTCCAGCAGCCAAACAACAGAACAATGGGAAGGTAACCAGATAACACAAGATAACAGCTGCCTGGTAGATCTAAGAACAAGATTCAACAGTAAAGACCCAAGTCCCGTTGAGACTCCTTCAGTTACATTGAGTAGGAGAAACAACAGCCTGCCAGAAAGCAGATCCATAGTGCAGCATTGACTCTTTCTGAAATCACATGGCCAGGCAAAATGACCTGAGATGCACCTACACACCAATAGTACACTTATTCGGGAGTTAAATTTTATATGGTAGAGTGAATTATTTATCAATATAGAAAGCGGTAGGAGATAATTCAATTGAGAAAGTGTTGGAGGACTCCCGCAGGTTTGAAAAAGACTAAGAACAAAAAAGAGAATGTTGTGATGTAGGGAGTTGCAGTTCCGCAGTAGTCGGACAGCTATCCCCCACCCACTAGCAAACCAGTTCGGGCTCCAACTTCACTAGAGTGAATTATTTGCAGTGTAAACAGTGTAATTTAGAAATAAAAACTGCATCATAAAAATCATGACGGAATCCCTTTAAACACCCACCCACTCGCAGTATTTAGGAAATTAAAAACTTAAAGGTAAACTGTTACTAAGCAGCCCTGGCTCAAAAACAATAACAAATTAGGTCTATCAAGAAACTGAACCAATTTCCAAATTTCAACATTAATGTCAGTTTCTGCTTGGCCATAGTTGAAGATATAGGGGTTAGCCCCAATCTAAAGTTGCCTTATGCAGCCCAATGGGTGTCACCGAAGCAACGATTTTATCAAGGACATTACCCCTTAATCTCTAGCTCTTGTTTATGTGATTAGAGCACGAAGCCCTGAATTTAGGCAAAACTTTTTGTCTCATCATCACAAATTGTGTCATTGACAGTAACTCAATGGACTTAGTCGAATAATCATTTGGTTGCCCATTAATAATGACCTCCTCTGTGCGGCTGTTGGCTTGCCTCCTGGTTTTACTAATTAGTGAAGTTGCATATATTGTTACTGTAGACACAAACAGTTAATTAGCAGTCTGCCATGCACAAGCCTTCCAATATACACTCAGCTTACTGGCACATATGGGTCTTGCTCATTAAAGGCAAAATGAGCCCATTCATTTAGTTTTGGGTCCCTGGACCTCTGCAGTTCTATATACACTCTAATGACATGCTTCATAAATTTTATTGATACCTTAGTTCAGATCAATTTTACCCTAATGATTTTCTGCCCTTCCGCATTTATATATATATGTGTGCGTGTAAAAAAAAAAAAAAAAGTGCAACGCACAAACACACAAATATGTGACTTTCACGAAATAATTCATTCAAAGGATTACCCGCGAGTGCAGTTTGGCAGTGTAGGAATGGTAGTTGGAGTGGGCGGAGACATGAAATTCATATTAACGCACCTGCCTGGTGTATAAACGTATGTCTCCTTGAAGAAAGTGAGTTTAATTTAATGCCCTCTCTTCTCCATTACTCTATTACTCTATTGCTCTATTGCTCTATTACTCTATTACTATACATGCTCTGTTGGCATATTTACATAGGACGGATGAGTAATTAACATTTCTATAGTATCTATGTAGTAACAGATTATGTTAGTGAAGTGATGGAACTCCATCTTCATCCACAATGCCCTCTGCAGTGCCTACAAGCAACAAGCAGCCCACGTCTCTGTAAGAGAAGCATATGTGGCTCTGGGGGTGTGCGTTTTACACGGAGATCCCCCCCACCCCTCTCAGTGAATGTGTTAACTGTGTATGGGGGTGATTTCAGGAACAAAAGTAATTCCATAATGTACCCCATCTGCTTCCACAATAAGTCATTCTGGAAAGAAAGAAAAAAAAATGGGTAGATCAGTCTCTATAATAATTATTGGATGCGATTAAGCACAGCGGAGGCCTGGGTGTTGCTGCTGCTGCGGGGAAGTAAGCGGTCGCCTGTGTTAACTGATTCAGCACCTCAGCTCTGGACAGCAGCTGGGAATGTTATAGCAATGAGGCTACTGGTGTTAACTGATTCAGCACCTTAGCCCTGGACAGTAGCTGGGAATGTTATAGTGATGATGCTGCCGGTGTTAACTGATTCAGCACCTCAGCCCTGGACAGTAGCTGGGAATGTTATAGCAATGAGGCTGCCAGTGTTAACTGATTCAGCACCTCAGCTCTGGACAGTAGCTGGGAATGTTATAGCAATGAGGCTGCCGGTGTTAACTGATTCAGCACTTTAGCTCTGGACAGCAGCTGGGAATGTTTTAGCAATGAGGCTGCCGGTGTTAACTGATTCAGCACCTTAGCCCTGGACAGTAGCTGGGAATGTTATAGCAATGAGGCTGCCGGTGTTAACTGATTCAGCACCTCAGCTCTGGACAGTAGCTGGGAATGTTATAGCAATGAGGCTGCCGGTGTTAACTGATTCAGCACTTTAGCTCTGGACAGCAGCTGGGAATGTTATAGCAATGAGGCTGCCGGTGTTAACTGATTCAGCACCTCAGCTCTGGACAGTAGCTGGGAATGTTTTAGCAATGAGGCTGCCGGTGTTAACTGATTCAGCACCTTAGCCCTGGACAGTAGCTGGGAATGTTATAGCAATGAGGCTGCCGGTGTTAACTGATTCAGCACCTCAGCTCTGGACAGCACCTGGGAATGCTATAGCAATCAGACTGCCTGTGTTAACTAGTGATGGGCGAATTTGTCCGGTTTAGCTTCGCCGAAAAATTTGCGAAATGCCGAAAATTTTTTGAAACTAATTGAAGTCAATGGGCGTCAAAATTATTTTGACACGCGTCAATCTTGATGCCCGCGACAATTTTTATATGCCCGCCTATTTTGTCCAAATGCATTAAAGTCAATGGGCATCCGAATAATTTTAATGCGCGTCAATTTTGATGCGCTGGATAATTTTCTCCGCAGTTTTGCGAATTTATTGCGAAACTCAGAAAATCACAGCAAATTCGTGCTTGGCGAATTTATTGGCCCATCACTAGTGTTAACCGATTCAGCACCTCAGCTCTAGACAGTAGCGGGGAATGTTATAGCGATGAGACTGCCTGTGTTAACCAATTCAGCACCTCAGGTCTGGATAGCAGCTGGGAATGATATAGCGATGAAGCTGCCTGTGTTAACCAATTCAGCACTTTAGCTCTGGACAGTAGCTGGGAATGCTATAGCGACCAGGCTGCCTATGTTAACTGATTCAGCACCTCAGCTCTGGATAGCAACTGGGAATGATATAGGGATAAGGCCGCCTGTGTTAACCGATTCAGCGACTTGCTAACGCAGGTGCTGAGGGAGAAAGAGGCTGCCTGCGTTAACCCTTTCAGCACCTCAGCTGTGTTCAGCGGCTGCTGGAATTAGCACAGCGATTCTGCGCTGAATAAAAACTCAGCAGTGATTTCTGAAGCACATCACATTAACGAAATACTGCAATGTAACCCTCTAAATAATAAACATAATACTGGGGCTGTTTTAAAACAGAGGAAGTCCCAAACTGCGCCAATAAACAATCTGCGCTCTGTCACTCTCTCTAAAAGTCAAAAGTGCTGTTAGGAGCTTTGCTGATAGTGTTGGGCTCTGCTCTCCTAACTACACACCTGGTTAGTTTCCAGTGGGAGCAGAGTAGGTGTGGGGTTACCTCTGGATGGAGCCAAGCTGTGCCGTCTTTGTTGTGCGCTGCTGAACCTCTCAATCTCAAAGGGTTAACGTATATATATTTATTGTAATCTGAGGATCCTAGAATATTTGATCTATAGCAGAGAAGGGGAGATAAATCCATCTGCAGCATTGCCTTGCGCAGAGACCTGGTGCTCTTTCTGTGAACAATTCAGAAAACTGAGTAGCACATGCTCTAGGTGTATAATAATAGCGGGGGAATCAGAGAAGCTTCTTTTTTTTTTTTTCTTTTTTTTTTCACACCATTATTCAGCCTCCCTCTTTCACATAGGCTCTTCCTCTGCATTGCATCCAGGCTTCAGTGATTTGCTGTTTGAAGACTGCAGATTTGCATAGGCTTCTCCTAGGAAGCATATTCTCTCCCCTGATTCTTTCAGAAGGTCTCACTATTGTCTGGCTACGTCTTCTGCTGTGACTCTGAGACCACTCACATTGTTTGGGGAGGGAAGGCTGGTCATTGAGTTGCTGTGGTTCAAGACTGTGAGATGTTCCAGCCAGGAGAGAAGATCAATTGTGATTTCTCAGCAAAGCTTTAGGAAGTGGCTTGTGTATCAGTGTTGGCTGTGGATATCCTGTGGATTATTATGGTTGGCTTTTATCTAGAGGAAATCCCTTTTCTGCTGCAACTTGTACAAACTATGGATCTTTGATGAAAAGGCTGAGCTTCAGTTTGGCACCTGTTCTGGGGAGCTGGGTCCCCTCTAGTGACCTGGAGAGACGCTTGAGAGGGGTCGGGGGCTGTTTTGGGACTATGAGCCTGAGCCGGGATTGGTTTGGTTGGACCAGAAATCGAAGGGAATAAAATAAAGGAGCCCCCTTATGTCTGAGAGCAGGAGGGGTCGCGCACATGTCTGTTTGGATGGAGAGCTGAAAGGTGTAAAAGGAAAAGTTTGCGCCGGGAGGCTGAGCTGGGTCTGACTACTCCATGCAGCAACACTATCACTTTAACTCCAGCGCTGATCCGGGTGCAGGGGGCGCCAGTCTGCGCTTTGCCATGTGGATTGTGCCGCTAACGCTCAGCTGGATCCTCGGGGTGTCCTGGGGGGCCTCCAACCTCGGATCTCATCACATTCATCACGGCGGGAAACATCTGTCTGCGCCCGTCGCCATCTACAGGTCCCCGGCTTCTCTGAGAGGAGGAAACGGTGGGTCCCCCCCAAACACACACGCACCCCGAAATCTCTTGTATTTCTTCCGCTTGAAACGGAGAAATGATTATTTGCTGTAAGGGCCCCACCCGCTGCCACTTACAGGTCTAGTTACCGTTAGATACCGGGATTAACCCTTGCACTGCCAGCCCACTCACACTAAATCAGCGGCTTGGTTTCACCCACCCATGAGAAGTTTCAAATATGAAAGGGTTAATTATGTGTCAGGCTGCCAATTGCAGGTCGATTTACCTTTAGATATAGGGATTAACCCTTGCACTGCCACCCCACTCACACTAAATTTCGGTTTTTAGTTTGATCCACCCATGAGAAGTTTCAAATGTGAAAGGGTTCATTATGTGTCAGGCTGCCAATTACAGGTCTACTTACCTTTATATATAGGGATTAACCCTTGCACTGCCACTCCACGCACACTAAATCAGGTGCTTGGTTTGACCCACCCATTAGAAGTTTCAAATATGAAATGGTTAATTGTGTCTCAGGTTTAAGGGTCCCACCTGCTGTCAATTACAGGTCTAGTTACCTTTAGATACCGGGATTAACCCTTGCACTGCCACCCCACTCACACTAAATCAGGTTTTTTAGTTTGATCCACCCATGAGAAGTTTCAAATGTGAAATGGTTAATTATGTGTCAGGCTGCCAATTACAGATCTAGTTAGCTTTAGATATAGGAATTAACCCTTGCACTGCCAGCCCGCTCACACTAAATCAGCGGCTTGGTTTGACCCACCCATGAGAAGTTTCAAATATGAAATGGTTAATTGTGTCTCAGATTTAAGGGCCCCACCCGCTGCCAATTACAGATCTAGTTACCTTTAGATACAGGGATTAACCCTTGCACTGCCAGCCCACACAGACTAAATTCCGGTTTCTGGTTGGACCAACCCATGAGAAGTTTCAAATATGAAATGGTTAATTGTGTGTCAGGCTGCCAATTACAGATCTAATTACCTTTAGAAATTGGGATTAACCCTTGCACTGCCAGCCCACAAAGACTAAATCCGGTTTCTAGTTTGACCCACCCATGAGAAGTTTCAAATATGAAATGGTTAATTGTGTGTCAGGTTTAAGGGCCCTATCCACTGCCAATTACAGATCTGGTTACCTTTAGATATAGGGATTAACCCTTGCACTGCCAGTCCACAGAGACTAAATCAGGTTCTTGGCTTGACCGACCCATTAGAAGTTTCAAATATGAAACATAGAAAGATTAGGGGTCCTCTAAATTCCCATTGACTTCTGGCCAAAAAGGGGTCAAGTATTTGGTAGATTATGTGAATCTGCTTGGGTTAACTGCACAGCCAACCAATTGAATGTTCATCACCTGGTAGATGTAGGCTACACCCAACTTTCTCTGCACTGCCAGTAAAGAAAGGGTTAACAGCAATTGCCTGTCTTTTTATGGATCTAATCCCTCCTTGGCCGTGGATTTCCCTTGCTCCCAAGACCCTGTTTTTTACCTTTGATTTATATTTCTGATATAGGAAAGTCGTCAGTTATCAAAAGTGTGTCAATCCGTTTATTTAGGTGGTTGTTTTACCACAGAGAATACGTTTGCTTTGGGACCATTGGGGAGGTGTTTGAGAGTTATAGTTTGTCCAGTGGACTGTAATGTTGTAGTGATGAGCATCAGTTGGGAGGCGTATGTTACTGCATGGCGTGAATTGGGCACAGAGCATTGCACACAAAGCTTCTGAAGTTATGCAGCACATTGCACCATGTGCAAAGCCCATAGTTCATACATTGCATGTACTGGGAATACTGGAAATAAACACAGAGCATTGCACTGTACAGCAGAGCCCGAACTCCATGCAGAGCATTATATTATACAGCACAGCGGCTTATAAAGGTAAAACAGGTATGCAGAGAACTGCCCTATGAAGATAAGCTCAGAGCATCGCACTCTATTTATTGCCCAGCATGGGAGGAATTATATGCAGAACGTTGCACTGCAAAGCACAAGAGTTAATCCTTAGTCAAAAGCCCCAAAATCTGCAAAGCTATGCAGAGCCTTACAATAGAGAGTACAGGAGTGCACAGCAAGCCAGAGAGAGAGCAGAGCACTGACATCTAACGCTTGGACACTGGGGCTCAGCGAGGAACATTGAATTATTAAACGTATGGCTTGGTGTTCAGTATACTCACAGCAAGACTGTACATATATATATTTATTTACATATAATTGCAGAGCGTTACATTACATAACACAGACATAGGGAGGCTGTGCAGAGCATTGCATGGACTGCCATAAATGGAAACTGAGATTTACTGTAGATATTCCTTCTGTAAAGTGCCTACTAGAGACTGCTATTCACTCTAATTGTCCATCTGACATTATTACCAATAGTTTTCCTTTATTTATTTATATCTCTGTATATTTTTGACCCACTGGTTCAACCTGCCCGTTGTTCTGCCTTCATTTATTGCCGGCAAAGACGAGGTGCTGTAATATCTATAGATAAAAGCTCCGTTAATGTCAGAGATTTGTTTACGTGCAGCTGAGTTTGGATCTTTCCCACAGACAAAGGGCTCTGCCGGCTCCTGCCTGGAGTCTTATTATTGCCTTTGTACAGAGGCATCGCCCATTGCACCTATTTCACCTAATTACCCCCCATTTGCTTTCACAGAAGGCAATCTCATATAAGTCAGGGCGAACATAAAGCCAAATACTAATAATAATAACAGGCAAAGCACCGGCAGACGGCTGGTGTCGGAGAGAGAAAGAGGAAAAGCGCAACTCGCAGCCCTTTAATGTTATGGTTAAATTAGGAAATGATTCTGCCCAATGTGCATCAATAGTATTTGCATGACCCGGAGGCTCGAAACCTGAAAAATGTTAACGTTAACCAAGTCTTCCTGCCTATTATCGGGGCAAGTCGGAGACAATCAGAATCACTTTCATACGGAACTTGATGCAGTTTCCCAAGGGGGAATAGACTGGGAATGCAGATTTCTATTCTGTGCAGAAAGAGCTTACTCTCTGGAGTCTGGAGGCCTTTGTACAGTTTCTAGGAACATTATTGCTAAAGAAAAAGGAAGGTGGGGGTGGAAGAAAACTAGGTCATTAGAACAACGGACTGTTTTATACTGTAGTTTAGTACATTTTATATTCTCTAGGTTTATATTTATTCCATCTGCCTCTATCTATCATCTATCCTTCTCTCTTCTGCCTCTGCATCTCTCTCTCTTGCTATGACTGACTTGTCCATATCTGTCTTTCTGTCTTTCGGCATAATTTCCAGTAGAAAGAATACAGAATACAACTGCACCCCCACTTTCTTTCCGTTTCCAGATCTGTTTGGCAGATGAAAGAAACTCAAAGCCATGATATATTCAGTTGGTCACTGCCGTACTCTCCAGCTATTTTTTAATCTAGAAAAAATGTAGCCGATGGACCTCTGTGGTTTAGGTGTGCTTTACCTAGTCTTTCAACGCCATTTCAGTTTTTCCTTCATTATTCCAGATGGTGTGTTTTAAACTGATGTCACTCCTCAAGCTAATAGCCAATGAGATCTCTGCTGTCAAATTAGGGGAGATGGGTCTTCATTTGTGAGGCAATGCTGACCATTCATCCTCTCTGAAGGCCTCTAGAAGTTGATAAGTAGTTTGGGTATATGAGAATAACATGAGCTTATGAAAAGGCCACACCCAGAGTCTCCAGATGTTGATGGACTGCAACTGGTAGCTACAATAATTAAAACATGTTGGAAATTGAAGTCCAACTTCTGACTCAGCCTGCACTGAACATAAATTGGCCTATTGCAGTTTCCTAGCATGTCATTTGCATTCCAGATAATTCTGTTTAATCACTGCAAATGTACATTGAACCTTCTCACTTGTGTGTTGAGTTGACCGAAGGCTTTTCGGTGAAACTCTTGGAGCTGATTTTTCATGCTTTGCAGCAAGTCATTTATCACTGACAGCTCTTAGATTCATGTGTCCATAGCAAACCCCTCATGGGCCCACATTAACACTAAAGTCCCTTAGGCTAGAAAAAAATAATCATATTTCATTATTCTTCTGACCAAAGAGAAATAATTATATAAGTGTGGTCCTTACAGAAATTGAAACCTTACACAGGCCCAGGGATCTAGGTCCACATTGGCATAAATAATTAGAACTATTAACTCAGTTGAGGGGCAATAAGTAGAGGGAGCTGCACCATGTTTTGCACTTGGGTTATAGACCATTAGCTTCATCCCTGATCTTTCAAACTGACTCTGAGGCATTGAGTACAACTGGACAAAACTCTACACATGTCAGGTTCATTTATAAACACTGGGGCAATGTCACACCCAGAGAGAATCCATAGCAGCGTATCAATGATTACCATTGTTGGACATAATCCTTTGCAGTGAGCTCATCTCTAGTAATGTCAAACTTCAAGAATCGCACTCTTTTTAGAATTTATTTATGTGATATAAATATTAATTCAAATGGTACCCAGACTATTGCTGTTTTAGAAAAGCCATTAAAATATATGTTGTCTCTGTAAATTTACCACCTAAACTTTGAGTTCAGTATCAGTTCCAACAGGAGAGGGAAGTATATTACAAGTATGGGATCTATTTTACAGAATGTTTGGGACCTGGGACTTTTTGGATAAGGGATATTTCCGTAATTTGGGTCACAATACCTTAAACCTACTAAAAAACATTGAAACATAAAACAAACCCTACAGTTACAAAGTGCAAACTACCGTTTTATTATTATTATTATAGGTCAGTGGAGAAACCTTTCTGGTTAGGGCGAGAAAAAAAAGTCTACAAGGAGTCAATGAGCTCTTCACATTGGAAGTGTAAAGTCTTCTGAAGTCAAAAAAGCATGCACATGTCTTCTGCTACACACAAAGCACTGCTTAAAACCAAAAATGAGAGGCTTTATCTTTCACGCAAGGAATTACGGGCAGATGTAGCTCATCTACATCACTAGAGAGGGGCAAATTAGAAAGGATGACATTCACACTTTAGAAAATTGTAGCAAGATGGACTCTCTCTACTGAATTTGGCCTCCTCGTGTTTCACAAGGCCTTTCTGGATAATGGGTTTTCGTATAATAGATTTCATACATACAATAGTTGCTCCTTTAGTGGCACCCCAGGTTAAACACAAAGTAGGAGGCAGGTGTAGATTGACTTTCCCTGTCCCTGGGTCCTACTACACAACACTTCACAATGTATTCATGGGTCATCTTGTTAACATCATAACTGTGAGCCGCTGCACTGCATTCAGCTCCATCTGAATGTTCCGGAAGGTTCTTCACCTACAGCTAAAAATCGGTAAATAAACTTATATAGGGAAATGATACTTCCTTTGAGACCCTTTTTTATTTTAGTTGCATGTTTGCCAAGCAAAGAATCTTTCGGACATGAGATTACTCTGCTTGAACCATCGAAATCCTCACAGCCAGGGTCACACATGCATGGCCCTATATGACATAATTGGGTGCAGGAAACAAAAAACTGCAACATCATCTCTTATGTTGCCTCAAGCCCTGTAGAAGTTGACTGTTCCACAGACACACAGTACAGTCATAACTCATTTAGCTGAGGCTGCAGTCAATATGGAATCCTTAGAGACCCGTTCTGGAGACTTTCTTGTGGCACATGGAGGTGTCCTATCTGCCCTCGGTTTACAGGATTAGTGTTATCTCCTTAAACACTGGTCTGTTGCAGTATAACAATGGGATGTGACTTCCTTGAGTCTTTGATTCCATCAGTTTAATTTATTCATGAAGTGCAGTGTAAAGGAATAAGCTCTTGAGAGGTGGTTTTACCCATGAGCAGTGTTTAGATGTAAAAAGAGTTGGGGGGCAATACAAGCATGAAATATTTTAATGGGGGATGCCAAATACAGGCTCTGATTGACCATTTAGTAGTCCCTAAGTAAACTGTCAGCCTACAGGAGGTTCTGTTTAGCCATACATCTGGTTTTTATGCACCTCCAAGTCTGGAATTCAAAATAATCACCTGCTTTGGGGCCACTGGGAGCAACATCCAAAGGGGTTGGTTGGTCATGAGCCAATGGTTGGGAACCACTGCTCTAGAGGATGAGCACATCGAGAAATAATACCAACCTTGTCCACTTTACAAATACCTACTGTCTTTTACAGTAAAATTATTTTTTTTTGAATTTTCCATATTTTTTTTATCCATCTACATTTTCTTCCAGGTGTTTTTTTATTTTTTATTTTTTTTCTCTCAGTAATGAGAATGATTGATTGTTTATGAGAAAGGCAGTCATCTGTACTAATGAATACAGGAGATAACGCAGGTTCCTTGTGTAAGATCTCTCATACTATTATTTCTCTCGACGTGGTTTGATTTTGTAGCCGTACATATTTACATACCCAAAACAGACAAGGCACGTTCTTAGCGTACGTCTCATAGAGTAAATGTAGGTGTAAGCTGCTGTGTTTGCTGCCAGTGGGAGATGGCGTACAATCGTCTAGTTTACAGCTTCTCTTTTGTCCTTTTCCCAGTCTGGAAGCCGTGCTCCAAAAAAAAAAAAATCACAAGAAAATAGACAAAGGAGTTGGTTCTCAGCTGTAGATTTACGTGGTTTATGGCAGAGGAAGAAACATGTATGCTCTTTGCATTAACCTAACGTTTCGCAGCATTCTCTGCCATTGATTTTCACTACAGCAAGTCCCTTGTTATTTAAATGCCACGTAAAAAAAATATGGCTTGCATGGGCATTTCATCCTGGCGCTTGGCTAAAACCATCTGGATAACCAGAAGATTGACAAAATCAACGTAGAATCAAAGTATAAAGGAATGTGTTTATCTGATTGATTTTATTACATACACGGTAATGTGATACTTCCAATAGTTTTCATACTGTATTGCGTCCCTCCTCCCTTTCAATGGGCTTTAATAATACCCATTGTTTTATTTTTCTTCATTTTATGCCATGCCTCATTGACACGCTCATGAATTGTCATTTACAAGACTTGCATCTCCTGCTTAACCTTTGCATATTTATGGCTGCTGACCCAGTTTCGGGGACGGTGGCTGTTAGAAGGCATTGCATTTTTATAAGAAACCCGGCTTGCTATTTCTGAGACTCTACTAGAGATTGAGGGGCAAATTCACTAAGATTCGTAGTTGCGCCAGGCGTAACTTCGCCGCACTTCGCCAGGCGTAGTTTCGCCAGCGCTCCGCAAATTCACTAAAATCCAAAGTTGCGCTCAGGGTAGCGTAAGGTTGCGAAGTTGCGCTAGCGTTGATTCGCTAAGCGAAGCGAAGTTACGCTAGCGATGGTTAATTTGCATATGGCGCCAAATTCAAATTTCAATGGAGGAATACGTAGAATCACTACAAATGCCTGGGAAACCTTCAAAACATCAAATAAAAAATGTTTTTTGCCCTACACATGTGCCCACTGTATAGTTAAGTTGCCATGAGTTAGGAAATGTAGGGGGGAAGGAGGGGAGCCCCAAAAATTTTTTCGATCTTTTTCAGCCTATCACCCATAATATAGAAAAGACGCCAGCGTTTTTTGGGACTTGAAAAAATTTGAACTTTTTTTTTAAACAATCCCTATCTACTCTATTGCGCTTCTCCTGGTCTGAGGTGGTGAAGGAAGTCTGGCGTAAAAGGTAGCGTTCAGTACACTGCGCGCGTTAGTAAATTTGCGTAGTTACGTCCGTTGCGCAAATTCGCCCGGCGTAAGGGTGCGAAGTAACACTAGCGAATTTACGCCAACGTTCATGGAAATGACCAACGCTAGCGAATTGACGCTTCGGCGCTTAGTGAATTTGCCCCTGAGCTGGAAGCTAGATAATTATGGCGGATACCTTTTTAAGATGTCTGGAGGAATAATCTAAACTGTAGTAACGCTTTCTGCCAGTTATATACAAAAGGCAACTGTATGAATAGCGTGGTGTCAAATTATATTGCAATGGATTTTTCCCGATAAAATTCTTTTTTTTCTGTTATATTTTCTAGGTAAAATATAAAAGCTCCCTTTATTGCATTTGCAGTGATAATGTGGGTGTTCATTCAGATAATGACCTTGATTACGTTCAGTGGCAGAAGTTCTTTTAACTGTAGCACTGCCATTATCTGATTGGTGGAGACACACAATCGCAGGTTTTATTGCTAAACCACTGTTTCACCACAGGATACTCTGCTTAAGCCTGTGCTGAACTGGGAAGATCAATCAGTTGGAAAATTGCTGCGTGAATGGGGGGGAAATGTTTTCTGATAAATAGGTTCTTTTAACATAGTGCTACATTTATTTGCCGCTTTCCCTCTATTATTTATTTTCGAACGTTTATTTCTCACCTGAGGTTTTCCGATATTTCAATACTTTTTAGAAGATAAAAACTGTGCTACAAGGTTAATACATATTTAGCAGTTTTATCCTATTTGTAAAGCAGAGGTAGTTTATGTTTTGCATTTCCTGATGCATAAAATTGGATTACAAATATATAAGCCAGATCATACCAGACTTTTGTAATAGATTTGTACTTTCCTTCTATTTTTGAACAAATGCAGTGCAGAGGTCTTAGTCAGTTGTGTATCTCAATAATGGTGGCGCGTTCATTGTTTTTGAATGAATGAAAGAGGTGCGTTTATTAGTTATTGAGTGAGCATTTATTGTGCAGTAAAACAAAGTAGTTAGACCTACCCATAAGAACATCAGGAAGAGGCTGAGGAAAGACACAAGATGGGATAAAGTGATGCAACGATACACCCAGGTTTGAAGAGAGTCTATGGGGCACATTTACTATTGGTCGAATATCGAGGGTTAATTAACCATCGATATTCGACCCTCAAAGTAAAATCCTTCGATATCGAATATTGAAGTCGAAGGATTTACCGCAAATGCTTTGATCGAACGATCGAAGGATTTTAATCGATCGGTCAAATGATTTTCCTTCTATCAAAAAAAAGCTTAGAAAGCTTATGGGGAAGGTCCTCATTGGTGCTCGGTAGGTTTTAGGTGGCGAAGTAGGTAGTCAAAGTTTTTTTTAAAGAGACAGTACTTTGACTATCGAATGGTCGAATAGTCCAACGATGTTTAGTTCGAATAGTTTGATTCAAAGTCGTAGTCAAAGGTCGAAGTAGCCAATTCGATGGTCGAAGTAGCCAAAAAGAACCTTCGAAATTCGAAGTTTTTTTCATTCTAATCCTTCACTCCAGCTAAGTAAATGTGCCCCCAGCTCTTACTAGTGACATCCAGAAGGAATGTGGTGATAGAAGAAAAAAGCCTTACTGTTGTTAGTGGCGTCTGGAAGGAATGGGATGGGATGATACAAAGATAAGCCTAGGTTTGGAGAAAGTCTAAATGTTTCTAGTTACATCTGGATGGAATGGGATGGGATGATGCAAAGATAAGCCTATGTTTGGATAGAGTCTAACTATTGTTAGTGGCATCTGGAAAGAATGGGATGATACAAAGATAAGCCTAGGTTTGGAGAAAGTCTAACTGTTACTAGTTGCATCTGGAAGGAATGGGATGATATAAAGATAAGCCTAGGTTTGGAGAAAGTCTAAATGTTTCTAGTTACATCTGGATGGAATGGGATGGGATGATGCAAAGATAAGCCTATGTTTGGATAGAGTCTAACTATTGTTAGTGGCATCTGGAAAGAATGGGATGATACAAAGATAAGCCTAGGTTTGGATAGAGTCTAACTGTTGTTAGTGGCATCTGGAAGGAATGGGATGGGATAATACAAAGATAAGCCTAGGTTTGGATAGAGTCTAACTGTTGCTAGTGGCATCTGGAAGGAATGGGATGGGATGATACAAGGATAAGCCTAGGTTTGGAGAGAGTTTAACTCTTACTAGTGACATCCGGAAGAAATGGAATGTGGTGCTACAAAGATACGCCTAGGTTTGGAGAGAGTCTAACTGTTGTTAGTGGCATCTGGAAGGAATGAGATGTATATATACTAAGATAAGTCTAGGTTTGGAGAGAGTCTAACTGTTGCAAGTGGCATCTAGAAGGAATGGGATGGGGTGCTACAAAGATACTCCTATGGAGGGTATGTGAAGGTTTGGAGAGACCTTCAAAAGGCATTAAAGGTCTTGAATATGTGTATGAAAAGATACAAGCCAAACAGATGTAGCTGTGGTATATACGTGGATATGAAAAGCTTCTAGGACTATAATGCTACTTTGTTGGTTGAGATAATGCCAGGAGTATGTCAAATGATCTTTCTCTTTGCAAGCTGAGCGAATAGAAGAATATTATGTTGTACACTGTACATGATTCAAGACAGTATACAATGATATGATGCGGGATGTGACATTTTGTAGTTCTTTAATGAGAAAGGGTCCGATTTTGAGTTATTTTAGGCATCCAAACAAAGTCATTGCCTGGATATAATGGAAGCATTTCAATTTACAGTCAGCAAGTCCTGGCCAAAGAGCATGTAATGCTAGGTGATTGTTCCATTTTTATAAGTGAAGGCAAGCTCAGGCATGCAAAAGATGTGTCATCGGGTAGATGAACAAATCACATTAGATCACATTTGACAGAAAGCATGGACAAGAGCAATTCCTTTCCTCCCAACCTGTTGTTTGGTGACAATAAACACATGTTCAAAGTCATTTTTCATCTTGATGTTCAGTACTGATAAGCTGTGGCTGTTGATTGCTCCAAACTACAGTCTGGGGCATCTGTGCTCTAGTCATTTTAAGGTTTTATTGTTTTAGGAACATCAGGTAGTATCTAGTTGTCTCTATAAGATACTTCTGCGCCATGTGTTTACGATTAGTAATGTATGGCTAACACAAAGAAGATGTAAGACTTATGTTTGAGGAACAGGAGATAAGAGTCTAGTCTTTATAGAGAAGAATATGAGACATCTGTGCTTATGGAGTACAACTTACTGTACTTCAGATATGTAAATGAAGGTGAGTAATTATATGTATAGATGTGTGTTAGGAGTAGATTATTGCCTTACCTTTAAACAAATACGAAGTGCTTTATGCCTGAATAGCAGAAGATGATAATTAGAGAGAAGAAGCGGAGAACCATAGGTCTATAATGTAGCAGAGAAGAACATTTTGGTCATAGAATAACCGGATGGGATGAATGAAAACAAATGTTATTGGTATTTTTGTCTGAATGCAACTTAAGTGGGTTGCAACTAGCAAATCCTGCATTTGTTTGTTTGGTATCATCATTCATTTCTCACTTCCAATACTGGTACTTACTACTTACACACATATTATAAAGCTTTACCCTCCAAAATTAGACTTCATTTAACAATAGTGCCCTTCTCCCCCTTGTCCACCTTTTAACTCAAATATCCTAGATCTTCCTCTAGGAGACAACTTCCATTTAGACAGTCCATCACTGTGATACCAACATATTTTATGAGCCAGTTAAAGAGTATTATATCAGAGCCTTCTTTATGGCTGTTAAGATTAAAAACAAAATACTCTGTACGTCAGGTAGATATGAGCTTTCTGTCTCTAGGTCTTTTTGCTTAGAGTGTAGAAGATAAACACCTTTAAATTGGACAAGAGAAAAGAATTACGCTGTGCTTATAGTATAGGCAAGAGTCTTGCATTTATAATAAGGGCCCAAACTCCTTTTGTTTAGAAGACAAGAGTCCTTGAGTTTAGAGTACAGAATTTAGAAGAGTAGATGAGAAGCTTGACTTAGAAGATGAAGTCCTTTAGTGGAGTGAGAAGAACATTAGTGATATACAGTGTGTTTTAGGAGAAGGCAATGAAGAATGCCTGAAATTAGAGAGGAGGAAATTGGCCATGTGTATTTATACATAAGCTGTATATTAAAGGAGAACTAAAGCCTAACTAAAGAAGTAGACTTATGTTGTACATTACTGTAAATTATAGTTTGGGCTTCTGTACCAGCCCAAGGCAACCCCAGCCCTTTAGCAGTAAAGATCTGTGTCTCCAAAGATGCCCCAGTAGCTCCCCATCTTCTTTTCTGCTGATTCACTGCTTCACATGCTGCTGTCACTTACTGATCTTAGGGAGCCACTCACAATATACAGTACACATAGAATAGAAATGTCACAATATAAGGCTGATTAGTAATTAATACACATAATTACTACATGGCAGCACAGAAACCAGTGCAATTAGCATCAGAATTGAATAATCAGCAAACCTGTAGCATCAGCTTATATTACAGCCAGGGAAGCTCATTTTCTGCTGGATAATTAGTGACGAGCCCTAAGCTTAGCTTCTCAACAGCCAATCAGAGCCCACTGAGCATGTGAGTGTCACAGACACTTTCCAAGATGGTGACCCCCTGTGACAAGTTTGAAGTCCTGGATCATTGCTGCTATTGACAAGCTCAAACTTTAGCCTCGTGCAATAAGTTCACTATAGAAAATAGGAAATTTTTACTTGCATTCATTTTTAGGGTTTAGTTGTCCTTAAAGGGGGTGGGCAGAAAACTAGAACTTTGTGTATAGACAGCAAGAACAGAAATCTTTGTGCTCAGGGAGCAGATATCAAATGCTTTTCTTGAACTCACCCCATACTGCAGTGCTTTCACCGCCTAAAACCCCCCCAAACAAGAGCAGTACCAACAGCAGCAATAATAAGAGCGCCAATCCCAAAGGTGAACTTTTGATTCAGTTTGTAGTGAAATTTGGCCATAAAATATTATTAAAAAGAAAATACAATTGATCATGATGTGACAGACATGAATCCTGTTATTAAGAGTAATGTGTTTATGTCAGAAATAAAGAATGGCCTGTCTTCACCATTCCTGCCTCCCACATATTTTGTGCCGTCTCTGACAGTGAAGTTCTGCGAGATCCATTGCTCGTCAGCAGCAATTAGCTCTTTGTAATAAAGAGGACTTATTAGCCGTTTGCTCAAGATATGCTCAAACAGTGTATGCAATGTAACTCATGCCTTTGAATAATGGACTCGCCTATTAAAGTGATAAATACAAGGAGACCTCCTTCCAAAATAACCTTTTCATCTGCCAATGGACCTCTGCTCTTTTGTGCTGTCGTCCGCCATCTTTTCCCTTTCTCCAGTAAAACTGTAATTTTCAGTGTTGATTTTTCTCCCCCCCTTCCCAAGTTCCTCGAAACAGATGGCCATTAAAATGTATAACGTCCACTTGGATTTAAAACGTAAAACGAAGAGGGGAGAAAAAAAGTCATAATTTTCTGAATAACTGGGAACTAATTAGACAGCTTTTTTGGGGTTTTTTTTGCCGCAGTCTCAAAATGGCATTGATTAATTCAGTATTTAACAACTGTCAAAATCAAAACAAATGTTCGCCGCTGGTTTATGGGGTTGAAGAGCCCAGTAGCTGTAGTAGAAAAGGTGGTGAAAGTTCTTTAAAGCTTCTAGAGAGCATCCAGAGAGAATTGTAAGGACCAGACATGACTGAGCATCGTTAAGCTGGTAACAATGAAGACAACCATGTTGGGATTTAACAGGCCACAGCTTTATTTTTAAAATTGTTATTAAACGTTACATTTAATTGCAATATTAGAAGAGCAATATTCACCCCCACATGGAATGCTTGCCAAGCAGAAAAAAACACCACCAATTGGGCTACTTGCCATGCCGGACAAAATCGCCCAGGGACCCTTGCCCGAGGAGACTATAATCATCCTTGGCACACACTTTTGTGTAAAACTGGGGCATAAGCCCCCCACCACTGACAAGCATTCCTCCACAGCTGTGACAAACAACTTAACCCATACTGAACCCCATCCTTCCCCATCAGTTAACCCAAACAACAAGGCGGGAAGGTGGTATGTTGCTTGTTGGCCTTCTCTACTGGAAAAGGCATGAACTTCCACTCCTGCTCTCCCCTCTATCACACTATCCCCTTCTCCTGCTTCATCCCTTCCTCTCTAGTTGGCTTACCCTTAACCCTTCACTGCCCTAACATTCTATCTCCTGCCTACCCTTCCTCACACAGGGCCCTTCCTTCTAATGCAGCTCTCTGTAACTGAAATAAGCACTCACTTCCACAACTAATATCATCTCAAGCTCCATTGCACATACCTCAGACTTTTCATAGGAGCATACTTATGAATGAGTGCATTTAGAGCTCTCAATAGTCTGCTATAGTCAAATTCCTCTGCTCTTTATTCAGTTCTATAGGATTTTTAAAAGTTTTTATCAATGAGTGATAAGTAGGTTTCTAACAAAAACCATAGAAATGAATAGAAAAGAGAACAAACCGCATATACTGTATGTGCATTTAAAAATGCGTTCTCCTATGGAAGATTACTATTGTTGGCCTTCATAAAAAAAAATATCACCCGCCACCACTGGCCACTCTGATTTGTCATGGCAGGTACACTAGGCATCAGGGTCAAGCTCACCGGGGCTGGTACACCAGGGGCCCCCACACCCCCTCTTGGGACCCTACCAGCCACCTGCTCAGCCCCTACCCCTCCTTTGCACACACCTTAACTTACTTTTGATGATTGGGGGACAGTAGGCAGGGGAGTGTTGGCAGAGGGTAGATGGGCATCTAGTCTGGGTCAGCTGGGCCCACTGGGCTTTTTTCTGGTGTCCCGCTGGCCAACCCTTTTTGATATTTTACTGGACTTATATAGCATGTTCTGGGCTAACAACTCAGGAGAAGCTGGATCTTATTTCATATCTAAGAAATTATATGAGTATGGACACACGTGCGCATGTTCGCCGCAGATCGGTGCAGTCAGCTGCACAGTTTTTAAAAAAAGATGATTGTTGCGTAAATACGCTAGCTGGTCCAAGCTTAGGCAATGGCACATTACGTTAGCGTATTTACACAGCGGTCACCATGTGTGTCCATAACCTATGGGTTATTTCCTGAGACCCCAGGCAACTGCTAGAGCAGTGAGGGGCTCATTAAAAATCTGCTGTTCAGGGTCTGTACTGCTCTGCTACCCCTGCTAGAAAATATGGAGCAAGATCAAACGACAAGTTCAAACAGAACTACAACCTGTAAAACATCCTAACATGTACCAAGTTGAATTTAATTCTATGTAAATCCCAATGACTCATTTTTATTTCAGGCATTTCTAGTCCTTTAAAGATAGAAAAAAAGAAAAGAACCTTTGCAAATTCTTATCAGCCTGACTTGGCTTCCAGCGAGTCTCTAACCCATTGCGCCCGTTCCCCACACCAGTATCCAGAGAAAGAAAGAGTCTGGGACAAATCATGACAAAAGCCCTGAGATAAGACCAGTGTACACAATTATGGGCTCTTCACTTTGCTGACACACGTTTTTTACCTTTGAATAAAGCCGAACTCTACCCAGATCCGACTCTGGTGGAGCATTGTGTCTCCAGCGCTGAGCAAAGGTTCTTCTCAAGGAAAAGGAAATTAATTTGAGGCAGTCATATTTAATTTCGATGTAACAAAACACTCATTTACAAACCGTAACACCCGTATAAATGCCTGTCACAAGTTGAAAGATTCCATTGAAGATGGACTAATATTCTCCATTATGACACTGAGGACAGAGTGTTACGCAGCCGTTCCGCAGTATGTGCAGCCGCATCTCTTTATCTTACTGTCAGCTTTATTGCCGAATTTAAATCATCCTTCACTATAGTATGTTGCACATCCAGGGCCTTAAATATGAATGGGGATGTTTCAAATGTATTCAAAAATAGGGATTGTTTACTAGTGGCGTAACTAGATATTACCGGGCTCCATAGTACTTTATTTTTCAGGCCCCCAAAATGTCAAGAAGATGACCTGTTTTGCTAATAGTTATTGAAATTGTATATAAATAATGGCCTCTTGGGCCCCTAAACCTCTTGGGCTCCCCAGCAACGGCAGGGTCTGCTTCCTCTGTAGTTATTCTCCTGTGTAAGAGCTCTATGGGTAGGGGCACTCCGCCCCCCCCCCCCGGTTGCCAGAGGTGGCAAAAATGCAGCTCCTGGTAACTAAGAGCCGAATTTTCGGGTTTCAACCTGGAAATTCGGCTCTTCTAGTGCAGAGAGCGCAATTGCGCTCTTTGCACTAGCGACGTGGACCCGTCTGGTGCTGAAGATGAGTACCATAGGGAGGTGGGGGCGGCAAAAATGAAGGCCGCCTCAGGCAGGATGGCCCTGTCTATGGGGTGCAGAATGTCTCCCCTTAGGGCCCTACATGGTACTCTAAAAAGGGTGCCTTGCTTTAATAATGGTACTGCATTTAATAGTGTCAGGGGGTTGGGCTGAACATGGGTGTTCCCTGGTTGCATACATTGATACATGTAAGCTTTAGTGAATGAGGCTGATTATGTTGCGTTTCATTCTATAAGGGCTCTTACACATGGGCGTTTTTTTGCTGCCCTCCCCTGCATTGCGCTTTCTTCCGCTCACCCGCAGGGGAGCACAGGAGTAAACGCACTTAAAGGGATCCTGTCATCGGAAAACATGGGTTTTTTTTTCAAAATGAATCCGTTAATAGTGCTACTCCAGCAGAGTTCTGCACTGAATTCCATTTCTCAAAAGAGCAAACAGATTTTTTTATATTCAATTTTGAAATCTGACATGGGGCTAGACATTTTGTCAATTTCCCAGCTGCCCCCAGTCATGTGACTTGTGCCTGCACTTTAGGAGAGAAATGCTTTCTGGCAGGCTGCTGTTTTTCCTTCTCAACGTAACTGAATGTGTCTCAGTGGGACATGGGTTTTTACTAATGAGTGTTGTTCTTAGATCTACAGTCACATGACTGGGGGCAGCTGGGAAATTGACAAAATGTCTAGCCCCTTGTCAGATTTCAAAATTGAATATAAAAAAATCTGTTTGCTCTTTTGAGAAATGAATTTCAGTGCAGAATTCTGCTGGAGCAGCACTATTAACTGATTTGATTATATTTCCCATGATAGTATCCCTTTAATTATTGTCACGGGGCTGTATTTACACAGACGCATGTATGCGCCGAACGCAGGTGAAATGCAACATGCTGCATCCCACCTGCTTTTGGTGCTTCCATGCGTCTGTGTGCGTACAGCCCCTTACCAATAATTGACTGCGTCTACTCCTGCATGGGGGGTGCAGAAAAAATGCCCGTGTGTAAGAGCCCTAACAAATTTTGCCCCAGTGCAGTGACCAATATCAGCAGGTTGAATAATGACAGCTAAGCTCTGATTGGTCACTACACATATCCCTTGCATTAGAATGCTAATTGGCTGCTGGCTGAGTACGTTTTTTTCTATTTGTGTTGATCACATTAATCAAGGTTGTCCAACCCGCAGACCATTACTACAACTCCCAGCATTCCCAGTGGAGCCCTCAATATGGGACACCTGTATACTAAAAATATCAGTCTTTCTCTATATTGTTCCCTCCAAGGGGCCCCTGCAATGCTAAGGACCTAGTTCAGGAGCCCCCCATCTTTACAACAGGTCCTGGAGACAATGCTTGAGAGACATGGGGGGAGGGAATTCAGTGCTGGGAGATTTCGATACAATTTATTTATTTTTTTTCTTTTTGATTATACTGTGGAAAAAGCAATAACAGAAACACATAATTTGGACAAAACCCCAGACCATAGTCCATTGGAATCCATTACAATTAATAGCAAGACAAGTATAATAATAATAATATTGCTATCAGTGCCAGACTTTCCATTCCGCCGCTTGTTCGGCCTTTTTTATTTTTTCTCAAGCACTGACAGCCATGGTATGAATTTCACTATCAGTTAATTATAAATCCTTAATGATCCCATTCCATTCTGCTGTGTGGCTATTATATTGCCAGGCAATTAGTCCAAGTAAGTAAACTGAATGGGGAATAGAGTCGTTGCATGGAATTGATACATGTTTGCTATACAAAGCTTTATTGCATGATCGGCTAAAAATTTTATTTTTTTATTAGACAAATAGAGAACAGGAGCAGGTTGGACATTTGGGGTATAGGGCTCTCTGTAGAGGCTACGTTATTAAGAAGGAGGCTCACCTAAAATGAATTACATGTATGGGATCTGTTATCTGGAAACCCGTTATCAAGAAAGCTCCGTATAATGGAAAGGCCGTTGCCCATAGACTCCATTTTTTCCAAATAATCCACATTTTTACAACGAATTTCCTTTTTCTGTGTAATAATAAAACAGTAGCTTCTACTTGATCCCAACTAAGATATAATTAATCCTTATTGGAGGCAAAACCAGCCTATTGGGTTTATTTCATGTTTATATGATTTTCTAGTAGACTTAAGGTATGAAGATCCAAATTACAGAAAGATCCTTTATCCACAAAACCCCAGGTCCTAAGCATTCTGGATAACAGGTCCCATATCTGTAATAATAAAACAGTAACTTGTACTTGATCCCAACTAAGATATAATTAATCCTTATTGGAAGCAAAACCAGCCTATTGGGTTTATTTCATGTTTATATGATTTTCTAGTAGACTTAAGGTATGACAATCTAAATTATGGAAAGATCCTTTATCCACAAAACCCCAGGTCCTAAGCATTCTGGATAACAGGTCCCATATCTGTAATAATAAAACAGTAACTTGTACTTGATCCCAAGATATAATTAATCCTTATTGGAAGCAAAACCAGCTTATTGGCTTTATTTCATGTTTATATGATATTCTAGTAGACTTAAGGTATGGAGATCCAAATTATGGAAAGATCCTTTATCCACAAAACCCCAGGTCCTAAGCATTCTGGATAACAGGTCCCATATCTGTAATAATAAAACAGTCGCTTATACTTGATTCCAACTAAGATATAATTAATCCTTATTGGAAGCAAAACCAGCCTATTGGGTTTATTTCATGTTTATATGATTTTCTAGTAGACTTAAGGTATGAAGATCCAAATCACGGAAAGATCAATTATCTAGAAAACACCAGGTCCTCAGCATTCTGGATAACAGGTCCCATACCTGTATTATTCCACTCCAGAAAAAGCTGTGATTTTTATTGTTTCCGTTTCCTACTATAGATCAAGGCATGGATCTATTATACAGAAAGATCATTTTTTACTTGCTTTTCTTCTGTAATATTACTAATAATACAATTGGTTGTATATTGAGCGCAGGGAAGGGTACAACCTGGAAAAAAAAATAGGTATAATCATGTTTTTGGACCTTGTGCCATGCACCTTAAAGGGGTGGTTTACTTTAAGTTAGCGTTTAATATGTTATAGAATGGTCAAGTCTAAGAAACTAGATTTTGAATTATTTGCCTTCTTCTTCTTCTGATTCTTTCCAACTTTCAAATGGGGGTCACTAACCCCATTTAAAACACAAAAGCTTTGTAAAGCTACACATTTATTGTTATTGCTACTTTTTATTCCTTATCTTTCTATTCAGTCCTCTCCTATTCATATTCCAGTCTCTTATTCAAATTGATACTTGATTGCTAGGGGAATTTGTACCCTAGTAACTAGATAACTGAAATCTTAACCTGGAGATCTGAAAACAATTGCAAATTATCTCAGAATATCAATCTTTACATCCTACTAAAAGTTAATTTAAAGGTGAACAACCCATTTCAAGGGATTCTGTCATGATTTTTATGGTGTAGTGGTTTATTTCTAAATTACACAGTTTAAACTGTACATTCTACAATATAAAATGTCATTCCTGAACCAGCAAGTGTATTTAGTTGTAATATTGGTGTGTAGGTGCATCTCAGCTCATTTTGCCTGGTCATGTGATTTCAGAAAGAGCCAGCACTTTAGGATGGAACTGCTTTCTGACAGGCTGTTGTTTCTCCTACTCAATGTAACTGAATGTGTCTCAGTGGGACCTGGATTTTACTATTGAGTGCTGTTCTTAGATCTACCAGGCAGCTGTTATCTTGTGTTAGGGAGCTGCTATCTGGTTACCTTCCCATTGTTCTGTTGTTAGGCTGCTGGGGCAGGGAGGGGGTGATATCAGTCCAACTTGCAGTAGTTTATCAGACCACAAGTCACATGACTGGGGGCAGTTGGGAAACTGACAGTATGTCTAGCCCCATGTCAGATTTCAAAATTAAATATGAAAAAATCTGTTTGAGAAATGGTTTCAATGCAGAATTCTGTTGGAGCAGCACTATTAACTGATGAAAAAAAACATTTTTACCTTCACAGTATCCCTTTAATTACATTATAAAGGTCATGTTTCTCCAAAACTGCATTTGGCGGTGTTGTATTCACGGGTGGTAGGTGAGGGGAATGTGTGCTCTCTATAGTCTCGAACCATCTCCTGAGGTTTTGTGTGATATCTGGTTGCCAGATCTTAAATACCTTAGCAACCAGGCAGCAGTTTGGACAGGCAAGATAAGTACCACAGTGACCAAAATAAAGAGAATCAGTTGAGAAAATAACAATAAAATTGAAACCTCAAGTTAAATTTAATTTTTTTTTCGGAGCCAGTGATCCCAACAAGCCGCGGGCATTTTCAGTTTCAGGCTTGAATAGGAGTCAAAAAATAAATAACTGGAAAAAATATAAGAAATGTAGAGCAAGGAAAAGGTTTCATAGAATGGGTGTATGTAGAATTTGCTCAAACCTAAGTCATCATGTGGCCACATCCAGCTTTCATGCCATTGGATTTTATTTAATGGAGAAACAGATTTGTTAGCCTGAAAACAGGTCAGTGTGGTCGCTTGGGAACCAAGTCCCGTTTTATTTCCACGTGACTCCATATAGATCAGTGATCAATAGTGATGGGCGAATTCATTCGGCAGGCGCGAATAAATTTGCAAAACTGCTGTGAAAATTCACTGGTGTCAAAAAAAAAAATTTGCCAGCATCCAATAAATGGACGCCGGCATCAAAAACGAAACGCCGGCGCCATTTTTGATCAGTAGTGATCAACTGAACTGCAGAATGTGCATGGAGCCTCATTGCACCAACCCAATGTTACTGTGCAATGATCAGGGGCACTTGGAAACCATCAGTCGATGGCAGTTGGCATTCATATCAGTTGAGTGTTCCTTCACCTCTGCAATCAATGCTGGTGGAGAAGCTCTACTTGAGCCACATGCTTAAATCGCTTCCATGAAATCAGTGGTGGAACCCAGAGGTGACAATAAGATTTTTATATAAAACATATTTTTTTACATTTGTCTTTATGTTTCCAATCCCAGTCTTCAAATACATGTTCCTTGTTTGAGCATAAATCTTGTGGATTACTCGGTCACGCCGAGCAGGCCTTGCATCAATAACTACGACACGCCGCGCATAAATTAATCTGACGTCGTCGGAAAACTTCACTCCTCGCCTGGCATTTTTTGAGCCTTAATTTTAATTACATAGACTTTTTTTTTACACTAGTGTTTAACAATCCCAATATGCTGCATCCGTTGATTTTTTTTTTTTTTTTAATGTCTGCTGCGAAAGAATTAACATAAGTTTGAGTAAAATGAATAATAAATTAATCTCAGTCAGCAGAGTAGTTAATTGGATGCGTTGTTAAATATGCATATTATGTATAAAGGTTTATATAACATTGGAGCTCCTGTCAGCATGACTTGTCATCATGAGGAATGCGAGGGGTTTGATCTAGTCGGCGGACAGGCTGCAGTCCTGGATTCAGAAGTAGAACACGGCTGATGGATTTCTGATAAACATCTCAATACAAGCCCTGCTGCCTCAGAACATAGAGGAGCTATTGATTGACTGTTGTGCCTTTACAAGGTCTAAATAAATAGCAACTATCCATTGTAGCTTATCAGCAGCAGCAGCAGCAAACACACAAGGACTCAAGCCTGTCAAGGCTCATTTGGAATCAGTCTCACTCATGGGAGGACAAGTCATATTTAGCATCAGGACTCGCTTGGCCACAGATGAGATTTGTTGTGTTATTTAGCCAAAAACGGGTTGCCATTTGTTTCTTTCACCTTGCACAATAAAAAAAAATCATGCAAAATATTGATGCACACACTCATTTCCAAAAAGAAAAATGTACTGGGCAGCATCTCTTTTACCCCAATAAAAAACGAGATTTAATAGCTCTGCATGAAAATATACAAACCTTACGCGTTTCGCGTGCGAGAAAACAATAATAATTAAGGGGTTGCGGATGAAACGTGTAAAGCTTCGACCTTTGTATATTTTAATGCAGAGCAAATATTTTTTATCAGGATTGCTGCTCAATACATTTTTTTCTTTTTGGCAATGCTGAATTTATAGGCGAGAAGCATCCACCTGTTTCTCCGGCTCAAAAGATGACGTTGTGCTAGAAGTGGCAATTCCTCATAATAATACAGGTACAGGATCCCTTATCTGGTAAAGCTCCAACATTATAGGAAGACCGTTTCCCTATTTTATACAAATCCAAATTTTTTAAAAATACCGTATATACTCGAGTATAAGCCGAATTTTTCAGCCCCCAAAATATGCTGAAAAACTCCACCTCGGCTTAAACTCGGGTCAAGCGCAAAAACGGTCGCCGGTGCCTAAGAATAGTTGCCGGCGTCTAAGAATAGTCGACGGCATCCAAGAATAGTCACCGGTGTCCAAGAATAGTCTCCAAGAATGTTCGCCGGCATCCAAGAATGTTCGCCGGCATCCAAGAATGGTCGCCGGCATCCAAAAACAAGACGCCGGCACCTCCAATGGGAGCAGAAACCCTCAATTTTTTGATTGAAACTTACCAGAAGCTGCTGCATTTCTCACCCTAGGCTTATACTCAAGTCAATAAGCTTTCCCAGTTTTTGGAGGTAAAATTAGGTACCTCGGCTTATACTCGGGACGGCTTATACTCGAGTATATACGGTAATTTCCTTTTTCTGTGATGTCTCTAAAAGGGATAACAAGTGAGTATGCCAAAGACTTTGAAAATTCAGTGATATGTACTTTGTGCTGCGATTGTAAATAACTTCCATTCAGCTTCTTATACACCTGGAGGCTTTCAAACGCATATAAATACATTGCAGGGGCTCTTGAGGGCTCTTGGGCTAATCCAGTACCATGTTACTGCTTCTTGTAACTCAAACGTGCCCATCTCTAGTTTTGCTGAATTACAGTGACTAACCTCCCCGGCAACAGATGCTGAGATCTGTAACTCAACAACAGCTGGCAAAGTCACAGGGCTGAAATCCGTAGGGTTAAATATATTCATTCAAGGTGGAATGTGGTTCCCAATGCGTCAAGAGAATCAGTAAATTGCATTAAAATTAGAAACCGTATAGTGGAAGTGCTGAAGTGCTAAGAGGTTTCATATGTGGGTTTGTATCTCTCAGGGATAGAGACACATGGCATATAAGTATCATTTATGGTGAATTACAGGGTTAAATACACCTCAGGTGTCAGGAAATGGAATGTGTTAAAGAGAAAGCTAAATTTATAGGATACGGAGCCTGAAACATTGCCCGAGAGAGAGAGATAGGTAGACAGATAGTCAGATTGTCAGACCTAGGGTTGAGAAGGAATAGGATAGGGTGAGTGTCAGATAATTTCCTACTGCACATCACTAATAATCTAATACAGGTATGGGACCTGTTATCCAGAATGCTCGGGACCTGGGGTTTTCTGGATAACGGATCTTTCCATAATTGGGTTCTTCATGCCTTTAGTCTAGTAGAAATTCATTTAAACATTAAATAAACCCAATAGGCTGGTTTTGCCTCCAATAAGGATTAATTATATCTTAGTTGAGATCAAGTACAAGTTACTGTTTTATTATTACACAGAAAAAGGAAATTATTTTTAAAAATTTCGGATTATTTGGATAAAATGGAGTCTATGGGAGTCTATGCCATTCCGTAATTCGGAGCTTTCTGGATATCGGGTTTCCGGATAAGGGATCCTATACCTGTACCAGCACCTCAAATTCAATGGCAGGATATCGCTCTGAGTAGCAATGATTGTTATGGTAGTTATAATCTTGCACTTAAAATAAAAAATATATATGAGCTGCAAGAAATTATGAGAGAGCGTGGTAAGCCTATAAACCTTCATAGTTTATTTCCTCGGCTTAAAATGAAGTAGAGTAAATAATGACCATCACATTGTAGAAAGATTGGGATATTGAGACAAATAACCATATAGAAAGCCTTCTATTGTCCTATTGACTGTGAAGAGCTGAATCAAGAGAAAAGATGTTCCACCGCATTTGCTCTGAATGAATCTGCTGTTCCTTGGAAGACAATAGGCCTGTGAGAGGTGACTGGCGAGGATCCAAGTGATTGAGTGTAAACACACGCGCTCCAACGCAACATAGAAATCTCCACAAACAAAACACATTCTCTGCCGGCATCATTCAGCATCATGCAAACTTCTGGGGGCTGCTATACTTTAAATAGTCAGGGTTTTCCAACTGAAGAAAGTGATTTAAATGATTGAAGTCATAAAGGTAACTTTGTCACACTGGATGGCACTTTTTCAACGAGCGAATGTGAATGGCAATGAACTGAAACCCAATTTGTCTTCCTATAATTCTGCCAGCATTTAAATTTATGTGGCACCTGCCAGCCTATAAGCCAGAGCTGCAAACCTTTTAAATGCTAATATGATCCTGTTAGGAATCGCTTGCCTTGGCTCTACACTGAAATGCAATGATAATGAAAACTGATTGTAGAAGTTGCACCTAAGTTTACTTTTATTTGTCCCTCATCGCGTTCCGTAATACATCGAAACAAAAGAGCTAGTTTAACCTAGATTCATGTATATTCCTTTCACAGTCTGCTTTTTGGCATGTTGGAAAAAAATAAAATAAAGAGAATTCGGAAATTACTGGTTATAATTAAGGGTCAGATTTATCAAGGATCGAATAGAAAATTTGAATTCAAATTCTAATTTTCGAGTGTCAAAATTCACTAGGGATGCACAAAATCCGCTTTTTTGGATTCGGCTGAACCCCTGAATGCTTTGTGAAAGATTCGGGCTAATACCGAACCGAATCCGACCCTAATTTGCATATGCAAATCAGTGACGGGGTGGGAAAAAGAGAAGTGTGCGCCTAAATTTTTTTAACTTCCTTGTTTTGTCACGAAAAGTCACATGATTTTAAGGCTTCAAATTTGGTTCGGCCAGGCACAAAGATTCGGCCGAATCTGAATCCTGCTGAAAATGGCCGAATCCAGGCCGAATACCGAACCGAATCCTGGATTCAGTGTATCCCTAAAATTCACACATTCAAATGTTAATCATTTTATTCGAATGTAAATTTGAATATAAGATTTATCACACCTTGACTATGAAAACAATCCTAATTTGAGTATAAAATACCTAAAACCTGCCAAGTTCAATTATAAGTCAATGTCAGAAGACTTGAGCCATTTGGAGATGTTAATAGCCTTCCTGGCATTTGAATTTTTAGAAAAACGCTAGTCGTACAAGTCGAATACTAATTCAATCCAATTAGAATTTTTAGGGTCAGAACCATTCGATTGAATATTAGACATTCAAATTTTTTCTTAAATAACCTCCCAGTCGAATTGTGAATAAATTCGAATTAAAAAAATTCACAATAATTCGAAATTCAGCCTTTGATAAATGGGCCTCCCCATGTCTCGCTGGAGCTAAGCAGTGTGCCTAAGGTCACCATTAAAGCAAAACTATAGCTAGAGGGTATTCTAAAAGGTAATTTAGTAATGAATTAATATAATTATTCTTACAATGTTTAGAAACATTACATGGGTCATTTAGGAACAGACATGTGCTCCAAAGTTGCAATGGAAGATGCATTGGAAGGAACATTTCAATGATGTAAGGAACTTGCTGCCAAACCTGCTCCTGTATTACCAGGGTTTCCCAACTTGTTCAAGTGGTAGCCACAGGGTACCCATAGTATGTTGCATCAATAGGTGCTCCGGACTTCAGCCCTATAAATTGGATGCAAATGCTGCTTTGAATACTCTAAAGGTGGCCATACACGGGCAGATAAAAGCTGCCGACAGACCATGTCGGCAGCTTATTGGCCGTGTATGGGGCCCCCCGATGGGCTTCCCCGATCGAGATCTGGCCGAAAGTCGGCCAGATCGGATGGGAAGAAAAATCCCATCGGATCGCGGCCGCATCTGTTTGTTGATGCGGTCCCACGATCCAACCCCCACTTTGCCAAACGAGCGGATCTCTCCGTGTATGGCCACTTTAAGAGGGATTACATTCTCATACATTGATTTAGAGTGCTCATTTCATCAATGGCAGACACACAACTTTCTGTTAAACAGTTGTGTTCCCCTTAAGTATTTTATCTTCAAGGCCTAAAAGAGAAATGTTTTTGAGAAGAGAAGTGATTAAGGGTAAGAAAAGAGATTGGACATCTAACGTCTAGAAGCCTTTCATGTACGATTAGTATTGCACTGTCTGCCTCTCTGATCAATTGAATACAGGCAATGGTCTGAAGATCCGAGAGGACCTTGAAAAGCAATTAGAAAGTACAGTTGGACGTACCTTGCTCATTTATAACTAACTGCTGCACTGGTTCGCCCTAGTCATTAACTTTACATCCATTTCTGAGTTCACATTAAATGATGCCTAGATGAGATAAGTATTAATAAGATAGAACTTTGTAGGAGTGACACAAGAATTACAAGAAAATCTTGAGTTTTAGGCAATGAACAGTCCACAGAATGTTTTCCAGGATGACCATGTGGCAAAGAACAAGCTGTTAAGCCAAGTTTAATTAGAAAATACAATTATTTTTCCTATAAGGAATTGAATCGACTGTGCTGTTCTTTTAAAAACACAATCTGTGCCATAAGGAAGTGTGGCACATGCTCAGGGACAAGCTCATTTTTAAGCCATTTGTTTTTTTTCTGTAATATATAAATGTTACTACATGTTTTACTTCTAGGTAATACTTCAGCATATTAGTATATCTATTGCACAATAGTTTGTGTAGACTGACGGAAATAGTCCAATGCTTGGTATACAAAGGGTCAAACAGATGAAGGTTGAAGTCCAGGCAAGAAGATCAAGACAGGCAGTGAATCAGGATAATCAGATTTAATTGGAAGAGTCAGAAACCAATCAGAAATCAGTCAATATAATAATTATAGTGCACTCAGGAACTCACTGAAGTAAGACCTATATTCGGGCATTATACCCAAGTCTTTGGCATCCTTTTATTTTGGATATAGTGCCAAACCACAGCGCAATGATGTTATATTCTGGCGTTATGCGCCACACATAAAGTATGGGCGCCACCATCTTGAATATGGTGCTGAAGAGGAAAAAAGAGCCATCAGACACTCCTCATAGTATAATAATAACAACATATTTGCGGTTGTATGTACTAAGGGTTTGGAAACAATGATAACACCTGATAACAAGAGGTAGGGCAGAAAAAGAACCTTGAATTGAAGTCCTTATTTTGTTTCATATCACATCATTTGGCTTGGAGGAGTATTCTTTCTGGGCACACCATATGTTTCAAGTAATAATATTTAATCTTTCTTTAACTATCTATTTGTATTTTTTCCCTCCATCTTGCATTGGCTCAGATGTTCTGCTTTTCTCTGCCTTTTTTCACACCACCCACTCAATCTCTTGCTATCTACTTGTGTAACTTTACTATCTTGCTTCTTTTCTCAGTCCCTCCAGTCTCCACTCCCAGTTTTTCTCTCTATCACCTTCTTTTTATAGTTTTCATTTTATTCTTCCTTTCTAGTTGCCTTTAATTGCTTTTCCCTTTTGTATTCATTTCCAGAGATGTACTTGATACCAACTAAGATATAATTAATCCTTATTGGAGACAAAACCAGCCTATTGGGTTTATTTCATGTTTACATGATTTTCTAGTAGACTTAAGGTATGAGGATCCAAATTATGGAAAGATCCATTATCTGGAAAACCCCAGGTCCAGAGCATTCTGGATAACAGGCCCCACACCTGTACATGGATACTAGTGGTGTGCGGGCCGGCCCGATATGCGCGGGACCCGTGGGTCAGACAAGTTCTGGCTGACCTTGCACTTCTCTTCGTGGGTGGTGGGTTGAGCTCTTCTCCTGCTCTCCCCGCCCGCCACCTTCAAATGCCTGTTTCTGACTTTCGGTTTTATAGCCGAGCACCTGCTCACCCCGCCACTTTTGTGATGTCATAAGGAACCAGGAAGTCAGATGCGGGCGGGTTGAGGGAGGGCAGGTTAGGGTCAGTTGCGGGTCAGGAAAAACCCAACCCGTCACTAATGAATACCATGATACACACACAAATACACAAAACATAGATGTGTTAAAAATAGACACACACACACACATGCTTTATATGGAGAGACTGATACTGTATACAAAGAGCAAAGAGCTAATCATGATGCATTTGATAAATAAGAGAAAACAATTTCAGTTTTGCATGTAATTGTTGTCTTCGTCATTGCAGTTTCAGAAAGGACTTAATCAGTTAAAACTAATTTAAAAATGACCAATTCTTTCGCTGATCCCAAAAAAGTGCATATCAGCCAAAACTTCAGAAATGCGTCTGCAGGAATTACCAACCGATTCATTCATCTCTGCTGTAAATTAGTGAAGGACAAATCACTTCATAATTAATTGCAGCAAATCAAGTTGAAATAATGCATCATTTTAGAATCATTTTGAAATTTCTTGATTCCTAACTTTGATTCCCAAGTCAATTATTAATTTTTTTTTACCTTAGAACCAAATCATAAATAAAAGTTGCTGTTTTTTATACTCTTTTAACATGGGAAACATTATGATGTTAATGTAATAAAAGTTATAAGACCCCTTTAGGGACACATCCACAAGTGTAGTCACCCAAAATGGAAGTATATAGGGATGGGTGAATTTTTTGAAGACCATAGACTTGTATGCCGTTGTGCGTCAAAAAAAAAGATGCGCGTCAAAAAAATGTTGACACCCATAGACTTTAATGGGCGTCTGCGACATTTTGCCGGTGGCGAATTTTTGGCGAAATGAAACGGGTCGAATTCCCCATCCCTAGAGGCAATCATTGATCACATTGTTGTACTTGTGCCTAAACATACTTGTAGCATTTGCATGTATTTGCACCCTCCCAATGCATCTGATAAGTTGCATGTAATTATGCCTATCGGGGTTGGGCTGGGGCTGCTGCATCAGGGCCCCAAACCCCCCCCCATCCCCCAGCCAAAAAGACACCTCTGGCCCCCCAGGTGTACCTTGTTTCTGCTTGTGGTCATGGCTGGGGCCAGGGAGGGAGGTCAAGGGCAGCAGCAATAGTGGGTCTGGCCAGCGGGGCCCACCGGCCCAGTCCGACCTGGAGCAACCTCCAGCCTGAACGTGGTAATGACCTTCAATTGAAAAAGACATACAATCAAAATTGTGAACATTTTAGTGCATCCAATGCAATTGCACAATGTGGCACAATTATGCTGGCCTTGTGGATGTAGAAAATATAGCACATTGTGGCCAAATATACAAGTCTAATAATAATAATAATAATAATAATATAATAATACAGTAGCATTTGATGGACTCCTGATTGAAAGTAGACATCTGATTGGTTGGTGGAAATGCAGTACATTTTATTACTTTACCCAAAACACATACTGAATTTACTGTTAGACAGTAAGGGATAAACCAGTAATCAGGTTCTTTTTTTTCTTTGCTAATATGTTCCAGCTGTTAATTTAGTATAGTATTTTAAGTCATATATTTAAAGCTTAGATTATGCATCTCCTCCTTAATCTTTTATGAGTTCAAAAAATGTGAAATGCCTCTTTTTCTTCCACGTTAATCAGAACTGATGTTCTTGAGCTTTCCTCACATCATTTCTGCATTTGCTTCGTTTTTTTCCCCCCTCATTTCTTTCTGCTTATTATTAATTTTAATATCTCGACCAATCATTCAGGTCTATTGCTCTGCTGTGCATGAAGAGTTTATGTAATACAAAATGCTGTGGTGATGGAAAATTGCTATAAAGACACACGGCAAGGCGGGATAAATCAAGTGACAATTAGATAAAGCAATTGGATCTAGCACATGATGACATTGCAGAACCTATTTCATTTCTTTGGTTCTAAAGTCATGAAAATTCTTCTTGTTTGAAGAACAATCAATATTAGCAACAGCGCAGGAGATAGGATCAGATTTTTAAACCTGTTAGCGTAAAATTGATATACCCGTGGTAATAAAGTTTTCTCCGAGCTTCGCTGGAATCTTATTAGTGTGCTAAGAAAAGGACATTTTACAAGGGAATTAACAGGCTTTAAAAAAAAATTAAAAAAGAATGAATTTAAAGAAAAACTGATAATGTGAAAAATAGATTAGCAAAATAAAGGATTAAATCTTCAAAAAATAAGCCCTATTGTGTTTCTGACATTCGGAACTGCACTTATCAGTTATTCACTGAACACTTTGTTGTTGGGGCACTTCTGGCTTTTGTTTACATTCGCTTCACCAAGTAATCAACGGTAAATGACTTAAATGGTGTCATTACAATTTCATGAAATTGAAATATTCATGTATATTTTCAGCTAATGTTGCATGTTTTATAAGATGGCCTTGCAAAAAACAAAAGGTAGTTATTGATTAAAGGCATACTGTCATGGTAAAAAATTTTTTTTTCAAAATGAATCAGTTAATAGTGCTGCTCCAGCAGAATTCTGCATTGAAATTCATTTCTCAAAAGAGCAAACAGATTATTTTATATTCAATTTTGAAATCTGACATGGGGCTAGACATTTTGTCAATTCCCCAGCTGCCCCAAGTCATGTGACTTGTGCTCTGATAAACTTCAATCACTCTTTACTGCTGTACTGCAAGTTGGAGTGATATCAACCCTTCCCTTTTTCCCCCCAGCAGCCAAACAAAAGAACAATGGGAAGGTAACCAGATAACAGCTCCCTAACACAAGATAACAGCTGCCTGGTAGATCTAAGAACAACACTCAATAGTAAAAACCCATGTCTCACTGAGACACATTCAGTTACATTGCGAAGGAAAAACAGCAGCCTGCCAGAAAGCATTTCTCTCCTAAAGTGCAGGCACAAGTCACATGACCAGGGGCAGCTGGGAAATTGACAAAATCTCTAGCCTCATGTCAGATTTCAAAATTGAATATAAAAAAATCTGTTTGCTCTTTTGAGAAATGGATTCCAGTGCAGAATTCTGCTGGAGCAGCACTATTAACTGATGCGTTTTGAAAAAAAACATGTTTTCCGATGACAGGATCCCTTTAAGTACAGAAAACACAGCTCTTTAGTGATTTAAAAAACTACAGTTGGAGACAATGCAACAGAAAATCATATGCAATTACTGATGGAAATTGGCAACAGCACGGTGGGGTAGCAAGGCCATTTCTTCGGAGTCCAAGACAAATGTCAGATGGTCAACCTCCCACCGTCTTTAGTTATCACAGGAGTAGGTGTCTTGGTGCCAACTATGACTTCTGATGCTAAGCAACTGTCAGCACAGAGCACTTTCTGTCACTTGCTGATTATTGAGTCTACAAGGTAAACAGTCATACAAGTCTTTGCCAATTTGCTGTATTAAAGCAGAATCATTTGTTGATATGAAAACCAGAACGAAAATGAATCAAAACTAAACACAGATGTGTCTGGGGTAAATTATAGTGTTTCCACCTTGATGATATTGTATGATGTTTGATGCCAATGTAATTAATAGGAAAGAAAAGTAGAAATAAAAAAGTTATTTGCAGGGTCCCTTTTTAACAAAAGATTTCCATAATAATTGATGACTCTATTTAAAAAATATGAAATTAATCAAGGAGGTTGCATGTGTACTGGTAAACACTAGGGTCTTCTTCTGCATATTACCGGAATGCAGGAGAGGGGCAGGGGGGGTGACATCACAATGCGGAGTGGTGAAGTTGCAATGCGGGTTGGTGAAGTTGCATGAGCAGATTGAAGATGGGAAAGGAGTCTGAGAGCTGTAGATGGTTGGAGCTAAGAATGTGGGGCTGAAAAGGCTATGTAGGGTAGCAGAGCAGTTCAGGGTTGAAAGAAATGGACCTGGAATGAAAGATTTACAGGAAGGTACATTGATGATTTACTACCTGGAATGGGCAAATACTAGTCAGGTGGAACACATGCAAAGATGAGTGGACTAATTTTAGGACCCCATGCCTACTAATAAATTCAGATAGACCGATAGATAGATTACTAGTGATGGGCGAATTTCTCCCATTACGCTTCGCCGAAAACTAGAAAATTCAGGAAACTCGAATTTTGATACCCACGTCAATTCATGTAAATTTTGACGCCTGCGTTGAAGTCAATGGACATCCAAATAGTGATGATGCGAGCGACTTTTCCGAAGTGCGTCAAAATATTTTTGACGCTGGTGAATTTTTGCAGGAGTTTGGCGAATTTATTCGCGCCAACAAAATGATTCAATTCGGGGCAAATTCAAGTCTGGCGAATTTATTCGCCCATCACTAGAGATTACTAATATAGTATCTATGTAATAAAAGGTCACCTATAGCAACCAATAAGCAGGAAGCTCATATGTTTAAAAGCAAACATAAGGTTTGTTACTAAGGGTTACTAGACCGGGGAAAGTTTGTGACTTTTCTTACTTTATCTAGCTGGATCTTAAACAGTATACATCTCTATTTAAAATGGATGCCATTCCCTTTTTAATGTCTCATTGTGTCCTACTTATTCTGTTTTATGGACCACACATTTGCTCTTTCCAGTTATATTTTACGTAGGATATCCACGATTTTCCATCTTCTAGATGTGCCATTGCCCTAAAGGCTGCAATGTTGTACGCAATAGGCTTCAGACAGGAGCAATAACCACTGTGACATAATTCTCAATTCCAAATAAAGCTATCATCTCGATTTTAAAGCATAACGGGACTGCAGCATTTTTTAGGAGAAAGGAGAAGCCGAGCATGACTAACATGTGAAGCAAATACCCATTGAAATACCCAAGTTTATTTTTTAACCCTTTATTAATGTGCTCAGAATAACATGGTTTTTCAGAAGAAAAAACTATACTTTGATGACTGTGTCTTTTTAAATCATTTGTTTATACAAAGTGCATAGTGTCAGCAGAAATGTTTGATATCCAGTGTTTATTTCCACCTAAGGGTTAAATGTAGATGTACAATTTACAGGAAATTAGGCTTAAAAGCATTAAAAAAAGGTCCGAATTTAGCATGCTGTGCTTTTAATTCTAACCACCGGGTTTATAAATCATTGCACGGTGCATTATTTAATACAGTGCAGTATATTTGAGATGCATAATGTGTCAAGTCAGGAGCCTGCAATGTACCTGCTAAGTGAAATTATTTGTTAATAACAAAACAGCAAAGATATGTTTCAGCTTTCCAGTGGAAGGAACAGAATAATGGAACATACACTTTTGCTGATTGTTTAGAAATAACATGTTTTGCAGTAATAATTCCCTAAACAGCATGAAAACAGTCATTCACTGGTTGTGCTTGGTAGAGCTGAGAGAGAGAGAAGCATAATTCATCTGGAAGAGAAGTTAGGTCATGATGGGTAAAATTCTTGCTATCACCGTAATGCAAATATTGCTTTAGTTGGAAAGTTTTATTAAAAGGATGCCATTGACTTTTTAAAAATGTTCCCTATGGATTTGTCTGATGGATGGAAATATTTATAGCTGAATGCACATTTAGAAAAAAACGCAAAATATAAAACATCTTAGATGTTGAAAAAAATACCTTCCATTTACTTCAGTATAAGCTTATTATAATCAAAACGTATAAGGTGTCACAAATAACTAATGCTGAAACACTCACCAAGTTGAAATGGTGGTCCATGTGCACCAGCCGCAACTCAGCTCAGGGGGAGGAATAAACCTACAGCAATACCATTAAAAAGTAAAAAAAAATCGAATTTTATTAGTTTACATTAAGAAATGAACATCTCCTTACACATTTTGTGTCCCTAATTCCTAAGGGACACAAAATATATAAGGCCATTAGGAGATATTCAGTAGAAACGTACCCGGTTTTAACTGCCAATTTTTTTACTTCCAAGTATTTTCTTAATATAAATTGTGAACCGTTGAGCTTGAAAAACTCTGATTCAAAAATATTCAGTAATTTGAAAGTATTTTCTAATTAAAAAATATTTTTATCTGGATATACACGTACCTGTGATTATGTATTGAAGGAAATCCATACTCACAGGTCTTATCTTGGTTAAAAAGATGAATTTAATAAAAAGTCAACATTTCAGCTGTTAAACCAGTCTTTCTCATTGTGCTTGACTTATAGAAGCTTATCATCACGTGGGCTCTCTATAACTGGGCCTGCAAGACTTCCATAGGTTCGACTCTGCTGTTATGGGTGATATAAATACTATAGAAAACATAAAGATCATGAATGGTAGGCACGAGCAGACTGGTCTTAAGACAAAATGGCATTGATCAGCTGGTATTCATGGAAGGTCAATTGAAAGTGCTCTCTATACAGACAATGTGTCTCATCATAATGCTTTGTTTATTGTCAACTATGGAAACAATAAAAAGGGTTGTCTTAATTAAATAAATAGAGACTGAGTAATTCCATTCTAGCCACCCTTTCTTTACTACACCAGAGATTCAAACCTCTTAAAACCAAGACCTTGGACATGTGTCATAGTCAATACCCAGCTCTCTCCTGTTTGAATGTGATATTTCTGGGGATGAAAGTGGCCAATCAAATCTCACCAATGTTGCAAGAATGAGAGAGCTTTGCTTCTCAATTTGAGACACACTGTACTAGGTTCCTGTTTAATATTGTCAGTAAATAGACTTTTTCTATTTATAAAATTTTTTTTTATAAAAGTCATTTATGTTTATAGTGCTCTAGTAAACAGTACACAAGGTTATCAGTCCTGTACGCTTGATTCAAATAATAAAGATATAATCACACTACAGATGAACATATATTTTAATTTGCATACTTTTTTATTTGTTATGTGTTAAATATAGGAATATGGTAAACATGTTGGACAGACTTTAGTGATGAGAATTTTGGCTTGATTTATTTGATCATAACTACAATATTTAAATTTTTGTTTTTCTTGTTGCCACAATACATTGTTATGCTATTTGCAACTACCTCTCCTGATTTTACATGTAACACCGACAGATGGGATTTTTATGAGTTTTCTAACAGTCATTCTGGCCTTAGCCTCAAAGTAGAATTATGAGCTTGTAATGTATCAGTGATTTTATGTTCAAGAGCTCCCACAAATGGTATCAAAAGGGTGAGCATAACCTTTTTCACTCCCAGCGGTCACAGCTTAAAATATAATCCTTAAATACAAAATCCCAAAAATCCTTAAATCCTTAAATAAAAAATACCAGAAATGTCAACAATTCTTGGAATAATATATGGTCATATAGCCTGTCAACAGTTGGGTGCATTAGAAGAACATTTTCAATCTTCTCTCGATCTTCTGTATAATTTTGATGTAGATAAAGCCATCAGTCCAATGACTCAGGAGAGATGTTTCATAGTCATAACTAATCAAAACACCAATCATTTAACAGAATGCCATGATATATACGTGTAGTGTCTGACCATGGTTTTGATGCCTCTGATTTTGGTCCAAACTAATTATGAAAGTGTAATTTTATGTTTTGGAAATGTTAAGGGATATTGTTCTGCAGTGTTTGTTTAAAGTTCTTTATTTTGCGCTGAATATTTAACTTGAAAAATCACAAGTTATTTTATTGATTGATAATTCCTGACTCTAAACCAAGTATGTCAAGAGATAAACACTGGGAAACTCAAAACAGCTGGGTCTGGAGTAATTAAACGTGGTGTAATTGTTTCCTATACTTTCTGGATAAACTGTCTCCTTAAAACACATTTTATTAGACTAATTGCACTAATTAGAAGATTTCTAATTCAAAATGCAAGCTTGAAACATAAGAAATACATATCTAACATGCACAGTCTGGCTGCTACCAAATGACAATGGGTAAAATTTATAATTGTAATTACTCCCAGTAGGTATGTTGTTTACACGCTGAGTTATATTGGAGTTTGTAATGTTGACTTCATATAATATGAAATGTTTGTAAGCTGAAGCATTAAATCCTGATTGGTCACATGACTTACATATACCCACGGAGACCGTGCTTATGGTTTTGCAGTAATTATCATTACTTAAGGCTTGATTTGTATAATTATCCATCTAAGGGGCAAATTTAGTAAAGGGCAAAGTGGCCGTTGCTATCGAAAAATTCGCCAGGCGTAGAGGACAATTTGCTAGCGAAGGTACAACGTTTTGCGCCCTTTCGCAAGGCAAATTTTCTCTCCGACGAATGATTGTTACTCAACAAATTCACTAAAGTGCGAACTTTACAATATGTTCCCCTTTTCTCCAGAGTGTAAGTGTGCTATTGAAGTTTTGCTAGGAAGAAAGTTTGCTTAGAAATGCTAGTGCTGACGAAGTTTCACTGTCTCAATGCATACAGTTGTGATTGCTGGGAGAGGTTCTACAGTAGCTTAGTTTTATTGGATTCTGCTTTTAGTTCTTAGTCTAAGGGGCATATTTATCAAGAGTCGAATTTGAAAAATTAGAAATTCGAATTCAAAAAGACCAACAAAATGAAGTTGAAGTTTTTTTTGGCCAAATAGGTCCATATTTAGTCAACTAGTTTCAATTGTACGAATCAAATTGATAGCGCATTCAATCTAATTCGATTCAAAGTTTCCCCCCCAAAAAAGTAGATTTTTCAAAGTCCACCAATTGACTCCAAATGGGTTCTAGCAGGTCCCCCATAGGCTAAAACAGCAATTCGGCAGGTTTTAAATGGTGAATTCGAAGTCGAATTTTTGAAGAGACAGTACATGATCAATTTTTGATATTATAATTTTCAATTTTTTTTCAAATTCAAATCGAATTTGGACTATTCCCTAGTCGAAGTACACAAAAAATAGCTCGAAATTAAAAATTTTTGAATTAGAAAATTCACCTCAACCTTTGATAAATCTGCCCCCAAGAGTGATAAAACCCTAAGAAGAATCTTGCTGTCCCATTCCTGAGGAATTGACTGGGGGATTACTGACCATTCATTGTAATACACCCAGGCCTGACAATCACATTATAAGTGACTGTCAATATAATATTGATTATATATAAATATATATGACACCTACATTTTTTGAATAACTATGGAATTGTTAATTTTTTTCAAGTAAACATTACTACTGCTTTGTTGGATTTCCTTCTTAAAGAAAACAAGTGACAGTAATCACGACAGCAGCATTTACATTCTAAAGCTTTCAAACTATTTTTTTTTATGTACTAAAGAAACATTTAGGACATCTTGCTTTAGATGCTAATAAACCAATTATTGTCAGGAACGTGAAACAACTGTACAGTGTGTTGTTATCTTATTGTTTTCTTGCAATTAAGTGGTACTGCCATTATTTGAGTCACTATTTTGCATAGATTAGTGCATTAATAAAACAATTTGCTGCTTCTGCTTTTAGCTACAGCACCTTAAACCTGCCGAATTAATTTAAAAGTCAATGGCAGAGGTCTGTTGACCCGCTTGAAGATGGTAATAGCCTTCCAGATATTCAAGTTTCTTTTCTGAGGAAAAACAAATCGAGTTTCATTCAAATTCAATTCAAATTGAATTTGAGTTTTTTCGGGTCAGTAACATTTGTTCGAATTTTAGACGTTTAGGTTTTTTCTTAAATAAGATAACATTTGAGTTTTGAGTACATTTAAATCTATTACAGTAAAAAAAAAAACGTCACATTAATTCGAAATTTGATTAATCTGCCCCATGATACAAGAGCCATAAATACCCTGTAAATGATATCCTTGGTACTAAGTGATGTCGCAGTTATAATTAGTCATGGGCGAATTTGCGCCATTTCGCTTCGCTAAAAAATTAGCGAATTTTGCGCAAAATTCAAGAAACAGCGAAAAATTAGCGAAACGCCGCCAGGGTCTTGTTTTTGACACCGGCGCCCATTTTTGATGCAGGCACCCATTTTTTGCCGTCGGCGGCCATTTTTGATGCATTTCACGAATTTATTCGCTGACGGCGAATCGCACAAATTCGCCGCAAATTTATGGTACTTTAAACAAGTACCATAAATAACATGTAAATTATATCTTCAGAACTGGTGCATAGCGATGTCATCGGTTATAATCAGCACTTACCAATGTCATACCAAAGTCTTTTTGGAGACTTATGAACTTATGAAATATTTTGGGAAATGTTTGTTAAATTCTCCCACAAATGGCAGCTTTACTAAAGGAATGAGTTGTTTCTTTCCCAACCAGCAGAGACTCAGCTTGAAATAAAGTCCTGAAATACATACTAAATAATGTCATACATTTTGGTCATGACATTGGGTGAAGATTTTCATCCTACCTTTATAGTTCGATGCATTAGAAGTGAAACAAAGCACACGATACAGGAGCATGGCTACATTTCATTAGGGGTCAAGTCACACACACAGATTATTGTGTACTTCTAGCGCACTGTATTTATTTCCTCTTTGAATATTTGTCATTAGTTGACACATTTGATTTCATAACAATAAACATGCTAAAAATCTGTACTAGTTATTGTAGGCTCAGAATGCAAATCTGATCCATAATTAGCTCTCTCTCTCTGTATGGCATAATTTCTCAGCTTTCTTGAAAGATCTTTTGTCATAGTTGCTAATGTGAGCTCCAATCTGATTGAATGCTTAATTATTTCTAAAGATGAATGCCAATAACATATCCGTTAATTCAGAAGAGTTATCTTTTCATATCCAGATAAAGCACTTAAGATATCTGCAAGAAGTAAGGTACAATGTGAGTTCAGGCTTAATGAACAATTCTTTTAAAGTACTTTACTAAGGGGAGAAGTCATATTCATGTAATTGGTCCTCTATGTTAAACTTTCTGAGGTGGGCAGGGCTAGAACCAACCTGTAGCACATTGAAATCTACAGTTGTATGCAAATTAGCAACTCCAAAATTGTGCCACACTATGAAACAAACATGCAACTTGCAGTGTATAAAATAAACAAAAAAACAAGTGGAAACATAATTATAACCAATACCACCATTAGTGCCTGACACAATTATCAACTCTAATTTGCAAATAAATAATACATTAAGGGGCACATTTACTAATGGTCGAAGTGAATTCGAAGTGAATTTTTGAATTCAAAAACGTGTAAAAAAAAAAAAAAAGTAATTTTTGGGTACTTCGACCATCGACTAGGCCAAATTCGACTTCGACTTTGATTTGAAGTGAAAAACTGAATATTCGGCAATCTAAGTACTGTCTCTTTAAAAAACGTCAACTTCGACACTTCGCCACCTTAAACCTGCAGAATTTCTATGTTAGTCTATGGGGACCTTCTAGAACCTATAGCCAACATTTAGCTAAGTTTTTAGAATTCAAAGTTTTTTTTTTGAAAATCGTTCGATCGATTGATTAAATCAATCCAATCGTTCGAATTGAAGGATTTAATCGATTGATCAAATGATTTGACTTCAATCGAATATGGCCATCAAAGAAAACTTTGACTTTGAATATCCAACTACTGCAATTCGATGGTCAAATTTTTTTCACTTCGAAATTCGACCCTTAGTAAATGTACCCCTAAATAAGTAAATGTGCCCCAAAATATTCTGGTATTCAGTTTTTATCATGACCTTAAATACAGGGACTACAAGGGGCCCATTTACTAACAAATTAATTGGATTTTTTCCACGAATCTCTGAAAAGTCTAGTTTTTTTTTAACCTCTAAAAATGTGATATTTATTACATGAAAAAAACACTTAAACCTCTGATACAAAACTCTCAAAAATTTTTAGATTTTTTTCCACAAAAAACTCAAGGTTTCCTCTTAAAAACCTCAGATAACCAGATTAAGTTGAGGTTTAATAAATGGGCCCCTTATAGTTTGGGAGTTTAGTTGAGTTTTCAAACACTTCTAAAACCACTAAAATCCAACCTTTAAAAAATGGCCCCACATTTAAGGATTTTTTTCAGAATTAATGCTCTCTAAGTACCAGCCTTGAAGACTTTAAACTCAAACAATTGGTATCTTATGCTCAAAGAGTTTATATTACAAGGTCAAGGTCAAAAGAAGATGACCAAGGAAATTAATCTAGTTATTTTAAATCATGTGACTTGACCCTTAAAGTCACTGAAGATGTAATCTGATCTTTTAAACCTTCCTAAAACCAGAAAATATATTTTTAAATTGTTTAGGCTAAAGAAGACTTTTCTCTGCTCTCATTCATTATTAGGATTGGATTGTAAACCAATAATGTGTAATTCATGTATTTAGAGCTGCAATCAAAAGGAGCAATTACCCTGGGTCCCAATCCTTTGAGGGAAAAGGGAAACCCTTGGAAATTCTTCAAACACACACAAATATTTGTATATAGACACATTTCAAATCATATTGGCTCTAATAGATAGGAAAAGCATTCAATAATATAATTAATATATGAATTGATGATGTGAAAAGCTTAAACATACAGGTTCTAATTCAGGTGCATAAATATTTACTGTGACTAAGTGCATACAAACAGTTGAATTAAATTTAGAAAGTATGAATAAATAAAATGTCTTCCATTATAAACTATAGACAGGTTTTTTATACTCTCGTTTTTGAAGAAGAAAGGGGTTTAAGGCAGCAGAAAACATTCAAGCTTTAATGATGTTTCCCGTTTAATTTAATGGAATGGAAGTCGTGATCAGAGTTGCACATCGAAAAGCCACAAATGCTACTAAATCAGCTTAAACCAGCCTTTTTTTTAAAGAGACCTTACTGTTCAATACAAATATTTTCAAAACACCCAAGAGATGCCTTCAGGCACTTGAAGTTCCTTGGCTACAATGTCACGAAGCATATCATGAGGAAGTGGTCATATATTCTTTACTCATGCCCCAGGCTTAAAGCAAATCTATATCATACGTACTGTACACCATAAGTATATTTTTCCCCTTTAAAAAGGCAGTATGTTTGCATTTATACATGAGAAGGCTCTATGGCTTCCACTAGTGGGACATGATCATAAAATACTCAGTGTAAGGTAATAACAAGTGATCATAGAACTATTTGCTGTTGATTCCTTTGCTGACATTTTTACCGTCTTATCTCAGCAAAAAACGAAGGCAACGTCTTTTGGGGATAGAGGTAACTCCGCAGAGGAGATATCAGCTTCACTGTTTGTTGATAATGAGAAACATTAACAATGATTGTTACATAGAATATGAAGAAAGGAATGATTAAGGGTTGTGTAAAGGGTATGTAAAAGGAATACAACACAAAAAATTGAAAGAAATTGAATCTAAGCAACTTTTGTGTATTCATTGCAACTGATGAGTGACTTTAAAGTATCTTAAAATTATTTCTTTCATCAGGCTAAACGTATTATTATTAAGTATATACTATATCACTAGAACATATTACTCTTTATGGCTTGAGGCCCTGTTTTACAAAAAAGTAATAACCAACATTAACCTTGGTTGCTGGTATTACGTTAATCATACAGCATGTACTCATTGATAACTAGTGAACCATACTCAGAATGGGTAGTAGTTGTTATTACAGTCTAGCTTAAGAGGCAATTCTTAAAGAAGAACGAAACCCTAAAAATGAATGTGGCTAAAAATGTCCTATTTTATATAGAGAACTTATTGCATGACGCTAAAGTTTGAGCTTGTCAATATCAGCAATGATCCTGGACTTCAAACTTGTCACAGGGGGTCACCATCTTGGAAAGTGTCTGTGACACTCACATGCTCAGTGGGCTCTGATTGGCTGTTGAGAAGCTAAGCTTAGGGCTCGTCACTAATTATCCAGCAGAAAATGAGCTTCCCTGGCTGTAATATAAGCTGATGCTACAGGTTTGCTGATTATTCAATTCTGATGCTAATTGCACTGGTTTCTGTGCTGCCATGTAGTAATTATGTGTATTAATTACTAATCAGCCTTATATTGTGACATTTCTATTCTATATGTACTGTATATTGTGAGTGGGTCCCCAAGCAGTACAGAGCATGTGCAGGGAATAGTGATGGGCGAATAAATTCACCTGGCTCAAATTAGCCAAGAATTTCCATGTTACGCTGCCGGCGAATAAATTTGCAAAATTCCTGAGAAAACTCCGGGCGGCAAAAAATTTTGGACGTGTGAAAAGTCGATCGCTTTAAATTTAATGTGCGTCAATGCTATTCAGATGTTCATTGAGTTTCACAAATTTTTTCGCAAAATGATCAAATTTCGCTAAACAGGAGAAATTTACCAATCACTAGCAGTGAATCAGCAGAAAAGAAGATGGGGAGCTACTGGGGCATCTTTGGAGACACAGATCGTTACTGCTAAAGGGCTGGTACAGAAGCACAAAACATCATGTACAACATTTCTACCTACTTCTTTAGTTAGGCTTTAGTTTTCCTTTAAAGCTTGGTTCTAATAATTGACTAGTATTCACTTATTAGTATGGTTTGATGGTTATCAAGCAGCGAATGTATGGTATGTTGATACTTTGCTTTTCCAGTGTCCTTAACAGTATTCCATGAGGCTGTCCTAATAGACTCTTTCCTACACTAGAAGCACATTTATGCTCTAAAGTTCTCCTGTATTTTAAATAACCTTTTCTCTAGTGTTTTGGAACCGTTTTCATTTTGTCAGCTAGGTCTCACTTAATACATTTTGTCATTTCAAGTGTTTTTACTTCATTGTGCTTTCCTTTGAAAGCTGAAGTCCTTTCAATTATATTTTGGGAAGCCACAAACAGTTGCTCCATTCTTTAGCTTCTCCTTGTGGCATTGTTTCTTTATATAATAGAAAAAGTGTTTAATGAAGATTTCCATTCTTTCTGTGTTAGGAAATGTAATGAAACAGCTCAACGCGGCAAAAAAAAAAAGAAAAGAAAATCTTTTGGGGAGGAATAATTATTCTTGCTGACATTCATTGTCTATGTTTGTTTTGATTGAAACAATTAAGAATTAAAGATTTGTTATAACTGTAACAGTAAATCCTGAGGTTTTTAGTGGTATTGTAGGGAATGGGGCAATAAGCATGCCTTCATTACCATAAAAACCTTCCTTTGATCCAACTTGCTAACTACAGGCCAATGTACCTTCTCTTCTGTCATCCAAACCTCCTAGAAATGATTGCTGACATCTGATTGCAGAATTTTTTGAATGTCAGCTATTTCCTTGATCCCTTTCAACCAGGTTTCCAAACAGAGCCTCAGCTGAAACAGCTTAAACCAAGGTGACCAATTATATTCATTCTACAAAGGACCCAAGGTCACTATAATAGTCTCATGCTGCTTTATCTTTTTTGCAGTGTTTGATAGGGTTGACTACTCCATCCTTCTACATAACCTCCAGTCACTCATCTTCAATGGTTCTGCTCTACCCTGGTTCTCTTCCTATTTTTCCGAGAGCACTACAGCATTAGATCCTAATCAACTATTGAATATTTCCCCAATGTTCTATCTTTCTAAAATGTCCATCAAATCCTTTGGCTTCTCTTACCACAGACAACAAATAATTCCTCTTCTATTTCTCTGATTTCAGTACTGCTGTTCAGGCTAAAGTAAAAAAAGAGGGATTTGCAAGCCCTCCTTACTATTGATTCATAGTAACACAGAAATGCTGTTTCTTTTGCATGGGCATTGAAACATATGTTCTTTTCTATGTACATGTACTGCTAAAAAATCTGACCCTACCCTTACTGCATTCAATTCTCCACCCACTGCTATCCACGTTTAATGCTGTTGTCCAAATTACTTTACTCCTCTAAGGGGGTTATTTACAAAACTCAAAATTATCTTGTAAGGCTTTTTGGGGCAAAAACTTGAATTTTTCATAGAAAAAAATTGACTCAAATTTTTCAAGATTTATAATACCTTGATGCTAGAAAAAAAAATGAATCGGAAAATCTGCCATATCAGACTTGTTGATGTCATGTAAAAGTCAATGGGAGATGTCTCTATTCCAATTTTAAGATATTGTGGTTTGCACTGGGTTTAGCCCAATAATCCGATAAATTCAGGGGTTTTGGGTAAAAGCCCCAAAAAATGGAACGATTCGGGAGAGAAGTCTGAAAAAAAGTACGATTCGTGGTTTCCCTTGTTTTTATTGTTTTTTTTTCCAGATCCAATATATTCTAGTTATTTATTAATAAATAAGGCAAAATTGGGCATGGGAGTTTGGTTGAGATTTTTTTATAGTAATTCGGATTTTAGTAAAAAACCCTCTAATTTTGTTGTTTGCTATCTAGTCAAGTGATGCAGAAGATATACATCCTCATTTCAAGGCTCTGTATTCCTTTCGTCCTTTTAGTATATCATGTCTACTCTACCTATATATTCCCTCTCTGCCTTGGCCTCAACTCAGGTGTTGTCCAATCATTTCATCACTACAGTTGAGGCACACATAAAACCAATTCCTTGATTGCTACTTGCATTTTGAATTCTCTACAATCTTGTGTCAGAAAATTCCCACATTCTGTTCTCAAGCCTTCTTAGGAAACACTTTGTAATTGGAACTTTAGGTATGTTCCTCTGGAGCAGTGATCCCCAACCAGTTGCTCACCAAACCCTTGGATGTTGCTCTCAATGGCCTCACAGCAGGGGCTTATTTGTGAATTCCTAGCTTGGAGGCAAGTTTTGGTTGGATAAAAAACAGGTGTACTGCCAAACAGAGTCTCCTGTAGGCTGCCAGTTCACATAGGGGCTACAAAATAGCCAATCACAGCCCTTATTTGGCACACCCAAAGACTTTCTTTCATGCTTGTGTTGCTCTCCAACTCTTTTTACATTAAAATGTGGCTCACGGGAAAAACTCATGGGGACCCCTACTCTCTGCCAACCCACTCATAAAAAATGCATCTGATGTTTGTTTCTATATGTCTCCTCTACTTCATTGGTAGTTCATTAGGACAGAGAACTCATTTCAACTACAGTATGTTTTTAATGACTTACCACTCATGTACTGTAATGTTTTATCTGTGTTATCTGAACTCTTGTATGTTCTAATGCTTTGTAAAGTGCTGCGTACGCTTGTTGCAATAAATACTCGGGATATAAGACCTCCTGAGACTACTTCATATTGCATCATTTAAATATAATACAGCCTGTAAACATGAAGCATGTCGGTTAATCAGATTACTGTATAGAAAAACTGAATAGCACTGACCTCCAATGTTCTGCTCAGGGAAGGACACACACACATATATTATTATACCACCGCAAATGTACACAGCACTTTGACAGAGCTCATATACACCAGGAAGTTCAGTAACAGACTGGGATAATATAATATCTAATAATTTTGAGGTACAAAATGAGACACCAGGTTATTCTTCTACCTGAATGAGAGATTGATTGAAATTTAGCCTTATGTCCTTTTGCTGTTTTCACAGTAATTGCTTATTTGTCAACCAAGACATTCATTCTGCAGCCAAACTGTGTCTATCTCTTGTTATAAAATTATTTTAAGTAAAATGCAAAAATATCACTGAAGCAAAGCCAGGAAAATAAATATATCTAAAAACGAATGAATTTCCTTGCATTTTAATAGAAGACCATCAATTTTCTGCAGCACTTCCCTGATGAAATGCACTTAAACCAATAGACTCCCTGTTTCGGTGTAGCGCTGAGACTTATTCCGGAGAGAAATATTTCCAGTGATATTTTAAGTTCAGAATCACGTTAATCGTTTTTTTTTTCTCAGGATATGGCAGCATTTCTTTGATTGCCCTTCTGGCCAATTCTTTAGCAGGAGCTTTTGTTCTTCAGCGATCTGGTACATTCTAGCTTTTGAGTAAGGTTCCTGGAAATTCTCCCTATAGCTGATGCGATTAGTCCCACATAATTCAGTCAGTGCTGCCAGGGGATTTTGGCACCAAAGCAATAACCCAGTCTGCTGCTTCATGTTGGCATAATACAGTCCTGATCCTCTGAGAATTTAATTTACTCTGTTTTCGTTGCTGAATTAGATAAGTGCCATTTTGGACACCTTTGAAAATCCGATTAACACTGGACATCAATACTTTGGTTTTTTTTTCTCTGCTTTGAGATCTTTTGGAGGAAGCAAGCCTAAACAGAGTGATACAATAATACAAAAGTAGAAGACATATGCAGCATGCTGGACTTGCAAAATTATTAAAGACTGGAGCAAAGTGTTTTAATAATATCAATGATCAATCTGCTTATGTGTTTATTCGGGTTTATTTTGACCTGTGCTGTGAAAGGCTTTAAAACCCTTTTTCAGGTGCAAGATGTTTCCATTGTTGCTGTTTGCCTTCTGGTGGTATAATAAAACGTAAGATAAAAGGATAAACGCTTTAGGAAAGAGATCCATTATGTGATTAGATGAGTTTCACAGGCAGAGGGCTCTGATAAGGTTTTCTGTACAGTCTGGAAATGGGTATCACCTTCTAAAAGACACACACAACAGTTCCGTCTACACCGTACAAACAGCAGATGCTTTATTTCCAAAGATAATCTTCCATTAAAGGTGGCAAGTCTCATTCTACCCTCAGGATTTGAATTGCTAAACAAAACAGGAACATTATTTGTGAAAGGAACAGTATAGATGAATGAATAGTTATTATTATTTATAATATAACAATTGCTATTTAATATTACCTGCCATGTGTATCTGCCATAAAACAAGAGGGGCTGTTGTTTTCAAAAAAGGATATAAAGGTATGGGACCTGTTATCCCAAATGGACCTGGATTTTTCCATATAATGGATCTTTCTGTAATTTGGATCTTCATACCATAAGTCTACAAGAAAATCATTATAATATTAAATAAAGCCAATAGGCTGGTTTTGCTTCCAATAACGCTTAATTGTACCTTAGTTGGGATCAAGTACAAAGTCCTGTTTTATTATTACACAGAAAAAAGAAATAATTTTCAAAAATGTGAATTATTTGGATAAAATGGAATACGGGAGCTTTCTGGATAATGGGTTTCCAGAATACAGATTCCATACCTGTATATATATATATATATATATATATGTGTGTGTGTATAGTCCATCTTAAGCTAACAATTAAAAAAAATTGAATATGATTTCCTTTTTCTTTTTAATAATGAAACAGCATGGTGTACTTGATTCTACCTAAGATGATAAATCCATGTTGTATCTTTTTGGGATACTTCATATTTAATTAAATGCAAACTTAAGGTATGGTGATCTGTGTTGTGAAAAGATCCCTTATCTGGAAAGCCACAGGTCCTAAGCATTCCAGATAATAGATCTTGTACCTGTATTACTTGAACAATTCTAACTTGTCCATACTGAACCATAACAGCCTAATACTCAAAAATTTGAAGTACGATTTACTAAACAATCGAATTTGTGTATTTTGCAGTCAAAGTCAAATCATTCGATAGAACTAGGGATGGGTGAATTTTTCCACCTTGTTTTGCCGAAAAAATGACGCCCATAGACTTGTATGGCGGCGTGCGTCAAAAAAAAAAAGAAAGACGTGCGACAAAATAATTTCACGCGCAACAACATTTTTTTGACGCCCATAGACTTTAATGCGTGTCTGCGACATTTCGCCGGCAGTGAATTTTTGACGAAACAAAACAGGTCAAATTTGCCCATCCCTAGATAGAACGATTAAATACTTCTAATCAAACGATTTTAACATTCGATCGAATGATTTTACTTTGACTTCAAAAAACTTAGGAAAATGCTGTAGAAGGTCCCCATAGACTAACATAGCACTTCAGCAGGTTTAATTTGGCAAAGTATTGAAGTCGAAGTTTTTAAAGAGACAGTACTTCGAATATTCGAACTATTTTAATTCTAAACTAATTTGAAGTAAATTCGAAGTCGTAGTATCCTATTCGATGGTCGAAGTATCCAAAAAATTACTTAGAATTTCGAATTTTTTTACTTAGAAAATTCCCTCGAATTCACTTCAACCCTTCAAACCCTTAGTTTTTAGATATTGGCATGTCCTTGTATACCCCCCCATAAAATTGGTTTCTCATACTTGATCAGCATGAAGTATGAAAGGGATTTTAAATCTTTATAGCTTCATTTTGAACAATGACAATATTTATGGTAAATAGTAGCGATGGGCGGATTTGTGCTGTTTCGCTTCGCTGGTGAATTTTTTCGGGCGAATTTTCACGGGCGTTTCACAAATTTATTCGCTGGCGGCGAATAAATTCGCCCATCACTAGTAAATAGTGATGAGCCGATTTTTTTTCACTAACCATGTATTCATTGCGAAATTCCGTATTTCGCCATTGGTGCATTTTTACATGAAACTGCAACAAAAATTTGCCATAAAAAATTGCTGATATAAATCATCCATTGACAATGCATTTGGAATGAGAATAAACTTGAGAAAGAAACTCCCATTGACTTTAAAGCATTTGTAGGGAGAAAAAAAGTCGCCCGTAGACTCTAATATAATTTGCTACAAAAAAAGTCATCAATAGACTCCACTATAATTTGCTACCAAAAAGTCGCAATTCTCATTCTGCAAACTTTTCACCAATTTGCATTTTTTTTGCATTTTGGCAAATCATCATAGTCCACATATGAAGGTAAAATTGTAAAATATAAGATTTCCATCTTGCTTATAGATGTCCCACTCTAATGGAAGGCTACATCACCAAAGAACCTTTTTTTTATTATTATTATTATTTTGGTCTGGACAATTAATGTAGAGATATCGGATAGCCAGATACCTTGTAAAAATATCCTTTGTGATGGCTTCTGCCCTGATCTTCAGGGATCAGCCTGTCATAATAATACAATGCCTGATACAACGTTAGATACAGTCCTTTATTTTACACAACCGTATCAGTTTTCACCTTGTTAAAATATTTAGTATTTAGAGCAACCTGACCTTAGCTAAAGTTAGCTGGCATTCAGTCTGCCTCAGACCAGAAGAATAAAACATTATATTACCTTTAGAATAATCATGCATTTATTAAATTACAGTTACAGCAAGATCTTTTCATTTTTTAATGAAAATCTTGGATATTTTACCCAACTACAAGTCTATATTGTGATCGCATGGTGGTACCTGGTGTGACAGAATTATGTTTTTTTTTTCCATTTTCTGCCCTGTCCCCAATAGCATATAGAGAAAAAAAGATGACAGCTGGTCTTTTCATTATAAGAAGTATGAAAGCTGGTCTCCCTTTTCAATATATTATTATCTCCCTGAAGCTTCTTGCAAGTCATTTTTCCATTTCCATTTAAAATTTAATTTCTAATAGTTTCTCAGCGTGACAGGAGCTAACAATAACAGGTTTGCCCAGGAAATATCACTGCCATTTGTGGTTTCTAATTCTGCATACAATCCTTCTACTCCTTTTAAAAAATTAATGAATTTACCCTATGCCGGCTGATTATGGAATGCAAAGAGATTCTATTTCCTTCCTGTCGGCCAAACTCAAAGAAAAAGGATTTTATTTGGAATCAATAATAATAGGATGTGTATCGGTACAAAACATGTTCTAAATAAAACTATTATTTTTACAAGGGAAGATTAAAGCAGATAAAAGAGGCTGCACACTACTTACAATTGATTGCTCTAGTCAGAGATAGAAAGGTTAATTTATGAAAGCAAGGACAAGAGCTAAAATGAATATCAAATTGTATGCTTTCTATTCAGAAAGGTAAAGCACTCATATACAGGTTTTAAAAACATATTTATTGTTGCACTTTGCAAATTGCATTTGTGTTCATAAATTAGTCTCATATAGTCTAATATACTGCTAGCGAAGAGTATTTCTTATTCAACATTTCCTTATTCAGTTAATTGTTATGCAGTTATACTTTGGAATGATCTTTGAGTGGAATACAATTAAAGATCATAGTAGACAATTACAGGATTTATTTAATAGATGGGGACATCTATGAACACATGCAGGTCTGAAGATATTATTCTGAGTTACTGAATTTAACATTAAATTCGGGAAATGAAGGCACAGTACAGTGAAGTCTCTTCAAGGTGGATCCAAACACCAATAGCAAATGATGGTTCAGTCCTGCAGCTGGGAATTGGAAGAGAGAGGCAGAGAATTTCTAGATGAGACAATGTGATCATTATTGGAAAGGTAAAATATATAATGAAAGAGCTGTGAAATGCAGACACACAGCAAGCAAGAGTTTGGATTGGCATGGCCAATTAAGGGGGATTAGGGAAGAGTCCTTGGATTTTTCAATGGGAAAGACATTGAAAGACAATTAAAGGTTGGAAAAAAAATTTTTTTTTGGTAGTTGGGTCAGTTATAAAAAAGGTACTTGAGAATATCAGACACAAATGGTAGTACATTTGGGGGGGTTATTTATAAAAGTCTGAATGTTAAAAACTCAAAAAAAATATCAAGTTTTTTTTTACTATAAAATATGATTTTTTTGGGGAAATAAACTAAAATGTTTAGGATTTATTAAAGCTCAATGCTGCAAAAAGTCAGAATCTGAAAATTTTGCATCTCAGACCTGCCGTATTGTATAGGTTGTATATACTGTAAGTAAATGGGAGAGGTCCCTAGCCTATTAGTTTCTGTGATCCGCACTGAAATTAGTCCAAAAATTCCACAATAGTCAGATTTTAGGGCTAATTCCAGAAATAAACCACAGAAACTTAAAAAAATATCAGACTTTTTGGGAAAAAGCCTGAAAAAAAATTGAGCGATTGGAAAAAAACCCTCTGGTTTTTGCTTGATTTTATCAAGTTTGTCCCCAATCCGATTAAATTGTGCTTTTTTAATAATAAGTGGATTTTAGTTATTTAAATAATCTGAAAAATTTGGATTTTGATAAATAAGGCCCCAATTAAAGTCAAATGCACCAACAGGAAATAAATGTGCCCTGAAATCATGTACAATTAGGGGCAGATTTATCAAGGGTCAAATTTCGAGGGTTAAATAACCCTCGAAGTAAAATTTTTCTAATTTGAATATCGAATTCAAAGGATTTTAGTGCAAAAGGTTCGATCAAATTCGATCGAATTAAAATCGTTCGACCGAACGATAAAATCCTTAGAATCAAACAATTCGAACGATTTTAAGCGATCGATCGAATGACTTTTATTCGATCAAAAAGAACTTAGAAAAGTGCTCTGGTAGGTCCCCATCGGCTAACAATTGCACTTCGGCAGCCTATGTGGGCCTTTTTCCAAACATTAGATCAAAGATGGCTGAACACAGCAGAACTGATGACAAACATTTTGCTATAAAAGTCTGAATCTCTGCTTCAAAGGAGAGAAATAAATAAATTGTCAGATTAAAGTTATCATTTTCTTTTTGATATTGATCTTTCAAGTATATGGGAGTGTGTCTGGAGAAAGGAAATTATTAAGTAATAACAATCAAATGGTAAAGTATGTTTTGTTTCTGTCAGAAGGCATTTTGACCTACAATATGCTATTTTTCTATCACTGGATGCTGAAAAAGGTAGATTAAAGATGTGATGTGGTCTAAGAATTAATAAAAACTATAAAAACAATTAGTTCAGGTTAAGGAAATGTATAGGAGTAAATTATTTTGTCTTACTGTGTTAGCATGTTGGGTAGATTTTCCATATAAAATTGTTTTTCTAAACCATAGTTGTTATGAGAAGCTGGATCATTCTACAACCTGAATGTAAGACAGAATAGAAAAACAGGATTACAGGTTGTTGACAAAAATAAGCCCTGAGCTGGGAACATGTTGGTCATTTTATTGCTATCCAACTCATCATTCAAATGGCCAGTTTGTTGGGAATTTGTAGACCCAACCTGGCTGGATAATGATCTAATGCATGGGGCATAAAAGGTTTTCATTCATGATCAATCAACACCTATCTGATTGTGGGGCCCAATACATGGATTGATGGTCAGCTAATTAGGACACAGTTGACTGAATGGGATTGCTAGGTCAGTCCATATGTGATAAGAGAATGTGCATAAGAGAATGTGCACATTCTTCAAAGAAGGGAGAAGATAAGGGAACAGCCATTGTTATGTGAGAGTGAGATAGCCAGTAATTACAGAATGAATTGATAGAATAAGTTTTAAGGTTTAACATTATGGGGGTTATTTACTAAAATCCAAATTTATTTCATTTTTTTAATTAAACAAAGCTCCATCAAACTCCCATCCACTATTTTGCCTTATTTATTATTAAAATAACTTGAATACATTTGATTGAGTAAAAACTTATAAAATCAAGCTAAAACCCGAATTGTATGATTTTTTCAGACTTTTCTCATGAATAGCTCAGTGTCCTCCCATATTGATGACTGAGGCAAGGTATTTTCCAGAGATTTCTTTGGATTCAAGTTCTGTTATGCTGTCCAACATTATACTAGACCTCCCGTAGCTGGTGCAAAACATTTCTATAAGCCATCTGCTATAACTGTAGGAGCTAAAAAGACTCAGGATAAAGATTTACCTAAACATCAACATTATCCCCTCCTGGTGTTGTTGAGCACATAATATGCTTCCATGGCAATTTTAAATTTTGATGGGGCCTGTGGAAAAGCAGGCTTAAACAGCTGCTGTTGAACTACAAATGCCATCTTGCTTTACTACCACCCTCTTACTCTGCTATACCATTTCTGAATCCAATAGTTTGGGAACTTTCACATGAAGCTCAAATCCTGGCTGTCTAAGTACAGTATAACCACTATACCAAGATGAATGTAAACAAAAATGAAAATAATAATTCAAAACCGAACCTTGTTAGCCAAAGTGCCAATATCAAAAGTCGATCTGTGCTCAAGAATAGGGGGTTCTTTATCAAAATTTGTATTCTACCACAAATACTCACACTTTAAAACAAGCACATATATTTCCATATATTTATTGAAAAATCTGAACATAATAAACACGAATGAATACATTCGAGAAAAGACATAAAAATTGTAATTTACTTATTTGCATTTAAATCACTAAACAAATAGGAAAAACTCTTCATTAACTTCGAGTGAAGGATTCGAAGTAAAAAAACTTCGAATTTCGAAGTGTTTTTTGGGCTACTTCGACCATCAAATGGGCTACTTCGACCTTCGACTACCACTTCGAATCGAAGGATTCAAACTAAAAATCGTTTGAATATTCGACATTCGATAGTCGAAGTACTGTCTCTTTAAGAAAAAACTTCGACCCCCTAGTTCGCCAACCTAAAAGCTACCGAACCCAATGTTAGCCTATGGGGAAGTTCCCCATAGGCTTGGCTAAGTTTTATTGGTCGAAAGATAATCCTTCGATCGTTGGATTAAAATCCTTTGAATCGTTCGATTCTAAGGATTTAATCGTTCGATCGAACGATTATTGCTTTGATTGTTCGATCGCAGTTTTTGCACAAAATCCTTATATTCGAAGTCGAAGGATTTTAATTCCCAGTCGAATATCGAGGATTAATTAACCCCTTCCCAGTCGAATATCGAAGTCGAAGGATTTAGCGCAAATTCTGCGATCGTACGATCGAAGGATTATTCCTTCGATCGAACGATTAAATCCTTCGAATCGAACGATTCGAAGGATTTAAATCCAAGGATCGAAGGAATATCCTACGATCAAAAAAACTTAGGCAAGCCTATGGGGACCTTCCCCATAGGCTAACATTGACTTCGGTAGCTTTTATCTGCCGAACTAGGGGGTCGAAGATTTTTTTAAAGAGACAGTACTTCGACTATCAAATGGTCGAATAGTTGAACGATTTTTACTTCGAATCCTTCGATTCGAAGTCATAGTCGTAGTCGAAGGTCGAAGTAGCCCATTTGATGGTCGAAGTAGCCCAAAAAATACTTCGAAATTCGAAGTTTTTTTACTTCGAATCCTTCACTCGAACTTAGTGAATCGGCCCCTATATGTACGAAAGTTTTTTGTGCTTTTTTTTTTATTAAAGAAATGTCAAAAAGTTGTGGTTTTAATGCCATTAATTGTTTTGTTGAAAAAATTGTTAACTTGCGGTTCTCTTTTATGAGCAGTGGCAACTTGTCAGATTGAGTTTCAATAAACATGTTTACACACTTGCATCTCAATGCCATTTCTTTGTGGCTGTGCAGACAACTCACTTTTAATACATTTAACACACACTAAAGTACAACCCTTGAGTAAAAGGTTCTGTTATAAAAAAATAAATCTATAAATCTTTGAAACACCTTGGCGGGGGTTTTGTCAAATGCATTAAAATGAAGCCTCTAGCGGCATTGCACAATGACAGCATAAGGAGTATATTGCTTCCCACCTACAATGAACTAATCATTAATATGCAACAGTTGGAGCTGATATGAACATGTTACAGAATATTGCAAGGTATAGAGTGCCAGGGCTTTTATTGTCATTTACCAAAGCATTTGAGGGGGAGGCAAGAATTTCAATGGCTTTGTACACAGCGGTGCCACGAAGCACAAATTGGAGTTTTTAACTGTAATTCATCAAGTCTATTAACTATAAACCATTTACATTCAGATGGAAACGTTTCTCTGTTTGGGTGATGTGCCCTCCTAAAGAGATAATTGCGGTGTTTAAATAGGGTGCAGGATTTTAGATTCCATCTAGAAGTTAATGAATGGTTGTAATAAGAAATTTAGTTATACGCACCCCCCTTAAATTTAAAGCTCAGTGCAAATAAAGCAGCTTTTTGATTACTCATTAAGAGTGTTAAGTCTTGCTGTTTTATCAAGGTCCCTGTGCAGAGCCTTGATTTAAATAATAAGCATCTCCTACATAACAATAAACAGCCCTTAGAAAAATTCTCGCTTCCTTTCCTTTTACACTTCTTTTTTTTGTTGCAATTGTCCTTACAACAACAAAAACAGGGTATTGGGTTGTTCATAAACCTCTTTCGCAAACAGATGTATGTATTTTGTGTCTTCCATGGTTTCTAAGATTTATAATCAAGAGAGAAAACAATTGTGAGTCTAACAAGCTCCCAGCATGAGTCAGTGATAAGAAATAGTCATCAATTTCAAAACATGCAATAAACCATTTATATCTTCAAAACGATATGAAAATGATGGAACCTACAGATGGAGCTCTGCCTATCCCACATAATTATATTTTCTAAGATAGCTTATATTGGCACAATAGATCACAATTCATATTATTTTAAGCCATATTCATCAAATTAGAAATCCACTTTAGAATATCCAACCATCTGAGATAGGCAAAGCTCCATCTATATTTGTCAAACAGATTTATTATTAAGTACTCTTTTTAAGTTCTGCTGCTGGGATCTGGAGACTTGAGCGCCATTTGAAGTATAAAGAATGATTAGGTATAATATTGCATTGTTTATATTGCAAATCATTTAAATGAAAGGGTCTATAAATTACTTGATTGCAACTGTTATTCCAGATACAAACAGAGATGCAGATTTCTCTGCTGATAGATTTCCTATTGATCGCCTTTGTCATTAATTTCTTTCATGTTTCATCTTATACACCTGAAAGCAACCAGGAACATGAGATTTCCTAGTGAGATACCATGAAGCTGCATAGGCCCGATGAAGCAGATAGATTATAATACATGAAACTGAGAAACTGGAAGGCAGTTACTGGGAGACTGCAGTGGCTTTTGAGGAATACGAGACAATATCCTTTTCACTGACTGCTCGAAAAATGTATTACATTTTCTATTGTACGCTAAATAAATAAATTGGCCTTAATCTGTAATCATGATTGCCCATGTAGCTAATGGAAGGATTAAAAGACATAAAGCCGTTCTGCTAAGAAACCTGCTTTGTAGGGTTTACTGCTGAATAATAGATTATTGATGTTTTTTTTAATAAATGATTCTATGCCAGAGCCGCTTTAATTAAAAAAAAAAAAAAAAGGAAATAAGCAAAAAGCTGACTTTGTTTTGTTGCTAAAATGCAGATAACATTTTCCTCTCTAACAGTGAATTTGAGCATTTTTAAAGAATATTATCTACATCTTGTCTTCCTCCAGATAATGCAGGGAGCAGAGCGTAGCTTCTTCGAAATGACTTTGTTTATATTTAAATCACCTTTTCCCTTTCTTTATTGATGGAGTGCGAACCTTGGAAATAACTGCATGTTTTAATGGCAGCAGAACTCAATGTGCCGAATATAATGTAGGTGCCAAAGAACTTCCATCCTTCCCCCACCCTGTGCCATTGTGATTGAAAATACAGGTCATACCCATACAACGCAAAATCACATTTCCATCTTCTGCACTTTGTGACTTTGTGTTGCAAAACGCAAAGGTGTTTGACTTGTTTGTAATGGAAATTCATTACTCAACGGAATATCTATGGTACTGAGAGGAGGAAAAAAACCTTAGATATTTTTTTTAAATTCAAACATTATTTCTACAGTATATATAAATCATGGTCTTATATAGTAAAGAAGGAGATTGGATAAATTAACACAAAGGTGTTTACTTAAATTGGGTTGAAAAAAGACAAAGTCCATCAAGTTCAACCCCTCCAAATGAAAACCCAGCATCCATACATACACCCATCCCTACTTTTAATTACATTCTATATACCCATACCTATACTAACTATAGAGCTTAGTATCACAATAGCCTTTGATATTATGTCTGTCCAAAAAATCATCCAAGCCATTCTTAAAGGCATTAACTGAATCAGCCATCACAACATCACCCGGCATGTCTCTGTTCATGTTTACACCTTTTACACAAAACAAAAACAGTAACATTTCATATTTCTGTAGGCTGATAAGTAATGGACTTCTTAGGGACCTTGTTGTAGACTGGTGAACACACTACCACTGTGTCTTAAGCTACACGTGATTAAGTAGGTACACCTGTATGGTTGCACTACTAGTACAACAACCATCAACAATGTCCAAGAACAAGGCTGGAGGTTAATTTTCTACAACAACTCATAATACTTGACTTCCAAACTCCCAGGCATAGGGTTGCCCAGCCAGAAGTCATGTAGTTGTTCTTGGACATTGCTGATAATTGTTGGAGTGTCCTTACATCACATTCAAATGATACACAGACACACACAGACACACACACACACACACGTATACTGTATGAGTTGTACATTTCCATAGACAACCACAAACAACAACCACGCTTTTCCCATAGAGGGCTTTACAGGTACACATCAGCAAAACATTATTGTTTCTTTGGGGGAAGAATATTGCCAATTAACTTCGTTCATGGACATGATGGGCCATAATTCTGTGGTCCATGTTAAGTGAAACAATAGAGAGCTGACTTAATGCAGCTGAGAAATTTTAAGGAAATGAATGGTCCCCTGGAGATCCGGCCTGAGAACATTATGTACAGTAAAGCAGACCAGTAAAACAATATTTGTTTCATTATGAGCAGTAAACAATTCAAATGTAAGAGAAACAAAGATATTAAAATGTTATTGTACAAGCTTTAGTATCGGCTAGGATTTAAAACTCTCACAAACCTGGTGATGGACAGAAGAAAATAGGCAGACAGGTACAGTAAGTGGTAAAATTAAAATAAAACAACACCTGAAAGTAAATACATTTTAGGGATAATTTACAGAGACCCCCTGATACAAGTAGAAGAACACTAAGAGGGGACAACAATGTACCCTTAAAGCTCTTTCTAAACCTATAGCGCCAATGGCATTAGGTAAGTACAGGGCTCTGTTGTAGGCTACACATCACTTTCGAGTCTAAATGATCTGCACCCCCCCTGCCCACCTCTCATGAATACAGAGCTACAAACAAAGCTGTATTCATGGAGTGGGGGTTGCAGGTCTTTGTGTTTTATTTTGCCTAAAAATAGCCTGTGGTTAATTTTCAAGGCACAGAGTACAAACTTTTTTGCCCTTTTTTTTGGATACAAAATGATACGGTGGGGATTTAGAATGAAAACGTTCACTGCTCCTTGGGCTTCCGCTCTTCACTTTTGGATTCAAAAGTAGTAGGAAAGGGGGCAACAGAATTAACATTAATTCCATCCGGTGTGAACATTATTGTTTTTTTCTTCCTTTCATTTTTTTTCTGCTATTCATTTCCAATGTTGTAGCGATTATGTGCAACCAACCAACATGCAAGAGCCTTATCTGACATCCATTCCTAGTAATGTAACTATTATGTGAACACAACATGTGTGATTTTATTTGACAGATATAGATAAAAGTAATTGTTTTATTCGGTTAATTTGTTGGGGATTAACTGAAAGCTCTTGAAATAATTGCTCCCTTTTAAGCATTATGAAAGGAGCTATTTTGTGTTTCATTAAGAATTCACACTAGCCCTGGATATTTTATGCAGTTTGCTTGCTCTTTTCCCTTTGGGGTATCTCATTTCATTCCACAAAGAATACACAGAGCAACGAGCTGGAATCTAAACATCTATAATGCATAACTGTTCTGCAGTGATTTCTGTTTCCCAAAATCTGATACTTTTCTGTGATATCACATGGGCTGTGCTTTAGTAAAAAACGTAGGTAAATGCTGCTTCAAATTTCCTTTCCATTCCCCCGTGCATTGACATCCGGATTATTTTTGATGTCTTCACACATAAAAACTCTATGCCAGGTCAGATGCAGGAGCTTGCATTTCTGTGGAGGTCTGTGAGGCAAGGGGAAGAGAAGATTATGTAGGACGTCCAAACTATAACCACAGTAAATAAATATCAGGTTCTTGGTCTTCAGAGTTTCATTGTTTTTTTTTCTTCCAAGGTTACTTATAGTCTTAGTATTTTTCTTTAACTACCTTAGATAGGTGGCCAAAATTGCAAATATCAAGTTGCACTCATCATTTGCCAAATAAGATAACTTTGAGTAGTGTTTCTTGTGAGCCAGGTATTAAACCTGATTAAAGTAAAGACAATAAAGTCATCTGTAAAGATGGTTTCTACAAGACTTTGGCATTCATGCAGTCCAATGCTTGAGCTGTCAGTCATCTCTTCATTTACTGTATAGTTTACCAAACTCTGAACTTGACTTGAACAGAGGGAGTCCAAGACAGTAGACTGAAGATCACTTAGGATAAGATTTGGGGCACTGATTTATATGATTTGGGTAAATATGCTGACAAATAAGCAAATAACTGTTAGCAGCCCTGAGAATGTGCTATTAATTAGCAGAAAAGAAGATGGGGAGCATTTTTGAAGGCACATCTTCACTACTAAATGATTGTGATGGCCTTGGTGTGTTATCAAAGTCCAAAATATATGGTATAACATGTCTAGACTAATTCTTTGTTGAGCTTTAGCTCAGTCCCTTTGGTCACACCTATAAATACATTTAAATGTTCTCCAGGCAAATTTATTCTCTGAGCAGATCCATATTATCCAATTAAAAGGTTTCTCCACTTCTCTAAAGTAATTAACACTATACCCTGGATGATCTGTTAAATACTAAATCTGTTTTCTGCAACGTGAAGTCTTAGAAGGCTTAGAATTAGCTATAGAATACTATACTCTTTGTAGTACTGAAACATCTACAGCATAATAAACCTCATATTTATATCAATACAAATGTCCCTATATATTCTCCTTCCGTTTAGTAAATATATATTTAATATTTAAATAAGTCTCTAAAAGAGACCAGCAGCTGCCAGGGGCTCAGCAGCATAGAGAGTCTTGTGGAGGTCCTGAACGATGCATAATTTAGTTTATGTGTGTGAAACAATTCACCTTCCCACAGGTTTGGGGGCTACGAGGGGAAGGGACCCTACAGTGAGGCTGATGACACCACAGTTATCCTATGACATTAGGATTTTTTTGCATATCTATTGGAAAACATCTTTCAATCAACATGCAAATATCTAAAGGGATAATAAAACGGCGATGGTTGGACTAATAAAATCAGCATTGTACATTTTTTTGGGGGGTGCAGGGTTGAGTAGCTCACCTGCTGCAATGCTGTAGGTTAGAATCCCTTTGCAAAATTGGTCAAAAATCTTCTGCATATAGAGAAATGCAGCCATAAAATATTTACAGCTGACATGCCTCTACTCTGTGATTGAGTGCATATGTGAGCATAGATATTATCTGATGGCACTTGCCTGATTGCAGAAACACTGTACATCTAACACTTGAGATATATGAGATGCACTCAAGAACAACTATGTCTAAGCTGTCACATTGCACTCCTAGGCCGATTCCTCAAATCTCAGCTACAGCATCGTGCCCATTCCACATGTGACACACTACTACATCTGCCTGCTTAGGATTTATCGTTCTCGTTGAGACTCATATATATCATTTCTGAAAAGTTTTCCAAATAAATATAAGTCAGGGAGAGACTTCATTTGTAGCTGGTGCCCTTATTGTGATTAGATTTTATCTGCGGTACATGGAAGCTGTGATATGAATCTAATCATTTTCTTTTATGCCCAAAAGTTGAAACACAAAGACATATGCATTAATTGAAAATGCATTTTCTTGCAGCAGCATGCTGTTTTACATAATTCAAAAATGTCCTATTCCGAATCAATGCCAGATGAGTACAGCATGCGGCTTATTTCTCCTTCTGGTATCTCAGGTTCTGTTCATTCATATAGAAAACACCTACAGTTTTGTATGTCTGCTTTCTGTATTGATTTGAGATGTTTTCATTAACTGAATTTAAGGATGTTAAAAGTTTTTTGCAATTGTGGAAGCAATTTTTGCAATTATGAAACTATAGTAAGAAAAATTTAATTTGTGCCTCTGAATGAGGGAGACAGGGGGTGTCTGTATCCTACAGTACACTCATATTGGTGAAAGCAAATTGCTGTGGATTTGGAATCCATATTGGGCAAGGTGCAAATTGAGCAAACATGTTTAGACATTAGGGGGTTAATTACTAAACATCAGTCAGGCTTTTTAGGGCAAATCTCTTAGAGGATTATTAAAATCTGATGCAGAAAAAGTAAGAATCTGAAAATCCGCTATCTCAGACCTGCCAATATAAGTCAATGGCAGAGGTCCCTATACTATTTTGAAGTTTCTGCAGTCTGCGTTAGGATTAACCTAGAAATCCAACCTTTTCAGGCATTTCTGGCAAAAATCTGAAAATTTCAGGCTTTACGGGAAAAAACAAAAAAAACAAAAATTCGGGGTTTCGCTTGATTTTAGCAAGTTTTTACCCAAGCCGATTAAATCAAGCTTTTTTAATAATAAATAAGGTCACATTATGGATTCTAGTTTGGTCTGACTTTTTTTAAATTATATAATCAGAAAAATTCTGATTTTTCAAAATACCTCCCCAAAAGTTTTGAGGGAATGTAATAAAAGTTGTGCAATGGAAACCTTGGTGATGTCTTGGCAGAATGAGGTACAACTTTTTGACCTCCAATCTAGAAATGCAAAGAGCTTCATCTCAGGTCTCTAGGTATGAATAGATAGATAGATGATAGATAGATAGATAGATAGATAGATGATTGCTAGAGAAAGGGAAAGATTTAGATTGAGAGAGAAAGAAAAAGAGAGACAGACGGATAGGTATTCTTTAATATTGGTGCAAAGTTGACTATTTTTATCTCTTTATGCAATGAAAAATAATGAGTTCCAAGCTTGCTACCTTTCTTTGTTGCTGATTTATCTAAATGTCTCAATTTCTCCTTAGAATAGCATCCAGTTGGACCGAAGTTTATATATTTTTGCTGCTTCCCAGATCTAGGCCATACTTTTATTGATTTCAACACATGCACCAAGGAGCAGAGTTTCTTAATGTCATAGCATCTGCCTTATTTGACAAATTGTTTTTGTATAAGAAATGAGAGTTCCATTTGCAAGAGGTTGCAAAATATCTCCCGTAGAATAGTTAAATATGTTAGCTAAAACACAGAGTATTGGGAATTAGGAAAAGGTGAATTATTTTAGTGGACACCGCAAGCTACTATATAGCTAAATCCCTTAGGACCAAAGTGCTGACAGTGGCCTCCAAGATCTCTACACAGTTAATTGGAAGACACTCAGACTTCTCATATTTTGATTGATTTATGCGGTGTCTAGAAGAAAGAAAAGGAGAAGCAGCATGTAGGAAGGAAGAGAAAGGAATAAAGGGGGAGAGAGTCAGAATGCTGGGTCAGTTGAATAGAGACGAGAAGAAAACAAGAGTGACAAAGTGCCACAGATTTAGGTCACTGAATCCAAATTCTACTCAACATGAGAAATAATTATACAGAAATTCTACACCCAGATTATTAGCACATTTTTAGCCCTAGAGCCTGAAACACCATTCATGCCATCTCATTATTACTTTCACTCCCTAAGGGCCTGTATGGTATTGATGGGCGGCTGTGCTACATGATAAACTTATGATCCCAGCAACTAGCTTTAGAATTATTCAGATTAAAGGGGACATTGCATCAATCTCTGAAACCCTACAGTGTCATTGCAGATGCATACCTAACCAGTGCATAATCACTGTATCCAGACTCATTTTAAATTAATAGTTATATAAGGTACTGTAGATATCAATATATACCATTATACATATTTACGCTGAGATCCTTCAGGTATTTTTAAAATACAATGGCATATGGCCTCAAGACATAGGGATACTTACCTGAAAATTTAGACTTTTAAATGTAATTTATCTTGTATCATAAGTGATACTTACGGACTTTACTGGATTTGAGGAGAACCATGTATCTCATAGTTGACACTAGTGAATTTGCGAAACTGCAAAAAATTTGCGACGCCGGCGGAATTTTTTTTTGACGCCGGCGTTTTTTTTCGGGCGAATTTTTTCGTGTGTTTCGCAAATTTATTCGCTGGCGGCAAATTCGCCGCAAATTCGCCCATCACTAGTTGACACATGAACTGGGTTTCTGTGAAGCATCTGACCCCATTTTTTCTCTTAAATGGATAGTGTTGAATAGTTGTGAATCCTCTTGAATACCCATATGCACCAACGCACCCTGCTCTGCTTTCTTATATATTTTCACTGTTCAGATTTAATATGCATCCCTATAGTTCCATGGCTTGTAAAAAAAAAAGATACCTGGTCTATGGCCTTCAAGAGATGAGCAGTAGAATAACGATGCAAACCTGCAATGTAAATTATAGTCATTCACTAGAACTTATGAGCAAAATGCTCTCCATTTTTATGTGGAATGTAAGATTAAACAGTTCCCCACACACATACGTAAAATTTATGAATTCAGTGGATGCTTCTTGAATGTTATCTTGCTGTGACTGGCATTGATTCACATTGGCTGGAACAAAATTGCTTGTTTGAAACCATGTTCAGAGAATTACAACACAAATTCATTAAATGTTCTTCAGTTAGCTCTTGAGACTAAAATTAAATAATTGATGGATTTTGCCTTCTAAAAAGTCTACTGAGAATGCTTCTTCTAATTTTGATATGCAATGGCAATGGCTTATTGGAATAGGGGGTACAAATCTAGGTCATGGATATCAAAACCTTTTGAATTGGCAGAGATCCATGACTTTAGGGAAACAGTGAATATAAAGACATTTCATAGTATTCCCACATACAGTTTTGAACCATTTTAATGTTATGTCCATTAGTTGCAAGTACTGGGTGAACACACCACTAAAATTCATTGAATCATGGGCAATTAGGGAATATCTAGTTATATTTAAACCCTTAGTGGAAGGGAGAAGCAATTCCAAAAGGAAATGTTCTACTTCAATGAGATCAGTGCTGAGTAAATCAGATCCACACTCTATAAATCATTCCACAAATAATAATATAGGTCAGCGGGGCTACTGGTTTGCCTGATTATGAGTGATTATGAGTTTCATTACATTTTCTAGTCTTCAGTTATTTCCTGCTTAAGGTGGACCATTATGCTTCTGTATGCTCCTATATGCCTTGTTATGGTTCATAATATTAAACCTAGTTTATAGTGATAGGTGTATACATTCTAGTCACCTATAATATTTAAATCATTTCAGGCACTAGGCGAAAATTAACAACCAGTGAATTAATGGTATTTTTTTTATCTAAGGGCAAGTCAGGCCTCTAAATGACATGTAGAGTGTACATTTATAATATGTTAAAAGGGTCGTTCATGTTATATTTGCACTGCAAGCTGTAACCATGATTTTACTTTGTCCTTTTGGATCTCTTTTTACGTTTGTAGAAGTAATAGAACTATACCTGTACTTTCCTGCAAAATTATTGTTTTGATAAAACTCATCCCGTATACTAGGCTTTTGTTTGCCCTTTCTGCCGCAGCGAGGACCCCCATTACCTTGCTACAAAACACAGCCTTAGTAATATCAGTACTTGAGAGAAAAAGATGAGAATACTCAGTGAAAAGATAAAGCGTAAGTTCTGCTCTGTTATAATTATGGAAAATGCAGATCATTTTGTGCACGTGGACTTTTTTGGGTTGAAATTATAGAGCAGTGTTCTCTATTCGTTATAGACGGTGCTCATGAAAAATTAATTGATGTATGTTTACTATCTTGGTATAATCCATTTGTTTTGATGAAAACTAATGTCTAATATTTAGCAAAGCAGCAAAATTTTAAATAAAATACTTATTTAATTCATCATGTGGCATATTTATCAACAATCAGTAACATTTCTATTTCCCAGAAATTTGCTGTTATTGGGTTTATCATGATTGTATTCACTTTTTTCATCCGGGTCAAATTAAAGATTTTTTTTTTAGAATTGCCCAATTCTACTCAGGGGTATAAATGGATTATTAGGTGAAAGAACTCAATGGGGAAAATTGGAAAACATGCTGACTAAATTGACTAAAATTAGAAAAAACTTTATCCCACTTTACATTCATTTAAAAAAAATTAAACAGGGGAAAAACTTCATTTGCAGTCAAAATCTGTAATTGTAAGGAAATTAACCCAAAAATTACTTCGAAATTTGAAGTTTTTGAATTCGAAAATTCACTTCGAATTCACTTCGACCCTTAGTAAATGGGCCCCTTAATGTACATGTTTACATTAAGGGGCCCATTTACTAAGGGTCGAAGTGAATTCAAAGTGAATTTTCGAATCCAAAAACTTAAATTTCGAAGTAATTTTTGGGTACTTCGACCATCGAATAGGCCAAAATTTGATTCGAATTGAGAAAACTTCTAATATTCAACCATTCGAAAATCAAAGTACTCTGTTTACAAAACTTCGACTTTGACACTTCGCCACCTTAAACCTGCCAAATTGCTATGTTAGCCTATGGGGACCTCCTAGAACCTAAAGCCAGTATTTGGCTACGTTTTTAGAAGTCTAAGTTTTTTTTTTGAAAATCGTTCGTTCGATCAATTAAATCGTTTGAATCGTTCGATTCAAACGATTTCTATAATCAATCGATTTGAATTCGATCAAAAACAGCTAAATTCACAAACCTTTGACTATCGAATTTCTACAATTTGATGGTCGAATTTCGAAGTTTTACCACTTCGAAAATTCGACCCTTAGTAAATGTGCCCCCAAGTGGCACTTAACTACCCAATATTAATTGCATATGAAATGAAAAACTATTTAAGAGAGGAAATTCTAACAGTCCCTTTCCTGTTTTTCACATTAAATCATACATTATAGGAGGACAGTGGGAAATGACAATCTAAACCTCAGTATGAAAGACTTCAGAGTGATTACATTTGCCTTGTGCAGATCAGAAAACTTCATAGGGGACTTTTCAATATCTTGTGCTCCATCTGTTGACTTGAAAACCATCTACTAGCGTAGTCTTATCCAGATCTCATGGCAATTTTGCTCTGTTTTCACTAAAAGTTGTGCTATAATCTGCTCTTCTGTGCACAGTGTGATTTAGATTTAGAAATATACTTTTATTTGCTGGTGACTGTGCTAAATACATAGATACATAGTACTATAGGCATGCTGAGCATTTCAATTAAATAGAAAGGTCTTCTGAAAGCTGATTCTTTTAAGAGATTCTTATAGTATGTACACCCCGTGGCGTGTCCTCTGTCTTTCAAAGTATGAAGATAAAAAAATAATTGAAAAGAAAAGGCTATATTTTGAAGGAAATAAATCTTAAAGGAAAACTTAAGACTCTTCTTCACCAAGGAGAATTTTTTTTTTTTTTTTTTTACAATTTATAGATAATATCCTACACCATTGGTATTGTAAGAGCTCAGCCCTTGTGTATGTTCACTGGCTATCTCAGGAAATACATTACAGTGTCATGGGAGTTAAACCTTTTGACATTAACCTGAAAAATAATAGATGGTTTTCAAAACAGTATCTGCAGTATATCAGAAGTAAATTGATTAACTATGAGAAACAAAGCTAAAGGGGGTAACTTACTTCCTGTACTTCCCACAAGCCCTAAACACTTCTTTCCTTTTTCTAATGCTAAATTGACTAGCACTGCAATCTGAATCGGATCCTTCTAATCCTTTGGGCTTAAAGTCTTCTCCACACTGTAGTTTTATATTATTTTTATCTTTTCCCCCTAGCACAGGCATGATTGAAATTTTAATGAAGAAATGAAAAGATGTTGAAAAATTCACAAGAGAGCATAAAACTGTTAAAAAAGCAGAAAGCTATATAAGTCATATTAGGGAATTTTGCTCATATCACATTTTCAGAATATATAAGGTTTGTAGAGAAAAAATCTGTTGAAAAAAATAAAGTTTAATGTTCCATTGGACAGAATATCTATACCGCCTCTGGTGCCTAAGAAGGTGACAAATTTCTCCAAACTTGTAGCTGTGACTTTCAGTTGTCAGTAGTCCATAAAAAGGCATGATATGTTTAGGGGAAATTAGGTTAGTTATAAAGTATGTAAAAACAAGCAAAGTCAACTTTTTGTACTTTATTTTAAAAAAGAATCAATGTCATAATAATCAGCCAGTTATAGAACTAAGGCAACAATTTCAAATGATGTACTAATTACTGCAGATGCAATAGCAGGGGTTCTTTAATAAGGTTTTAGTTGTTTTTCACAAAAATTCAAGTTTTCGAGTGGATTTTTTGAGTTTTTTAAAAAAAAATAAAAATAAACTAAATTTTTTTGACATTTATTATGCCCGTCCCTGGAAGTAGCTCAAATTTCACAAATACACCATCTAAAACCTGCCAAGGTCATGTAGGAGTCAATTGCAGAGGTCCCTTGAGCCATTTGAAGATGTTAATAGCCTTCATCATGTTCAAGTTTTTTTTGGAGGTTTTTGCCCAAAAACTAGAATAATTTGAGCGATTAGAGTTTTTTCTTGCAGAAAACTCATTTAATTTGAGTTTTCTGGTTTCGGAACGTGAACATTTGACCTTTGATAAATTACCCCATTCAGATCACTTTTATTTTTGTTCATCAGAACTTCTTTTTAACCACCTGTATTTAATATAATTATAATACACAAATTGTGTATTGTATGTATCCAAAAGTAATGTCACTTGGGTCATGTGAATCATTGAAACGTATTAGCTTATTATAATTAAGACTATACCCCCTACTTTAAAATATAAGGATATTAGAAATAATTTTGGATTTCTATGACTCCAAAAAATATGCTTGGCTTGCAGGCTTGTGCCTTTATTTAGTCGTACAGCTTCTTATCTTGCAATAAGCGGTATATTATCTGTAATTCAATATTGTTATAATTGTGTCTCTTTGAAATCTCTGAATTACCTGAAATCTGTGTATCATAAAGATACCCCTGAGCCTTGAACCTTACATTGCAAATGTTATATGATAATGTTTGGTATTGCAGTGATGACTGGCCTACATGCATTCATATGTAAATATTGTACACCTAAACACAAAGGTATATGCTTTGGAATTCTTTCTGCTAATAGAAAATTAAAGAAATAATCAAGAGACATTGTACGATTCTGAAAAGTACTTTATCTAAGCAAAAAACATGTCCCTTCATTCAGTAATCCAACCAGTGTTTTGTAAGATAGTGATACATTTCCTAATGGCGGCAGTCACAGTACCATGTTTAAGATAAGCCAGTTAACATTATCCTGAAAGACACTGTCAGAGGGATCAGGAAAGGAATTTAGAACAGAATTGAATTAGAAAGGAATTATGGTGGTCTTCATGTGGGATTATTCTTTTACCCCAACAAAGAGATATGCTAGTTTATATTAACAATAGCCTGTGGTGTGCATAAGTGTTCAGATCTTAAATTCAATGCAGGTAAATGGAAATTGCCTAATGGAAGGATTGTTGTGTATTTTGGCCCTTGACGCTTGCATCCACAATCTCAATTAACTACGAATGCTGGGAGCAGAAGTTTAGAATTGACTTAACTGGTGTGGAAAAAGTGATATGTAAATAGATAGATAGATAGGCAGACAGATAGATAGATAGATAGATAGATAGATAGATAGATAGATAGATAGATAGATAGATAGAGAGAGAGATAGATAGTGAGAAGCATATATTGTGTTGTTTCAAAGATGTTTAATGAAAGGTCTGTTGCTTGTTTAGTTTTTGTTATTTGTTGAAGCAAACACCACATTGGCCACAATCATATTCTGCTTTTACTGGATCCCACTTGTTTGGTTATTCAGAGCAATTGTTGGAGGAAAAGGTTTAACTTACCATATATGGGTGGATTCAACCCTTTCAGACCAAGTCAGCAGCTCATCTGCCCATGTATGGGCCTCCTCGACTGCATCTCCAACAGATATCTGGCCACAAAACTGTCCCAGAAATTCGGTAACCTTCAGTATAATGGTTCTAAATCTTTTAACCTGAGATACAGGCATTGGCTGGGGGACAAATTAGTTGCCTACTTGGATCTTTTTAATCGCTTTTCATGTACTGTACATGCTCGCCATTCATGGAAATGAAATCAATGAGTGGCCCAATAGGGTAGCCACTAGTGATGAGCGAATTTGTCCCGGCGAAAAAATCTGCGAAACGGTGCTGGTGTCTCATTTTTTACGCCAGCATCCATTTTTTTCGGACGCCCTGAAATGTTTGCTGCAGTTTCGTGAATTTATTCGCCAGCGGCAAATCGTGGTAATTTGCCGCGAATTTGCGCCTGGCGAATAAATTCACCCATCACTAGTTCTTTTTAATATAACTAGATAAGAACTTACTCTTCTGTTGTCATTCAAGCTGTTTTTTAAGCTGCATTGTTTTTTTACCATGGACATCATACCACTGTGGGGGACAGTTTTTTATACTATATTTCCATATTTATAGTGACAATGGCATTCCAAGAGAAGTTGTAAGTGGTTTCCATTTTTAATTTTGTGTATTTAAATATTACATATCTGTTTGGCTTCCCAGCTTTATACTTTCTTACAGCATAATCAAACCCAATATGTTGTGATGCTGGTAATTCCAAAGACATTGTGTAGTTGTTATTAGGTATGAGCAGTATCAGTAATTAAGTGAATATATAGCCTATACATGTATTATCATCCAGCACACTCTGCCGCTTTAATAAACCAAATAAAGCAACTGTACATTTTCTTTCTATTGAAGGTTGCTGTGCTTCTGCGCTACTATGTAATTTTCAAATTTTGTCGCTTGAGCTGTTCCTTATACATGATAGCATCCATTTTAAGGTTCTCTGGGAACATGTACATGGTGCGTTTTCCACTGAGTACACTTCTCACTGATCCATAAATACACCATAAAAAAGGAGAAACGCAGAAAGAGACAATATCTGTTATCATTTTCTACGTGGGATGTAAGATGATGACTGGAACTTAAAAGTATTAACATTTTTTTCAGGTGATTTTTTCCATTTTAATTTGCCTTTTCTCTTTGTGTAGAAGCAGCTGGCAGACAAGATTAGGAAACGTTACAGTGGCTTGTGCCAAGTGACACAATTCCACACTTGCTGTGAGTCTCCTGCCACAAACTCGTGATCTTGTCAGCTTTGCCCTCCCAGTGACTTCTTCTTCTGACAGGACTTGTTCTGTCTGTAAATGTCAGGAAACATTTTATTGAGTAGCTGAAATTATGATTGCTCATTATGTCACCATAAAATTATATATATAATCTAAAAATATATTTAGATTATATACTCATTTCAGGATGAAACGTGGGGGCTAGTAATGGGCGCCCATCTAGTTTTTGACGCCGGTGCCAGTTTTTTTTACGCCGGCGAAAATTTTTTTGCGAATCGCGCAAATTCGCCGCAAGTTCGCGCCTGCTGAATAAATTCGCCCATCACTAATGGGGGCAGGTTTATGAAAATTTTGACTTTTTTATTGTTATAATTAGGGATGGGCGAATTTGACCCGTTTCGTTTCGGCAAAAATTTGCCGCCGGCGAAATGTCACAGACACCCATTAAAGTCTATGGGCGTCAAAAAATTTTTGTCGCGTGGCGAAATTGTTTTGACGCGCGTCTTTTTTTTTTGATGCACGCCACCATACAAATCTATGGGCATCCTTTTTTCGGCAAAACGAGGCGAAAAAATTCACCCATCCCTAGTTATAATTATACTTACCAAACATGGAGTGGAGCCTATGGGATGGAGACTCATGACTGGGTTAGGACGTACAGGAAATGAAGTTACATACTAGGCTTGAGGTTGGTGGAGTTACAGTTTGGTTAAAGCAGGAAGTGACAGGGACTATAGCTGTCCAATGACCATGCAGAACATTGTCCCTCACACCTGCCCATTGAGTCACTTTAGGTTACTGCTGGAGTTCTTAATCAAGGAAAAGTAATTGGTGGGTCACTACCTTTGCTACAGTTGGGACTTGAAGAGTTTGACACTTGAAATCTTATATTCAATTATTATATTGGCTTACTGATTTATATACAGGGTTAATGGGAGTTTAGTTTGCTCAAAAAGGACAATATAATGCTTAGCTTCTCTTGGCCACCTGACTCACTAAGGGTTGATTGGCTAGCATCTCAGGTAGCCCCGTAAGTTGTGTGGTGTTTACACTTGACAAGCATTTTTCAAGGGGATTCCTTTGGGGATATAGCTGTTTGTTCAAAATTAATGGATTGATTTAGAAGTAATTTTGTTATCTCTTAATTAAAAATCATCTTTCTTCAATGACGAATTATATATCGTTCTGGGGAGTATTTTAATATTGCCCCTGCTACTATGTTGCCACCACACAGAAAAATAAATGTAATGAATTGAAAGCTCCACCATAGACTTGCATTTCATTAGAATTAACATAATGCGTGTCATTTTAGGCAGCATTTCTAATATGTTCTCGGCACATCTTTTTGTTCTGTAAGATTACGTTATCCCTTTCCTGCTAGGAAAAAACCCTGTCACCCTGGAAATTACATGAATTACTTTATTAGTAACATTTGAATTCACTAAAACATAGCTATTGTGACTAGCAAATTTGTGCGGTTTTGATTGGTGCAAGAAATGGAGATAAAACTGTTTTTGCAGAGCAATAATTGCCTATATTGGCTGATTAATACATTCACAGATACCAAATATGCTAATCACATTAACAGTGGAAAGTCCTTAGAACAGGGATATGTTCTTAAGCATTTCAATTAAGTAGAAGTCTTTATAATAATGAGAATTTACAGTATTCCAATAGAAAACATTCTGCAAAATATCCAACATTCATCTGTGCTGTATATAAATTACAATCATATATTGAATTTGTTGTAAATAGCTACGGCATATACAGTATGTGCTTTGTTAGTGTTTTATAAATTACTGTGACAAAATGAAAAATGGTTTAGCTATTTAATCATATTCTATTATGTTCCATTCAGACTATGATTTGTGACATGTTTGATATATTTTCTACGTGCAATGTAAGTATCAATAATTGTATTTTGCATAGAAAGAACATACACATTTATAGTTGTATTGACCGGCCAAACAGGTCATTTCTAATTATATGTATTTAGCTCAAGGAATGTTATGTATGTGACCAATGGAAGATTTTTTATAATATGGCAACAATATGGCAGTTTTGAGAATTTTGTCATCTATGTGTTTTATACTGTAGCTCAATGGGTGCAGCACATTTTTGAGCAATAATCTTCTGAACTATTATTATTATTATTATTATTATCATTAACATGTATTTATATAGCGCCAACATATTGCGTAGCACTGTAAAGTAAATGTGATTATACAACTAAATCACATGAATTGTATACATAGAACATATGGAGTTACATACATCACAATCAATACAGGTACAAAAGGTGAGGAAGGCCCTGTGCAAAAGAGCTTACACTCTAAAGGGAAGGGAGTAATACACAAGGTTTGGGAGTGGACAAGATCGAATTAAGTGGGTGAGAAATGTGGTACTGTATGTGGTGTTGCGTTTGGTATTTAAGCAGAGTGAGGGGAGGCTTCTTGAAAGAAGTGTGTTTTAACAGATTTCTTGAAAGCAGAAAGGTTGGGAGAAAGTCGGACAGACCGTGGGAGAGAGTTCCAGAGGAGGGGTGCAGCCCTTGCAAAGTCTTAAATGCGAGCATGTGAGGAGGTAATAAGAGAAGAGTTGAGGAGCAGGTCAGTAGAGGAGCGTAGTAAGAGGTTGGGTGAGTATAAAGAGATGAGTTCAGAGATGTAGGGTGGGGCAGAGTTATGAAGTGCTTTGAATGTCAGGGTCATTCATTTGAATTTGATTCTGAAAGGTAACGGAAGCCAGTGCAGGGATTGACAGAACTAGTGGCTTTTTTCAAGTAAATAAAGGGGGATTTATTATTAATATCTTTTTTTTGTATAGTGCTGACATATTCCACATCGCTTAACAGAGATTAAACAAATGCTTTTCCATACACAACCAATACCTTCCATCAAGGCTTTTCCTTTCATGTCCTGTCCAGATCCAAATTTAACTTGTATAATAGGAAAGATCCACAGCAGGTGGGCACTTGATAAAGGGTACTACACCCAAAACATATTGTGTAAATAAACTCACTTTGCCGTTATATCTGCTGTGGCTCTTTCCTATTGTACACATAAGTCCCGGGCCCAGAGGACCTTATAATTTAAGGTCACTATCACATTCACACCCACACTAGTGTCAGTTTTATTAGGAGCCAATTTCCCAGCCTGTAATTGTTTTGGAGTAAGGGAGGAACCTAAAGAGCCCAATAAACACACACAGAACAGAAAGGACATACAAACACCTTGAAGATGGTTTCCTGGCTGGAGAGCATCACCCTAAAACTATCTTTTAGTATGCTACAGATATACTTATTCTAAGAAGTAGATGCATCATTCTTCCCAAATTAGAAAATGGACACTGGTCAAGTTGAAAAACCAATATAACATTGAACTCACTAGTCATTTTGTGACATTTCACATAAAGGGCATCAATTTTGCCATGGCTGGGAGATCATTGTTGTGCTAGATTTAATAACCCTCACAAACCATCTTATGTAGCTCAGAGTACTGCACAAAATCATTGGATAGTGTATGTGCCCAAACATATCTGTGGTTAAAGAAGTGATGGCGGTTTAGTGAACCAGCTCTGTCAATTTTTTTGTCTCAAGTCATTAACACGCTCTGTTGCACTTTAGCAAACAGATGCCTTAGAATACTACTGCCTCCAGCATACTAAAAGTTCATTTTAAGGTGAACCACCCCTTTAATCTAGCTATTGAAGTAAAAGTGATGTGATAATGCAGACCTCACATAAATACAAGCGACTGTCTTGAGGTCAAAGGCCAGCCATGTTTGAAAATAATTATGCTTAAGTAGATCACCTTGGATGATTAGTTTTCTTTGCCTGGCTCTCTATACTTATACATTGTTAAGTTATTGATTCAATTCATAAGATATGTGTATCACCCCCCACACACACACATATATATATATATATATACTCCTGTGCTATCCCTTTGCTTCTGTCTCCCACTTGTATTATTAAAATAGCGACAGGTTCTGTGCGTAACTAATGGAAGTTCTGGATAAAAGATTAGTTTAAACCATATCAGTCATAAAAACAGATCTGCAAAGCAGCTGTGGATATGGATAGGTTACTTAGTAGAGCAGATAGTACGAGGAGCTGTCTGTCAATGGAAATGTATTCAGCCTGCCTGCATGGGTGGGAGTGGGATGCAGATAAGCTTTGAGAACTAGGCAGTGGGAGGCAATGAGTAACAGACAAGAACAGATAAAGGGGCAACTGGTGTGAATGAAAGATTTAAATAGAGCACCATTATTATCTATAATATAGCACAAACACATTTACAGATATCATACATCAATCACTTCTCCAGTGGAGCTGATGTAAGGTCCCTATCACAATCAGTTTGGTTTTATGAGGCCTGAATGATTAAAAATGTGGAAGAAAGCTAAGCCAAACATGGGCAAAACATACAAACCTAAGCTGGAATCAAACTCATGACCACAGTGTTGTAAGGCAGACGAGCTATCCACTGGGTCACCATTCTGCCCAAATCTAAAGATTTCAAGATAGTTTTGGTTTGGAGGCCTTGGACCCTCTAAATACTGAAGTTTGAAAAATTGTTACCCAATAAGGTTTCTGCTCCACAGAGAAACAGAAGGGAGAAGATACTCAATATAATATCTCATCAACGAGGCATAAAGGGGATTATCAAAGGTCAAATTTTTTTTATACCTCGAATGAACTTGAGTGAACTCGCATCAAATGGTTTCTTGTTTAAGAAAAAACTTGAATGGAAAAAACTCGATTCTGTGAGTTCAAGTTGCGAAAATCCAAAAACTTGAATTATGTTTTCAGCGAAAAAACTTGATTTGCTCGAATAATTTGAGTTTTCAGGCAAAACCCTCTGAAAAAAACATCATGCAGGCTGTTAACAAATTATTCAAGGGACCTCGGAAATTGACTCCTACATGACCTCAACAGGTTTTAGATGGTGTATTTTCAGATTTTAGCTATTTCCAGGGTAGGGGTATAATAAATCTCAGAAATTTCGATTTAAAAAAAACTGAAAAACTCAAATTTCATGGGAAACACAACTTGAACTTTAATAAATCTGCCCCTAAATTTCTAGCCTGATTAAAAGAAGCTGCAGCAACATGGTGTCACACTTATAAAGAGCATGTCAAGTATTTTGTGCTGCTGTTTCTGCAAACCCATGAAAATTCTTATTCCTGTTGGGTGAATCTTTGTAAACAATGTCTCAAATTCATGACTGAATTCGCTTTAGGATTTAATGGTTTTGTTTTTGCTTCTTCCTCCCTCCTTTGTTCACATACTGTAGCTCAGATGACTATATTTTAGCAAATATCACCCGTTAGAAATGTGGGGGCCTCTTGTGCTTGCTTTCAGTTTATGGTCATTGCAGGCACAATAAATATTCCAGAATTGTGTACATGCGAAAGTAAATACATTTTAAGGCTGGTGATTAATTTACCATAAGCAACTTCCTAGAAGGCAGCCATAAATCACTTTTTTTATTTCTCTTATCAGTACATCCAGGAAAGGTGACTTACACAAGGAAATTCAACATAATTATGTTCAAGGAGAATGTAGCTTAAGGACGTTGTTAGTTAGCTTCTATGAAAACCGTTGAGGGTCAGAAGATTTTCCTCAGGTAAAGGTAGGCTCTCCTTTGAGAATGAAACAGTCAGATTAAAATATTGAAGATGTAAGCTTCAAGGTCTAAGCCATGATCACATTGCATGATACGTTCATGCATTCTACCCTGAGACATCTAGATGCTTTTACATAGCAAGGTCATTCAAAGAGAAGTTCGCATTGGCTGAATAGCAAAAGAAACATTAAAGGCACTCAGTAAATTTGGGGAGGGGTAGAGGTAACTTTCCCACTTGCGATATTCATGCTTTGCCACTCTGAGTGATAATTGCAATTAATCTCTTCATCATTAATAATCATTATAGAATCATGGACTATGTAATTAGCAGAAATTAGTGACATTGTTTATTGATTGCACAGCTAAGACATAAAGACGTTTTTTAACTATGGATCTACAATTAAAAAAGAATCTATTTATAAACACCGCATGTAGATCGGCGTGATGTTCTTGTAGATATTGCCAGCCAAGCAATTTATTGGTGCCAAAGAAACTGCTAGATTATGAGTGCAGTCATGGGATTAATATTGCAGATATTTTTAACATTACAGAATAGGCCAACTGCAGTTGAATGTGAGTGACAGCCTTTCTAGAGCCACTGGAGAATCCTTTTTTTACTAAGGTTTCACAGAATACACGTTAGGGGATGACTGTACGGAACTGATATAACTTGGTGATGCCTGTGTTAAAGGTCATGGTCATGCATTGCTTGAGATGAATATGTTCCTGTTAGCTTCATTTAGTCTTAAAAAAAAAAAACCTTCCAATTATAAGAAAAAAATCTACTTACTATTATATTTTTTTGTTTGAGACTTTTTAAAGCTTCTTTTTTGGTATTTTGAGGTGATGTAATAAAAGTTGCAACATTTAGGGGCATATTTATCAAGGGTCGAATTTCGAATTTAAAAAAACTAACCATGTCAAAGTTTTTTTTGGTCAAATAGGTCCATTTTCGATCGAATAGGGCCGTATTCGCTCAAATTCTAATAATACGAATCGAAGGAATAGCGCATTCGATCAAATTCGATGAAAAGTTTTTCCAAAAAAAACTTTGATTTTTCAAAGTCCACCAATTGACTCCAAATGGCTTCTAGGAGGTCCCCCATAGGTTAAAACAGCAATTCGGCAGGTTTTAGATGGCATTTGGTTGAAGTCACATTTTTAAAGAGATACATTGCAATATTTAAATTTTCTATTTTTTTTCAAATTTGAATGGAATTTGGAATATTCCCTAGTCGAGTACACCAAAAAATAGCTTGAAATTGAAAAAAAAAATTTTCATTGGGAAATTTACCTTGACCTTATAAATCTGCCCCTTACAGACCAATAGCCCATACTTAATAATATGCAGGTAGCCTTAAAGAGATACCTGCTTACAATTGTATGGGGGGACATGACCTGCTACTTTCTTTGCGGCATTACTGTGCCTGGCTAAAAAAATACAGAGCAGAAAAGTGGGATGGTCACATGCTTTGGGTCCCCTGCAATCACCAAGCATCATCAGTTGAAGCTAGGTGTGGATCTACTTTAACTGTTCATGCTTCTATTTAAAGCTCAAGGCCTTAAGGCCTGAAACACCTGCTAATTCTATCACAGTAAATTCACAGCATAAACAACTTCTATGAGTTTCAGTTATCAACTCTCGGAATAGTTTTCTTGCACCATTGTGATTATATTATTGGAAGAGTTTAACTGCCAAGGACTTCCCATACTCAGTTGAATTGAAGAAGGTGCTCAGATGAGTAGTGTCTTCAATGATTACTTAGCAAATCCAGCTGCCCTAGGTTTACTTCTCCTAGATATACCATGCCCTGGATGAATGGAAGCCTTTATAGACACATTTCTTAACAAGGTTCAGAATTAAGTTTGGTAGCAGGATTGGAGGCCTTTTAAGGGGCTTGGGGTCATCTGTAGGTTCTCTTTTAAAACTTGGAAGTCATGACAAAGACCAAGCACAGCTGAATCTAAGTTTCCTCAGTAATACGTATAGATAAACAAAATGCTAGCACAGATATTCCAACGTGTTAAGCACAAATGAGTTAGAACATTTCAAAATTTAGTGTCCCTTCAAGGGAAACTATAACGCAAAGAAAAAAACAGAAAATAAGCAGATCCACAAATACACCTAAGTATTAAAGAATGGCAGTATATAGAAATTCCTACATTGATGTTAGTATATGAGTTATGAGGTAAAATGAAGTCCTTTAACAGTTACTCAATTCCTTTCCTTTTTTTAAGGCATCAAGCTTTAAAGATATTCCTGTATATATTTTAGAACGCACAATTATTTATAACATGAAGGCAGTCCAGTAGAGTCCAAGCACAGTGATACAGATTGCATTCATTAGTGTCTTCTATGAGCATGCTGAGAGCCAACGGAACAAACCACTAGATTTTTCATGAAATAATCAGGCCGTCTTGTGGGTTGCAATCAGTGCCTTTGATAAGTGATTTATGATAAGTGAATTTTACTTTATTACCAACTAACATTATTTTTTTATTCAACCGCAAATGACCACATCTGTCTATCTGTCTGTTGCTGTCTATTTATCTCAAAGTCACATAATTAAATTCAAAAAAACATATAATATTCACTAATCAAAGAAAAAAATTTTTTTTTTATAAACCTCTTCAAACAAGATTAGTATTAAGACTCAGCCTTACGGTGGCATATCGTGTTCCAGCTACTGCAGTCTTTAGCAGGTTAACCTTTTATGAAATCATTTCTGTCTGTCTAGTTGCTGGCTTCTGAATAATACTGTATGTCTCCCTGGTTGCTTTTGCTACAATTTCCTACAATTTCCTACCATTTTGTTATTTTTTTCCCTTATGTTGATCCAGAATTAAACGCGTAGCTTGGCAAGTAAACATCAAATCCATCTGCAAATGTATATTTCTGTATGTAGCTCCATTACATTATGCTACCGATGACACCATTGACATCATACCTTTCTGTAGAATCACAGTCACTAGGTTTTATTCAATTTATTATCCATTTAGTCAACTACTAGGACATAGGGCAACTTACAAATAATATCCAAAGACCATTGTCTGACTGGGAGGGTCTGAGCCCACCGGGGCTGTGAGGATCAGTTCTGGGCCCTTCGGCCCACGAGGGCTGGAGCTCACTGGAGTTCTTCCCAGTGTCCCATCGTCCCAGTATGAGACTGAATGAGGCTAACATTTCTGGCAGCCAATTCAGAAACTGTTACTGACTTGGGTTGCAGTTGTGCTCATGCCTAAGCAGCCAGGCATGGTTGCCCTTAACCCTCTTTAACGCTGACCTTATTCGTTTTTCTGCTTTGTTATAATTGCTAGACCACAGTCAGCATTCCAAGAGGCACAAAAACGGGTGGTTAGTCAAAATATACCAGTGGTGGAATTATCCAGGCAGCAGGAGAGCCATTAAATTCTATAGTCACATTATTCAGAGAGATGCCCTAAACCAGAATTCCTCTTGATTAAGCCTACTTGAACTGGAAAATGTTACAGAAGACTATAAAGGTTACACCAATATTAACAAGCTAAGTTTGAGTTATTCAGTTACGATTAGTGATGAAGGCATTTGTCCAGTTTCGCTTCGCTGGAAAATTTGTGAAACTCGCAAAAAGTTTGTGAAATGCCAAGAAATTCACAAAACGCATTTAAGTTAATAGGCAGTGAATTTTTCCACAGTGAATAGGCAGTGAATTTTTCCTCTGCTAATTTGTGTTGCTCTAGTTACGACGAATAGTCAACCTGGGGTCTTCCTTCTTTTGTTAAACTTCAGTTCTTTTAGACATTATATGACTGATTATATATATTTAAGGGTCTATTTATCAAAAAAAAAATAACTTAGGTCATTTTTAGTGTTCTACTAGTTCAAATATACTCACAATTTATAAAAACATGAATGTATCTTATTTATTTAAAAAAACCTGAAAATAAAATTGACCAAGTGGCAAAAACGCCAATATCTTGAATTTGTATTTTAGTGAGCTCATGGAAATTTAAAAAAAGATAATCTTCTACAGCTGTGTACATAAGTAGTGATATAGATATACAATGTAAATACATACATATTTTGGCTAGGACAACTCCCTTGACTTTTACATGACCTTGCAAGCTTTTAGATGCCAAAGTTCTACATTCAAGTTTTTTGTATTTTTTAGGTTTATTGCTTAATAGATATGATAAAATTGTGATTTTTTAAACCATTATTCACATTCATACTTTTAGCTCAAATAAATTTGAATCTCCGAAAGCACAGAACATTGATAAATAACCCACTTAGTCTATGCAAATGACAGCTAGATTAGGGTAATTTAGACTGCCACCTCCTTTTAAATGACATTGTGCAAATGCTAAACATTCTTTTGTTCATGCTCCTAGAAACAATATTCTTCTGTGTCCGTATGAGTTGTCTTGTCATTATTCCATTGCAGTGTGTGGGTGCTTCATGTACATATGAAATCCTGTGTAGATATAAATTATCCACTGCTGTATGAAGTTAACACATATATTGTAAACATAGAGATTAAGAAGATGTCATTGTTATGAAGACTATAATTTCATTTGCATAAACCAGGGGTATAAAAAGTGTACCCAATCATGTTCTTAAGATCGGCATGTAGGAGGTAGCCATACAGACCTGACCTTTGTAGTTAACACAATCTCTCTGTTCCATGTAGAAAAGTATTTCAGATTGTGTTTTAATTCTTGCAAATTACTTGCCAGAAGAACAGTGGAAGCATCTAAACAGTAAGTAATTGCTTATGATAATGAGTGCAAACTAATTTACTGGGGTATGTTAATATTCACAACACACGTTTAAAAGGATGACTGTTCCCAGAATACAACCATCCTATTTAGATTCAGCTTTTAAATTGCACTTAGGGAAAAAAAGGGACAATTATACGACAAATTATTTGGAAGTAAAACGGTTTTCGAGTACATAGGAATCAAAGTTAATGTTAATACGGGAAAAGTTCACTCTCAACAACATGTACAGTCAGTCCTGATAGAATGAGTGTCCTGACAGTGACTATTAAGGGGCTGATGTACTAAAATTCTTTCTATTAAATTGTATTTGTTCTCTAAAAATGTCGTTTTTAAAATCTCTCTAAAACCCTAAGTGGGCTATGTAATAAAAGGTGCTAAGTTTGCCCAAGAAAAGTAACCCATAGCGACCAATTGGCAGGTAGAATTTAATGGTCACCTGTTTAAAAGCAAACATCTTATTGGTTGCTAAGGGTTACTGCTCTCCAAAAACTCCAATACAAAACGTCAGCAAGTAAATGGAGCCAAGGTCCTTGGAAGCTGCACTAGTTCAATTGGACCTTTTTTAGCCATTTAGACTTTTTAAGAGGTTTTCAGATAATTTTTAGAGTTTTTTATTAGTGATCAGAAAATCTGTCCTGTTTCACTGAAAAAAATTGTGAAACTGCATAAAATTTGCAAAACACATTGAAGTCAATGGGCATCAAAATTTTTTACATTTTTTTGCATGCACAACAATTCTTCTTGCTCCAAATTCATTAAAGTCAATGGGAGTTTGTTCTTGTGGCAACTTTTTTTTTGTCTCTGCGACTGAACATTTTTGCAGTGGTTTCATGAAAAATTGGCAGATCACTAATTGCGGAATTCCGCCCAAATCCATGACTGGAGAAAAAAATTAGTTCATCGATAGTTTTCACATTTTTTAGCTCATCTGTTCATACTTTTAATATTCAGATCTTTTAATATCTTTCATGGCATTCATTGTTTTAAAGAAAATTAGTTTAATTGTGGTTCCAAAAAGCCCTAATACCACACAAAAATTGCCCTTTTTTAAATGGGCCTCTTAATTTAGACCAATTGGTGTAATATCAACAGGGAGGCATCAATCCACCCACAAAATGTTACTTCCAAATAAAAGAAAACAGGAATGGGAAAAGGTTCACAAATGGAAATGGAAGTGCAAAGGAAAGCATTTATTTGTTTATCCCTTTAAGGGAAGAACGTTTTTAAGACAGGTCCATTTGTCCCTATATGATGTGGCCTTGGCATTTAAAGTAATAGGCTTTTTCAGTCCGATAAGTTTACTTGTAAGAGTTCATTTTAGGAAATTGCAAAAAAAAAAGGACGAAAATATTCTGAGTTTTATAGCCTATTATCTGGCTTTTTCAGCAACCTGACAGAAGTCTCATTTGGTGACAGCAGTAAGTGTTGGTTGCATTTTGACTGGTTAATGAGTCTACTGACCCCTGCATGATCACTCTCCCACCATGCAGCTGAGTTATGACTCACCGAGTGACAGATTTAGGGCTCGTTTGCACAGGCTACACAGATTTAATAGCAGCTAGAATTATAGCTTTGGCAGAGGATGAGATGCTGCACCTTTACAAGTGTGACTGATTACAGGGTTTTTGACAGACAGCTTGCTGGGGGTAGGGGTAAATCAATGCCATTCACAAAGAAATGGAAACCCCACTGAGGTTTGCCCATTGTTATGAGAAACACAATGACTGTGCCCCAACCCTAAACGTTTGTCTTGTGCCTCATGCATTATTCTGCAGGGTAAATGAAGCAGGAATGGTATTAATATTGTTTTTGTAAATACATCAGTACAAACAAAATGTATTTTTCTAACATTGTTGCTCTTTCATTTTCATATCTTTTGGAGGTATGAACCAGGATCAATCTCAATAAGTCTGAATATGGTGTAGATGTCCTGTTTTACAAATGGTGGTCAACTGATTTAGTATTAAGTAAATAAAAAAAGCCTTGAACAGACCTGAGGACAATACAAATCCATTATGGGTTCCAGTTGGACACTATTAATACACTATTAATACTTCCTGAACTGTGACCCTCTATCTACAAAACCAATTTATGTTATGAATAAGTCATGGTACCAGCACTGGTTTCAACAGTTTTCCTCCCTTTTTTCTTTTTCCAAACCTCTGCCATGTTCAGACTTTTTGAAATTGATCTTGGTTCATACCTCCTTCCTCTTCTCTAAAGGGGATCTAATCAGTTTGGTGTTGACCAGCACAAGTCTCAAATATTCAGATAAATAAACGGATGTAGTTACCCATGACCATTCATTTTATATATTTTTTCAAAAAGTTGACCAGGGCTATATAACATACTCAGATGAGAGCCCTCTAATAACATGTAGCTCAATTTATGAAGATATAGTACATAGTACTCTTTACAAATATTTACATTTTAAGACACACATCAACTAAGATATAATTAATCCTTTTTGGCGGCAAACCAGTCTATTGGGTTTATTTGATGTTTTCATGTTTTTTTAGTAGCCTGAAGGTATGAATATGCAAACTACAGACATATCCTTCATCTGTAAAACCTTAGGTCCTGAGCATTCTGGATAACAGGTCCCATACCTGTACCAGTTTATTTTACTGATGCTGTTATGAATTAACATTTTATTTTCCTATATTTCCATTTGAATTACTTCTAGTTTCATACTCTCTATTTTTATATGTTTGTTATATATTATTTTTGTAATATAGATGTATCAGGGGGCTCAGCTCTCTTCTTCTCTTCTGTTTTGTCTGTTATTCTACTGCACACTGAAAATTGAGTATATTGCAGTATTAGGGCTGAAGATGTTTGGGCAGTGAATTAAGAAGGATCTGTTAATATCATAGTTAATAACATAGTTCATAGTTATAGGGCAACCCATAAATAGAATATAGATATTTGCCTGTTGAAGAGCCTGAAGTCTGTTGAGAGGTATTAGGTACTGCAACTGCCAGGTTATGCCTGGTAAGTCAGGGTTAAATGCTATGTTCCAGGCACAGGAATTCAAGAAACAGAACACATAATTGCCTGTTTTCTCCTAAATTGCATCAATACTGTTTCCTGAGTGTTTTTACTTTCAAATAATGAAGCAATATGCATAGAACAATGTTCTTAATGCCAGCAAAGTGAACAACCTGTCTATGTTCTGTATGCCAGACCACAGTTTGAAATCAGTTGTCACTTAATCATAGAATAATAAATGTCTACCCTCTACAGCTCAAGCAATCAGCATGTGAATTTTAGAAAAACCAGTGGAGGTAATAGAGAGTATTGTGCCAGTACACTGCTCACCGCACAACAAAACAGAATAGTCAAAAGAAAAAAAAAACAGCAAAATGTTAATTTTTTGTTTGCTGGAAACTGTTCGGGAGAATGATTGATGAACGCAATATGCATTCAAAATCTATATTTAAAATATAGATTTTTTTTTTAAAATGGTCTTGGAGGGTTTATTTATGCTCAATTTTAAGAAAATTTGGATAGAACTGGAACAAAAGTGTCCCTTTTCATTATTGTAATATATAGATATTAATTGTGTAACTTCCCAAAAATATACTACATATTTCAGGCTTTTCCGACAAAAATCCAAAAAAACTGTATTGTAATTGTACTATTCGAATTTACGATAGATTCAATCCAATAAAATTGTGATTTTTTTTTTTTAATAATAAATAAGGTCCAATGGTGCATTCTAGTTTGGTAGGACTTTTTTTTTTCATTTAAATAGTCAGATAAATTGGGACTTTGATAAAGAAAGCCATTACATTCTGTCAATTTGATGAAGTTGCACAATATTAACCTGTCTATAGGATTATATTCTATAAAATGGCTGAATTCTCTATGTGAGTGACTGTAAATACTCTTACACTTTGTCTTGCATGCGTTTTTTATCTTCCGTGTCTGCCCTTGTTTTACTTCTCTCTGTATCTATTATATTATGTGTATCTGTCTTTGTTTATAGGGATTTATGCTAATTTAAACTCATTTAATGTCCAGATTAACAATGACTACCAATTCAATGGGAGTCCTTTAGTTTCAACGGAAACCCGTCCAACCAGTTAAGCATTACTATTCAAGCATCGTAAATTAGAAATGTGTCTGTAGATAAAATAATGTTACTGATAAACCATAACTCTATTATTTATAATCTTTTATAAAATGTTAATCTATTAGAAGTCATGGAGGCAATCCATGATGCCTACCTACCAGAACAACATTGCAGGTTATGTACTTAAATAAGGTCATTGCACTTTGGGATCAATTCAAATATCATATTCTGTTAAGGTGGCTTACTTTTTAAAATACAGGTATAGAATCCGTTATCTGGAAACCCATTATCCGGAAAGCTCCATTTTATTCAAATCATCAAAACGTTTTCTGTGTAATAATAAAACAGTAGCTTGTACTGGATCCCAACATTCAATTAATACTTATTGGAAGCAAAAGCAGCCTTTATTTATTATTTTCTAGTAGACTTAAGGTATGAAGATCCAAATTACAGAAAGATCAGTTATCCGGAAAACCCCAGGTCCCGCACGTTCTGGATAACAGGTCTTGTACCTGTACCTATTTTTTTGGTTAGTCAAGTAACATCATATCACTGGTCCTCTCTTTGCTGCTATAATAGTCTCTGCTCTTCTTGGAAGGCTTTCTACTAGATTATGGAATGGAAGGGAGGTTTAGGCCATCCTGGGCATAGGAAGGAACTCTTAATACAAGTGTATTCATTGGGCAATTACCAGGGGCTGACTAAATTTATGAGATTGGAATGTTATGGTTTATGGAGTGTTCATTGTTTTTTAGAAGGCATTGAAGTAAGACTGGAGATGTGATCTGGTTAGTAGGCTGTGGCTTTTTTCCCACCTAAGCATTTTGTGCTGTGTTTTTATTGATTGTATGGATGCCTGTTCCATATGTGTACATTCAGCAACAAGAGTATTGTCAGCATTTCTATTCATCCCATAGGTGTTCAGTTGGGTTGAGGTCAGAGCTCTGCAGGTCATTTTGTTCCCTTTCTCCTATATCAGCAAACACATCCTGTATGAGCCCTTACTATTGGCTTTGGGTTATTATTCTGCTGCAACCGGAAACACAGTATTGCCAAGAATGTCATTGAATGATGTAGCACATGTGTCAGCAGTGAAGTGCATGGTATAAATAATCAACTTCAATAATTAATGTCCACTGACTGTTGGCCATATGGTGCATATATACATCTGCAATAGCTGTTGTAGGGTTGCAAGTTGCAAAAAAACTATAGTGGGAATTGTCAAACAGACAAAGACAAGAGGTCCTCTAAACTCAACCCATTATCAATATATTAAGGAAGTTGAGACATTTTTTGCATTAAGCTACTTGTCCATATATTGCAATATATTTAAGATGGCCAGCTAAGTCATTCATCCCTAGTCTGGCCAGTGGCCAGTCCTATACTCACTTTCATCTGATTCATTACAAATTCTACTGCTTCATTATGCATTTTACACAAGGACTATGTTTTACCTGTAACTTGTTGTTTTCAAGATTAAGACTCCCAAATGGTTGCAATTTAATTGGTTACCACTGGGATAACCTGACTGGGACTGAGAATGATGAGAGCTACAACATGGAGCTTGCCACTGCTCCTGTATAAATTATAGCAAAAAAGGGAAAGTTGTGCTTACCACTAAATTTTAACCCCCCCCCATTAGGTGGTGGTAAATTAAGGCTATGACCACAAAATTCATGCAGTTAATGACAAGTGGTCCTCTGCATCCATTATCAATATATTAAGGACATTGAGACAATTTTTATATAAAGCTAAAAAATGTAAACAATGGCTCAGTGTTATAATATATTGATAATAGATGTTACCCAGTAGAATGTATAAATGAAAATATTTTTCTTATTAGCAACATCTCATCAAAATCAAGTAAAACAATATAACTGCTTGGCATCTCTCTGGAATGTACCCTGAATATGGAAAAATATGTTTGAATTGTAAGTCAACTATCTATATGCATTTTAAACAGGTTCTCAGCAAAGACAGTGTGAAAGTAGTGTGGAGGCTAATATTCTCTCAGATATGAGATAAGATTAAATTATCAGCTTTGTAGTAAAATGCCGCAATATTCCAAATTTCTTGTTGGCAGGAGGACTTGTTAATCATAACATACTATCAATCCATGTTTAATTGTGTAGCTAATATTATATTCAATTTCTCTGTTGAATGTGATGCATTTTACGGGTTGTGAAAAAGGTGGAATCCATTATCTGTTTTATCCTACATGTGTGATCCCAGAATAATAAAGATGACTGGTGAAATATATCCTTTGGCACTAGAATTGAGACGCAATAGTTAGCACTGCAGTTGGGATTACATCCATAGTACTCGTAACTCGGATATAATTCCACACTCCAAAATCATACAGGCAGGTTAATAGATTTCTTATGAAATTGAGATAGGGGTCTTAAGCTCCTCTGGACCATGGACCATGGATATTGGAAGATGTTGCTGTCTTACAGTTTTGGGCTATTGTTTTGAGTAATGATGGAAGAATTTGTCCCGTTTCACTTCATCAGGAATTTTCGCAAATTTCCCCGCAAAATTCGGCAAGCAAGCAAAAAATTAGCAAAATGTGAATTTTGATGCCACCAGCGACATTAGAAGCCCATTATAATCATTGGGCATCCATTAATTGTTGCTGGAGTCAAAATTGGCACCGGCGTCGGAACCATTGACGCCGTCGGAAAAATTTTTTGACACGGACAAATTCACAAATTTATGTTTGTGAAACGCGCAAATTTGCAGTGAATTTTTGCCTGCCGAATAAATTTGCCCATCACTTGTTTTGAGGAAATTCAAATATTTTACCATCTTATGATTTTGGGTACGTTTTTTTGAGGTAATTAAAAAATGTTTCCATCTTATAATTTTGGGTTTGATGTTGGAAGATGTTGCCATCTTATATTTTTGGGTTATTGTTTTGGGGAAATGCAAAAACTTTTGGTTTAAAAAACAAAGGCTTCAGACTGTCAGGAGATGTTCATCCAATTTATGAGAAAGGGAGAACAATAAAGCTAAAACTCATGCTTGGGGCACAGGCTAGTGTGGAGACTACTAACTGGTCATTGATATTTTTTGTGATCCATCATATTTGGGCTCCAGTGACAGCAGCAAACACGTGCTCTAAGAAGCAACATTTTTTGAGGGTCTAAGCACTCTTTTAAGACATTGAACTGGTAAAAGGTTGATCCATTTGGTCAGATCACCTTTGTTTCCTCAATTTTTGAAAACACACACACTCTTTCTGTAGAAAGGGTCTTCTGGGAGTTATAGTTGTACAACAGCTGGTATGCTAAATATTGGCTAACTATGGCAATGTACTCTGGAAAATCTAGCAGAGGGACAACAGAGAAGTAGAACAGTTACATGTCCTTGTTTTGCTGAGAAGATATAATTTGTAATTTTGATGTGGGCTGCTTCAGTGCAATATAATTGTTGGGAAACAGATTGATTTTTGTCTAGAAGATTGATGTTTGTTATAAATTATCCTGTACATTCAAATGATTTTGAGCAGATGGGGAGCTGAGGAATAGCTGGATAATTGTAAATTTGAGAGGGACCAAGGGATGCCTTTTTTAATTATGGAGGTAATATATGTGTGTTTAAAGGATTCTGAGAAGATACCACATCTGAGGGAAATTGAACAGGACAACTATAGCTAAAGGAGAAAAGTAAGAATTTGTTAAAGAATTTTCTGTAAAAGAAAGTATATTTATAGAAGTATTTGTTTATACTGGAAATGACTAGGAATGGCTTTATATCAGAACTCTCTGGATTCACGGGTTACCAGATAAAAGATCCCATTCCAGTACACCTGATATTCACTGTATATAATAATATCTTACCTTACTTGACTTTTTATGAGAAGTTCAGAGTTATGATTCTGCCGTCGGAAATATAATATGTTTTCTGATTGAAAAAGCATTGTTTTACAATTCTCATAAAACCCTTGCAGAAGACATGCAGCACTAAATTGATTTTACCATGTAAAACACATACCCCAATATATACCTTTGGGCTCATTCATAAACAACGGAGAAAAAAAAAACATTATTGGGATTGAGGCAACTTTTGCAGCCCAAGTTGCTTGTTAAAATGGATGGAAATTTGCATCGGTTTTGACATTTCCATTGAAAATCCATTTTACCTTTTTATGTTTAAAATATGCTAAAATATATATTTATTTTCCAATGTAAATTCTGTAAAAAAAAAAAAACCATTAGGTAATTTGCCCCTATCAAAATGTCTCGATATGCTGCAATTTGGGATGTTTATTTATTTCTTTCTTTTTTAATCAGTTCAGGCAATAGGGGCACATCTATCATTATTTTATCAGGTCTTATAAAAAGCAGCTTGTCACTTGCTAAAATTTATTTGGAGAAATGTTCAATCTCAGCGGCAATGTGTCGGAAAGATGAAAAACTCCAGTTCCTGTAATATTGACAGTTTTAATTTTGATTTCAATCTTCATTTTATCAGCAGCTTCCTTCTCTGTCAGACATGGGAAAGAGATTAACATTTTGCACATAATGCAGAGCCACAGTCATTCCCTCTCTCCCTCTCCCTCTCTACTCACTGGGATTTCAGAGCTGACTTACCCAGCCAGGGTTTTTGCATGATCTACAGATCGATGAGATAATTAATCAATGATCAGTTAATTGGCTGTCATTTCTCAGAGCTGAATTCCGAGGTGACAAATAACAGGATTCACTAAGAGAAATTGCATTTGATCTTTAACTGATGATACAGTGAAGGAAAATGTACTGTGTTAATAAGAAGGCTTTATGGGCTATTTATGATCCCTGAAATGTTCAAGTAAATTGAACTGAATTGGCTCATTTACAATGAGGAAGGCAGGGTGCATGAGACCTATGGTCATCTCCAAAAAGGGTTCGGTTAGGTAATCGCACATCTTACATACCCAAAAGTCTTATCTTGGTGCTCAATAATAGAGGAATAGAACCTTTAGTGATGGACGAATTTGTTCCGTTTCGATTCGCCAAAAAATTTGCGAAATCCATTGGGCGCCAAAATGCAAAATTTGCGAAATGCAATGGGCGCCAAATTTATTTTGACATGTTTCAATTTCGGCACAGTTGTGCAATCTTTCGTGGACACTCCCCTTTGTCAATCATCACTAATGTCAAACTGCATTAAAGGAAAACTATACCCCCAAAATGAACACTTAAGCAACAGATAGTTTATATCATATTAAGTGGCATATTAAAGAATCTTACCAAACTGGAATATATATTTAAGTAAATATTGTCCTTTTACATCTCTTGCGTTGAGCCACCATTTCGTGATGGTCTGTGTGCTGCCTCAGAGATCACCTGGCCAGAAATACTGCAGCTCTGACTGTAACAGGAAGAAGTGTGGAAGCAAAAGACACAACTCTGTCTGTTAATTGGCTCATGTGACCTAACATGTATGGTTTGTTGGTTTGTTTGTGAGTACAGTGAATACTACTATCCCAGGGGACGGCCCTTATTTTTTAAAATGGCAATTTTCTATTTATGATTACCCAATGGCACATACTACTAGAAAAGTACATTATTATGAAAATGTTTTATTTACATGAAGCAGGTTTTACATATGAGCTGTTTTATGCAATATCTTTTTATAGAGACCTACATTGTTTGGGGGTATAGTTTTCCTTTAATAAAGTTGCAAAGGCTTGCCCTGCTAATGCACATCTTGTGTGCTGGTGAATTTCTTCATACCTATGGTCATCCCCATGAATACAGTATTGGAAATGTAGTATTCATGAAGTGCGGGCAGGGGAGACAGTAGGGTTGCCACCTGTCTGGTTGTGACCCAGATAGACAGGTTTTTGGAAGGGCTGCCCAGGACAAAACTGCCTATCCTAGACTGATGGGACGATTGAACAATCACTGATTGCCATATCATAGCCCTATAGCCCTGCCCCATGATGACACCTGGCTCACCCCATGACATCATTGGCCGGTCCTGTGACATCACCAGTCTTGCCCCCTGCCCAGCCCGTATGTCAGGAAAAGGTGGCATCCCTTAGAGGCACACATGCACCCACCCACTTGCTTGTGTGTCAATCTGGGGCATAAGTTATGAAGTGGTGAGATAGCCTGGCCACAATGGGGCCCTGTCTTACCACCTACTCTATGCAATGAAAAATGTTTATGGCTTCTCTAAATTGGGGCAACTGTCAAGGCTCTTCACAGATCAGCAGCTGGAGGTAGGAGAAGCAAGTATGATGTAGGTCAAGATGCTGGCAGTAGGACAATATTATGAAAGCAACATATTATATCCTTGTTGTATTGTATTTATTTATAAATAAACAGGGGTACAGTTAATATAAATGAAGTGTGTACATGCTAAGAGTTTTTTTGCATGGTGGTAACATGGTCTCTGTCCTAAAAAAATTACAATCTACAAGGAGGCACTCATGAATAAAAAGGAATTGAGAGGCACATGAGCACGAGCATGCTGTACCAGAGATATGCTAATAAAAAAAACTTCCTCTTTAAAGAAAATTTGAGAGGAGGCTTAATACAGAACCCGACAGAACACCACAAAACCCACAAAAAAGCTTTTTGGGAATTATAGTTCAACTACAACTGAAACGCCATAGGTAGGAACATAAAGCCTGTTCTGCCCTGGACCATACCACTGCTGAGAATGACAGGGGCTGGTATAACTAAATCTATATCTTCTGTAATACTATGTGCATGTGTTTGGGCTGCCATGTTGTTACATTGGCTGAATTTGGGCTAGATGAGGCCTGTATTGTCACACTTTTTTAATATTCAATTATTCTGTACTGGTGAATGATACACAGTGTTCTGTAACACTAAGGGGCCCGTTTACTTAGTTCGAGTGAAGGAATAGAGGAAAAATAGTTCGAATTTCGAATGTTTTTTTTGGCTACTTCGACCATCGAATGGGCTACTTCGACCTTCGACTTCGATTCGAACGATTCGAACTAAAAATCATTTGATAGTCGAAGTACTGTCTCTTTAAAAAATACTTCGTCCCCCTAGTTCGCCACTTAAAACCTACTGAGGGCCCCATAGGCTTCCTAACAATTTTCTGATCGAAGGATACTCCTTTGATCGATGGATTAAAATCCTTCGATCGTTCGATCGAACGAATTGCGCTAAATCCTTCAACTTCGATATTCAATTCGGCAGTCGAATATCGAGGGTTAATTAACCCTCGATATTCGACACTAGGTAAATTTACCCCTAAATGAGCGTGTGTTTTATATTTATTGGAAATATAACTGCTGAGGATTTACACCCAGATCTAAAATATAGCAAGTGCTCAGGGCTGGAGACAGAGAAGAAGGAGCCCTGTACAGTGCAAAATTAGGGGTTCAGCTTCAGCAGAAAAAAAAATTACACCACAAATGTCCAAACTATTATACTGCAGTTTTTATACAGCTACAATTCCCATCACCCTCAGCTGTCAGCAGGATTTCTGAAATTGTAATTCAATAACAGCCAATGACCCACAGGCTGTCCTGTTTAAAAATTTCAATGAGACCAATTGATATTTTTGCCCTTGGAGTTTTTCTATGTCCTACCCTAAAACTAGGCATGGGAATACTAGTAAATGCAGTCCCACTTTTACTATGGACAGAGATAATTGTGTCTCGTCTGTGCCGATCACCATGAGGTTAAAAAAAACTGTACCTATAAGAGAAAGTCCAATGATATTCTATTCTGAATGGCACTTTGAGCTCTATTGTACAATAAAAGAGTCACATTCTGCTTAAGTTATTACGGAGCTGCTGCAGCATGAATATTAAAATGCTGGATATAAACCTGGAGAGCTTTGTTCCGGGGATTTTGTGCTTCTAAGCGCGTGTGGTTCTGTGCCTCATTAATGGGTCTGTACACGCAATGCAAGAGACAATGTCTTATAGAAAAGTTACAATAGGCAGATCGGACCAATATATTGAACCATCTTACATCTATTAACCAGGGAATCCTGTTTTGCAAACAACTCAAATCCTGGGTCCTCACGTTTTCTACCCACAATGCAGCATCTTTGTTTCCCTTAGTGCTCTTGCACCTCACATTTGGGCTCTATGTTAATGGCCCTATAATCATATTTTTGTAGGTTTTGTGAAAGTAGGGGTGTCCAAAATATAGGATTTTACTATGAATCCTCTAGTAACATCAGTATTTAATACACACCCAATCATCTCATTGAAGTGAATAGCTTTCATGCACAATGTCCTCCTGCAAAGGGCAAGAAAATACAGCAACATGGACTTCATCTACTGTTGTTTATTCCTTAAAATGGGCAAGAGACATACAGTTGCCTTACAATGTAAGTGTACAATATTCAGTATATAGTAATCTGCTCCATTGCTTGACGTAGCCAAGGCAATTGCATTTGGGTGTCTGACCTACATTTTCTAGAGCAGTGATGAGCGTCGTTTTTAGGGCCTTGACCCCATTTTTTCTTCTTCTTGTTTGCAGTGACCCCATCTGATGTTCCCTTGCAACATTACAAGCACAACAATCAGCAGAATATTGCTCAGCCTCCAGCTCTATTAGGTGTTGCAGAGATAGCAAGCTTTAGAGGACGGCAGCAATGTTCATTCAAAGATCTGTTCTATGTTAGAATACATAATCAGCTTTCACTGAAGAGAGGGAGGAAAAAAAAGATAATCTCCAGTTCCAAGTTGACATTCTCATGAGCCCAAATGCAGCCATGGCAGCGGGATATTTTTTTCTGATCTAGGTGTAATAATACCTGTAGGACTATGCTAAATTGGCACTTGGTTTTTCACTTTAATCTTATATACATAAATTGTAGGCTCTTCGGTCAAGTGATAAATCTGCCTGCAAATGTCATTAATGTTCCTACAGTTATTATAACAAGTGTTATTAAAGGTGTTGTTCACCTTTAAAATAGCTTTTAATATGATTTAGAAAGGGATATTCTGAGATAATTTACAATTGGTTTTCACTTTTTATTATTTGTGGTTTTTGTAGCTATTTTGATTTTAGTTCAGTAGCTCTCCAGCAATTTCAACTTGCTAGTGTCCGAATTCCCCTAGCAACCATGCACTGATTTGAATAAGAGACTTGTATATGAATAGGAGAGGCCTGGATAGAAAGATTAAAAAAAAAACAAAGTAGCAACAACAATACGGGGCAGATTTATCAAGGGTCAAATTGATAATGAAAATTCAAAATTCAAATTTTTGAGTTTTTATGGTCAAAACTGTTAAATTCGACTGGGGAGTTATTCAAATTCGATTTGAGAATTTTTTAAATAGAATTCAATTTTCAAGATTTTCAAGATTTATTATGCTCTGGCCTTTTAAGAACTCAAATTCGACTATTCACCACCTAAAACCTGCCAAATTGCTGTTTAAGTCAATGGTAGAGGTCCAGGGATCAATTTTGAGTTGTTTTGAGTTTTCAGGTTGATTCTATTCATCTGAGTTTTAAAAATTCGATTTTATTAATACATTTTGAATTTTGAGTTCATGGGAGTTTTAAAAAGTTCACATGAATTCAAAATTTGAACCTTGATAAATGTGCCTCCCCATGTGTAGCTTTATGAAACATTTGTTTTTCAGATGGGGTCAGTGACCCCCATTTGACTCTCTCGATATTTGCTTAGGTAAATTTCTAGGTTGACATTGTCTCAACAGTTTGTATAAAGTCTGTGAGTCAGTCTGTGAGTCTAAAGGCACAACTATCATGTAATACAGGTATGAGATCTGTTCTCCAGACCTGTGGTTTTCCGTATAAGGAATCTTTCTGTAATTTGGATCATCATACCTTGTCTACTAAAAAATCATGTAAATATTAAATAAACTATAATAGGCGTGTTTTGCTTCCAATAAGGATTAATTATATCTTAGTTTGGATCAAATACAAGGTACTGTTTTATTATTACAGAGAAAAAGAAAATATTTTTTACATTTTTTTGATAGAATAGAGTCAGCCCTCTCTAAACTTTCTAGATAACAGGTTTCCGGAAAATGGTTCCCATACCTGTATATGTAGAGGTTGCTACCCCTCTTGCCAATTCTCCAGCCAAAGGGGTCTTCCAGTTGGATGGTGAGTCAGTGCATGACCACTTGAAATAGGTAGGAACCTAAGTGCCGAACTAAGTGTCTTCAGCGCTTGCCTCATTCAAAAAAATCGAAAAAAGAGGATGCACATACCATAATGATCATCTATCAAGAGTAGAAATATACATTATTGAAGCTCTAGGCACAATAGGCACCAGCAAAAGCAACAACATTTCAGGCTGCCGTGAGACTTTTCTCAAACTAGGTAGGCATCTTCAAACAAAGATGTTACACCTTTTAGCTTCTGCAGTGTAGACTTTTAATTAAAACAGAATATTTAGCTTCTGGGTTCTGGAATTTCTTAGCTCTGGAAGACTTCCAAACTCATACAATTCAGCAGTCACTGGGGCCTGTTCTAATTGCCTCCAATCTGATTTGTCTGACTCATGAAACAAGAACACGGTAAGACTGTAATTCTATCCTTGTACATCTCATGCTAAGCGCGCGTGGGTAAAGCAACCTCCGATCGACACGGTTTGCTTCATCATTCATTGTCTTTTTTAATCTTGGTCCCTGTCCCTTTTGTCATATCTGACACATTTCATAAGATAGCAAGCAAATACAGATAGAAAAGGCCTCCAATCTGCAGTCCTTTAGTGTTTATAGACCCATCACAGTTTAGAGTATTACAGAATGGACGTTCGCCTCGGCTAACCCGGCATCAGATTGGCCCCCTGGGAAATTCAAAGATTAATGGACAAAGGATTGTAATATGTGACAATCCAACTGACAGAACGGATACTGTACGTAGGAAAAGCTCATTTTACAGTTAATATGTAGTATGATCAACTTTTCAAACACAATGGGGCAAATTCACTAAGATTCGAAGTTGCGCCAGGTGTAACCTCGCCGCACTTCGCCGCACTTCGCCACACTTTGCCAGGCGTAGTTTCGCCAGCGCTTTGCAAATTCGCTAAAATCCGAAGTTGCGCTCAGGAAATGTAGGGGGGAAGGAGGGGAGCCCCAAAAATTTTTTCGATCTTTTTCAGCCTATCACCCATAATGTAGAAAACACGCCAGCGTTTTTTGTGACTTAGAAAAAATTTTAACTTTTTTTGAAGCAATCCCTATCTACTCTATTGCGCTTCGCCTGGTCTGAGGTGGCGAAAGGAAGTCTAGCATAAAAGGTAGTGTTCAGTACACTGCGCACGTTAGTGAATTTGCGTAGTTACGTCCGTAGCGATAATTCACCAGGCGTAAGGATGCGAAGTAACACTAGCGAATCTACGCCAGCGTTCGTTAGTGAATTTGCGCAGTAACGAAAATGCCAAACGCTAGCGTAGTAACGCTAGCGTTCGGCGCTTCGGCTCTTAGTGAATTTGCCCCAATGATGGGTTGATCAAGTCAGCAGCTTATTTTTGCAACCGCTGTGTTAGGAAAAATAAAAATAATAATAATAATAGGAAACTTGTGGCAAAATCGTTGCATTTACATAGTCTTAACAAATTACCCGCAGAGAGTATGTTTTTTCTCAAGAAAATGATAAAGAAGATGCAATAGATGTAAAGTGATGTTTAGCCTGCTGTATACTATTAACCTTGCACGTGTCTACAGCTTTCCTGAACAGTAAAGATATTCAGGTGTCCCAGTCTTACATTTTGTATCGAGGGAGCTCCTTCTGATTGATTCGTTTGGTCTGTGCACTTTCCAGATCACTTGGCTCAGAGTTTGATTTTTAGCTTTTTCTTTATCTTGACATTGAGGGTAGAGTTGTTTTGCATGTGCTGACTACTCACAGACATGCTCTGTATTTTATTAGGGAAAAATAAAATGTGTTGTGCTTAGTGACATGGTTTATTTACCTGAATGTTTACAAAGTGACATGACTGAACAGCAAATTAGACAATGGTTTGGCTTAACAGTTGCCCTTTGTCATTTGTTTTAATTGAGATTAAGATAACAGTAAGACAAGAGCATTACCAACATATTTAATTTATGGAGAAGCCATACTGTATCTTATTCATATGAAGCTAATATGTTAAAGATATGGGACCTATTATCCAGACTGCTCAAGACTTAGGGTTTTACGGATAAGGGGCCTTTCCATAATTTGGATCTCCATACCTTATCTCTACTACTATCATTTAAACATTAGTTAAACCCAATAGGATTGTTGCCTCCAATAGAGATTAATTATATCTTAGTTGGGATCAATTACAACGTACTGTCTTCTTTTTACAGGGTAATTGTTTTTAAAAATTTTAATAATTTGATTAAAATGGAGTCTATGGGAGAGACCTTCCTGTAATTTGTAGCTTTTTAAATATTGGGTTTCCGGATAACAGATCCCATACCTGTATAACAAATTTACTGGTTTTTATGGAACATCAGTGGCTGAGTGGTAGGAACTGCATTTAGTTAGTGAGGTCAAGAGCTATTCGACAATATAAATCTTTCTCTTTTAGAAGTCTTTGTAAGCTTATTGACTACCAGTTATTCATTTATTTGTAACCTGGTAGAGCTGCCTACACAATCCAATTAGCATAGTTTGGGTTGAGAGATATCTGATTAAATATAACCCATAGTATGTTTGTAATGTACATTCAGTATATTAAAGCTTATGCTATAGAAAGCTTTTCCCCTTTAGAACATGAGCCATACGTCTAGATGTAGTTTACAAAATTTTTGTATGATCCATTATTCTCGATAAAGAATATGGAGCTGAACCATTGGAAAGGGATGGTTAGGAGAAACCATGGCTGCAGAACTGAAGACATGCCACATGACTGAGTGCACCTGGGAGACGAACAACATGCCTAGCCCCATGTTAGATTTCAAAATTCAATATACAAAATAGTTTTTTGGAAAAAAAGCACGTTTTCCTATGACAGACTCTCTTTAAATTTCACTCCTTATCTGTAATGGGGAATTTCCTAGGCAGGGAATAAAGAGGATTTGAGGAGGCTTAACCTCCTTCAAATGTTCTCCAATTGAAGGGCCACTGTTGATGGCCTCTGCAAACAGAACTTTAACCCTTCTCCCTTTAATACTCACACACATCTGATTCAGGTAATTTAGAAATTAGTCTTAAAAGTACTGTATAATGTGTAGTAGAAATAATGATAATAATCTCAAAGTAATCAGACATGTGCTGAATTATTCACTGATCGAGTGCTATTACATCTGTAATAGACAAAACAAATGGATGGATTGCTTGGTCCAAGGCCAGTACTGAAAGCATTACTGATTTTCAGTCAGCTAAGCAGACATGAAACTAGCCAGTGCTATCAATCAGCTTTATAATAAGGTGATTTATAAGCTTAATTCATTGAAGGATTAGAATTCCACTCCCACTCACCTTGACTGGGAAACAGGAGGATGTAGGGAGGACATGCTACATTTCTGTTTTTGGGGGGTACCCAGCTGTTAGTTGTGGCATTGCTCAACCCCCTAAGAGAAAGAAGAGTGACAATCCCCCAGTAGTTAAAAAGAAAACAAGTTTGAAACAATATAGATAAAGAATTTTATGTTGATCTTCACAGACAATGGCTTCTGGCATACAGCATATAAATATAGAAGTAATAAGATTATAGCGTTAAACACTGAAATTCAGAATGAGTTGATTCCTAAACATAAAATTATACTGCAGAAATTATTGCTTTGTCTTCTAGAGCTGTAATTTGTGTATTTGTAACTGAAATGCTATTCAGCCTTACTCCGGTAATGATTCTAAAGTTATATTAAAGTTCCAGTTTTCTTTTTAATATTTTAGTGCTGAGCTAAGAGTGTACTGAGTGCAACCTAGCGTATCAGTAGAAGAATAAACAAATGTGCAATCTTACCCAAAATTAACCTTGAGCTGAGCATTGCAAATCAGCCCAGAGTAATAGCATAAGAACAGCATGCTTTGGGGATTATAGAAATCCCAGCAGATTACAAATTAGATTTTGTGAATTTGTTTAGAAAGAAAGCTTTGTTCATCATGATGCCAATCTTGGTGTTAGTTTGGGGCTTTAATGCTTTCTCTTTGTCACTTGACGAGGGATTAAAACGACTGCCGTCGTCAAGAAATGCAATTTCAAATGCAACTGGGGCTCATATTGTATCATTTAGCAAAAGAAGGTGAAAGCCTACATGGAAAATGAGATAAACAGTATTGCTAAAGCTCAGAGGGGCCAACAGAAATATAGATATTTAACAGCAAGTTAGCATAAATAGTGAATGGTAAATAGCATTCTTGGAGACACTGTTTAATATTAAGGGGCCTAAATATTAACATTTGGATTTCCTTTTTTCACAAATTTATATTTATAATTCATGGGTTTTAAAATTTCTCTAAAACTATAAAAATTCGAGATTCATTATGGGAGTTATTTATAAAAATCTGCATGTTAAAATTTTAAAAATTCAAATCGTTAGAGAATAAAAAAGGTGCATTATACCTCAATGCTGCAAAAAGCCCAAATCTGAAAATCTCAGACCTGTTGAGGTTCTATATAAGTCAATGGGAGAGGCACCTATCTCAATTTGAAGTTTTCGTACTTTGCACATGGTTTAGCCTGAAAATCCAACTTTTTCGGGGGTTTTGTGGAAAAACTCAAAAATTTTAGCAATTTGGGAAAAAGCTATAAAACTATTTCAGTTTTGCTTAATTATTCCGCAATCGAGTTTTTCAATTAACAAATAAGCTAAAATCGGGCAGGGGAGTTTGGTCTTGGTTTTTTAAAATAAAATATGTGATAAATTCAGATTTTAGTAAATAACCCTCTTTGTGTAAAAACGATGATAACATTGGGATAAGAGTAAAGAAATCCATATAAAATCTATGAGATGGACTTTTAATGTGATTTCATAAAGAATATCCTGTAGATTTTCTCTTTGAAAATATTTTGTTTAAGCAGATGCTTCCAGATCTGCAGTCATCTCCACCAGTGATCCCCAACTAGTTGCTGGTGAGCAACATGTTGCTCTCCAATCCCATTGATGTTGATCCCAGTGTCCTCATAGTAAGTCCCTATCATAAAATTCCTGGCTTAAATTTAAGTTTTGGAGACATAAAGACACATGTTTACACAAACCGGGCCTCCTGCAGGCTAGCAGTCCAATGGGGCTCTTAATTCGCCTATCACAGCCCTTATTTGGCCCCCCAAAGAATTTATTCTTGCTTGTGTGCCTCCCCACTGGTTTTTACATTTCAGTGTGGCTCATGTGTAATAAAGGTTGGGACACATATAGATATCTGTAGATATTTCTTTGTAGACATTTATCTATATGAGGTAGAGGCAAAGCAGTAAAAAACACATTGCCGAATAAGGCAAAACAAGAACAGAGAAAAAAGAACAAATGCCAGGAATGCCAAATGAAGGAATAATAGAGATGTTATGCAATCAAACAAGATTATTAGGGAAAACAATTGAGAAAGTTGATCAAACGTAAATCAAACATAATATATGTACTGAATTACAAAGTAACCAGTGTTATCAATAGGTCTGAATCATATTACACATAAAAACCAGTGTCATTGGTGCACGGGGAAGTAAATATTCCCAATGAGATCATTCGGAATGTGCTTCAGTAGACAAAGCTGAAAGCGCAACAGCATCAAAAAAGAAAATACTTAGAGACACTTGGAGCTCCAGAGAAGCTCAATCAATTTGTGGTCTGCATACCAGGTGTATATCAAATCATTTTGGAAAAATACAGAAATAGAGCAATTCTTAAGGGTGTTTAAGGTGATGCTACTTAGGTGATCTGATGCTAGGAATGTTACAATAATGGCTCAGAAGATCAACTTTGATGGTGATGGGAAGTGCAAATTCCAGATTAGAATATGACCTCTCTTGACCAAATTGGCATCTGATTAGTCCACGTATGGGACTGAAATACTGTCCCATTGACATCTAATTGGGTCTGCTTTGCTATTAATAAGGAAAGGCACTTGTTGGGGGCCTATCCACCAATATGTATGGCTTCCAACATATATGGCTTTCAACTTTTCTGTTGAAATGATAATTTTTCATGCATACATCAATTGCCAAAAATGAACATCTGGTATATTACATAGTAACATAGTACCATAGTAACATAGTAAGTAAGGTTGAAAAAAGACACATGTCCATCGAGTTCAACTTTTATTTTTTTTATTAACTACCTATCTGCTAGTTGATCCAGAGGAAGGCAAAAACCCCATCTGAAGCCTCTCCAATTTGCCTTAGAGGGGGAAAAATTCCTTCCTGACTCCAAAATGGCAATCGGACTAGTCCCTGGATCAATTTGGACTATGAGCTATTTCCCATAACCCTGTATTCCCTTACTTGCTAAAAAGCCATCCAACCCCTTCTTATACCTATCTAATGTATCAACCTGTACAACTGATTCACTTCCCAGCTCTCCCTGTAACACCCCTTTCCCTCCTCTAATCTCATTGGTTCCCTCCTGTCTGCTGGGAGGAGCTACTGGTGAATAAAGCATCCGACCCTTCCTTGTACCTATCTAATGTATCAACCTGTACAACTGATTCACTTCCCAGCTCTCCCTGTAACACCCCTTTCCCTCCTCTAATCTCACTGGCTCCCTCCTGTCTGCTGGGAGGAGCTACTGGTGAATAAAGCATCCGACCCTTCCTTGTACCTATCTAATGTATCAGCCTGTACAACTGATTCAGGGAGAGAATTCCACATCTTCACAGCTCTCACTGTAAAAAACCCCTTCCAAATATTTAGGCGGAACCTCTTTTCTTCTAATCGGAATGGGTGACCTTGTGTCAGCTGAAAAGACCTACTGGTAAATAAAGCATGAATAGTGCCCTGCCACTAGGAGTCCTTTCATGCTGCTGGGTTTACTGTAAAGAAAGTCTAATTTCAGTAAATATAAAAATAAGTGCTTTAAGAAAAAAGTGCATTTATTGACCAGCAAAAACTGGACTTTATACAACACAGCTCACAGACAACTAGAGGTAAAGTTTATAAAATATATATATATATATATATATATATATATATATATATATATATATATATATATATATATATATATATATATATATATCTGCTTCAGTTTAAAGCTAACCTGACTGCAGGAATGAGTGATGAGTCTATCTGATAGAGCTATCAAATTCTTCAGCATGGTATGGACAACTATGCTCTGAGGTACGCTAGACATAAAGCAAAGCCTCAAAAGATTTTTTTCTCTCTCCGAATCGGCTTCAGCGTGAAGCTGACATTGATTGATTGGTTCTGTAGGAGTGAATGATGGTTCTGTCTCACCAGTCACTCACTGTCCTCCAAGCCAGAGACAAAAAGGGCTGATAGTAAGATCATCGCTGTCAAAGGGCAGAAGTATACCAAAAATAAAACTGGGGAAAAAAAAGAAAAATATTTTTAACAAAATGTAAAAAAAGTTCTGTGGCTTTTAATTCTATAAAAACTGTTGCCACTTCTCTTTGAACATGATAGTTTCTTAGGACATTAGATACTGCTAACCTCATCAAGTTATTTTTAAACATACTCATTACATTTATTGAAAACTAATTGTATTCTATTCTATATTGTGTTGAAATCAAACCCTTAAAACAAATGGGACAGGAAAAGGAAGGCTCACACCATAGCTAATGGCCAAGCACAATATATCAGATATTAATCACAAAATTATAGATAATATATTAAAATATATTTAAAAATAAAAGGGATTTCAATTTCAAAATAACATTCAAAATGTACAGTGTAATTGTAAGCATCAACCAAAAATGTATTGGGTATAAGTAATTGCATAATCTCTTCCATGCAGAGCACAACATTTAAATTCTTTTTTTTTTTTAAATCATTGATTATTATAATTATAGACGCTTTTTGTATTTTTTGTTGTCCCATGTTTCCTTTGGAAAAAATGCTATGATAGGTTGAAGCATGTGCCATATTCAGATATTTTTGTTGGCGGATTTGCCATTCTTTCAAATTGAAGAGAATACAGTTTCCTTTGTGTAAGGGCCTTTTTCTCCAATTAGAGATGGAGGGCGGCATATTAATGCGTTTTCTGTAATTAAAAAGAAAGCCTCTTGGTCGTTATTATCTGCTTCTTCAAAAGGGATAACAGATTTGTATCTGTCCTGCTGTTTTTGTATTACAAGAATTAGTGCATTTGAGTGATTTTTTGGTCCATTCCTTTCCCTATTATAAAGTACTGATAATGAAGCAATACAATGGCATTTGCATGCAGGGCTTACACCACTTAAAGTAAATAGTTATTTCTCTAGAGGCTGTCAATATTTCTTACATTCCTTTAATCAAGATTATTTAATTTGAAACAAATGAGAAGCAATACCTGCTGTGACTTGAAAACATGTACAGTATATTATCACTGTATTCTGCAGAATTGGCTCCTGTCTTATGCTGTTGTTGTTGTTTCTTTTCTCTTACAGCTGGCATATCATATATATTTAGCAAAGGAGGAGGACAAATCACATATACATGGCCTCCTAATGACAGGCCGAGCACTCGCGCTGACAGGCTGGCAGTTGGATTTAGCACTTTTCAAAAAGAAGCAGTTTTAGTACGAGTGGACAGTTCTTCTGGACTGGGGGATTACTTAGAGCTTCATATTGTAAGTACTTTGTAAAACATTTAATTATTTAATAATGTGTATCAGAGTTTTATGGAAAATAAATAGTGATTTGCGAATTTGTCCCGTTTCGCCTTGAAATTAGCGAATTTCCCGCGAAGTTCTGAAAAAGGGCGAAAATTTTTGATTTTGATGCCGGCATCAGCCGACAATTCAGACGCCGGCGAGATTTGACGCACATTAACGTCAAGACGTGTCTGAATACTTGCCGCCAGCATCGGATTTGTCTCCTGTGTCAGAATTTCTGCTAGCGAATCTCCACAGTAAATTTGCAAATTTATTTGCCGACGGCAATAAATTCGCCCATCCCTAAAAATAAATCATATGAGCTATGCAGTTGTTGTTCCCTGACCATTTGTGGCACAACATGGGAGTCTGGCCCCATTAAAGCGCAACTCAGCAGCTACCCTCTTGTTCAGAGACTGATCAACTAGATTGAGAGTCTGATCATCCAAAAGTCTAATTAGATACACATCTCTAGCTTCTCACATAGACTGATCTAATGAATTGGTCGCCAGGGCTGGCTATGTTGTTCATCACCCCATCCCCTCCCTTTAATTCAATCAAATTTTCATCATCGGGACCAAAGCAATGGGGATTGGTGTAGAACATTTTTCCCAAGTCACCTCTCTTTTGTTTCTTTTTAGGGATGGGTGAATTTTTTTTCCTTGTTTCCGCCATGGGAAATGACGCCCATAGACGTGTATGGTGGCATGCGTAAAAAAAAAAAAAATGCTGATCAAAACAAATTTGACAGCCATAGACTTTAATGGGCGTCAGCGACATTTCGCCGGCGGCAAATTTTTTGGCGAAATGAAATGGGTCAAATTCGCCCATCCCTATTTCTTTTATATTTTTTGATGTCATCTATAATAATTAATAAGCAAATGCAGCACCTTAAGTCATTGACACAAACCTGCTGTACATAAATAACCCAAATTCAACAAATTCATCCCTGATTGAATATTCTTTCATATATGAACCATTAATCCCTATATCCGATAGCAAAACCCTTATTCATAGGAACAGACAGTGAAGCAGTAAAGATAAAAAAAACACTGCCAAATGTATGGTCCATCTTTAGATATAAACATTGTAATCAAGTCCCAAGTTTAAAATATCTACAAGCATAGAACATGACTTACAGGCATTATGATTTAAAACTGAATTTAAACAAGCCTCTCTAATTCCTTTGTTATTGAACATAAGACTCAAGTCACTTGTTTATGAAAAGTTCTTCTTAATAATGAAAATTATGAAAAGTGCTGTGAAAATATCCATTATATAAAACTAAAAAGCCATGCAGATGTGATGACACTACAATTACAAAACACACAACCATGGTTAACAAATTCAGCAATATTTGGGGGCAGATTTATCAAGGGTTGAATTAAAAATTCAAGATAACATTTTTCAATTTTTCTTTATGGTCAAAACTGTCAAATTTGACTAGAGAATTATTCAAATTAGATTCCAGTTTTTAAAAAAATTCAAATTCGATTTTTGAGATTGATCATACTCTGGCCTTTTAAGAACTCGAATTTGACTATTTGCCACCTGAAACCTGCAAAATCACTCTTTAAGTCAATAGGAGAGGTCCAGGGATCTATTTTGAGTTTGCAGCCTTCCTGACATTCAAGTTTTTTTCTGAGAAAAAAAACTCAAACCGAGTTTTTTTAAATTCAAATCAAATTTAAATCAAATTCAATTTGAGCTTTTGGGTCTATTCAATTCATCCCAGTTTCTAAAAATTCGATTTTATTAATAAATTTCGAATTTTGAAATTAATGGGAGTTAAGGGGAGTTTCTAAAAACTCACATGAATGCCAAATTCAACCTTTGATAAATGTGCCTCTTAATATTAGCTTACCTTCAGGGGCCAGATAAGGTCATCTTCTATGTTTCCCCTCAATTATTGGACAGTAGTGATGGGTGAATTTATACGCCAGACGCAAATTCGCTGCGAATTCCCACGTTTCGCTGTGGGCAAATACATTTGTGAAACTGCTGTGAAAATTCTTCGGCGTCCCGTGAAATTTGCGAAACGGCCAAAAATTTGTGAAACCGACGGCGTTCTTGTTTTTGACACCGGCGTCCGTTTTTTTGGATGCTGGCGCATTTTTACTGGCTAAAATGGACGCCTGTGTCAAAAATGAGATGCCAGCGGCGTTTAGCGAATTTTTCTGCATTTCGCAAATATCACAGGAAATTCGCAAATTTTTATTGGCGAAGCAAAACGGTACAAATTTGCCCATCGATATTGGACAGTAATCATCCCAGTATTTGGGAATACCAAGAGCACAAGTCAGGAAAGTGGTGACAAGTTACCAGATTTAATTCAGTGAGAAAAACTTATCTCACTGTTTATCACGTGAAATCTATTGATAAAAGAGAAGAACAGGAGGTGAATTTGGAGCAAAATAGTTTTTTCCTAGAAGTGAATGGAATTAAAATTAGTTACCATATAATAAACTCTTTCTTTTTGCATGAGATTCTTCAAGAGGACGTCCCTTGACATTAGAAAATATGGTAACATTTTGGGGAGTATAAATAAAGTATCACAACGAGAGCTGTGACAACTTAGGTGTTACAACACCTACAAAGTAAAAATAAGGATGACACCTACAATAGCTGATTGTAGGAGAAACTGTGCAGGTGCATATCAGTTCAAGTGTAATTTGCCGTATCTAAAAACAACATCAACTAGGCTGAAAAGATTGTGTACACTGTAAAATAGATACATAGGGATGAAATTCAAGGGACAATTGGCCACTGAATAGAGTGGTTGGGTCTTTATTGTTTATCAAGTGTCATCTAGTTTTGATGTCTAATAGGGTTTGTTGTTTTAGTAATACAAAAGATATCACAACAAATAATCATGCTGTGTATTCTGCCGTTTCATGTTTATAATCAACAGGTATTTCTTTTTTTATTAAACTAACCTCCACTTATGTTTTGTTGAACCATCTTTGATTCAAGCTTGTGCTTGTTCCCGGAACTCAGCATTCATTTACTGATGCATACAGTAATTCAGTTTGATGAAAAGAAATGGCTGTGGTTCAAGAAACGTTACCTCTGGGTTGGTTAAGTGTATGAGCAAATCATTGGAAGCCAAGAGACAAAACTTAAAAAGGAAGTGTAGAAACAGAAAGCTTAAGAAAAACAGAGCTTTTGGCTTGTCTTCTGTTATGTATAGTCTTACATTATTTCTATTCAACACATGAATCAGTAATCAGCTTAATAATACTCTTTGTAGGGTGCTGGGTTGTGTCCAATGATCAGTAATCACTGACTGTATTAATTTGTGTTGAAGAATTGATATATTGGAAAGAGTTGTGTGAATGAGGTCTGTTTATGGTTATGGGTCATAATTTTGTTTCAATAACCGCATTTGCCATTAAAGTCCACTCACTATTTCATTCTATGCTATTTGATTTTAAAGGAGCTATTATTGTAGAAGTTTATTGTTGAATGCAAATGATGGAAAATATGGAAATAAATGGGGTGGAAAGTAAATATAGAAGTTGTTCTTACTGTTTCAGCACTGCAGCTTCTGGAGGAATGGTCACTGCAAAGACTGGGGATCTAGGTAGTCAGTTTACGATATCAAGTACCAATGATGGTGTTTGCCATCAAGGCTTCTAGACAAGGAACAACATAATGAACAAATAATACACACTCATTTTTGGGTGTCTAGTGGATGTTTTCCAATAGTTTCTCTGGGTCTTTACAAGTCATGTAGTAGTCATGAATCCTGATGTTTGTTACATACAGTACTGCATTGGCCATAAATTGTAAATTACAATGTTTGGAATCAAAACATAAACATTTTATTAGTTTTTGTCTGATCTTCCTTGAAGCTATTGAGAGAGCATCCATGTATTGCTTGTAATAGCTGCCCATTTCCTAAATGCTGAATGCACAATAATGCAGCCATTCAAATAGCTTCTGTTGTTGAGAATTGACTTTTGTTGTTAAAAAATGTATGATCCATACCTGCATTTAGCTACAAAGAGTTATATGTTATAACTCCAATAAAACCTCTTCGGTAAAATGTTCTATTCAAAATCTGTATTATTCTACAGAAGTAATTTGCATAATAGATTCTTTTTTAGACTTTAATAAAAGTCAGCCCTATAGAATATGCAGAGCTTGAAGGGATTTTATTACTGTTTAATAAATGAATTAGCCTTGGTTTAATTGCCTGCAGTACCACACCAGTAAACATTATATTGCAAACTGATGAACTCTCCTTGATAAAAAGTTAAAGCTTTTTCACCTCTACTTCAGTTTTTTCTTTTGTGCATTTTGTTTATTTTTCAAAAATGAGGTCCAATAAAGCTTATGCCGAGTGTTTTAAAATCCATGACCCTGAAGTTCAAGTTGAAAAGTGAATGATGGCCTAAATATTTAATAACTATAGTGAAAAAAACATATTAGGCCTCATTTAAAGTAATTGAGGTTGGGTACAAAGTGCAAAAAAATAGGTACAAGCCAACTTTGTGCAGCCACGTCACACTCTGCTCTGCTGTCATTGAGGAGAAAAACCTACACTTCCACTATGAATACATCACTACTGTGCCATGTATTCATGTGGGGCAAGGAAGGATGCATAATTGTCCCATCTCCTGCCCCTTACAATTTCCCAGATGCATGTTATTAAGACTCTTTTTTAAAATCACTTACAGTTTGCTGCCATTTTAGATCTGTAGACCACTGGCTTTGTATTAGGGGAATGAAAGAGATAACTGCAGATGCAACAAAAAATAAGATCATCCGCTTGCTACCCAAACAACGGTCAGAGTGTTTGATAATTACAAAATAAGCAGAGAAGCATTGATTTTATGTTAAGAAAAATTACCACCACAATTTAATATGTTATGGAACCTTCCTCCAAAACTCTTGTACCTTTTATGACCAATAATTATATTTATTACCAGACTGCTCGATGGGTAGAGACCTTCCCTGATGGCAGTGAGTACTTTCTAGAAATGTGAACAGTTAGGGGTCTCAATGAAGGTTGTGTTCTGTCTGGATAAAACAGTAAAATCAACTACTGGCTCAAAACTACTCTGAACTTCAGAAGGCCTTCAGAGAATTTTACCATCACATCTTTTCACCACTTCATGCTATTTTTTTGGAAATGCAAGTGGTCCAGCTTATCCAATAACCCCTGCCTTGTGTGCCAATCCAAGCAATGATATGCACCTAGAGCACTCCACTCCATGTGTACACAATAAGGGGCCGATTCACTAAGGGTCGAATTTCGAAGTTAAAAATACTTCGAAATTCGACCCTCGGATTGAAATCCTTCGACTTCGAATATCGAAGTCGAAGGATTTAGCGCTAATCCTTCGATCGATCGATCGAAGGATTTTTCGTTCGATCGAACGATTAAATCCTTCGAATCGAACGATTCGAAGGATTTGAATCCAACGATCGAACGAAAATCCTTCGATCAAAAAAAGGTTAGCAAGCCTATGGGGACCTTCCCCATAGGCTAACATTGACTTCGGTAGGTTTTACCTGTCGAAGTAGGGGGTCGAAGTTTTTTTTAAAGGGCAAGTACTTCGACTATCGAATGGTCGAATAGTCGAACGATTTTTCGTTCGATTCGTTCGATTTCGTTCGAATTCGAACGAATTTAACCAATTCGATGGTCGAAGTACCAAAAAAATACTTCGAAATTCGAAGTATTTTTCATTCGAATCCTTCACTCGAGCTTAGTGAATCTGCCCCTAAGTATCTAGTATGTGTCTCCATAAAAGAAGGTAGGACAACCAATGATAAAGAACAAGGGTAAACGATACAGAGCAAGATGGGTTGGATGCAGTTGGATCTTAAAGCTCTGGTGGGGTCAAGTGTTTTCATTATAACATTCTAAAGCCCTATCCAGAGACAATGAGTATGAGTTCATGATAGATGATAAAAACAATGAACTCTGAAAATAGTGGTGCCCAATACACAAAGCAAGCATTCTGTCATTTTCATCATATATTGGCTATTGAAGTCAATGCACAACATAAAACTGGTTTATCTGGCAAGGGATAAGATGACAGTTCCCACTCATATGAATAACAGATATTTACCGATAAATGTAAATCCTTTAATGTAAAATAAAGTGAAATTCTACAAGTTTCTTTCACTTCATCTTAACCTTCATTCAGTCTCATATTTTTGTCAACAGAATAAAAAAAACGTATGTCTTAAAGTAAGAACCATACTAATTCCATATTTTTTTTATCTTGGTGCCATTTTTCATGGGCTAACTGCCCTTTAATTAGAGGCATTCGGATGATTGCTATGCCATGATTTTACATGCCTTTTATGCATATACCATATTTCCATTACCCAGAATATATGGTTGTATTTAAGCAGAACTTTATGATATTTGGAATTTATTTCCTTTAATATATTTTAGAAAGTTTCTGAAAATAACATGAAACTTGCCAGCATACCACAAATTGCTATAGATTTTTTATGGATTATTTTATTTTCAATTTCGTAAATCCACATTTTACTTGACCAGAGGTTTTATCTGCCTGGAATGCAAACTCAGCTTTTTTAGAAATATGGATTCAGTAAGATGGTTCAAAGTGGACAAAATTGTTATTTTCAGAAATGTATCGCAGCCTGCTGATTTCATATAATTTGTGTGTAGCATATGGGTTATTTGAGAAATGATAGAAAGTAATAGATGTTTATGAATATAAAAGGATCGTAGAGGCTGGGTTTGGCAAGAGAGCAAGTAGTGAAGCATTCATATTGCAGTATAGATTAAACTAGTTTATGATCTTTATTTACGGTATCACACATGGCTATATTAACTGAAGCAGATGTATAGGAATATTTTTTAAAGAAAATTAAAGAGGAAATCAAAAAGGTAAAAAAAATGATTTTAACCCTTTTAATTTTAGCTTGTGTTGATCATTCAATGCTTTTATATACATGACCCATTTCCAGATACATAGATGATAGATAGATAGATGATAGATACATAGATAGATGTAGAGATAGGAAGTCCTTATAATGTATTTGTTAGTATTTGTGAATCACTGGCAAAATTTGCCTTTATTATATTACTCATAGCACTCAACAACCAATCTGTAATGCAAGGTGTCTTAAGGTGGCCATACACGGGCCGATAAAAGCTGCTGACAGACGAAGCCGGCAGCTTATTGGCCCGTGTATTGGGGCCCCCGACGGGCTTCCCTGATCGAGATCTGGCTGAAAGTTCGTTGTTTGTTGATGCGGTCCCGCGATCCGACCGCCTGTTTGCGAACGCTAGGATCCGATCGTTGTGCCCTAGGACCCACGATCGGATCTGCCCGATATTGCCCACCTCAAGGTGGGCATATCGGAGGGCGATCCGCTCGTTTGGCGACGTCGCCAAACGAGCGGATCTATACATGTATGGCCACCTTTAGTGGGTAGCACTCCTGCCTTGTATTGGTGGGGTCCTGAGTTAAATTATGACCTGGGCACTATATGCAAGGAATTTTTTTGTTCTCCCTGTGTCTGTGTGAGCTTCATCTGGGAACTTCTACACTCCAAAACCTGAAGGTAGTTAACTCTTCTGATTAAATTGACTCTTGTGTGGGAATGTGATAGGGATCTTAGATATTTTTAATATAAAATGGCAGGCTTGGCGCTATTGATGCCCTTTGTTTAAAGTGACATCAACACTCGAATGAAGAAAAAATAATGTGTTAATGTTATACTTGCAACAATTTGTGCTAAGTCTTCCCATTGCCATTCAATGTAAATGGAATTAAGAACGCATTCCATTACTACATTCAATGTCAATACCAGAAATATTATCAGGGATTCCATGTTTATAATTTGCTGTTTATCTAATTTGCTGCAAGAAAGGAAACATTACAAATCACCGGGACATTGATGGAACAGTACAATTTCTTATTCCTATTCATGGCTTCAGCCCCCCTGGGCAGAGACAAGTGCCGTGTGAGTATAATCAAGGGCAGTCAGGACATGTAGAACCAGAATAACCTGGATGAAAAAGGTTGTTTTGTACTAAAAACAAACTGGGCACTATATAGTCAGACTATATAAATGTATGATGGTCAGGCTATATAAATCTAATTACGAGTAGATTGGTGATATATTCCTATAATATTTGTGCATTTCTCAGAATGTTATATGCAAATGCAACAGCAGATAAATCTCAGCATGATAGAATGACTTTAAAGCTATAACATCAATGATTTTAGTTTGACATTGCTGGTGTTAGTTGGTTATGTGCCAGTCTGCTGCACCTGTAAGTGCTTTATCATGGGTTTACCTAAGTATTCCACTAGCTCTATAACGTTCTTGCTTATATGCACTTGATTATGCTTGACTATATAAGCCACCAGAATCACTAAATGAAGAGTGATAAACAGTTTGAGGCTTTCGGCTGCAAAAGACCCAAAGATAAAAACAATATGCATTTCAGTTTTTATGTATTCATGAAAAAGTGCAAAGGACAGATACTGAGTAATTCTTGGTAGATACATTTGCGGTTAAGAACAACCTTAGGCTTTCCATCAGAATCTCACCTACAGATAAAGGCATAAGCATATTTTCTCAGTAATGCTTCCATGTAGTTGTGTCATATCACTAATATTGGATTATATATTATCAGAGCAAGACATATAACTGGTTCATGTGATGAGAAGTGATTATTGTGCTGTAGGAAGCTGGAAGATAAGTAGCAATGTGTAAACCCATAGCTTTTGAAAATATTCATTGTAAATATATGTAAAAATGTTCTTCTTTTGGAAAACCTTTTTTTTGCAGTCAATACATAAATCTTGTGTTTAAAAAAAAAACAGTTTTCCCAGGTAAAACAGCTATTTGACTTATAAGGACATGATTTAATGTTAAGCATTCTATGTTTGGTTTTTGAGGTTCTAGATATGGAACCTCAAAAAATGTAGACCTTTTGGTGAACATTGAGACTTGGCAAGTTGCTACTTTCCTCTAGGTTGATGATATACTGTATGCAATTGTTGTTGTTGAAACAGATTTAACAGTGGATGTAATTGTCCAATCTACCTGTATAGTAGTAGCTGGGACACTGGACTACATAAAACACATTATTATCACTTTCCTTGCCCATATGTATAGTACCAATGAGCATTGATAATTAGTAGAGCAGAGCATTGTATGGTGCCAGAGATGCAAAACTTGAGTATAAGTACCTGCAAGGGTACAAGGATCTCTATAAGAGTGAACATATTGTCATGCTGTCTAGAACCATACATTCAAAGATATAAATGCAAAATATCTATAACCTTTATTGTCCCTTTGTCAAGGTGAAAATAAAACAACAACGTTCTTGCATCAGGGAAATTAGTTGTATAAATATTGCATACATTTAGATGTTACACTTGGCTGGAGCTTAACCTATTATACGGTGCATTAATTGCCTTGAATAATAGAACATGCTAGAGAAATGCATGAAAGCTAAGACTGATCAATGGGCATCTGTAAATGTTTTCTACCTCAGTGTGCTTAAGGCAATTAAAGCTTCACGTAGACTCATCATCAAGTAATGTAGAACTATGTAAGTAATGCAACTAGGGATGCACCGAATCCAGTATTCAGTTCGGGATTCGGCCAGGATTCTGCCTTTTTCAGCAGGATTCGGATTCCACTGAATCCTTCTGCCAGGCCGAACCAAATCCGAACCCTAATTTGCATATGCAAATTAGGGGCAGGGAGGGAAATCACATGACTTTTTGTCAGAAAACAAGGAAGTAAAACATGTTTCCCCTTCCCCTTCGGATTCGGTTCAGTATTTGGACAAATCTTTCTCGAAGGATTTGGGGGTTCGGCCAAATCCAAAATAGTGGATTCAATGCATCCCTAAATGCAACTGGATGTGATATGTAGCCAAACAGAGGCAATGAGATAGATAGAAAGATAGATGACAGATATATAGATGATAGATAGATAGATAGATAATAGGCACAACCCATTTATTCGGACAATTACATGTATATACAGTAGATACACAATTAGAAGATTTAAATGTATGTTTAGCCACAAGGTAAAATAATTTCACATTATAAACACAAAAAAGGGACATCTTTAAAGGGCAAGGTTGTACATAAACAGACCATTTTCAAGGATAATGATGGCAAACAAATAACCACCTTCACTAGCTGACATTTCCAGTTCATATAAAAGGGATATATGTTGTCCATGACAGATGCTTGCTAATGCTGACTTCCATATTCCTAAGCAATGCCCAATTGACATTGTTAGTGCCTGTAATAGGCAGCATGGGAATGGGGAAAGCTGCCGGTGAAGAAAGATGTTTTGATTGCTTTGGGTCTTGAGAAAAATAGATTTACAGTATGTGATTACATGCTTGGAGATTGCCTGATTCTTCAGCTTGACTGCAGAGGTTTCTATAAAAGAAGGGCTTTCTGGGCGTCTTAAGTTGTGCAATAACATGGGTGGGAAGTAAGAAGTCAGCCAAGCTTGAGGGTCATCATTAATGTTATAGAAAACATATTGAAAAAAGTTTCCACCAAACAGTCCTACTTAGGAATCAGCAGTCTTGGGCCAGTCTTTTTTTTTTTTTGATCGGATTCATATTTAGGGATGTCGCGGACTGTTCTGCGGCGAACTTGTTCGCGCGAACATCGGCTGTTCGCGTCCACCGCAAGTTCGCGAACGTCGCGCGACGTTCGCCAATAGGCGTTCGCGTCAAAATCGTTCGACCATTCGACCATTCGGTCGCTAAAATAGAACGATTTTCGTTCGATTCGAACGAAAATCGTTCGATCGAACGATTAAAATCCTTCGATCGTTCGAATCGAACGATTTTCGGATGTTCGAAGTTCGCCAACTGTTCGCGAACTGTTCGCATTTTTTGCCGGTGTTCGCGAACGGCGTTCGCGAACACATTATCGGCGGTTCGCTACATCCCTATTCATATTGGGGTACAAAAAAAAACTACAAATCAGCAGTTAGTACATTGTGAACCACTAAGGTTATATCTTGATATCAATAAAAGGAGACATATAGGATATGCAAAAAAAACATAATTTTGTAGGCAATAATGAATAACAAACAGTTCTGCTTTTACTTGAGGCTAAAAAAATGCCCCCATTATTGGAGCTCCCTGTAGGTCTGTAACAGTCCATGTCTGTGTTTCAAATGAGAGGTGGGTGTGCCCTAACGGTCCCTGCCAGAAGCACAGTAGGAGGAGGAGGAGCCAATCACAGCCCTGCAGTCACACAAGCAAAGACAGGCTGCAGTTCCCTATCAGGTCAGCGTAGCTGCTGGTTCCTGTCGTACAGTGCAGTGTTCTGAGTGCCGCCAACTTCCTTTCACAGCCAGAGAATTCAGGGGGCAGGAAGTGGAACAGATGACAGAGGACTAGTTGGGTTTTGGTGGAATTTTTCAATCAATCAGCTCCAAACACATACAGTATTGTGTAATTAAGCACATTCCTTCTATAGTTAGTACAGTACAATTATAATAGTATAGTATAATTAACTAGCTTTTTGTTTTTACACAATATATCTCCTTTAAAGAATGTCCTTTGTCTAGTTTATTGATATATATATATATATATATATATATATATATATATATATATATATATATATATATATATATATATATATATATATATATATTGTATCGCTTGCTTTCTAGGGGTGAGGGGGTCAAGACAAATAATACATGCACTGTCCGTAATTATTGTGTAGAGACATAGAATAAAGCTAAATTTTGTGCCTGATTTACCGCTTGGGTATGCTTTCACCTCAAACTAATTTCCATAGCTGAGCAATAATACAATCTGCATTCAGGACTGAGAAGGCATGCGGAATATAGGAACAATGCTCTGTTAACAAGAAATCCACAGGATTATGAATTACTGACTATAAATAGTTATTATGTGTGAATAAAATCGCATGTGGTATTTTTATATCTGAAGCCATTTACTCATGTAATTTAAAAAAAACATTTTATGCTACAGTAATGTTATGGTATTGTTTGAGCCAGACAATACCTCCAGGACACTTGCTTCAGAAGACCTGACATTATCAGTAACTATATAAACTGTAGAATCACTGGTATTCCTGGGTTTAATGTTCCGATTGGTCTGGTTATTACATGGCATTGTTTATATTTATAAATGCAACTCTGCCATTAATGTTGTTGATTTATTAATAACATGGGCCATGGAAGATATCCTCAGCCTCTAAGGTTTCAGTTGAGATGATAGAAATAATGGTGAATCAATTGGAAAACAATTAACATAAAGGAGGTAGCCTGGTTGATCAAGTTCTTAGGGAAGCAAGATACATGATACTTCTTTGTGTTAATATGCCTTTCAAATGTTCAGCAGAGGACATGTGGGTAATTTATTCATTTTCTGCATGCATAGTTTAACTATAAATAGGGGAACTATGAGATGCATTTTAGTTTGAAGTGTTGGTCTGTATAGGGGTTAAGGGAAGGATCTTCATTGGGGTAGGTATAGTTTCATTTGGCCCAGGATAACCCCTCAACCTAGCCATGCACCACATTACAGTCTACACAGTTGACTGTGGAGGAGTAATTTCATGATGGCATGCTGTGCTAGGTATGAAGTTCATTTTTCTCTTATATATGCAATACAAAACTTCTTTTGTTCTGCTTTGATGCACCTGGTTTAAAAATATGAATTGTATAGCACCATGACCTAGAGGTAGGACATGTCTGTGAAGGTTATTCAAGACTTGTAGAGCATTGGGGCTGAGCCATACTGAGATTTGGCATAGGTGTAGACACCCAAATTGCTTGCTTCAGCAGTGACAGTTACCATCTTCAACAGGATAGCACCCTGTTAATCTACCTCTATGTATTGTTTCATGGAAGACTAGAGAAATAACAGCATAATGATGACTATAAAAACGAGAACAAAATCCTTACATTTTATTTCTGGACAGATGCTACATAATGCTGCCACTGTGCCCATTTAGATATAATCAAGTTTTCAGAAACATTGCCCCTTGAACTCCATTATCAAGAGGAGAACTTGGTAGCACTCGCTGAACTTGCAAACTCCTTAATATCTAGAGAAGGTTGGCCTGCCCGCCATCAGACTCCAATGCTTGCTCATTATTCTTCACCTTTCATTCTTTCAAAGTCATTTTCAATCCCTCTACCACTAGTCTTGCTGTCAAGCTCTGCACCAACTTACTTTTTTTCACACTACATTAGGCCTCTCCTAATTGATTCTACCATCAGTAGTTACCCTAGCAAGGTCATGCTGCCATCACATTTCTTTATATTTTTCAATTATCTTAATTCTTTCATTTGTTTAGGCTTTTGTGTATATTTTAAGCTGTTCCTTGTGTTTTAAAGTGGAAACATTTATATTAGTTTTTTAATAGTTTATAATGATTATAGTATCCCTTAACCCAGTGCAATATTTAGAGAACAATGGACCCCTGGTGGTGCAACAAAGCTGTGCCCTAACTTGGTAGGGGGATATTGCATAAAACCTAAGACTTTTGTTGAAACTGATGTTGCGATCAACAAAAACTGGAGAGCTGCAGGTTAGATATTTACTAAACATTTCTTGTTAAACATTATAAGATATCATGGTCAAATGCCTTTGCTGCCCTACCTTAAACCCATCCCTGCATTTGCCTTCAATATTGCATGTTCTCCAATTATACCTATAGAAGTTTGTATTCAATTCTTTAAGGTTCTCCCTAATTACACCTTTCTGACTAAATTGTCACAAAATATGTGTCTTCCATTAGAAAATACATATATATGGCTGGTCTGTAGTGATGGGCGAATTTATTCGCCAGGCGCGAATTCGCGGCGAATTTGCGTGATTCGCGCTGAGCGAATAAATTCGCGAAACGCCCGCGAAAATTCGCGCTAAATTTTTTTTCGAAAAACGGACGCCGGCGCCAAAAACGGGCGCCGGCGCCAAAAACGCAAAATTTTTGCCGTTTCGCGAATTTCGCGCGAAATTCGCTAATTTTTCGGCGTAGCGAAACGGCGCAAATTCGCCCATCACTACTGGTCTGTGGAGGACCATAATGTAGGCTCTCTATGGAGGATGCCCTGCTGTATGAACCTTATGAGACTGTCCAGAATTAGTGTTGCCATTGCTGATTGTAGGATAGTGCCCAATCAACTATCTATGGGAGTGACAAAAGAACATTGATCTGCCTCTGATCTGGATGTCTGAAGAAGGAAACAGTCAGACAGGCAGGTGTTGCATAGAGGGTACAATCATATAATATACACAGATATTGTGCAGTGGCCAGGTCCATGTTGTAGCACCCATAATAATGTCTAATTAATAGGCCAATGATTTAGGAGATTGAACCAAAGGAAAGCAATTCGGTGGCCAAAATGCACCCTAATTCCTGTTTTCTTTAGTGGAGAGAAATACATAGCATGTTCTTACTAAATGCATTAATGTTCTTTAGCCTATGCCCCTAATGGTTCTGATTAGTGATGGGTGAATTTGCTCCATTTTGCTTCGCCGAAAAATTTGGGAATTTTGCGTTTTTGACGCCGGCGCCCATTTTTTTTCGGCCTTTTTTGCGAATTTATTAGCTGCCAGCGAATCGCACAAATTTGCCGCAAATTCGCGCCTGGCGAATAAATTCGCCCATCACTAGTTCTGATTTAGGCATGACAGTACTGAATCATGGACCACAAAGAGGTATGACTAGCCAAGAAGTAGTTGGAATTTGAATGTATAAGGGCATGTTTCAGCTTCACTGATTGTGGTGGAAATAGAATGGGGACCTATGCTGATATAAGTGAGTGCAGGGAATATATTTTTCAGTTTGCTGTCTATAATGTCTAATCTGGTTGGATTTTCTAAAATGCGTTTGTGTCTAAGGGCTAGAGGCCTTAAAGCTCAGCCAGTATGGCAGTTTTATGCCCAACTACGTGTCAGTACCTTGTCAATACACATATCACTACCTTTAGTTGCCCCCACACTCTGTAAAACACTCTAATGTACCAGGAAACCAATCTGCATGTCCCATCGTCCCCAAGTACAAGGTTTCTCTTATTTCTACAGCCATGAGAAGGAGCTATTAGCTAGAAGATGGCATCACTCTCGTGTAACTTTTTCCTAAAATGAATTCTTGCTGGAAAATCACACAGTGTGTCATAACAGTAACCCTACATTACATGACACTGTGTGCAATTTAGTTTTACAATATCACTAATCTGTTCCAATTTGTATCTGTAATGAGACAGCGGGAAAATGGCAGATTTTTTAATATTAATTACCACCGCCTGCATTACATTTGTTAAGGTGAAGAAGACAAAAATCTGAGCAGATGTGTGATTAAGTGATTCATAATCATAGATACCTAAATTCCTAATGGTCATTTAAATAGCAGACGTTTTATACCTTAGGGGGTACTGCATTAAGAAACTCCCACGTTCCGAGGCATGCAGTGATTGCTTTGTTAAATGGGAAAAAAATAACTCAGGGAACATAGGCACCCGAAACGCTCTGTGTTTATGTTGCATTATCTGTACAGAGATGATTGGATAATGGTACTGTAGGTGATGCATTAAGTTCCAATCTACAACACGGAGACCATTTTCTCTGTGAGACGACAGACAGAGCCTTTTGTGTGTTGCTTTTCTGAAACTGTCACTGTAATTGATGGCTAGAAGCTAGATGTAGTTCCTTGTATAGTTCCTTGTATAAGAGAAAGAAGAGAAGTCGCTAAAAGCATACCCAATCTGGATTTTATGGGTCTCTTCATTTTATCTTTAAATAACTTGAAAAGCAAAGTAAAAAAAATAATAATAATTGTTGCTATAAAACCAAGAGCAAAATGGTTTTATAATGACCTTTCACTAGCAAACTGCAAGGTTTGGGCTCTACAAGATGTCTTTCTAAATTGCCTTGCAAATGTTATTTGGAGTTGCTTGCAACACATGGGCAGGCTTTGTAGTCGACATTATTATTATTATTATGCAGCAGTGCTAATAATCTCTGCATAGGATAAAGCACAATGCAGCTCTTTGAAATGGAGCTTACAGTAGAGTCACATCAAATACAGGTTTGAAGATAATAGCTGCTTATTGCTGAGCTGGTGGAAATCCAATACTAACCTTCTGGCATTAACCAGAATGTAATGTTATTAAGCCACACACACATACATATATATATATATACACACAAATAATATTCCCTTTAAGGCCAGGATGGTTGAGAGATAGCTAGAGAAAGAGATAAAATTTATGCAAATGGTGCATTTACCATTCACCCAACACAGAGTTGGTTCACATTTACCCCAAAAGCTGGTATTTTAGTGGAATTAGGCTCTACTAAAGCATGTGACTAAATACTTGAATTAATCTTTAATAAATCATAAAACAGTTGGGTTTTCTATGCTCTGAAAAAAATATTGCAACATTTTAGTGTAGGGTTTGTTCTTTCTCCATGCAATGAGTCCTTCTTCTCTCCAAGGAGAAGAATTAATTATGTGAAAACCCACAACACTGAAGTTTGTCGCTGAGAATAAATACAATATATCTAACTGCGCTGGCAACTGGCAAAAGTATGCACTTACCAGTAACTGAATGGCAACTTCAGAGACCTACTGGACCTATCCTAGTGATTTTGTATTTTGGATGTGCCTTGTTTATACCCAATAACACCATGGCCAAGCCCTATAATGCCAATAGGAAGGCATCTCCCCATATTCTGCCCAAAGCTTCCTGCTTGAGAGTTACAGGATATTAGGGTGCTATTTAGGTCTCTTCAGTGCTGGAGGTGGGTTAAAGGGCATGTAAAGTCTAATATAGAATAAGGCTAGAAATGCTGTATATTGTATACTAAATATAAACATGAACTTACTGCACCACAAGCCTAATCAAACAAATAATTTATGCTTTTAAAGTTGGCCACAGGGGGTCACCATCTTGTAACTTTGTTATACATCTTTGCAAGACCAAGACTGTGCACATGCTCAGTGTGATCTGGGCTGCTTAGGGATCGTCATAAACAAAGCTGCTTGAGTTCTGCATGGATGGGAAGTAAGGCGGGGGCTCCCCCTGCTGTTCATAAGTATGATTGTTTCCCTGCAGAGCAGTTAGGGACCGTCTGACAATTCCTATCCACAGCAGTAAATGAAGGGAGAATTTCACTGCATACATTCAGGGTTCTTATAAAAACGGTACAGAAAGTAAAAATGGGATTTCATTTTTTTGCCTTTACATGCCCTTTAAGATAATTCAGGTGTATATTACAGGACTGTTACTGTGGGTGAGGTATGGAAAAATAAGGTGTTGAAGGGAGCTGACATGTGGGCAATTAAATTGGGATAAACACATGCCCAGTGCATTTTATCTCCCCACCATACAGTAGAAATGTATTTTTTATGTCTATTGAGTCTTACTAATGGCATGATGTTTCCTTTTATGATTTAATGCAAACATTTTAAATGAGTTGCTCTTTTTATTTTAGAAATACCTTCTGCTATCCAACGAGTAATGCCACAGCTAAACTACTTAATTGCAAGGTTTGCTGTGCATTCCTGCATGTAGCTTTGCTTGACAAGCAATAATTCTTGTGAGCTCTTGCACCAGGGGAGAATGCAGTGGTTTGGTGCTATTATTCCCACCCACCCCCTTCACTTTCTCTCAGTGGAACAATCCTTAGGAGCATTGCTTGTGATATTTTCCAGTCCTCTAATTGCTTGTGTCTGGAATCAACACCTGATCTACTGTCCAAAGATAAAATAAGATGGCTCGGAACCTAATATTTTCTGGAAATCACATAAATGATCATTAAAATGTGCTCGCTGCCTGCATTTCTTCATATTTATTGTTTGGGGAAAAAAAATCAAAATTGTAGCCACAGAATGATTTTAATTGAAATTTAACGATATTGCAGTGTCATTATATTTATGTAAATCAGATAATACATAAAGATGCCCATCGGTTTTATTTTCTTGTTAGTTCTCCATCTGAAAGGCAAATGAAATGCAAGGTTAGCATGGATGTTACAGTCTCTAAGCTTGATTAAACTATAAGGCAGTGTTTGGGTGGTGCTGGTGAATGGGCCAATTGTGCAAATCTGCAGTACAATTTCGATATGGGTTTTGTTAGGATGGAAAATAATTTTTGGGGTTTTTTTTGCATGGGGAAATTTTTTTCTTTTAAAGGGGTTGTTCACCTTTCAATTAACTGTTAGTATGATGTAGAGAGTGATATTCTGAGACAATTTGAAATTGGTTTTCATTTTTTATTACTTGTTTTTGAGTTATTTAGCTTTTTATTCAGCAGCTCTCCTGTTTCCTCTCCTGTAATTTCAGCTGGAAATGACCATAGCAACTACACATTGATTTGAATATGAGACTGGAATATGAATATAAGACACCTGAATAGAAAGATGAGTAATAAAAGTAGCAATAACTGTAAATGTGTAGCCTTACAAAGCATTTGTTTTTTAGATGCGGTCAGTGACCCCCCATTTTAAAGCTGGAGAGAGTCAAAAGAAGAAGGCAAAAGATTAAAAACATATAAAAAAAAATAGATAATGAAGGCCAATTGAAAAGCTACTTAGAATTAGCCATTCTATAACATACTAAAAATTAACAACCCCTTTAACATGCAAGAATGGAATGAGTCTATGCTAATTTTTTTGTCCTTCTGTCTTTTAAAATACTGTCTTTCCCATTCTTGTGTGAGCATCACCAGTTTACATACCGGGCACCACAAGGCAGGCTATGTTCTTCGCCCTGCCCCCTTCCCAGCGCCCTTCTACTTCCCATCCCGCCCCCTCCCTTTCGCCATCTCCCTCGCCTTCCTGCACTCCTGCTGCCCCTAAATTTCTGCCGGCCTAAGCTCGGGCCTTGGTGGCCTTGCCACAAATCCGGGCCTGATAATTGTTATGAAATTCAAAATTAAGCAGATAGTGAATGTTAGAATCAGGGGTGCCACAGAACCGTAGAATCACATCATTCAATGTGTCACTTGATTGACATCACTGTGCCAAAATGAAACTTTACTAACAGTTCTCTCTGTCCCAAAGCATCCAGTATCATATTAAATTCCCCCAATGCCAAATTTGTTTGTTTTGTTTTGTCATGGAAAAAAAAAAATCAGTGGTTAGAACCTTGGCACAACAGAAGGTTAGGAAACATAAACATTCTGTTCTTATGAATATGCCTCAGTTTATTGAGGATTTGAAAATCGATCCCTAAAGTGTTATATGCTTTGAAAGCAGTATGCCTTACAAAATCAATTACTATCCTGTAAATCAAAATTGATGGAGACAAGAGCTGATCTAAGATTAGAGGCGGCTAAAAAAAAAAAAATGTTTGAATATATTGATGAAAAGGAGAAATCTGTGACATGCTTAGGTAATATTATCCAGAAATAGCAATAGCAGAACATTAACTTTCACACAACAGATTTCATTACTAGTTATTGTGTAATATCCACAGTTGTGACCCGGGCATATACATACAGGATATACTGTTCTGCGTACCACAAATTAGATTAGGTTATTGATGGTATTGTATATCTTATTTGGAAAGGATAGTCTTCAACATAATCAAGTCTCCAACAGATTTACTTATGTTTGTTTAGATCGGGTATTTAAAGGGCCTTTACATGTTACAGCAAAATTGTTCCTGTTATAGGGGAATACTTGTGCTGCTATACATTTATGGAGTTTCCCTGAACAGACTAGAAGAACTTCAAGGAAATTTCCCTCCTGCAAAGAGTGCCATTGTGGACCCTCTAAAAAATGGTCCAATGATCAGCCATTTTTGAAAGATACTCAATGGTGGGAAAACACTCTCAGATCTGCTTGATGGTGAGGTTGCAAGGCTTAGGGCCCAATTTAGCCATGGGGAAAATGATAAGATCATACACTGGTGTCTATGGAAAACAGTAGGACAAGAATTGCATCAATACTCCTCGTCCAATACCGTTTTCAAACCTCCCTTGATACCTGGATGATTTTGACAAGATTTTGGTCAAGCAGGTCCATCAGATCTTATTTTTCCGAAATTGTAATTTTTTAAAGCTTACAGTTTTGATATTTATTATTTGAAAACAATCTAAAACTAATTTAAATGAAAAAAAACATGTCAACTAAAACTGGGAAGCTCCCACTGAATTATTTGTTGGTTCACTGACAACAAAACAAACTCAAGTGATGCCTCAGACACAGACAGCCCTACTGATTTCCCATGCACCAGATGCCTCACCAAAATTAGCTCCATCTCTAGGTGGCCCAAATCATAATTCCCGTCCCCCACCAACTATTTTTCATTTTAATCTAAACTATTTATTTGATTTCTTCTTGTTGCATTTGCTTTTGACGGTTCTGTGATAAAGCATTGAGGTCATTTGCTCCAGTTCAGTGAACCATATTCCTTCAATGGCACCGTGACAATTTGTTGGACACATTAAAAGATGAAGATAAAATTAATACAGGATTCCAACAGTGTCAGAGTCCTTTACTGAATAATACTCTGGAAAATTTCACAAACATGGCTTAAATAAAACATGGATGCAGGCTTGCTCCTGAGAGCTTGCAATCTGTCGATGTTGGGATTGGCATGTTCAATATTCTTTTTTATTTTCTCACTCAAGCTTGTTGTTTCTGGAGTGAAAGCATGGCGATTAATGACCTGTGCATTCCAGGAGATCCTCTGATGATCCCTTCAAGTGAGCAGAAATGATTTTATCTCACCCACTGCACAGGCAGCGAAAAAGAACATTGAAAAATGGAAAATGATGTCACAGTCATATAAAAAAAAATACTACTGCTTTATAGAAATTGAGGCTTTAAAAAAAATCTCATTATATATCATTTTCGTTCCTTTCCATTTGCTGTTTAACAGATAGGCTGCTAATATAAGATCTATCTAAATTATTCATTGAGAATAGTCCTATCTCTATGTCCGGATGGGAGTGTGGTTATTTATTGAACATTTTAACATGTTAGATATATGATATGTTATGGAACTAGCACCTTTAATTTCTACTTGGTGATCCATTATTAGATATTGGAGGATGCTGGAGATAAAGCTTTGACATCTTAAATCCAAACTACTGCTAATTGACTACTTGCAATAATATGATGAAGAAATTATAGCCAAAATTTAGTCTATATGGAGTCTTGTGGTTGTTAATTATTCATATTAGTTGATACCCCTGTAGAGCAATCAAAGTCAAAGTCACACCTCAACTATGGACAGGAGATGAATAACTTACCTGTGTGTTTGTGGAGTAAGTTTTTGGAATGTGATAGGAAAGCCAAACAAATGTTTATTGGGACCTGATGGACCCAGGACACCAGCATCACACAGCAGAAAACCTAACCATGTCCATGTCCTACTTTTGAGGGTCATTTCTTGAAGACCAAATCAGCAGGCCCGTATCGACCAAACGTGCTTGCTTTTTTTGCTCAGGGTTTTCTTTTCAGTGCTTATATTGCCTTTCTGGCATCAAGAACACCCAATGTGGTTATATATATATATGTTGCTGTCTTAGACACGTGCTGATAATGTGACCTTATTGTCGATTTTAGTTTCGCAGGACAAAGAATGATAAAAGTAGGGCAGATCCATTTTTTTCGGTATTATGTGAATTTCTAATTTCATGACACAATTGGTGTCTGGTGTATTGTATAATTAAATGAAGATAACTGCCAAAATTGTGAGATAGTAGTAAGCACATTACGGGATGAAGAGAGAAATCTATTTTAGTAGCTAATTATTTTACTGTTTGATGAAGGTCAAAATGTTTTTAATCTTCCCTTCCCCCAGTATTAAGTCACAGTTTACTCCATTACCATTGTAAGTACAAAGGCTAAGATGGGATTGGAAAATAGAGCTTGAAGCATTTTTCTTGTATGTTTAATAAACAGATTATTATTATTATTATTATTATTATTATTATTATTATTATTATTATTATTATTATTATTATTATTATTATTATTAATATACAACCTGAATAAAAGAATGTCCAACCTATTCTTTTGTGTAAAAAACAAAAACAAAAAGGGTTTTCTTCTCTTGACCTCTGTTATTGCCAAATTATGTGCCCAGGGGTGATTGGCATAATCATTGACCAGAGGTTTCAAATATTTGAAAAAAATACTATGGTCTGAAAGTTTTAATAAGTCTGCCATTTGTTTGTTTGTCTCACTATACCAATTCACATACCAACAAATGGCATAAAAATAATTACAAATATTGATGATGTAGGCATATTTTTGTACATTAATTTTACATTAGTGCAGGACATTTCCCTACACACTTGTATATTCATAAGCAGCAGAACTTTATTAAAAAGAACACAGTAACACATTAGCATTGCTAACTATTATGGTTATGTCTGTCGAAAGTAAATATGCAAAACATTGAGATTTCACCTATAGAGACAGTTTAGCAAAGTTTGATTTCAACGTAAGAAAAAGTTGTTTGCTCTATTCTGTGTTAGTATGAATGCAAAATGGATATTTAATTTATTAAGCAGCACAGTGTTGCTTTTAGCATTGTAACACAATTATACTCTGTACATTTTCTTAACAGCCCTTTAAGCTGAAAAACCATCAGAGGAAACAATGAATACTGTTGGAGACCTAATCATTGCTGAGACTTAGAAAGTCAGTATTTTGTATTGTTAATTATACCACTGGGTGCCCAAAAATTGTTTTTTGATGGTATTCCTGACAGGTCTCAAACAGGAACTACAACTATAGACTGCACAAGAGCTGTGACCAACTGGGAACGTATGCATGAAATGATAAATCCATATGCAGATGTTCATGTTCACATGGAAATAGACCCGGAAGAAAATACCATATAGAAGTTAGTATGGTGGGGATCTCCAACTGTGACTCATTTGTAGGGATGTAGCGAACGTCGGAAAAAAAGTTCGCGAACATATTCGCGAACTTGCGCAAAAATGCGAGCGGTTCGCGAACGGTTTGCGAACCCCATAGACTTCAATGGGAAGGCGAACTTTAACATCTAGAAAAGACATTTCTGGCCAGAAAAATGATTTTAAAGTTGTTTAAAGGGTGCAACGACCTGGACAGTGGCATGCCAGAGGGGGATCAAGGGCAAAAATGTATCTGAAAAATCTGCCTGTGTGTGCTTGGAAGAGATAGTGTAGGGGGAGAGCTGTTAGTGATTTCAGGGACAGATGATAGTAAGTTTGCTGGCTAGTAATCTGCTTGATACTGCTCTGTATTGGAGGGACAGAAGTCTGCAGGGATTTGAGGGACATTTTAGCTTAGGTAGCTTTGCTGGCTAGTAATCTACTGTTCTCTTTAAACAACTGCCATACGTTGACCTTGTAGGCATTGTTTGCCCAGTTTTTTTGGACGCAGCCACTGAAGCACAGTTGCCATAAAAAATATGCCATATAAATGCTGAAAATAGTCATTTTTCGCCATACGTTGACCTTGTAGACATTGTTTGCCCAGTTTTTTTGGTTGCAGCCACTGAAGCACAGTTGCCAGAAAAATATGCCATATAAATGCTGAAAATAGTCATTTTTTGCCATACGTTGACCTTGTAGGCATTGTTTGCCCAGTTTTTTTGGTCGCAGCCACTGAAGCACAGTTGCCAGAAAAAATATGCCATATAAATGCTGAAAATAGTAATTTTTTGCCATATACGTTGAGTCAACGTATGGCAAAAAATGACTATTTTCAGCATTTATATGGCATATTTTTTCTGGCCTCTGTGCTTCAGTGGCTGCGGCCAAAAAAACTGGGCAAACAATGCCTACAAGGTCAACGTATACACTACAACAGCGGTGGATACGGATTACGTAAAATATATTATGGCTGCTTGAAAAAAGTCACTCCGGTGTTTTTTCTGGAGACGGTAATATTATGGATATTTAGACAGAATGTGAACAAGGTCACACAGCTAGATGGCGGGTTGAAGAAAACAGTGTGCAAATAATGCCTACAGGGCAAATAATGCCTAAAAGGTCAACTTATACACTACTACAGCGGTAGTAAAATAAAAAAAAGTAAAATAAAAAAAAAATGAATATTAAAAAAAAAAAATTAAAGTTGGTGCTGCTGAACTACTAGGAGCAGCAGATTAGCACACCAGTCCCACTCCCCAACACTGCTAGACTAATAGCACTGGGCTCTTATAGTAGTAGTAGTAGTAGTAGTAAAACAACAAAAAAATAAATAAAAGCAGTCCTTACAAGGACTACTGTTATTGCAGCAGTCAGCAGATGAGATCAGAAGCAGGACAGCTGCCCACTGCAGCTACATACAGAGCACTGCAGTAGAAGGTAGATTACTAGCCAGCAAAGCTACCTAAGCTTAAATGTCCCTCAAACCCCTGCAGACTTCTGTCCCTCCAATAACAGAGCAGTATCAAAACGATTACTAGCCAGCAAACTTTCAACTGTCCCTGAAATCACTAACAGGCAGCAGCTCTCTCCCTACACTATCTCTTCAGCACACACAGGCAGAGTGAAAAAACGCTGCAGGGCTTCGGTTTTTATAGGGAAGGGGAGTGGTCCAGGGGAGAGCTTCCTGATTGGCTGCCATGTACCTGCTGGTCTGGGGTGAGAGGGCAAAAAAAAGCGCCAACAATGGCGAACCCAAAATGGCGAACGTCGCGCGACGTTCGCGAACTTCCGGCGAGCGCGAACACCCGATGTTCGCGCGAACAAGTTCGCCGGCGAACAGTTCGCGACATCTCTACTCATTTGTGCTTTTTAGGAAGGATGGAAGACTTCCAGTGTAATAACCCCAAAGTCTGCTGATTATATCAGTAATAGAGAGAAAAAATCCAAACAACTAGATAGAACTCACATGTAGGAAACCTTGAATTTAAATTTATCAACAGTAAATCTGAGATTTTTTTAATCTGAACTAGAACCTGCTGACACCCTAAGAAGTAAAAAAACAATCCTAGATGGGAACACTGATATGGGAGATTCCCACTATGCTGCCTTCTATGCAGTATTTCCTTCTATCTGCCTTTAGGCAGCTTTCAATAGAGTCTCCTTCCATGTGAACATCAGCATATGCACACAAACCTTTTATTTCATCCATATGCTCACAGCATATTTCTGAATGAAATCCATCCTGTATTATCTGTCAACTTAAAAGTATGATGAAAAGGTCAGTGGTTACATTTGGATTTATGAAAGAGTACCATTGCTGATGTTTCTGCTGATGAGGGTGTCTTAATTCTTATAAATGTACACATTTAAACAGCACAAATACAGTCTATGCTTAACATTCAGTTGCTCATTGGATTGTTGGTGGACACAGTTGAATGTACAGAAGTGTATATATATATATATATATATATATATATATATATATATATATATATATATACTGTATAGCCGAAATTGTATGTATTTTTGTGTTTGCCCTTACCTGTCACAGTGGTCATGAGACTTTATATACAGTAGAAAGAATAGTTGGTGAAGAACAATTCCTTCCATTAATGTGATAGCACAGTTAAAATAATGGAACAATTTGCAATGAAGCCTCTAGCACAGTGTTCCCTAACCAGAGGCGTGTGAGCAACATGTTCCTCACCAACCCATTGGATGTTGCTCACAGTAGCCACAAAGCAGATGTTTATTTTTCAATTCCTGGTTTGGAGACAAGTTTTGGTTTCATAAAACCATGGTTGATGCCAAACAGAGCCTTCTGTAGCCTGCTAGACCACATGGGGGCTACCAAATGACCAATTACACTTATTTTGTACAACCAAGGAACATTTTTTTCATGCTTGCATTGCTCCCCAACTCTTTTTACATCTGAATGTTGCTCACAAGTAAAAAAAAAAAGGTTGGGGACTCCCAATCTAGCATCTAACAGCTCCACCATTTTCCAATAAAGAAATGAGTAACAAGCCTTACGTATTATGTGTATCATGTTGAAATTAGGACTGCTCCATCTGCCATTGTAAAACACATACTTAAAACTAGTGATGGGCGAATTTATTCGCCAGGCGCAAATTCGAGGCGAATTTTCGCGATTCACCGCCAGCGAATAAATTTTTCGCTCATCAATACTTAAAACACATACTTAATTTTTATACTGTTGATGAACCCTAAGTATCTTCTATAAATAAAGGAATGTACCTGTTTTCTACATATGCATTCTTCACTTGTACAACTTAATAGAATTATAAAAAAAAAGCAAAGGCAAAACACAGCAGAAAAACTTGCTCTTAGAAGAGTTACAGTCAGAGTCCCATATTAATCTTCACTATAGGCTGATGAGCGGCTGAAAGTCAGACTGGTGGCTACATGACAGTGTTATTACTGTTGATCCTTAGAACCATTAGTGAGGGAGTGTTTCAGTCGCAAACATTTTGGACTCCCGACAAACCTAATTGGCTCCCTGCAGCTGTGCCTTTTGTTACTGGAGGTAATAGTAATAGTACTTTTCGGCAAATTGCAAGTAAGTGTGCAAGTGTACTATCGTGTATCTTTCTGTTTTCAACCAAGTTCTTCCCAATATATATATATTTTTTCTTCAACCTGCTATTAGCATCTTTATTGCATGCACAATTTGTCCTTCAAGTCGTGTTGCTGGAGAGAGAGAAAGCAAATTTGGTAAGGGTAATCAAGTGTGATATGTGTGAATAGATAAAGTCGTTCTACACAGAGAAGTCTTGCATACATTGCAGGGCAAATGGTTGGATGGTGTCCAAAATTCCAAAATACTGGATCTGAAAAGCAAAAACAAGAGCATGAGAAAAGATAAGATATGTTATGTAGATCAGGAGTTTAGCAAGTCAGCCAATTAAACATTTTCTGATACTCTGCAATATTCTCCATATCTGGCCTTCTCTGATTAGCCAGGGAAATATGGACACTGTAGGCTGAACGTATTGTTTCTTTATAGCTGACTTGGCCAGTCGCCTGTGTGGTAAAACTATCACTAGGGACATAGGGACAGTTATAGGAAAGGGTAAAAGTACATTTGCCTTGGGCCTTTTGGGACCTTTTGGGGGCAAAGCATATACAGTATAAAAGCACAAAGGACATATATTCTTTAATACTTGCTAGATATTTTAGGTAAAATCTAGTGATGGGCGAATTTATTCGCCAGGCGCGAATTCACGGTGAATTTGCGCGATTCGCCAACAGCGAATAAATTAGCAAAACGCCCTCGAAAATTCGCCCTAAAAAACGGGCGCCGGCGTCAAAAAAACGGGAGCCGGTGTCAAAAAAACGAGACGCCGGCGCCGTTTCGTGAATTTTTCGCCGTTTTCCGGCGAAGTGAAAAGGCGCAAATTCGCCCTTCACTAGTAAAATCCAACCTGGACTGGAACTCAAAGAATTACATTAGGCTGATGAGGAATACTGGGAACTGTGTGTTGCCATGTTGTTATTCATTATACCCTTATCACTTTGGATATGTGTTCATGGTAATAGGCCATACAAATACAGAGAAAAGGTAAAGTGAAGAATGGCTCGATAGCCAGCACTTCAGCTCAATGATGATGTACAATTTTTTCATAAAATGGAATAAAAGCATTATTTATATGTATTGAGCTGTACAAACATATAGCAGCTGCTGACTAAACAAAAAGATCAATAATACATTGTTTTTTTTTACCATTTTCCCTCACATAAAAATCAGACATTTTATTACAATCCCATACATTGCCTAGGCTTACAGCTTGAGGCTAGATTTTATATGTGAGTTTGTATTTGCATTTTTAATGCCTGGGATGTTTGTAAGACACTGTATGATTACAGCAAAGGGACTATAACCCAGCAACATACAAATAAGCAATAGTGATGCACATGAAGGCAGCATAAAAATGGCATTTGTAACATAAGATATTGGTCCTGAAGTCCATTTATAAAAAGTGTCTACTATCTGGCTATGTCCACCTATTTACTATCTGGATTTATCTTTATTCCTACTTTATTATAACACATTAAACAAATTCAATCTGGACACCTTCAAAAGAAAATTTTCACACATATTTGTCATCCTTTAGCAATTAAAGCAATTAGACAAATATTGTTGCAAAACAAAGGCAAGAGATAATTAAAACAGCCCTGGATTATAGAAAAGAAAGCAGCATCTCACAAACCCACAACTGATCTTGATCCCCTCCTTCCTTCCTTCCTTCCTTCCTTCCTTCCTTCCTTCCTTCCTTCCTTCCTTCCTTCCCTCCCTCCCTCCCTTCCTTCCTTCCTTCCTTCCTTCCTTCCTTCCTTCCCTCCCTCCCTTCCTTCCTTCCTTCCTTCCTTCCCTCCCTCCCTCCCTTCCTTCCTTCCTTATTTTTCCCTCTTTCCTTCCTTCCTTCCTTCCTTCCTTTATTCACTTCCTTCCTTTTTTCCTTCCTGTGACCATGTATACATTTATTTATGTAAACCTAAACAATAGATGTTCACCTGCACTATCCATGGAGTAGACTTCAATATGAGTCTATGGATTAACACTGTAATCCTGAAGAGCACCAATTACTACAATGGAGAAGATGTTCATCAGGTTACATGGCACTAAGCCTAATTCTCAATTATTAAAGCCTGCTCTTTCTGTAGATGCTCATGCTACTTTGTCTGAAAGGCTGGTGTAAGAGACAAGGACCATCAAGTTAGCCTGGACACCACAATTCGAAGGGGAAAAGCAATATATAATTGTTTTTGATTAGAGGTTTAATAAAAGAACAAGTTGTTTCTGGAGTCTAACCTTGTGTTTGGAGCTTCATTAACTTTAGCAAATAATTTGTTTATTGTTGCCAATTAAATTCTCCTATGAAATTCATGGCAGAAATGGAATTAATATGAAACAGGGGTTTCGATTGAATTTGAATGTTTTTATATTTTTCTTATTATTTTTGGTCTCCTCGTCTGATCATTTACATGCTTAATAAACTCAAACAATAGTGATGGATGTCACCATGAATACCGTGTATTAAAGTTAATTGCCTTCGACCACTGCAGAATGTTTCACACAGGCTTAGAGCCTTTGCAAGTTAAAAGCATAATGTCATCCCTTTCTGGAAAAAAAAGCCTAGTCCTGCATTTTCAGCTTTGTATTGTACTGTACTGTACAACAAACATCTGAAACTGGTTATGCATTGATCCCTGCAGCTGTACACCTTGGATGTCAAGTGCTGCTGCAACATAGCAAAGTAAACAGCAGTAGAACAAATCATCTATAACTATTAGGGATGCACCGAATCCAGGATTCGGTTCGGGATTCAGCCAGGAGTCTGCCTTTTTCAGCAGGATTCGATTCGGCCGAATCCTTCTGCCTGGCCGAACAAAATCCGAATCCTAATTGCATATGCCAATTAGGGGCGGGAAGGGAGATTGCATAACTTTTTGTCAAAAAACAAGGAAGTAAAAAATGTTTTCCCCTCTCAAACCTAATTTGCATATGCAAATTAGTATTCAGTTCGGTATTCGGCCGAATCTTTCTCAAAGGATTCGGGAGTTCGGCCGAATCCAAAATATTGGATTCAGTGCATCAATGGAATTGTCTTGCATAATCTGCTAATGCAATAACTGGTGAGAATGATGGAGTGAGTTTAGTCAGGGTAAGACTTGCTAAGATTCACAACTGCTTTACTGAGTATTTAGCTATATTTAATATATATATATACATCACATAAATTTATACATTTTCAATTTTGACTTTCATAGATATTTGATCACATAAAATTATCACAAAAACGAATTGAGTTTTTTCCATGATTCCAAACTTAATATCGAGAAATGACTCAAATGGAAATACCTGACAAATGTTTCAAATTTAAGCTAACTTATGTCAGGCTGACTTATATAAAATGCCAGGATGTTATTTCATTTGAATTTGGAAAACTCAAATTCAAAAACACGCTTTTCTCAAATTGAAGGAAAAAAAAAACTGCAGGTTATATGGCAGTAGGAAATGACACCACTACTAAGTAGGGTCAATCAAAGGTCTACATGCCATAATCTTAATTCTCATTACAAAACTCATGACAAGGTCAATTGCCCCATGTCTCTTCCAATATTTCCTTATTTACTTATTCAGCACAGTAGTCAAAAACTAGACGCACCACTAGATTTCCTCTGTGTCTTCAATACATTCGTTAAGACAGTAGTAATAGTAACATAGTAAGTTAGGTTGAAAAAAGAGACACATCCACCAAGTTCAACCTTTTAACAATTTTGTTTTAGCCTGCCTAACTGCCAGTTGACAAGGGGAATTGTCATCTCTTGGTCATACTGTTGGCTTTTTTTGTGGACAGTGGGAATTACTTGTGTCACTGTTGTCTTCTAAAGGAACTCAAAATTGCCTTCTTTATTTTTCCTTTGTGCCATGAAAATAATAGGAAATAAATATAATGAATGACCCACTGCAAAGGTGGTATTAAAAAAAAGTGGGAAAAGAAAAATAATTGGCTGCTGCGTGTTTCTCAGACCCATAACTTGAAAGACCTGCAACTATTCCTTTCATTATCCCCTTGCATATTGTTTGAAATGTAACTAGTGTATGTATTGTATTTTTTTTCTCTTATTCCCTGTGGCAGTTTGTTAATAATACAACAAAACACATCTAATGCAGAAAACTTGTAAGCCCTCAGGATCCACAAAGTGATGACTTAGCCAACACAAACACACATAATCTCATTCATTAATTATTGAATAGGATTAAGACTTGGTAGGATTTATCTGAAGCTTCACCAAAGAGGTCAAGGCTATAGTTGCAGATAATCATTCTATCTACTGTTTGTTCCAGAAATATACCAAAAATGTCCCCACTTTATTATTAGTAGCACTCATGGTATATATTGCTTATTTCTGAGCTAATCAAATCCATCTTCTTTCTATTTGAATAGATGACAATGTATTATTATCCTTTATATTACTCCTGGTTAATTATGGCTCGGAGAGTAAAATGGCTTCCTCCTTAAATGTCTGTATGTACCCAACCAAAAAGTCAAGTACCTCTAAGTAGAAGAGCATCTAAGAATACTTTAGGTTAATAAAGTCAATCAGACCTTCCTTAGAGAGCTACTGTTTGTGTGAACCTTAGACAAATCCACTGAGCAGGAAATTAGATTTACATTGAATGGATTTAATAGTTTCTGATTCAAGCATAAGCTATTTGCTCAAACAGAAGTTTCATTTAAACCTCTTAGAGAGAATCTAAAATCTCACAAGGATATTATGGCAGTATTCTATATGAATGTACTTCTTGTATATATCAGTATTTAGACTTGTAGACTTGATGCATAGTCCTTTCTGTTGTATAGTGCTACATAATAAGTTGCATTTTTATAAATATGTTTAATTATATTTATATTATTTGTAAACAATAACGATACACCGAATGCAACCATATCTCATCATCCTATTAGAGTCGAGCATGATGTTAATCTAATGACATGTTCGGTAGAGCTAGCTAAATGTAGTGCTTTTGGTCATTCTACCAATTAAAAGCTTGGGAATTCAACACTAAGATGCAGATTTATCAAAGGCTGTTGTGTTGTCTAGTAGAAATTCAAGTTTTTCAAGGGTAGTTTTCAGTCAAAAACTAAAATTTTTAGGTTAAAAAAATGATTTTTTTTTTTAGATTTATACCCCATTGTTAAAAATTAACTTAAATCCAAAAATACTCTATCTTAAACCTGTCAAGGTCATGTAGAAGTCAATGGCAGAGGTCCCTTGAACCATTTGACTATGTTGATAGCTTTCATTATGTTTTTTTTTGCTCAAAAACTCCATCAATTTGAGCGATTCAAGTTTTTTTCTCATGGAAAACTTGATTGATTTGAGTTTTCAGGTTGTTCACCCCAAATTCACTGATTCAAGTTTTTTTCAATTAGAGTTTTTTCTTAAATTGGAAACTATTTGAGTTGTGAGTATAAAAAAACTGACAAAGCTCTAAAATTCAACCTTTGATGAATAACCCCCTAAGGGGCCAATTTATGAAAGTTCCTAAAACATTTGATTCTTTGAATCATACTTTTTAGCTCAAACGAACACATTTTTTGTATAATTGCGTAATTCGTGATTTTATCATACTTTATTAAGTGTAAAAACTATGAAATCTATGAATACAAAAGTACTGCAAGTAAAAGCTGTTGAGGTCATGTAGAAGTCAATGGAAGTTTCCTTTCTTTTCTTTTGAAGATCAGCCTTTCATTCTTTCAAAACCCTCATTGTTGTACAAATTTTTCTTAAAAATGTTCTTGTTTATGATTTTTTTCACCAGCTATTTTCATTTGAAGGTTTTTTATTCAAATCTTTTAATGACATTCCTGCTTTTAGATAAATAGAGTTTAACTGTGATTTCAAAAAGCTTGAATACCACTAAAATTAGACCTTTAGTATATGGGCATCCCAATCATGGGGAATGGTATTACTAGTCATCACTAATATGCCACATTATCATTAAAGGGATACTGTCATGGAAAAACATGTTTTTTCCAAAACACATCAGTTAATAGTGCTGCTCCAGAAGAATTCTGCACTGAAATCCATTTCTCAAAAGAGCAAACAGATTTTTTTATATTCAATTTTGAAATCTGACATGGGGCTAGACATTTTGTCAGTTTCCCAGCTGTCCCAGTCATGTGACTTGTGCCTGCACTTTAGGATGGAATTACTTTCTGGCAGGCTGTTATTTCTCCTACTTAATGTAACTGAATCAGTCTCTTTGGGACTAGGGATGTAGCGAACCGCCGCCGATGTGTTCGCGAACGCCGTTCGCGAACACCGGCATAATTTGCGAACTGTTCGCGAACTGTTCGCGAACTTCGATCATCCGAAAATCGTTCGATTCGAACGATCGAAGGATTTTAATCGTTCGATCGAACGATTTTCGTTCGAATCGAACGAAAATCGTTCGATTTTAGCGATCGAATGGTCGAATGGGCGACCGATTTTGACGCGAACGCCTATTGGCGAACGTCGCGCGACGTTCGCGAACTTGCGGCGGACGCGAACAGTCGAAGTTCGCGCGAACTAGTTCGCCGGCGAACAGTTCGCTACATCCCTATTTGGGACTTGGCTTTTACTATAGAGTGTTGTTCTTAGATCTTGCAGGGAGCTGTTATCTTGTGTTAGGGAGCTGCTATCTCGTTACCTTCCCATTGTTCTGTTGTTATGCTGCTGGGGGGGAGGGGTGATATCAGACCAACTTGCAGTACAGCAAAGAGTGACTGAAGTTTATCAGAGCACAAGTCATATGACTGGGGCAGCTGGGAAATTGACAAAATGTCTATCCCCATGTCAGATTTCAAAATGTAATATAACAAAATCTGTTTGCTCTTTTGAAAAATGGATTTCAGTGCAGAATTCTGCTGGAGCAGCACTATTAACTGATGTGTTTTGAAAAAAAACATGTTTTCCCATGACAGTATCCCTTTAAAGATTCCCAGGCAATCAAACTATGGTTTTCTAAATTGTTTCTTCAACAATGTAGATCTACTGATTACTTATATGTCTTTCTCAGCTTGGGAGATGTTTTTAGCTGAGACTATCTTGGCTATTTTTATTATCTAACTAAAATGTGTATAAACAATTTCTCAACAACAAGCTCAGATGGGGCAGGAGAACCAGCTTAAACAACATCAATCACTTTTGTAATAATGCACCACGTACAATAATATCCATGAAATGTTCCTTACTGCCTCTGTAATGTTATATTGCATCGAATCTAACAGCGCTATATGATATGCCATTGCCTAATTGTTTTCATTTTGAAGGTTACTGATCTATGATTTGCTTTAGTGGCTGGAAATAAAACATTTTCATAGGCATGCACATGATACTTACGAGCTTTAAGGTTTATTATTTGTGTTTTGGGCAATAACTTTAATGACCACTCACTTCCATAATGTCTTCTACCATCTTGGTAAATCACCATCAAAGTGCAGATAAATTATTAAAAATGCCAATATCCAATTTACCATCAAATGGTATCTCAAATTGGTTCCTGCAGACAACTTTAATTCTACCCCATATATCTTAGTGAATTACATCACACACGTCACACACTTTTTTTTCATTATAGATAAAGTACATTTAGACAGCAGAACATATTGATGACAACATAATCAACATGGTAGAGTGTTTTTCATCTTGGACTGGTCAGCTTGCATTCATGACTTGTGATATTACTGTGGATATATTTTAGATCAATGCCTTGTACAAAATGTGCAAAAAACGTTAAAAAGAATTTATAATACCCATCAATCTTGATAAATACATGTCACTCAACTGTGAAGCCTGTTCCCTTTTAATATTAATTCAAAGTTAAAATGAATGAATGAATAAATGAACTGGAAAGTATAGCTGGACATGCATTGGTTGATATAAGCTGCCTAATCAGCCACTCATAGCTGAGTTCCCAACTTAATGGTCCGTGTAAAGCAACACTGGTCTTAAGGTTATTGAGAGCTGGGAAATCTAGTAAAGCTACAAATATATGGTCAGCTTATATCATTTTGTACATAGAGCCATTTAAACTGCATGTCAGAATTCACAGTTTATTACTTAACTCACCAGAGGAATTCTCCATTGACAGTTGGAAAGTGCCATCTGTGAAGACCTGATGGAGCAGTTAAGTAGACATCTATGGGGTGCCAAGAATTATAACAGCTTCTGCTATTTACCTATAAATAAGACATTGTTTCTTGTACATAAAATTTCATTACTCCTTCTTGATTTATAAAACATCTGGACACGTGGAGGCCTATTTATCAAAGGTCGGATTATAGTGGTTTTTGAGGTTTTTTAAACCACAACTAAACTCACAAACTAAGAATGTCATGACATTTATTAAAGGAGAACTAACTGTTAAAAGTGAATATGGCTAAAAATGGCCTATTTTATATAGTGAACTTATTGCACGGGGCTAAAGTTTGAGCTTGTCAATAGCAGCAATGATCCAGGACTTCAAACTTGTCACAGGGGGTCACCATCTTGGAAAGTGTCTGTGACACTCACATGCTCAGTGGGCTCTGATTGGCTGTTTAGAAGCTAAGCTTAGGGCTCGTCACTAATTATCCAGCAGAAAATGAGCTTCCCTGGCTGTAATATAAGCTGATGCTACAGGTTTGCTGATTATTAAATTCTGATGCTAATTGCACTGGTTTCTGTGCTGCCATGTAGTAATTATGTGTATTAATTACTAATCAGCCTTATATTGTGACATTTCTATTCTATGTGTACTGTATATTGTGAGTGGGTCCCTAAGCTCAGTAAGTGACAGCAGCACAGAGCATGTGAATCAGTGAATCAGCAGAAAAGAAGATGGGGAGCTACTGGGGCATCTTTGGAGACACCGATCTTTACTGCTAAAGGGCTGTGGTTGCTTTGGGCTGGTACAGAAGCACAAAACATCATGTACAACATTTATAGCCTATTTCTTTGGTAAAGCTTTAGTTCTCCATTAAAAGACTCAAATAAAAAATTACACTGAGCAATGCACTAAAAAAATAAGAATACCTCAAAAACCTTGAAATATTCCAGTTTTTCATGCCAATTTCTAGTTAAAAAATCCAAAAAACTCTAAAAGTCCAAATTGATTTAAAAAATTCCAATAGGATAATTGCAGCTCCCGCAGTTTTCTATAGGGTCTTGATAACTTTTACTAGGCCCTTTTTTTTTAATCGTGTTTTTTGTCGTTTTTGCACTTAATAAATCTCAAAATTTTAGAACTTTTGAAGAAATAGGAAAACCACACATTTTTTTAGAGGTACTTGGTCAACCTAAGCCTCATTCATGTACCTGTCTATCCATATCCTGATTCAACCCAAGCCCAACTCATTTGAAAGCACCCCATTTTTAAGAGCTAAAATTTCAAAAACAATGTGAATATTTTGGAGGTATACAACTTAAGCCCCATGCAACATTTTGGTCATTGTTTTTGTTTTTTTAATATACTGGTCCTATAACAAGAATAAAAGACACAGTGAGATAAATGGATTTACGCAAGGGCACAAGAATTTAATATACTGAGTTCACTGAAAGAACAACACTGCTTCTTATCTTGTAACCATAAATATGCAGACACAACAAGTCAATTTAACCATCCTAAATATACAGCTCATTAAAGGGAATGTGCTTATCTCTAAAAGTCTCTGTCTGATGAGTGTCAATTGATAACCAAGACTCTTAATAATTGTTATGAAGCAGTTGCAAAGCTGGCATTACATGATGAAATATGCCAAAACTGGTAATGCTGTTGACATCTCCAAGCTTCCAACTGTTTATATCGGAATAAATAATTCTCATCCAACACGACTCTTGGAATATTGGATTTAGAAGCCATATTTATTTCTAAATCAGACCATAAGAAGTAAAATATTCCGTTAAGGGAAGGTACGTATTATTCTTTGCTCATATTACCGGAAAATGTGTTTATATTCCGAAAATAAATAAAAAATATGCCATTTTCCAATGAATACAGAAAGGCGCAGATTTCATTATTCACAGTAAAAAAGGAAAACTATGGTATTGTTGCAGAACCAATAACCCGATGATGAGATCTTAAATTGCAGTCAGAATTGTTGCTTGATGTATGAGAAATCCAGATGCCAAAAGGGAAGTCGGACAAAAAAGATGAAGATAAAATCAAAGCGCTAAGGTCACATGAACATATTGACTTGTCAGGATGATCTAAGCCCCGCAATGGGTGGATTTTATTAACTGGCAAAGTGTTTTGTCCAGCAAAATCATCTCTTTCTGCTTTTCAATCTGCCGGTAGAATACAGTTACTTCAAAATAAATAACTGGGTAACGACTAACTCTGACTCCATATGTTTCTAGCATCTATTTCACTGAAATTGTGAACTGCCAAACAATATTCTTTGGCCTTAAGGAGAAACCATTTCCTAAATCTCTTCTTGCTGCCCTTGAAAGTGAAATGGCTAATGCCTGATTTCTTGCATTATCAACTACATGTGTTTCTAATGGAATAGGTAGATGATAAATAGATGCCCCGTAGATGGGATTTATATATATATATGAAAAGGTGTAGACACATATAGATGAAAATATGTACATATACACAGATTCATAGATTTAACTGTAATTTTAACTGCATTTATTGCAATTATTCACTCATATTTCAACTCTAGCCTTTTCTAACACAACGCGGACTTTCTTCAGCCTGATTAAATCAGCGTGATTTCTATCACCATGCAGCGGCAACATTCACAAGTGCTTGCGTCAACATGTCCTAAGAACGGCCTTTCTTTCTCTGTCTGGAATTTTTCATTAACCCCTCGTTTGTAAGGCTCGGAGTGTGTTTTTTAATGAAAGATATAGAAAATATATCAAAACAGGCTATTCTGATCTATGTATAACTGGTTAATCTCATACCAGATAATATAAGGCACAAGCTTTCATTTGCATCTACTTTCTCTTCCCTTAAGAATTCAAAGAGTTTTTCCTTTCAAGGGGTCTCTTGTCATTTATCATCATCATCATTTATTTATATAGCACCAACAAGTTAAGCAGTGCTTTACATTAGATAACAAACAGGGAACAAATAGTAAATAACAAACAAGGGTTTACAGAGTACAATAGTTTTAGAGGGCTCTTCTAGCAAAGGTTTACAAACTAAAGGGTTAGGTTATTATTGAGACATAGGGATTTTAGGAACAAATTTGTGATTTATAACTGATTTATGACTGATTAATTAAGAGACATTGCATTTGTTTCCCTAAAAAGGTGGGTTTTTAGGGAGCATTTGAAAGTTTGGAAGAAAGGAGAGAGAGTCTAACAGCTTGAGGCAGAGAGTTCCAGAGAAAAGCAGAAGCCTGAGAGAAGTCTTGTAGATGAGAATGGGCTGAAGGGATGAGAGGAGAAGAGAGGAGAAGGTCACAAGCAGAGTGAAAGTTGCGTTAAGGGGTGTATTTTGAGACCATACATGAAATATAGGCAGGGACTTGTTCAGGGCCTTGAATGTGAGTGTTTGTAGTTGGGAGCCAGTGAAGGGATATGCATAGGGGGGCAGCTGATGTTGAGCAGTGAGATAGATGAATGAGTCTAGATGCAGCATTTAGATCAGATTGGAGTTGTGGACTTGTTGGAAAACCTGCAAGAAGTAAGTTGCAGTAGTCAAGGTGGGAGATAAGAGACCGGATAAGTGTTTTAAGTGTTTTGGTTGTATTTGAACTGAGTTAAGGACATATTCGGGGAAGGTTATGTATTTAAATACAACAAGATTTTGCGAGTGTTTAGATGTGAGGTGAAAAAGAGAGAGTCAATGATAACTCCTAGGTCTGTGTGGTCAAGTGAAATGTGATGTTGTTAACTGTGAGTGAGATCTGAGGGACAGGGGAGGATCTTGGAGAAAATCGAATGAGTTTTAGAAAGATTCGGTTACCGGTGGTGCTGTGACATGGAGGAGGAGACAGCAGTGAAACAGTCTGTAAGTTGGGAAAGGACAGAAGGAGAGAGGTCAGAATAAACAAGTAGAATTGGGTGTCATCAGAATAAAGGTAATACTGAAGTCCAAACAAGTGAATACGTTTTCTAACAAAGTGGTAGTAAGTGAGAACCACAGAGCCTTGAGGAACTCAACATTTATTTTTCTTTGATACCCAACATGAACATTGACTTTGATTCTATGGGGCTACAATGACCATTTGCAGAAGTGTTTTATTCTTCATCTTATTGAGATTTACTCCCTTCTAATTGTTTTCAAGATGAGACTTCAATAACAATAGGATCAACACGGAGCATCAAATGAGGCATTACATACATGCTGGAGTGGAACCCCAATGAGGCATTCATATTGTATGTTTTGTGTCAAATAGAAGAATTGAGTTTAGAATTGGAGGGGGTAAAAAAAACAGTATAAAAATAGTCAATTTGGTAATGTTTTATTATGATGCATATATAAAATGTTCCACACAGAATACAATATCCTCAGTAATTGACTGTATTTTAGTTTTCCCTTTATTCCTGCTAGTAGGTGCTTATCTTAAAATAAACAAGCTCTCTGGGCATGAAATTAAGTTGTGCCAAGAACTATAAAAAAAAAAGTACCTGGTATTATACACTTTCCTCTATTAGCATTCATGACCAGCTATGGTACCTGTGCAGATTTATGTCAGGAATGAGACTGCCTTGCAATTTTGGTAAATCGCAAAATGCATCAAATTAGAATTTCAGAATGAACACCCATTGAGAATAATATAGCAAGAGACAAACTATTGTATTATTATTGGCTTCAGCCCCATGTGTGCCCTTTGGAGTGGTACATACAAGCATTCTAATTAGAAAATAATATAATATAAGATGCGCCAGATCAAATTATAAGCAATTGACTTCTCCAGAAAATATGTATTTGAAATTGTTGTTTCCCTCCTAGGAGATATTATAACATGATTAATACAGATACACTGCACTTCAATATTATTGTTAGGAGCCTGTTACCATTGCCTGAGTACAAATATAGACTGGCTTCAAAAACAAGAAAATGTGTTTTTGATTTACATATCACTGAGCCAATTAATCAAACATACGAATTTCTGGCAGTAGTAACCACTAAGCCACAGTGCTGCCCTATTATACAGTAGATTGTATGTTTTTAAGAAATAAAGGAATTTAGTTCAAGCCCCCTTTGTGATCCAACTTTTGCTCTGGATAGTAAAAGGCAAATATATTCGCCAGGCATGGATTTGCGGCAAATTTCAGCAAATAAATTCACAAAACTGCAAAAATTTGCCTGCGAAAAATCCAGCATGGCAAAAAAAAAATGTTTGTGCATCAGAATAGTCGCATGCATCAAAATTATTTGGACGCCCATTGCATTTGGACAAAATAGTTGCATGTATAAAATTGTTGCATGTCAAAATTATTTTGACGCCCTTTGACTTCAATACATTTGACTAAATTTTCACTGTTTAGCAAATTTTTCAGTAGATTTGTGAATTTTTCAGCAAAACACCACAGTTTTGCCCATCAGTAGCTCTGGATCCTCATCTCTCACAATATGTTTATAGATATTGTATTGTCATATCACTCAGTCAAGAGTATTAATACTCTTCCTACTTGGTATTGCTTGGATCTGCTGAGTTAAGACTGTAATTTCAGAATATAATGTACAGCAATATTGGGTCATCAAGGAGAATTTTGAGATTTTTTTGGCAAGGTATTAGGAACCGCCATTTGTCTGAAGCAAAAACAAAAATTGTGATTTTCTCCAAAAAAATCAACCAGTAAGTGCCCCAATAGGCATGAAACGCATTAGGCTTTCATCTTTTCTGTTCTAATATATGTTTTTGTATTTTTAAGCAGTTTTCGTTGATTTTTTTGAAGAAACTATTTTTGTTTTTGCTTCATATACATGCACCCATAGACTGGGGTGAACTGTGAGTATTCGCTCTCCCATCATTATTGTTTATTTTTGTTACTGGAATTCTATATACTTTGGTAGGGCTTATATTTCTATTGGCATCTTGCACCATTTTCTTTAAATGTTACTTCCATTCATCTGTCTAAATGAAAAATATTAAAAATGTTATTAAAAGGTGCCCTGCCCAGGTCTCACTTTTCTTTTTTCCATGATCCTAATACGGAGGTGCATTACAGTTGAGTGCTTTCAATATTGGATTGCATCCTGTAGAGCAGTAGGGGTTACATTTGAAGGCTATACCTTGAATCAACAATGGAGGTTCTTTAAACTCATTACAGAGATCCGTGGAGACAGACTTTAGATTTCTATTATGTTCTGATGCCCAGTACTTATTGCTGCAGATACTGAAGATGCATAACAGTCCCTAATTAATAGGTTAGAACATTCATAAAAACCGCGGCATTCATCAGAGTTGTACATTAGGAGAAATACCTGATTTCTAATTGCCGCCTTAATCTTTTGTATATTACGGCTATTGTAAAAATCAGAATGAGTATCTCGGGGACGTTGCAACAATTTAGCCAAGTATTTATAATAAAACATAGCAATTAGAAACAAATAGCACAGAACAGTCCAATATTTTACCCACGTTAAACATGATCAATGGAGAAATAGCCGAATGCCTCACAACCGTGGTATCATGGGATTGATTGTTCCAACAGTTATCATTAAGGAGGAAATTCTGTTCTAAAATATCCAACGCATATTGTCAGTATTTCAAAACAATCGGACTCAAGGGGTTGCAATTAAAATAACTGTAAAGGATGGGAAAACACAGGCATTGTCTTACATGACTTAATTACCTTATGTTATAGCATCATCATTTCCATTTTTTTTGCTTCTTCGTAAATTATTAAATTAGACTTTTTTTTTACTTAATGATCATTTGCACATTCCTCAATTCTTTAGAAAATAATAAGGCTTTACCCCCCCCACCCACACACACACCTTATTAATATATAATGTGAAATATTTCAAACAGAGTACTGCATGAAATTACCACTTTCTTAACCCGTTCCCTACGCGACTATCGCAAAGAACAGCGTTAAGGTGTTAAAATAGATCTCCATTTTCTTTCAAGCCAACTATCTTTTGTTCTTCTCTTCCACTTATCAGCTAATGAAGGTTCGGTTAGGTGAAGAGCAGCTGTGTTAGCAGCATGTCTCTTCATTTATTGATGACATTCTCTGGAGGAAAGTGTGTCTAGAATCGGGAAGTAGCGCCAGTCAGGCATGGAACGTAGAAAACAAACTTTTGTGTGAAGCTTGGAACTTTGTAAATATATGAAAATGAAGCCGTGCGTATGGCTGCTTGCAGCTTTCAGTGTGAGTTGACTCTGATCACATCCATTTTTTTTTCCGCAAGGCTTTTAATAAAATATGAAGTCATTGACGTGTTTGAAACTAAGCTCAGAGGTTCGGGATAAGGATTACAAAGTCGAAATATTAACTTAAGTAAAGAAGAGAGTTGTGAGAAAATTTCACGATTTTCAGCTGTTTTCAAAAAAAAAAATATATATATTTTTTTATACTTAATGATTAAGTTAGAAGTATATTGTAAAGTAAAGGCTCTGTTGCCTGCTTTTCTTACAGAATAGGCTGTTGATTAAGGGGCCGATGCATCAAGGGTCGAATATTGAGGGTTAATTAACCCTCGATATTTGACTGGGGAATGAAAATCGAAGTCGAAGGATTTTGCGCAAAAACTTCGATCGAACGATCGAAGGAATAATCCTTCGATCGAAAGATGAAATCCTTCAAATCGAATGATTCGAAGGATTTTAATACAACGATCAAAGGATTATCCTTCGACCAAAAAAAGTTAGGCAAGCCTATGGGGACCTTCCCCATAGGCTAACATTGGGTTCGGTAGCTTTTAGGTGGCGAACTAGGGGGTCAAATTTTTTCTTAAAGAGACAGTACTTCGACTATCGAATGGTCGAATAGTCGAACGATTTTTAGTTCGAATCCTTCGATTCGAAGTCAAAGTCGTAGTCGAAGGTCGAAGTAGCCCATTCGATGGTCGAAGGAGCCCAAAAAACACTTCGAAATTCGAAGTTTTTTTACTTTGAATCCTTCACTTGAGCTTGGTGAATTGGCCCCTTTGTGTCCATTCAGGTGAAAAACATTTAAGTTTGTCTTTGTTGAGATTCTTTTTCTTTTGAGTTGAAAGGTCTGAAGGTCTGAAGCACTTGAGCCCCCCACTTGTCTTGGTGAGCTCACTCCATTGAATTCTCTTCATGATTTAAGCAATACAGCAAGACCATCGCATATGTAGAGAGCAATGTAATACTTGCACATTTTGAGACAGGAGTCAATGTCATTATATTGTAGGGGACTGGTAAATTGTTTCCTCATTAATTGTGCATGCCCCTAAGGTTTTACCACTGCAGGGGCCCTTAGTTTATGGATGGAGTTGAGCTCCCCTTCCTGGGTCAAGGCATGACCCCTAGTTTTTTTTAGGCTTTTGCCAGAGACTTCCCTAAGTGGAGGATAGTCATTTGTGGAGCATATATTTAGTGCAGAACTAGTACAGGACAGCTAGATCATGTGAAAGGTCCTCCTGACAGGTTTATGGCTACCTAGATAAGCAGCTCTTGACTCCACCAAGAAGTATTAGAAGTGATTAGATTCCCATGGGCATTGTTGCATAGTCATGGAATGAGTGGCAGGTTATAAGGATAAGATTGATTCCCACCATGGTTACACCGATCGTAAATATCAGGGTAAGCTAATAGTTGGAGTAACTACAATATGAAGGTCACTTGCAATGGCTATGAAAAGTCCAGTTTATTGGAAGAGTCCTCCAAACTGCAACACTGATACCTTCTGATGAGATAAGCTTTATGACAGACTTTACTGAAATACATACAAACTCTAAAAAGAGTATATGTTTCCTTACAAAAAAAGAAATGTGTATTAGATGACATTTGACAGTTGATGACATGAGATATGAGACATGGGGATGAAGCAAGCAGACTTTATCTTGCTTCTTTATCTTGATCTTGATCCTCTTACCAATCAATGAATGGAAAGCTATACAGAATTATATTACAAAATCTAACATGACATTTGCTGTTATATGTTTTCTTACTTTTTCCACATATTCATAAGTGTATTTCTCCTTCTCTTAAGGCGCCCAGGACAAAGACTTGATAATGAGGCTATCCATGCATAGTGCTGGTATAATAAATAAAGCTGATATCTGCACAAAAAATAGCGCATTACAACTTTCCAATGAACATGATTTGTGCATAAGTATCCAAATAATCAAAAATTGTTAAAGATTTTAAAAATAGAACAGTAGCTTGTATTTGAACCAAACTAAGATATAATTAATCCTTATTGGAAGCAAAGTAATTCTATTGGGTTTATTTCATTTTTCAATTATTTTCTAGTAAGTTAAGAAATTACGGAAAGATCTCTTATCCGTAAAATCATAGGTCCTGAGCATTCTGGATAACATGTCCCATACCTGCATTCTGTGGGTTGTAAGTTATTTTGAAATGTAATTGATCTCTGGTTCACATTCTAAAACAAGAGGCAGAAGTCAACTCTTCTCCAGCTCTGTTAATAAGTTGGCTTTGACTTCATTGTCCCAACCAGCAGAGCAGTGAATATGAACAGACAGATGCTGCTTTAAAGCCATTGAAATGATGATTCAATTGATGTATAACTCGTGTATATTTTCTTTCATTGTACAGAAAAATAACTGGTGGATATCTACAATTGCCAGGGCTGAATAAGTAGATAGATAGATAGATAGATAGATAGATAGATGATAGAGAGAGAGAGAGAGAGAGAGAGAGAGAGAGAGAGAGATGATAGAGAGAGAGAGAGAGAGAGAGAGAGAGAGAGAGATGATAGATAGATAGAGAGAGAGAGAGAGAGAGAGAGAGAGAGAGAGAGACAGACAGACAGACAGACAGACACACGGATATGATAGATAGATAGATAGATATAGATAGATAATAGATAGATAGAGAGAGAGAGAGAGAGAGAGAGAGAGAGAGAGAGAGAGAGACACGGATATGATAGATAGATGATAGATAGATAGATAGATAGATAGATAGATAGATGATAGATGATAGATAGATAGATAGATAGATAGATAGATGATAGATAGATAGATAGATTGTGAGAGAGAGAGAGAGAGAGAGAGAGAGAGAGAGAGAGAGAGAGAGAGAGAGAGAGAGAGAGAGAGAGAGAGAGAGAGAGAGAGATGATAGATAGATAGAGAGAGAGAGAGAGAGAGAGAGACAGACAGACAGACAGACAGACAGACACACGGATATGATAGATAGATAGATAGATAGATAGATAGATAGATAGATAGATAGATATAGATAGATAATAGATAGATAGAGAGAGAGAGAGAGAGAGAGAGAGAGAGAGACACACACGGATATGATAGATAGATGATAGATAGATAGATAGATAGATAGATAGATAGATGATAGATGATAGATAGATAGATAGATAGATAGATAGATGATAGATAGATAGATAAATAGATTATCCAATGGATGGCATTTCAAAGTTTACCTCTCTTACTGGTCCTTTAAATAATTGCGGCAATTTAACTACATTAAAGTTTTATTCTGATTGGACAGTGACCTTCTGAAATAACAGTTAGAAATAAAAAAAGGTACGAAACACTTGAGATTCGTAACACCTGCGCTATTTTGAACAGTATTTGAATTTTAAAACGTTTTTATTTTCAAAGAAGTTGCATTACTTGTCTCATGGGTGTCAGAATAATTCTGTTTAATATTGCACCTCTAATTCTCACAGGAAAGTTACAATATTGTTGCAAAACTGTTAAAATCAATTAGATCTGCAAAAATAAGTGCGGAAGAATGCTTGTAAAGATGTTTATTCTTGCGAGAACTTGAATGTATCGATTGTTTACATGTTAATTGTATTTTTTGAAGCAGGGGAAAGGGAGGAAAATAACTGGGGGACTTTTTTGCCTGATTAGTAAACCCTTCCACAGTGGTTCCATTTTAGGGTGTGTGAATTGTGGACACCAAAAGGGTTTGGATGAATTTGAGCATGCTAGGTTGGGCTGGGGCAAATTGTAGCCTTGATCGAAATTGTCCTGACTATTCCTCTTGATAAGACATTTGGCACTGTCGTGTCAACGAACAACTAACGAGAAAATGACTTGGCTGGCTTTACTACTAATTTGTTTCTTGCCAACTCTTCTGTGAAGCAGAATTGTCAATCAACCTCCTTTCCATTCCACAATGCAGAAGAATTATTTCACTTAGAAAACTTCCAGAAGAACCATGAATAATGAATGCTGTTTGTAGAGAGCAGAGGGAAGCTGTAGAAGGATCTGGCTAACACTCAGGGTCCTGTCACTCTTCTGATTAATTTTAAGGCAACAGAGTAATGAATTAAATGTGTAAGTAACACCAACACCATAACTGTCGTACCAAGTCTGCTCCTTTACCATTTGCTTTCTCTGATGGGAAATGACATTAAATTGATTGCCCTGCTTTCCAAAGACCAAAATGTTAACTTGGATCAGAAATATTCGATGTGTGTGAAAGAAAAGCATGTGCAGTATTGTGGCATTATTACAAAAAATAAAATGAAGAGGATTTGGAGCTTTTAATAGAATTATAATGTTGTATAGAATGTGTAAGAGATGTGGTTGAAAAGTGCACAATGTTGTATATATTTCATCGGTATTAGACTTGTAAATATAAAACTCCAGGGAAGATATGTGTGTTGTTGTTGTAGCTAGAGTGGCTGTATTGTATTTGTATATTGCCGGCTCAGGAAAAGCTGGATAACGGGTCCCTGGAGTGAATGGAGGAGAGAAGGGTGGGCCTTCCAGTCCATGCTCCATTAAGGGGCACATTTATCAAGGGTTGAATAGTCAATTCAAATTCAAACATTCGAATGTTAATCCCCTTATTGGAATGTAAATTGGAATGTGAGAATATGAACCAAATAAGATTCAAATTTTTGGGTCGGAACCATTCAATTGAATATTAGCTATTCAAATTATTTCTTAAATAACCTCCCAGTCGAATTGTGAGTATGTTCAAATTTAAAAAAAAAAAATCACATGACTTCGGAATTCAACCTTTGATAAATGGGCCTCTGAGTGTTTTGCAGCTGCCCAGGTAAAGGTAACTAGGGGATTAGGCTGCAGTTAAAAAGAGGGGTGAGACTACACCTCAGTGCACCCCCTGGAGATCGTCTTGTACTAGAAGAGGGTGAGTGGCCTGTGGACACCTCCATGTACAGGAAAGAGGTGGGATTGGGATTCCCCACTGAGCTGAAGTGTTGGAGAGAGCTCCAATTGAGTAGAGAGAGGAAGGTAAAATCCCTCCTTAGAGACTGAGTGTCAGTGAAAGTCTAACAGAGGACTTTGAGTACTTGTGTACATTGAAGCTGTAAGTCGGGGGAATTTGTGTTTCTTTGTACACCAATGTGGGTGTTAAATTGGGACTGCTAATTCTATGTGACGAGTATGATGAAGCTGTGATTTTGTTAAAAATAAAAGCCAGCCAAGCTTCATTGAACATTTAAAGGTGTTGTCAGTCTCCATTTCTATTATTAATCTGTGCTGTGAATACTTAGCTACCTGAATGCCACAAATATTATTAGATATACATGAAACTGTGGCGGGAGGACTATAACCCCAATGTTTTCTTCTAAGGAGAGTCTGAAATGTTGGAAAAAGTCCAACATCTACTGAAGTAGATATATACACATAGATAACAGCTAAAGCCAAATGTTTTTAGACACTATATACACATGGATACTTTTATTAATGGCTGTCTAAGAAGGTGCCTTGGAGCCTATGACAGGGCTTTGATTTACTAAAGAATAGCCGCTGCCTCGTTGGAATTCATATTATCAGTCATTCTTGGCATTTAAAATGCTGGAATTGTCCTTCCTTGTTAAAAGTGATATTATATTTTTTTTTAGTGGAATTCAAAATAATAAGATGAGTGGGGAATTTGGGACTTTAATCTGCAGTGTATTTTTGTCTATTACTCCCATTAAAATTTGTGACTGCGTTGCAGAGTCTTTACTCTCCAATCCGTCAGGCAAGCAATTGCCAGGAAATGCTCTGCACATAGAGATTTATGGCTTAATTATTTCACATGATAATAAAGTGAACTCAGAGAAGACTTCTGCAGTATATTTTATTTCGAGGTGTCCTTTTGTTTATAGTCATAGATTATAGAGCCATTTGTTCAAATCGATGTCACATTTTTGCCTCCTAAATGAACGATGGAAAGTGAATACCAGTTAGCAGAAATACAAGTTGGTTTGGTTAGCTAATTAATATTTCATGCAAATGAACTGGAAACTTCTGGCCATTCATTAATAACAAGAAGAAGGAAGGCTCAGAATGTGTGACCCTAATGATCATACATTAGAGTGCACAATTAAAAAAACTATTCAGGCATTCTAGGTGATACAGCCTCTCTCATACAGGTATAGGTCCTGTTATCCAGAATACTTGGGATCTGGGGTTTTCCAGATAATGGATCTTTATGTAATTTGGATCTTCATACCTTCAGTCTTTTAGAAAATCATGTAAACATTAAATAAACCCAATAGGTTGGTTTGCCTCCAATAAGGATTAATTATATCTTAGTTGGGATCAAGTACAAGTTACTGTTTTATTATTACACAGAAAAAGGAAATCATTTTTAAAAATGTAGATTATTTGGATAAAATAGAATCTAAGGGAGACAACCTTTCTGTAATTCAGAGCTTTCTGGATGAAGAGTTTGCAGATAATGGATCCCATACCTATGCTAAATATTATATAGTGAATAAAGTAGCCCCTCTTGTAAAATATAAGGATATTATAAGTTACCGAGGAGTTTCATGATCATATAAAAGTACGAGGCCGAAGGCCGAGTGTTTTTATACAGGTCATGGAACTCCGAGATAGTTTTTAATATCCTCATATTTTGCAACTGGGGGTACTTTATTTATTATAATACACAAATTTCAGTGAGTCATGTGACAGAAATGACATCAGAACTCACCATTTATAAGGATATAATTTACAGGATATTCATGGTTCTTGTGTATTATAATAAATATTACAGATGATCTATGGGCTTGTTATGGAAATAACAAAGGGCTGGGGTCCACTTTGATCCACTGGGAGATGATGCCCTTGTAGCTCGCCTGACCCTTAATATACTTTGTAAAAACACACCTTCTAAACATTTAACATTTAAACACTTCTGTTCAATTGTTTATTGATCAAATCAGCAGAGAATAAGGTACAAGATAAGAGCCAACAGCATTCTTCTATATGTTATATTCTACTAGAATAAGATGGATCTAGTTCTATGGTATAGAGCTTCATGATCACACTTAAGTGTCATACCATACATTATAGAAATCCATGTGAATACTTTTGAATATTATATCGCATGTGTATTTTTTTTTATATTTTCTGTGAATATGTTCTTCCCTCAAAGCAGCAAAATTTGAATATGAGCTACTGAGGAAAGACTGACCAAGTTGGGGTTGTTCACGCTGGAGAAGAGGCGCTTAAGGGGTGATATGATAACTACGTATTAATATATAAGGGGATCATATTACAGTCCTGCAGTGGGATGGGTACCCGCGGGTGACTTGCAAAAACCTGCGGTACCCTGCGGGTTGTGTGTAGAAGTTCTGGGTGTGGGTATAGAATCGGGACGGTGGTTCTGCGGGTTTGCGGGCCATGGGTCAGGCCGAGGGTCTTCTCAATAGAGATTTTTACTCCTTTTTTCCGACCATGTCTACTTCTGATGATGTCACTTCCGGTTTACAATGACAGCACTTCCTGATCCGTGATGGTCAGCGGGCCGCAGGTCTGGGTTGCGGATAAGGTACTTGCGGGTCAGATATCGGGTCCAATCGGGTAAGAATGCGGGTTCGGGTTGCGGATTGCAGTATAGCTCATGTACGGGTTCCAGAAAATGGACCTGCGCAGGACTCTAGATCATGTAATAATCTCTCTAATGCTTTATTTACCAGTAGGTCTTTCCAGCTGACACAAGGTCACCCATTCCGATTAGAAGAAAAGAGGTTCCGTCTAAATATTGGGAATGGGTTTGTTACAGTGAGAGCTGTGAAGATGTGGAATTGTCTCCCTGAATCAGTGGTACAGGCTGATACATTAGATAGGTATAAGGAAGGGTCAGATGCTTTATTCACCAGTAGCTCCTCCCAGCAGGCAGGAGGGAGCCAATGAGATTAGAGGAGGGAAAGGGGTGTTACAGGGAGAGCTGGGAAGTGAATCAGTGGTACAGGCTGATACATTAGATAGGTACAAGGAAGGGTCGGATGCTTTATTCACCAGTAGCTCCTCCCAGCAGACAGGAGGGAGCCAATGAGATTAGAGGAGGGAAAGGGATGTTACAGGGAGAGCTGGGAAGTGAATCAGTGGTACAGGCTGATACATTAGATAGGTATAAGGAAGGGTCAGATGCTTTATTCACCAGTAGCTCCTCCCAGCAGACAGGAGGGAGCCAATGAGATTAGAGGAGGGAAAGGGGTGTTACAGGGAGAGCTGGGAAGTGAATCAGTGGTACAGGCTGATACATTAGATAGGTACAAGGAAGGGTCAGATGCTTTATTCACCAGTAGCTCCTCCCAGCAGACAGGAGGGAGCCAATGAGATTAGAGGAGGGAAAGGGGTGTTATAGGGAGAGCTGGGAAGTGAATCAGTGGTACAGGCTGATACATTAGATAGGTACAAGGAAGGGTCGGATGCTTTATTCACCAGTAGCTCCTCCCAGCAGACAGGAGGGAGCCAATGAGATTAGAGGAGGGAAAGGGGTGTTATAGGGAGAGCTGGGAAGTGAATCAGTGGTACAGGCTGATACATTAGATAGGTACAAGGAAGGGTCGGATGCTTTATTCACCAGTAGCTCCTCCCAGCAGACAGGAGGGAGCCAATGAAATTAGAGGAGGGAAAGGGGTGTTACAGGGAGAGCTGGGAAGTGAATCAGTGGTACAGGCTGATACATTAGATAGGTACAAGGAAGGGTCGGATGCTTTATTCACCAGTAGCTCCTCCCAGCAGACAGGAGGGAGCCAATGAGATTAGAGGAGGGAAAGGGGTGTTACAGGGAGAGCTGGGAAGTGAATCAGGGGTACAGGCTGATACATTAGATAGGTATAAGAAGGGGTTGGATGGTGTTTAGCAAGTGAGGGAATACAGGGATATGGGAGATAGCTCATAGTACAAGTTGATCCAGGGACTGGTCCCATTGCATCTTGGAGTCAGGAAGGAATTTCCCCCCTCTGAGGCAAATTGGAGAGGCTTCAAATGTTTTTTTTTATCTTCCTCTGGGTCAACTGGCAGTTATGGCAGGTTATATATAGACTTAAGGTTGAACTTTATGGATGTGTGTCTTTTTTCAACCTAACTTACTATGTTACTATGTTGCTCATTCTTTATAGGGAATTTGCCACTTTTCTGACTTTCAAAAGGAAATCACTTCAAAGCCTGTTCTGACTACACACAGATGTTCATACATTTCTGCTTGATTAGTCATTGGGTTTTTTTTTCTCTCTCTGTGTTTGAAAACACCAAATGGTTTCCTTCAACAGGCCCATTTTGCAGACACATTTGGCAAGCAGAATAATCTGAAGTTTCACTTTGCTAATTAATGTGTTATTTCTTCATTAGGAAAAAATTGGCCTATCATAAATTCTGGAAAAAAGAAGTTGAGCAACAGTCTAGACATCCTTATTTTATGATTTTTAATTCAAGTAACCCTGGTTAGCACAGTTCATGAGATGTTACAAATTATACATTTTTAAATGGAGGGGGATCCACTGATACTTCTTTAGATTTGAATGCAAAGTTCAATGTATTCTCAGGGTTGTCCTTGCTGTCTCTGTGTCGGACTAAAGAGCAATTTCATCACTGAAGAAAGATAAGAAGTGACCTATCTAGAACATAAAGGTCCAAAAACCTTTGTTTAGGGCCACCAAGAACTAATGTTTGGCAAAATATTGAATTTGTCAGCTTGAGAGTTCAATAGAGTTGTAGAGCTTCCCCAGTTTTCAGGGGAGTCGAGTCATGGTAGTACAGATGCAATAGAAAGAATATCGACTTGCATTTATAATTACAATAATGACTAGGTGGTTTCTTCCCTACTGATTGAATACAGTTTTGAAATTACTATTTTCCGTTCTAGAATACATTTATTGCTGAATCATTTTACATGATTTGCACTAGCTCTGTTTATAGCAGTTTAAATAGTCCAACTGCATGGCTGAAGCAATGATGTCATTGGAGAAATAGCAGAGCCAGTGAGCTGGTAAATGGGGATGGGGATGTAACGCTTTCTTGGCCTAATCTGCCAATTAGAAGTTAAGGGTGACCAGCTAGGTAGTGAGCATGGGTTACATTGCGAATCCTCACCCAGGGCAGAGCCTTCGCCAAATGGAAGCTTCCCCTTTAAACTGTAGTTGAACTACAACTCACAGGCATATAAGTGCAAATAGAATAATGGACGCCAGGAGGTTCTTTAAAAAGGTAAAACAGGAGCACAGATTTATTATGCCAGAGGCAAATGACCACAGGTTTACTTACAAATATACTGAGGACACAGCAGGTGGAATCACTTTGGACAGTACAAGGTTCACAGTCAAACAGGTGCGACTCCCAAAAGATATTGCAGATAGGTGTACATCAATTCCCAGTTCAACCGACGTTGCCAGTGAGGGGATCGGGATCTATCAGGTAGGGTACAGGTAGTCCTTTGCTCACCTAGATGCCTATCAACTGAGTTCCCTGCTCTAAAGGCAAACAGGCCTTGTGGGAAGCTACTCCCTACTACAATCCTCGTTGGAGCGACAGCTGCTCTTTATGCTACACCTCTCTGTCTTTCTCTCCTAGAGAGAACTATAACAGTATCTTACTATTTTAGCTGGTCCTCGTTCACGGGGTTACCTGGTCCCCGACTTAGCACCAAAGGTGTCAGGTCCCTCTGGGGTAAATGCTTACTGGGGCCTATGGTGATCCCAGGCTCAGTGGAGATTCACCTAGCAGCAGCACTAGGAGCCAAAGAGGAAGAGGACACTCCCTGCACAACACTATATAGCAGTGTGGCAGGGGAGTGTCATTACACTCTTTGTCCAATAGGTGTGGGTGTTACACTTTACCAGTTACAAGGGCTTGGCCCAATAACAAGGGAAAAGAGAACTACATACAAAAGGTAGGGATTAACTCTATAGGGATAGGATATCCTATAGGTCCCTACAGGGAATTATTTGTGGGTAGGCATATTTCATCCAGGATCCTCTCCTATTCCCATTTGTATAGCATTCTTCATAGGGTAAAATCTTAAAGTCCTTAACCTAAAGGATAATTAGCTCGCTATAAATTCACTAGCTCTCACAGTGTCAGGGGATCCAGGAGTAGTGTATAAACCTACTTGTTACTAAAATGACTCTGGAAGTGAGAGATATATTCCATGGAGAGGTAGCATAGACTGCTTGGGGTTTGTTTCCTACCATAAATCCTAGTAGAGAACCAAGTTTAGTAGGGGAATGTTCAACCCATAGATTTGCGTACCTGGTTTCTTCAGTAAAACCAAATACATTTTTCCTAAAGAACTGTTTGTCCCCATTTAAGAGCCAGTCAGCGGTCAGTACATACTGCTTCATTGTATCAACATGATATAAAGTTATTGCTAGTTATTCATTACAATTATTTTCTTTCTAATTTTAACTGTTCTAATTTATTATAAATGGCTAATGGAGGAAAGGTATTAAAGATGGACCACCAATATGTATTTCTAATAAGAGTAAAACACTAGGAAAGTTTTTGTGTGTTTTCTTATTTCTAGTGATGGGCGAATTTGCGGCATTTCGCTTCGCCGAAAAATTTGCGAAATTTGCGAAACGGCGAAAAATTCGCGAAACGGCGCCGGCGTCTCGTTTTTGACGCCGGCGCCCGTTTTTGACGCCTGCGCCCGTTTTTGACGCCGGCGCCCGTTTTTCCGACGCCGGCGCCCGTTTTTGACGCCGGCGTCCGTTTTTTCGAAAAAAAAATGTTTGACGCCGGCGAATTTTTTCGGCGAATTTTCGCGGCCGTTTCGCGAATTTATTCGCCTGCCGCGAATCGCGCAAATTCGCCGCGAATTCGCGCCTGGCGAATAAATTCGCCCATCACTACTTATTTCTTAACCTAAATTATCAACAGTCCATTAATAGAACCCTTGTTCTTTGCCTTCCTAATTCTTCAACTGTTCAACTCAGTTTTCCTCCTTCAACAGAAAGATATTGTCCCCCTCATTATTAAGGATAAGATTTTGACTCCATTATTAAAATCACTATACATTAGCGACAGTTCTTCTCCGGAATGACACAACATACCTTGGGTGGGGGGGTTTGGACTCCAGGGTTGCAGTTTGAATAGTCTGTTATGGGATTTCTGATCCCTGGATGGTGCGTCTACACATGTGGAAGGTCATCTGTAGACCTGAATCGACATGCTGCGATAAAATGCATGTGACAAATTGCTTGCAACGGAAATAAGGTAAGAGATAGAAATGGTGGATGAAGTCGCAGCATTGATCCAACGCGACACGACTGTCAGATGTAGACGCAGTGTGCAGCGTCTGCATCCGAGAGTCGTGTCACGTCGGATCAATGCTGCGACTTCATCCGACATCATCTCTTACCTAATTTCCGTCACATGCGATTTGTCGCATGCATTTTGTCACATCACGTTGGATCACTCCGAAAATGTCCGTGTAACATAACCGAAAGAGCCAGTTTCTTCCCCTAGACCTTTTTATGGGCAGCTTGTGGTCCATAGTTATTAAAGGAGGCCAAACAACACAAATAATCCCCATCTGGGGGGAAAACAGGGCCACCGAAAATATTTTAGGTGTTGGATGTCCGTACGTCAAATTTTCTTCCTAACAATTCATTTCTAAAAGAAGACCCCATAATTTGATTCTTAGAATCTTTTATTTTATTAAGAACAAATAACATATCAGTGTAAAGGCTACTAAGGACATTAGTAGACTTTTTGCACATTCACAAGATTTTAAAAAATGCCCTTTTTTGGAGTAAGCCTTTTCTGACACTGCTTTAGCTCAGTCACACGGTACCTTGTGACTCCTTGGTTCAGTGAAAGCTGTAAATCTTCATGCATTTACATAATTATCAAGCAATTAACACATCTTCAAATATTTTCTCAAGCCTCCTCCTCTGTCCTGAAGCCATCAAAAGAACATCATGTTTTTGTGAGTTTTTATTTTTAATCTCACCTTATAGGCCCAGTGTTTTATCAAATATTCATTAGTTAGTCCAATTTGATTTGGTTCAGTGTAACATCTCTTAACATATTATATTTCCCTTGTTAAACTAGATGAGGTATTTTTGGGTAATGTAATGAATGTTGCAAAGTTTGTACTGAGTATAGTAACCCATTCAAACCAATCAGCAAGTAGCATTTATTGGCCACCCATTTTATAGAAAATCGGGCAGTAAATTACCCCCAATTTTCGAATTTGTTGCCATGTATTACTCTACCTGGTGCATCTTTTATTATATCATTCCAAAGACTGTAGTTATATTGGCTATGTGCTTTTCGTCACACTTTTCAGTCCCAGCTCTGTTTTCCCTCTTGAGCAATGTAGTGGGTGATGGGAGGGCTGGTTTTGTGGTGAAGTGAGCCCCATGCAGTGGGTAATGCATGTGCATGTGAAAGGAGTGTGTTTGCATCACAAACAAGGGAAGGGGGCATCCTATACTGGCCTAGGGGTGCATCATTTTGAAATCTTGACCTGCTCCAACATGGTCCAGTAGTAGTGATGGGCGAATTTATTCGGCAGGCGCGAATTCGCTGCGAATTTGCGCAATTCACTGCCAGCGAATAAATTCGCAAAATACCAGTGAAAATTTGCCCGAAAAAATTCTCCGGCGTCAAAAAAATTTTTTTCGCCTACGTCAAAAAAACGGGCACCGGCATCGAAAATGAGACGCCAGTGCCGTTTCATGAATTTTTCGCTGTTTCGCAAAATTCGCCCATCACTATCCAGTAGGAGACATTGGCAGAGTGGGGTTTCTGTTTGAATAGGCCAGCTGTGCTCTTATGGGATTGTTGTGAACTACGACAATAGGAGACCACTTGAGGTGAAAAGGGAACGTTTACTTGACATGAGCTCTGTGGATTCTGAACTCACAAAGAGTCAGAACTTCTAAACAAAGAACTCACAGAGTTTTTATAAATATGACATAAGAGCTTACAGCACAAACGGGTGTTACCATTCTAAGAGCAGAGAGATATCACAGCACCGAAGAACTGCTCAAATAACCAATGAAATGGCTCTTCCTCAAGGTCAAGGTAGTGCTACCAAGTCTAGCCTGAGAACAGAATCCATCCAAGTCAGGGGAATCTGCATACACAGAATTTTATTCTCTCTCAGTATCACAAGATGGTTTTTGGAATTTGCTTTCCAATAGGTTCAGATTTGTGGGTTCAAATAAGTCAATGTATGACCACTTGTATTGAAGGAGAAGTCTGCAACTTTCACAACCATTATTTTGGCGCGTTCCAATTGTTTTTTAAGCATACAAGAATATATTGTGGCTAGTTACACAGAAACAGCCATGATTTTGACTGTCAGATAGACAATTTTGAGCAATTGCTCCATGATCTATGTTGCAGTAAAAAGTTGCTTTGAAAGTGCAATATGTTGGGAGCTTTTTCATCACAGGCGTAAAAACTTGCCTTATTTTTCAGGATTTGTTTCCTTTAAAGGCTTCTCGGCAGATCTGTAGTGCTAATATAATGAAATCTGTTTTTTGAAGTTAGACTATTACTAATTTTGTGTAAATTGAGCTATTGAAGTTGAGAAATGACACAGTGAAATGGTCTGAATTATGTTTGATTTTCTGACAGAATACCTGTGATAGATTTTTTTGATGTGATATTTAAATGTCAGTGAACTGTACCTAATAGATACATTTTAGAATCACTTTATCAGTTTTATACTTGAAACATGTTTGAATTGCTTCCAGTTTTTCACCAATTTCGGGGAATTACATTTTTTTTCCTTGCCATAATTCTCCTCGATCTGTCGCAATTCTCTGTGTTTACTGGTTCAGTGCTTACTGCAAAGGTTATTTTGCAGTGTTGACAATACTATTGATTTTCTGCCTTACTTTCTAATACTAATTCTCCAGCAGCTAATGTGTAAACACAAAGGTACAAAAGCCTTCAACCTCTGGGGTTTGTGACAAAGCTTTATTTTGATAACTTTTAAACACTGTTTCATCCAAATTCAGGATCTCCCAGCTATAGACAAAGCATACATGTGCATGCCACATATATACTAAATATGTATATATTTATATATTCTTTATTTAGATTAATGAAACAATAGGCTTTCACACAGAGACTTATAACTGTAACATGAAGCTCATTATAGTCTTTATGTTTCACGTGGTCGCATTCCCAGAGATGTCATCTTCCTGAATGTAATTTTCAGAAGGTTTTTAGCCATGCCCTGATATGCTCCAACCATTTGCCGATGTGCCCTTTCCCCCACATAACTTCCAAGGTGGGTTGATAGCAATGTATTCTAAGCATTGTGCTCTGTAGAAAACAATGAAATATATTTCTAGATTGCTTAAAAAAACATCTGCATATCAAAGGGAGGCAGTTGTTTTTTTTTTCTGGTGCAAAATTCTTCATATGGCCATAGCCTACTTCTTTGGCTTCCATGAGACAATGGTGTCTATGCTGACCAAGCACACAAGCTTAAAATAGGAACACTCTATGCCTTGGGTGCTGTTATTTACATAAATTGAGAGACACAATTGTAACCCTTGAATTTTCCTGAAAATATATTTGAAAATATATTTGGTTAGAGCAGTGTTCCTCAACCAGTGGCTTGTGAGCATCATGTTGCTCACCAACCCCTTGGATGTTGTGCCCAGTGGCCTCAAAGCAGGTGCTTATTTTTGAATTCCAGGCTTGGAGGCAAGTTTTGGTTGCATACTGCCAAATAAAGCCTCCTGTAGGCTATCAGTCCACATAGAGGCTACCAAATGGCCAATCATAGCACTTATTTTGCACCACCCAGGAACATTTTCATGCTTGTGTTGCTCTATAACTCTTTTTACATTTGAATGTGACACAGGTAAAAAAGGTTGAGGAACCTTGGCTTATAGGATATCCCCAGTGAAAAACCATAGCAATTAAATTTGAAAATATATTTGCTTAGAGCAGTGGTCCCCAACCAGTGGCTTGTGAGCATCATGTTGATGACCAACCCCTTGGATGTTGTCCTAGTAATTTCAAAACAGGTGCTTATTTTTAAATTCCTGGCATGGAGACAAGCTTTGGTTGCATACTGCCAAATAAAGCCTCCTGTAGGCTACCACTCCACATAGAGGCTACCATATGGCCAATCAAAGCTCTTTTAGGTCCCGCCAGCCCAGCTCCACTTCCTGGACTCTCTCCATGACCTAGTCACATTGACGTGCCAGAAAAAGCTTAGCAGCATGGTGGGTGGGGGTTGAGGGGTTGGTGGAGCTTGGTTTGCTGCAGATAGGATGGGGGGTCTGGGGGATGGTGTGGGGGCCCCTGAGGCTGCTGGCCTGGTGGGCCCTGGTCTCCCTAGTCGGATGCTAGTGAAATCCTTTGGCCTAATAGCAGCAGAACCATGCCTATGTGCATTGAGAGTAGCATTTGTTCTGAGCAGGTTAATTTTTGTACATAATTGCCCTTTTCACTGTGACAAATCCTTGTGTAAATATTATCTTAACTGCTCAATGCAGGACACATTGCTGTTCTAAATTAAATATAACTACATGAGTAACATAAAATATGCTGCCCTATTCAAGTATATCAATGAATGTATAATTAAATCACTGCTTTCTATTCAAATAAACTGTACACATTTTAAGCAACAATTCAAATATTATATTTTGCTGATGGCGTCCCTCTTAATGAGATCATTTACTCCATTTGTTGACTCGTGAGAACGTAATGGGAACCACATATGCTCTGTGGGCACAAAAGGACAATAACATTGTTGGTAATGCAAGAGCCACTCGCATGGAAGCTGGCATTTGTTCTACATGACACTGAAGGAGTTAAGCAGCTGTTAAACATGACATTTCAAGGTGTATTTCCAGCATGACAATATATGCAAGTGATGTCTCTAAAGGTTTAATATCTATGTGGAACTCCCACTCTGTTTGAACACTGAAATGCTGCTTGCTCGGAGCTAATGGAATGCCATCTCAAAGCCGTGAGTGTTGCACATTCTGGCACCCCAGTAATACCGGTGATTTGGGCTTTGGACAGAAGCCAAGAACCATCTGGTTACAATGTTAATTAGGAAGTGAAACGTGAATTAAGCAGCCGGTCTTGGAATATTTCTTTTCTGTGTGTTGTTCTCCTCCCCTCCCCATTTTTCTATCTTTGCTTCCTTGAGCTCTTTTGTTCGCTGCTGTCTGTCCAGTCTTTAGGAATTCTGCTTCTTATCTCTCAGCTCAGGTTGTCTGTTCTATTTTGCTTTCATTTGAACTTTCTGACCTTGGTTGGAATATGTTCTCAGTTCCATTTCTGACACCCCAGTGCGTAATGCCTCCTTTGATTATGGCTCTAAGTGTTGCCTGAAATCCAAGAACGGGCCATAGAGAATCTTAATAGTTTTTTTTTGTGTGTATGCAAGGGCCAGTATCACACACACTATGGATTTTGTGTAGAAGAACATGAGCATCAAGGAATGCATGGCTTTGATCTTTAAATTGAAAAAGTCTATATATAATCTATAGTTTATTTAATATTTAATTAAAAAGGACAAAAAATATTTTAGCCTTGCCAAGAATGAGATATAGGAAGTATTACTTGATAAAGGAATGTAATGTTATTATTTACTGCTGTAAGTGCAGCTGGGAAAGACATGATATCACTTTCCATAAAATGAGCAACAATGATATGCAGTAGTGATGGGTGGATAAATTCGACAGACACGGATTTACGGTGAATTTCTACGTTTTGCCGGAAGCAAATTAATTTGCAAAACTGCAACAACAATGCGCCGGCGTCAAAATTAATTTGAACACCCATTGACTTTAATGCATTTGGACCAAATAGTCACATGTATAAAAATTGTTGCTTGCTTCAAAATTGATGCGCATCAAAATTAGTTTGAAACCCATTGACTTTTTGTTTATTTTTACCGGTTTTTTTTTTCAGCGAATCAAAACTGCATAGATTTGCCCATCACTAATATGCAGTAGATGTGTATAGTGGAATTTTTCCCCAGTCTCAATCCTATACCAGAACAGGGTTATTACGAGTAATACACATGGCGGGGGTCGCCAATTCTGTTAGTGGAACTCAAATTAGATTAACCTGAAAGCATTTCTAGTAGATCACCCAACTTGGTGTTCTGATGTTTAAAGAGAAACTTTCAATGTAACACAAGATCTACCAAGCTACAGTTAACGTTAATACTTTTCGATAATAATTTTTAACTTTTTGATTAATAATTTTTAGAATTTGCTCTTAAAGGTTTTTTTTATTTATGTTTTTTCTATTTATTAAAGCTCAAACTTTTCTGGTAAGGCTTTTAAAAGGGAAAATGCAAAATGTTTTGAGGAACAAAGCTCTTGAGAAAAACTTTTTGAGATTTATTATACACAGAAGCTGCTAAAAGTCCAAATCTGAAAATGCTCCACCTCAAACCTGTGGAGGTCCTGTAGAAGTCAATGGCAGATTCCCCTTTTCTAATTTGAAGATATCATGGTCTGCTCTGGGTTTGGTACGATTATCAAAAAAATTCAGGGTTTTAGGGTAATAATTTGAAAAAATTGAGCGATTTGGGGGTTCAATCCAAAAAAACTCGTACAATTTGAGTTTTTCACAATTTTATCGAGATTTTTCCCAAACCAAATTATTTTAGTAATAAATTAGGTAAAATCATGGATGGGACTTTGGCGAGTTTGTTTTGTTGAAATGATAAGAACACTTTTAGTTTTAGTTAATAACCCCATATACTGTATGTATGTCTCCAAATAGTAGAAGGAGAAAATGGATACACTAGTGCTGGTATTGTATACATATTATGTATATATATATTGACTGAGCATTTAGTTCAAAGCCAACAACAATGGAATTGTTCATTAGATCTCTTGCAGATCACTTTATCAATGAGTCAAGATGAAGTTTTCTGTAACAAGGCTGCCCTACTTTTCACTGGAACACTTTAATCAGTGTCCCTGCACTAGCAGATGGATGCTCTATTTTTATTCCTAAACTTCTGTAGCATTTTTATTGTTGGATATGAGAACTATAAGGTGTTTCATTCTAATGTGTCATTCATACTTGCTTCAGTGCCTTCTGTTTTTGCCCACTTACTCACACCAAAGGGAGGGCAGCCACCCTCTTTCTAATAGCAATTGATTAAGATTTACAGAGCTGGTACAATATTGTCATGTATTAAAAGGAGTGAATATTAAAAATTAAAAAAAGTCTAATTGGATGTTTTTATATTTTCCTAGTAGAAGGAAACCTAAAATATCATGTTTCAGCTCACATATTTATTTTTTTACATTTTACTAATGAGAAATGCTCAAATATGGGCCTATCTAGAACATTCCACTTACTGATTCACTGCATATGTCAGGAATTTTCTAATATTTGCCACTAGAAACTGAAAGCTTTATCTAGGCTACAGCTAGAGACTCAGAGATTACAGTGATCCCTAAGTAGCTTCACTCAGACATATAGATACTATCTGTAGATAAAATCTCTTACCGACATTCAAAAGATACCGTGTTTAGCTCAAATATGACTCGGTTATCCATACCATGGATTACTCTGTTACTCGTTACAGCTCAGATGTTGTTTTAAAAACTTTTATCACTCAGAAATACTCATTGCTAAAAGTGCTCATGCTGCTCACATCTTAAGATCTGCCAAAAGATCATTTCAGGGCCTTTTTCAATTAAAAATAAAGTGACCAACATCCACTGGGAAATTAAACAGGAGCATGTGTATTAAGTTTTAAATCATTATGGTGGTTTGCCAAGAATTTAACCTGACTACACACTTAGGCATCGATTCAAGGCTTTTACAAGGCATCGTGTTCACTACTAATAGCTATCAATTAAAAAAAAAAAAATATATATATATATATATATATATATATATATATATATATATATAATGGCAAAAGTAACAATACATGGACACAAGGTGGACACATCAACACCCAATATCGTTTTCATTCATGTGTTTCATCCACAGCATGGGGAATGTTTTAATTATGACATGGGGCACTTTTCAATTTATTCAAAATAGGAATATGCACAAATTAAAGTTAATCCATAATGTGAGAAATATTTTTGATCACAAGCTCCCTTCCATGCAGATTTTCAGCTTCATTAATAAATAATATATTTTCTTACTTGGGGTACCTGTAGTTCTTACTAATAAAAATTCCAGCCAGTAGAAAGTTTTCGCCAGCGAAAATGACGTCCACAGACTGCGTAAAAAATGTGTTGCACAGTTTGTCTCGCATCAAAACTATTTTGGTTGCCCATAAACTTCAATGCATTTCTGCAAATTTTCACTTTGTCAAAAATTTGCAAAAAGGGTCCGATTCACCAGTCGCTAGCCAGTAGTGTAGAACAGCAGTTGATTGTCCATGACCACCTTAGCCAACACATTTGAAAAAAGACAGATGAAAGAAAACATTAAAAAGTCTTTGAAGTAAAGTTGTCCAAAATAAACAGTTTAAATGAAAAATATATAGGACTCTATTCCTAAATAATTTATGCAGCATTATAAGTGATACAGTATACGTTAACATAAATTAACATATTACACTCGTTTACCTTCTAAGGAACAAACTGTACATTTCATGAATTTATGTGTATAATGATCTTCTTTCCTGTATTGACATATACAAAATTTAAAACAAGACAAAAAAAAAAGACCCTTAGACCTCATCAGTTTTTAATTCTATTATTCCACAGCAGGTTTTGATCTAAAAACCCTACCGAAAAGTGTGTCATTTGACAATGAGTTTGCATTTTGTATTCCTCTCCAACACAACAAAGAAAACAGTTTTTAAACCCAAGAATGGCTCATTTCTTTCTATTTGATCAACACTGGCAGCTGTTCATTTTCTGGCTGAGTGAATTTTGAAGATGGCTGTTACCTTACAAAAAGATGGATGCTTTATGATGCCTGGCCATCTCCATCTTCCAATAGTCTAACTCTGATATGGAAATGTTTTTGAGTCTCCCTGAAACTGCTAAAAATATTTCTATGATTTGATTATTTTACATATTTCTGAGACAGGTCAAAAGAAGCACTGACTAATGAAGAGATCAGCTATGCTGATGGGGAGAAGGTAGTACTGCCTGCATTAAGTCATAGCTGACAAAATAGTCAGAGAGTAATTAAGTAAAGATAATTTAGAAATACATTACCGTGGCATCTCTGTGACATGAATTTGATTATTGTCGGAAAACGGAAATTAATAATATTATTTGAGACATACCCTGATATATCATAGCCTAGCTGTATTTTTTTTTTAAATTTAATCATATACTTTTGTGACACTTATGTTCTTACTGTCCTTTACGGTGCACTTGAGGGCTCATTGACGAGGGCAGCATCAAGTCTCCCAGTCATTCAGTTATTTTTTAAATAAAACCAGCCATCTTCTATCTCTTCTGTTGTATAACATAAACAAGAAAGGTGAAAGGTCACAAACTTTTAACACAGTAATTAATAAACTTCACATTTCTGACTAAATAATAATACAATAATATCAATAATCAGGAATTCTAGCCTACACCATTGGAGTGAACTGGCCACCTATCATGTCATACTCCAAGCTCAACTGCACTTAGGTGGGCAAGTGAAAGCATGGTAGGTCTAACTTTGAACTCCTACCTCCTGGGACCAATATACAAGTAGACTAATCGTAACTCAATTGCATAGTTGAATACCAGACCCTTCCAACTCTGACAAGCATTCCAGCCCTGCCTATAGCTGTTACTACAGTATCTCAATACGTCACCAGATGAAAGACATAAACATCCCAACAACCACATAAGCATCTTTTCCTCCATAATGTGGTTTTGTGTGGAAATTCTCTCTTTTCTGACAAACTGAACTTGAAAGCACATCCTGGCTGAAAGATTATGTGGTAGGTCTTCTCCCACCCAACTATGATCGTTTCCTCCCTGCCTTCCAAACCCTGTCAAGGCTCTCCTTCCTTCATGCTTTGGTGTTTAAATAGCCCATTAAAAATGCAACGGCTAACCTAAAATGGACAACCATTAACACTACGTATGAAGAGAATTGCGTCTATACAAGTTTTTTTGCAACCAATATACACCATTAGCCGGCTCTGATGAGTCACATACAATTGCATTCACTGACTAAAGAGAACCTTAGAATTACTGTCAGTCTGAACCTGACTAATTACAAAGTTTGCTTAGCTGTTTGTATCGATGACATTAGTGAAAAGTCAATGCATAGAAAAACATGCTGGAACTTGCAGGGGCTTTACCAGTACTGGTGCTAAATTTGGCCCATGGTGTTAGTTCATGGAAAAATTTTGAGTGTTTTATACCTAACTCTTGATTCATAAATAAACAAATTTAGAAGAGGATGATGAATCTGAGCCTTCTTATATATAAATCTAGTTTTTTCTAGTGCATTTCAGGAGTAATTTCATTATCTCAACTCATATCATTGTCAATCTTTCACTCAGCATGTTTTCCCCATTATTTTGCAGAAATCATTTCACTTTGCACATCCCTCATCCTGTCACTAGAATTAAAAGCACGAGCTGAACAGAATAAGGTTAATTTAAGCAGAATTAAATTTGTGGCGCTGAGATGGTTTTATTAATTCATCTGAAAGGATGCAAAGATAGAACGACTTTTGATGCTCTAATTAAATAAAGAAATAGCACAAGATTCATAATGAAATTGTATTTTCTTCTGAAATATAGCAGTGTGGCTATGCTCTAATTTCAGTAGCATTTTTTTATGTGTTTTTTATGGAGGAACGTAAATGGGTTCTCAAGATGGTGTACAACTTCTTCTGCTGGAAAATGTCCCCATTGCAGGGAGTTGTGGCTAACATGCAATTGAAGGTATAAAATAGTCAACTTTGGGTTGAATTTATCCATCAATAATTGGCATTGATGTGGACATGTGGCCCCTATCTGGGAAGGAATTGAAGTAGAGATTTTAAGTAAATTAACCTCACTATTACTCATGCATTATTCATCATTGTACCTTATCTTATTAAGTCAGCAAGGACATTTTTTAGTTTGTGCTCTATCTGGGAAGGTCATAAAAGACATTATTGATGTCTAAACGTTAGTCCTCTTATGGGTGTTTATTAAAGGAAAACTATACCCCCAAAATGAACACTTAAGCAACAGATAGTTCATATCATTAGTGATGGGCGAATCTGCGCCATTTCGCTTTGCCGATAAATTCGGGAAACTGTGAAAAATTCGCAAAACGGCGCCGGCGTCTTGTTTTTGACGCCGATGCCCATTTTTGACGCCGGCGTCCGTTTTTTCGGAATTTTTTTTTTTTTTAACACCGGTGAATTTTTGCCGCGAATTTTCGCGGGCGTTTCACGAATTTATTCGCTGGCGGCGAATCGCGCAAATTCGTGCCTGGCGAATAAATTCGCCCATTACTACATATCATATTAAGTGGCATATTGAAGAATCTTACCAAACTGGAATATATATTTAAGTAAATATTGCCCTTTTACATCTCTCGACTTGAGCCACCATTTCGTGATGGTCTGTGTGCTGCCTCAGAGATCACCTGATCAGAAATACTACAACTCTAACTGTAACAGGAAGAAGTGTGGACGCAAAAGACACAACTCTGTCTGTTAATTGGCTCATGTGACCTTACATGTATGGTTTGTTGGTACAGATGAAGCCACTTGGATTTGTGAGATAAATGCGTCATGACTCAGGGTTAATTGAAGAAACTGCGTTATCTAAAGTTATCTTAACTCATTTAATGCATTTAACCTTTCCATTAGCATACCAAAGCACCATTGTGAACAATGGTGAATGCTTTAATTAGATGGGATGTTGTGACGCAGTTTTCTGTGTTAAATGAGATAAATGGGATATCTGTGTTTAGTTATTCTGTGTCAAACAGACAAACCAAAGTGGCTGCATCTGTATGTTTGTGAGTACAGTGAATCCTACGATCCCAGGGGGCGGCCCTTTTTTTTAAAATGGCAATTTTCTATTTATGATTACCCAATGGCAAATACTACTAGAAAAGTATATTATTATGAAAATGGTTTATTTACATGAAGCAGGATGTATGTGCTGTTTTATGCAATATCTTTCTATAGAGACCTACATTGTTTGGGGGGTATAGTTTTCCTTTAAGTCAAGTAGCCCAAATAAATAGAAGAGACAAGAAAAGATTTAACTTAGTATCTACCAATGGATGATGCAAGGAATAGTAATCAAACATTATCCTAAAAAAATAGTAAGTGTTAAACCGGTTAAATTATATTAATTTATACATTGACCCAGAATTAATAAAATCTTTTCTACATTTTAAAATAATTTTAATTTCTGCCCTGTTGTAGACTACTACTACTTAATCTAAAGGTCAGGGTCAGTTAAATAGACTTGAGTAGGTTACATAGTTACATCTGTTATCACATATGGTGCCACATCTGGTATCCCATCAGGTATCACATATGTTTGGTTGTAAGTGAAAAGTGACCCCATGTCCCCATTGACATTACAGTTGACTCTTTTTGCGCATTCAGCTGTAGAATCTAAAAAGATGAGAAAGCAAGATAACTCTCGCCTCATCTATCTGAGCAGAACAAAGTCAATGTTCATTAGGAAGTTTATAGAATAAAAGTAATTAAATGTGTTTTACTAGGTCTCAACTTTATGAGCTTCTAAATTCATGCACGTCTTCACTTAAAATGACCATGTTTAGGAGTGATTTTTTTGCAAGCAAATATTTCTTACAATCTGATCGCTTATATACTGTAACTTCTCCTCAATATTTATCATTCTTGTTTTATAAACGGTGTCAATTTTATGTCAGAATATATTTATAAATGTTATTTACAATTTTTAATTGTATTTTTATAAATACTTGTAAACGCTCTGCATGGTTTAGTTGATTGAAAGACAAATTAACACAGTAAGTAGCTAAAGGCAAATATAGCACCAACATTTTTCAAGCAAAAATTTGAGATATTTGTTCATTTTGGCTACCTGTTCATTTACATTACATTGTGGGCAATTTAACCGCTAAATAACTAAGTGATTTGCAAAGACAAGGTGACGGTTCATACAAAGGACAATGATTTATACTGCTTCTCCTTCGGGCATAAGAATGTGAGGTTTCTTTGGGGCATTAATCCAATATCTTGCTGGTAAGTGGTGTAGATGATTAAAAGGGATATCCTTCAGTGTATTTAAATGATGCCTTCTTCATGATTTCATTAAATTAAGAACATTTTAGCTAATTGAAACTGCACAGGAAACAACAGTTATCTTTGCATAATACCAGGACATAAACCAATGAAAAATAGGCACTTTATGAATAAAGATTTGGCCATGCAGATTCTTATAAAGTATAAATTTCCATTATAACCAAAGTGTTTCTTCTAGCTGATTTAATCCAATATCTTGCTGATGTAGATTATTAAACAGGAGACCACTCAGTGTATTTAAATTAAACCTTCTTAATTATTTGATTAAATTAAGAAAACTTCCCCTAATTTATACTTAATCGGAAAAAATCAGTTTTCTTTGCATACTATCAGGACAGAAACTAGGGAAACATTTTGAATAAGGTCATGGCCAGCAGATATATAATGCCCAAATGCTCTATATAGAGTATTAATGCCCAAAGTGTTGTATCTAGCTGATATACTAACTGCTGGATCTTGCTCTGTTTGATAAATCTTGCAGCGTCAAAGAACAACACATGTTCAGAGAACATTTTGACCCCGGCGACAGTTTCGACACCGGCGTCAACGTTTTTTTGGCTTTAATGGTGCCCATTTTGCCGGCGTCAAAATAGGCATTTTGATAATTTTTTGGCAGTTTCGCAAATTTGTGAAATTCGTGGCAAAGCGAAACAGGACAAATTCACCCATCACTAGTCATTATTGATGGTAATATAGAAGATTGTACCATGAACACTTGAGCACTAGATGTCTAGAGTAAGTCGACTATCAACTTACATTGCTAATGGTGCTTAAAGGCAATCATGCATTGGCTGATACAACTACTTTAGTTAGTATCCAACTAACCAAACCTTCCAGTGTACCATCTATTGGCTGACATGATGCATAGGCAGATGACATTTTAGACCTGTTTGATTAACAATCTGTCTAACAGCTATAGCATATATGCATATTAAATATCAGATCAGGTTGTTTGGGCAGCAAAACTTGGGGTTTCTTCAGTAACAAACAAGGAAACACAGTTGCATAACAAAAACAAATTTTGTGCGGCTACTATCTACAGTCATATGGGTTCCCGCCAATCATTTTCAAGAAAGCTGAGTTATTTTTTTCAAAGCATGGCAGAAGATTTAGTAACAAGACTACCAAGATATACCCCTGTCCCTACTTTCAAAAAATCTTCCGCTCTGCACTATTATGATAAGGAAATATACCATGCTTATCACATATTTTCAAATAAAATAATTCAGAGAATATGGTAAAACTGCTGACAGATATGATTTTGTTCACTGTGTTCTTTTAGCAGATACTCAGCTACAATTTGTACTGCCTGCAGTAAAAAATAAAGAAATATTGCTTGCAGTTTATGTACATATAAATTAACCACATTTAATCGTTAATTTAGTAATACATTAAATAGGACACACCTGTCTTGGTTAATATATTCCTCTAGTTGTTTGACTGTCTGCATATTAAATGCCTGTAGAACATAAGTGGGTGTCCTGGACTTATAATTAGGGCCATGGACATTTTTTCCCAAAATTAACCCCTTAGAGGTGTCTGCCTTCTTAAAATATTACAATTTCTTCATATTTGCATTTTTTTTAAACCATGGAATGGGCATGGAGGCTAAATCCACATATGTAAAACATGACAATTCTTAATTAATAGTGATGGGTGAATTTATTCACCAGGCGCGAATTCGCGCGATTCAACGCCAGTGAATAAATTCGAGGCAAAAATTCGCCGGCGTCAAAAATGTTTTTACGAAAAAACGTCGAAAAAACGGGCGCCGGCGTCAAAAACGAGACGCAAACGAGCGCAAATTCACCCATCATTATTAATTAATTATTTGCTGCAGAGAATGTCTCATTCAAAGCAAACAACTTAGCAACAATACAAGTAAGTATCAGGAAATACTTCTGAAGAAAATGTTTCATGATAATTCTCAAACTCCTATTTCTGCTCCTGTCTCTGGATTTTGTATTACTGTGTTGATTAGACATTCTATTCCCATTAATACAGGTATGGTATCCATTATCCAGAAACTTGTTATCCAGAAAGCTCCAAATTATGGGAAGGCCATCTCCAAACACAAATAAAAACAGAAGATAGTAATACATTTGTCTCCATTGACAGTATTTCGTTTTTTGTTCCTGCAGAACACTGGTGTTTCTTCACATTACATAATTCATATAATCTTCTATAGAATATATACAGAAGGTACAACTGAAAAAAACTAAAATATTGATATTTTAATATATTTTGAAATTCTGTGAAATGAAAGAAGCAGATATAGTATCACTTAAAAATAATATCATTTTACATTTTTACATCTGTGTTTTCTTTTTAGTACTTTAAAGGTCACTGCCCAGTTTAACATGCAACATATATATATATACAGCTTGTATGGGCCACACATCTTGAAGATAGTCAATACCTGGGTGCTCGTGCATAAAATAATTAGTAGAACGTAGAAAGTGATGGCACTCAAAAAGGCAATTGAGGTTAAAAAGAAAAGTAGGTTTATTTGTTCACAATAAATAGCCAAGGAGAGGCTAGGTGATCATGGAGCCCACGCACAATGATGACATTATAATAGCAAGAATACACCAGTGAAAGTAAAAACAGCCCTCTGGTTAAAACAATGGGCCCCCAAATGTTGTTACCCATACAGTATGTAGGCCAACTCAGGCATCTTAAAGACTCATTCCCGAGGTCATAGGGTAGCACGTAGATGAGGCATCAAGATACCCTCACCTCATAACCTTATGCTTCTGCCCTCTTAAGCTGCTGGATACTATTGGGACTTTATTCTCAATCCATGGCACACCTCCAGTGTAGACAACACTGGGGCATGCAGCCATGATAATTCACAAGGCAGTTTAGGTAATTTCCAGACCTCATGGCTTTGGGTCAGAGGTCTATAATGCCTCCTGCCAAGAGGGGAGGATTTTGTATGTATTGCTCTAGTCTGATGCTTGCCGATTGGCAGCTTGTCCACCTCTACTGTAAAAAACACTGGTGAGAGTATCTTGAGACCTCATCTACGTGCTACCCTATGACCTCAAGAGTGAGTTTCTAAGATGCCTGAGTTGGCCTTCATATGGGTAACAACATTTGGGGGCCTATTGTTATAACTAGAGGGCTGTTTTTACTTTCACAGGTGTGTTCTTGCTATTATGATGTCATCATTGTGGGTGGGCTCTATGATCACCTAGCCTCTCCTTGGATATTTAATGTGAACTCTCACACGGCACTGTGTTTCCTTAATAAAGGTTCCTGTGTGGGACCGAAACATTGGATGAGTAAACGTACTTTTATTTTTACCCTCATTTGCCTGTTTTTGTATCCTGTGAGTGCCATCACTTTCTACGTTTTATATATATATATATATATATATATATATATATATATATATATATATATATATTTATATATCCTACTATTCAATGATAACATTGATAAAGTTTTATATACAATATATTATAGCCAGATGACAAGGGAATCATAACTTAATCAAAAGTTCTGGCACTGATAAAGGCTTTCAATATAGATGGTAATACATATGCATGATTGCCCAGATTCCAGTACTCTTAATAACATTTATTGGAAGCATTAATATTTCAGAAGAGGTGTGGTTAATTTGTTATAAAGAAATCGAGTTCTCTGACTGAAAGAGAAGCACACACATATATTTCTTCTCAAAAGTGTTATATTAAATGGAAAGTAAAATGATGTTTGTCCTGACATTTAACCAAGGTCATTAAATACATTAATACCTAACAGAGGAGCCATCGAATGTGTTCTGCCTTCCCAGTACATCAGTTTCTATATTAAACCACCATGCTACTGGAGTCCCAAGTTCTTTGCTTATGATAATGTATTTATTTGTTTTCTTTGGATTCCTATTGTAATCTTACGTGGGGAATTTCTTATATTACTCTTAATAATGGGCTTAATTATCAAAAACATTTTTTTGAGGGTTTAGAGGTTTTTTCTACTTCAAATAAATTAAAAAAATTAAAAAACAGAAATGTTTGCTTATTTACTAAATAATATAATATAAAAACCTCGATTGAATACAATTAATTGTGAGCTTGAATTAAAAAATTGCTTGAATTTTTCCTAGAGCAACTCCCATTGACTTCTACATCAACTTCAATGCTTTTTGATGCCAAGGTTGTAAATTCAAGTTTTTTTATGTTTCTCATGCCAAATATTTGAGTTTTTGAAAATATAATTCAAATGTGTGAGTTTTTGTTCCAATCATGGGATTATTAGAATTGAATTTTAATTGTCCATAAATAATCTTCTAAATGCATCTCTTATATGTGGCTGAGGATTTGCATTTATGCACTTTTTATTTGGTTAGTTGAGGTACAGTACATACATTGTATATTGCTCTTGATAACCTTTTAAAATATTTGCTATAAGATGTACTGCAAGCCAGAAAGGCTATATAAAGAAAGATGATGATCAAATGTCACAATGGCTTGCTGAAATGTTATTCAACCTTAATTAGTCATTATTAATGATATATTAAAGGGGAACTGTCATAAAACACATTTAATACATGCATCATCTCATAGAAATAAGACACTTTCTACATATAATCAATTAAAATTCTGTACTGTTTCGGAAATGATCAAGTTACTTCTTCCTATTTCCATCTCAACAATCTGTCTCTCTGCTTGAAGGCTTTTGTGTTGGAGTCAAATTTTTTGATGGACATTTACTGCAAATGCATTAAAGGGAGTCCAGACCAACGATGTATTAGAGCTTACTGTCCATCTAGAAAACATTGACTTTAACACAAATCCTTCATGTAGATAAACTGACTGCTGAGAAACGGACTAGTAAAGAGTAACTGGATTATTTCAGAAATGGTATAAAATTTTAGCTGAGTATATATGAAAGTAACCTATATGATGGAAACTTTTTTGTTTTAAGAATAGTTTCCATTTAATGAACCATATATTTGCAGACTGCAGTCATGTACAAGGTAAAGATATTCAAATATTCATCAAAAGTCCTCACATTCTTTAGAGGCAGGTCGGGAGAAGGTTCTTATTTTCTTCTTATTCCAAAAGTCTGTGAATTACAAATAGATTAGTAGGCAGATCTCTCATCTTGATAACATTGAGCTAGAAGATTAACTGTACAGTGATTGTGTTTGTTTAATAAAAGTTGATCTCATCTAAAGGTAATGAGATATATTTTAGAACTCTGAAGCAAGACAGATTGCATACTGAAAACATGCAGATGGAACCACCAAGTGCATAACTAAACTGAATACAGGAATTGTAAGGAAAAGTAGGGAAGCAGGAGAAAATATCATATATTTCATTAACTCATCTGCCTACAGAGATAAATGTGATGATAATTATAGATGAAGGATAAAAACAACAGGCTACTTAACTTGTTAATGATACTGATTAAAGCAGGCCTGAATATTGATAGCATTAGTTGAGGCATGGGTGCTGAATTTTAGCGGAAACATTTTAGATTTTCAGACTTTGCTGTATCTGCAATTGGGGATCTATTTATCAAAGGTCGTATTTTAGTGGTTTTACTACTAATGTCATCAGATTTATTAATAAATCCAAATAAAAAAGTATGAAATTACACTGAACGATTCCTTAAAAGATTGGAATGCCTCAAAAAACCTCTAAAAATTTGAGTTGTTTTGTCCAACTCCTTGCTGAAAAAAAATCCAAAAAAACCGTTAATGTTCCAATTGATTTAAAAGGTCCAAGAAGATCAGCGCAGCAATCATTTACTTCTAGAGGACCTCAACAACTTCTACCTGGTGAAGTTTTATATTAGTAGTTTTCATGGTTTTTATATTTGAATTAATCTCTAATTTTTAGAGCTTTTTTTTTTAAAAAACATTAGAAAACCACAAATTTTTAGAGATTCATGGAAAAAAATCTAAATTCATTTGTTTGTAAATGGGCTCCTTAGTATAGATATTGGTGTATATAGTTTAATATGAGAAAGTACAGCCAGGCACTCGCAGGTTAACCGCAAAAGTTTTAATCACACAAAATGTTTCGGGCAAAGCCCTTTTTTAAGTTGTGATTAAAACTTTTGCAGTTAACCTGCTAGTGCATGGCTCAACTCTCTCATATTGATCTATCTGCCTTATATGGACATAGGCAGAGCTTCAGGTGCATATAAGGCTTAATTGGAACCAAGTATTCTACATATGGTGTATAGAGTTTATTTGAGTGTATGAAGAGGTTGGTCTAATAAGATCAGAGCAGCTCCCATTGACTTCTATAGGACCTCGACAACTTCTACCTGGCGAAGTTTTGTATTAGTAGTTTTCTTGTTTTTTATATACAGTATGTGAGTGTATGGAGGGGTCGGTGCAATGTGCATATGTAAATATGTGCACTGGGGTTCATTTTGAGGGGTTGAACTTGATAGACTTTGTTCTTTCTTTAACCCAGCTTAACTATATAACAATATATATGAGCAAGCATGTACAATGAGCAGGCTTCCAGCTTCTCATTGGCTGTCAAAAACTGCCAGTGTGTTTAGGTTGGAAATCCTCAAGGCTATGATGAATTGGTAGTTATGAACTCTAAATCGCATATGCTCTAACAATTTCTGGCTAGCCAAGGATACTGGGAGTTAGGGTTTATATGGTTTATATAACCATTGACTGATTGGATGACCCAAGCATTCTATGTCTATCCTTAATATGTGTATCCATGTGGTTGCTAATATTATTTAGCAGTGGTCATTTTTAACGAGGATGCAGTGACCAAGGTAAAATTATTTCTCCATGTTTTCACACAGTCCTTTTTTCACCTTAATTACAAAGCTTGCAATCTGCAGCTACCTCGCCATATAATAAAGTATAATTAAGTGCCTGAACATTAGTGATGCAATTCTCTATCAATGTGTGTCTTTTCTAGCACATATATGCCATTGGAGTGCCAGTCAGTAGTTGCAAAATTTTGAAGGAAATTTTGAAGAGTGACATACCAGGGCTATTGTGCCGCTACAAATTCTGCATGACATTTATGCATCTATGACAGCTTAACATCAGAATGCAAAATACATCTGTGTATGGATATACTGTAAAATGGGGCATTATCCAAAACTTAATAAAAGTATAGAGCATGGACATACCATTATGCAGCTTTCTATTTTAGGGTTTATGGTATGTTGGGCCCTAAAAACCCAGGTTTGCAAATTGCATGTGTCTACCTTTTCTACATCCAAATATGCAGTGTGGGGGGTTCTGAATTTGCAGTTTCTAAATTACTTTCCATGAATCATTATCGTTGTAGCCTCAACGTGTGTGAATGCCATGGAGACAGGTGCAATAAGTACCGTAGGTCCAGGCACACTAGGTGAAACATGTAGAAAAAAGATTCAACATGTTCTTCATCGAAGTGAAACGGGGCAGATTCGCCCATCACTAGAATACATGACTGCTACTATGCATTGCAAAAAATTATACACCATAGTCTTGATCGAACACTCTTTTTGTGGTCTTATATGTCCAAAACCACAGGCATTATTTCTCCGGGAATTTTATAATTTCAAATTATTTTTTTTCTTCAATAACTTTAAAGGTTTTAATGAATATACTGAACTCTTTGATTTAATGCTGGGATGTCTAAAACAAGATATCCAGTAGCTTTTAACTGTCAAGTTGAGTTCAGTTCTGACCTGGGCACTATGTGTTAGGTATTGAATGTTGTCATGTGTGTCAGTGTAAGTTTTCATCCTTCCTCTCATAGTCCAAAAACATAGAGACAAATGTATTGACTCAGGATAAAAATGACCGTAAAATGAATGTGATAGCTACCTTATATTGTAACATCCAATGGGGCAGAGAATGATGTCAATGATGAACAATCTCTTTAAACTGCTGTGTAAATACAGTGGTACTTATAAACTTTTGACTTATACAGTGGTACACAGCAACTTTATAGACTTTTACTTTTTCCTAGATACCTTCATCAAGGCCATCATTAGTGATGGCCTTTACCTATGATTAAGGGATAACTCCCGAAACGTGTAAGGTGTCATCAGCAGTTACTCCAATAAACCCCATTTTCAGAAGTGCCGTCTGCCGTCTGCTTCTCCGTATCTTTATCATTAGTGATGGGCGAATTTATTCGCCAGGCGCGAATTCACTGAGAATTTGCGCGATTCGCCGCCAGCGAATAAATTCGCAAAACGCCGGTGAAAATTTGCGGCAAAAATCTGTCAAAAACGTGCGCTGGCATCAAAAACGGGCGCCGACGTAAAAAAAAGGGCGCCAGCATCATAAACGAGACGCTGGCGCCGTTTCGAAAATTTTTCGCCGTTTCGTGAATTTCGCAAATTTTTCGGCGAAGCGAAACGCCGCAAATTCACCCATCACTGGCCCATCATATGTGTGTCTAGTACTGTAGGTCCAAATCAAAGTGGCTATAACCTCATTGTGATTGTCAATTGGTGTGGGGAAGTAACATTTTTCTGGGTTCACTGCGGATATTCTGAACAAACATGTGCAACGTGTGCATCGATTCAAAGGGAACCATTTTTCTCTATTTGATTTCTGCATGAACATAATGACTGCAGGAAGGTTATCCGTGTGATATTACTTTTATACTTGAAAACACCCACAGAAATTATCTATGAGATTGAAAAGGGTAAAAATGCATTATAAGTATTAATACCTTTGAAAAAAAAAATGAAAGCCGAATTTTTGCAATCATTAAATTTTTCATTTAAACCCAGATAGCTTCAACTGATGTTAAATGTATCATTCTGATTACATGAAAGACCTTCTGAATAAATGCAGTGAAATGCTTTCACAGGTGTTTGAGGTAGAACAAACAATCTTTAATTCTTTAGAGGCTGAAATATTTTGTAATTGTCCCCTCCCTGGAATGGTCGGTAGGATCTGGAATTCTTAGCGGTCATCTCTTGAAAATTAGCACAATGCAGAACTGTTCCATTCCTCATTAAAACAACTCCTTAGTGAGAGCTCCCCTTTCATTTGCTGATCTTGTGAAAGCCCTGAAAAGGCATCCTACAGCCATCTAGCAATGCTCAGCCAGTCTCCATTATCACCTCAGATAACAGGAGATAAGGCACTTCTCATTAATTGTCACTTTTGTACATGTGAGGAAAGATGCTCTTCCAGAAGTGTGAAGTGATTTTCATAAACAAATTAGTATTAGATTCCATATACTGTACATATATGAAATACCAGTTGTTTCTGAATCTGATTCTGAATCTGAATCACTGATTCTTCCTAAGAGGATTTTCTTGTGAGTTTCCCCTGGTAATGAGATGTTGATGTGATGGGTAGCACTAGACCACATTGAAAACAATACTTAAAGATGCTTTAATTTGTAAATGGCCTAAACCTTTTTTTCACATTATCTTTCTTATCCATTCACAAAGGCCTTCTATCAGTCTAATCCTTTTACAAAATGGAGCATTGATCATATAACTCAAGAGTGTGACCCTTGTGGTCCTTAGCAGCTGAAATCAGTTAGTTAGTAACATTACAAATAACAACACTTACAAACCCCTAATCTAATTAATATAAGAAGCTGGTGAAAAATCAAAAAATCATATACTGGCCTACTTGAAGCTAAACCTAAAGCTACATTAGATTTGTGTTTGTGAATAAAGACACCTTTTGCAGCAGAAACGCTGCGCTTCTTTTTATCTACACCTACACATTGGATTTATGTATTGACCGCTTTGGATGGAAGCAAGGTGATGGGGTACTAGAATTGATTCATAAGGGTAAATGTACCAGTAATTCATTGCTGATATTTAGATAAAGACAAGATGGTTCAAGGGACCCATGAAGTTGTTCCTTTTTTTTCAGGTGGAAATTGCCCAAATAGGTGTCTATGAAGATTCTCATCTATTCAGGTCATGATGAACAGTATCTAGAAGAATCAAGTCAAAGGCTACTGAAATTTTAGGGGGTTATTTATCTCAATATTTTCTGCTACAAACTCCAATCAAATCTGCTCAGGTTTTTTACGTTTATTTATTACATTTTCCCAAAAATTTGCTTTGCGGGTAAAAAGCAGATTTTCACGGATTTTTTTCATCCGATGTTCACAAAAGTCATGATTTTTCTGGAATTTTAACCCGAAAACTTTGGGGTATTGCATGAAACCCAGCGTGCATCAAAAAATCATTGGGACTTCTCCCATTGACTTATATGCAACCTTGACAGGTCTGAGATGCCAGATTTTGGGATTCTGACTTTTCCATCCTCTGGGTTTAATAAATTCTGAAAAATTTGTGATTTTTTAAAAGTCTGATTTTATAACAAAAAAAAAAATCAAAAAAAAATTTTTCTTGATTTTTGCATTCGGAATTTAGTAAATAACCCTTTCGAGTTTTTATTGAGAGCTCTAAAAGTTTATTTGCATTTGACTTCTTTCTACTAGATACTGCCTAAATAGCTATGATTCAAGGTTTTGCAGCAGTAATTGTTCATGTAACCATATTCTGCCTACAGTTCAATTTTAACTAAAGATTTATTGTATTTTGCTATTGCAGACGGTTGCACCCAAAAAGCTATGCTTGTATTATGTATATAGGTCATTCAACTCCAATTTTCCAACTGTATTATATTTTTAATCAGAAACAATGTTAAGGAGACGTCAAAGAAAGTGCTTGTGCTACAGTTTTACTACTTTTCCGTTGTTAAGTTTAAGAAGGTTAAATGTATTGAGATGGATGCAATTCTCCTGTGGGCTTCAAAGGCCACATGTGAAGCCTTGTATAATATTTTTAAAATCAATAAATGATTCTAAAGAACAAATAACTAATAGATGAAATCACATGTAATTACCCAGTTATATTCCATATATGTCATGAAAATCAGACTAAATTCTGCATATGACAATGATCTAAGTTACAACTTTCATTCAAATATTGCTCTGTAAGTACAATCATCAAATGAATAGCCAAAACTGATGCCATGTTTGCATATGTCTGTGGAGGACAGGAGAAACAACCTTGTATGTGTCTATCAGAAAGACAAATGGCTCGTAGCCAACTCACGGAAATAGAGTGAATTACTGACAATATCATTTGCTTGACCAAGATAAGAATGGAAATCCCCTGCAGAGGGAACATCTTGTTTGTGACTTTGATTGAATGTTATGAGAAACATTAGGATAAGATGACAATGCAAAAATATGTGATGGTTTAAATATGTGATACCGATTGCCGTTTAGCACATTGATATGATACTTCTCTCCCACTAGACTCATGCTGAAATATTAGTTTGGCTTTGATTTGGACATGGACTACATACATGATTATATTTACATTTATGGACCTTGAACTAAATAGTAACTGTTTTTCGCATAGGAGGAAATCATGGCATGTGTCACTCATACATACAAAAATAAATGGATGTAAGTGCTAATTTACTATTTTATTGTAATTCACATTGAAAATCCATACCTTGCCTTTATTTTTGTCAGATAACCTTTCAGATCCTTTATAAATTAGTGTCTTTAGAAAATGTATAGATATTGTCCCTAATATCTTGGTAGTATAGAAAGGAGTGCAGGTACAGGATCTGTTACCCATCATTCAATAGGGTATTTAAAAAAAAAAACAGTTTTGAAGCAAAAGAAAAAAAAGGCAAACATTCATTTTTCATGTTCCTATTATCCGCTTAGCCTGTCTGTTTTCCATTGATGTCCACTGTTATGCAATAATATATCTGATATATTAAATGGCCCTTGCCTTAAAGAAGATGAGATACATATAGGAATTACTGCATTGGGTATCAATCCAGAGCAGTTGCCGCATTATTATTGAAGAGAAACACAAGTATTCTTGAAGTAGCCTGTGAGCGTAGCACGCTTTGAAGGTTTCTTTATCTAGTGTGTTTTGTGAAGTGCACGCTTCAAAAAGAAATCAAGGTTGTTCAGAAGACTTTGGACACTATCATTTCACTTACAAATAATTCTACTGATGATCCCCTAAAGAGAGCATCAAAAGACTACTAGGAATAAGCTCGTTTTGTGTCTATGACGAATTCACTGAAAACACATACCCATAGCTAAATGAGGCTGAACATGAATACTGACTTACATGCTTGTAAAAGTAACAAAAGCCAGCCTGGTATTTAGAGGAAGGAAACCCAGCTAAATCCCAATAAATACATTACCCTAAAGAAACTATTAGACAAATAAGATCCCTTAATTTTCTTACTACTGCTACCATGAGTCCATTGTCAAATTGGAGAACATCTTTATTGTAGACAGTGGACGTTTTGTTTTGTTTTTTAAACTCTGGCTGGGAAAATGATATAGAACATGCTATCAAGTGCACATATTAAAATATGGATCACCCTCAACCCCAATAATGTTTTATGTTGCGATTTCCCCAAGTACAAAATAATGTAAGTAGAAATCTACTGTATGTATTCAGGTGGCATATTTAAGAATGTCTTTTTTTCCACCCGTAATCTAAAAGTAGACGACCCAGTAGCTTTTATTTTGAAAAAAAATGTGGATAAATGACTCTAATAAGGCTGAGGTATATAGATTTTGTTAAAAGTGAGACAGGTTCATTGTTTGCGAGATTAATGGACCTTTCATGATCTCATGGGTTCGAAAGCTCAGCAACACCGATACTGTTTTAATTTACCTTTTCTATCAATGATTCATTTGAATTTTTGTTTCCTGAGAATGGGCAAAATGCCTGCAGCTGAATGAGCTGGAACTTTTTGTTACGTATTAAAACAAGGTCAGAAGTCATGAATTCTATTAAGAGGACTGATTGGTCAATATTGATAGAAACAGTACTAATGATTGCAGAGTTGCTGGTTCCTGGAAAAACTTTGCACAGTGCTCAAAATTAATCATTGTTAAAAACAAAAAAACAAAAAACAACATATATATATATATATATATGGTGCTAAACATATATATATGGTGCTAAATTGGCTATATTTTTCCCTGATGATAAAGATGCTTATCAAATAATACAATCTTTTAGATTTGTTCTCTGCTAGATAGAAAAAAGTGAACATCAGCCCTGCATCAATACAAACTTATGTTTTCCTTTAACCATATAAACATTTTGGTATGTATATCAATTTTGATGGTGGTACCAAGGTATTGAGCTTGTGGAATGAGATACAAAGAAATAAAGCCTTCCCCAAAGGATATGGGTCTTTACTACCATTTCCTTACTATTCCTATAACCATCTACAGTTTTAGCATTTGACTTTTAGAAACTTTCCCCTTAGTAACATTTCATGGTTCTCTATACAAAGAGGTGCACAGTCATACCCTATTGACCCAATCCATAGTTATTATATTATTCCCTTCGAAGTATTCTTTCCATGTAACCAAAGGAAACTACTGCAGAGTTTGTATCAGAGTATTTGGGGTGTTAGAATGTGGTAACATGAGACGCCAATGTCTGTCTCTGAGCTCATTAAACCATGCTATCATGTGGTAGAGCCTACAACTCACTGATACTTTACTCTCATTGATATAGAATGACAGAGTGCTGAATTCAGCAATATTTCCACAATACTTACTCATAGATAACAACATTGGTGCAGTGTAATGATATGTTGTGTTTTGATCATGTTTGTATTTCTGGGAAGCAGATCTAAGCTTTGCAAGAAAAAAATATGTATCTGTATGTTCAGCCTGTAATGACCCATCTGGGCTTAGCTAGCAATCAATAAAGCACCAACCTTCTTTCCCATGCATGGTGTTATCTCCATCAACATGTGTTCCCTACTGATTATTGCTGTTGTTGCTGTATACTTTGCGATATATTTATAATGTATCTCAGAATATAAATTCTTAGAACAAGAACTTGGAGGTACAGTAAGTCATCCCAAGGACCCAATATTTGCTCATGTTTGTAAGTTTTCAATATAAATACTGTATAATTTACATGCAGAGGCACATGTTAAACAGTATTAACAAATGCAATTGTTGCAGATCTTTTGGTCTTTTTTAGATATATATCTACATTTAATAATCTGACTTGATCATTTCCATGTGACTGGAGGACTGGTATTTAGTGATGGGCGAATTTGCATCGTTTCACTTCACCGAAAAATTTGCGTGATTCTCACGAAATTCCTGTGAAATTCACGAAACAGTGAAAAATTCACGAAACAGCACCGGCGACAATATTTTTTTGATGCCGGCGAATTTTCGCCAGTGAATTTTCATGGCCATTTTGCGAATTTATTCGTCGGTGTCGAATTGCTCAAATTCAATGCGAATTCAAGCCTGCCGAATAAATTCGCCCATCACTACTGGTATTTAGAATGGCAAAGGCAAATTGCATTATCCTTTCTGGAAGTTGACCTGGCAGCATGGCATATTTGCTTTTCACTGGTGTTTTCTTGAAAAATGTCATTAGGCTAATTGTCTATAAAGTTAAGTGGGTATATTCCAAGTATTTACTTTAGAACAAATGCAAAAAAAACCCACTGAAGCAAGTGGATTTCTTGTTTATTTAGCCCATGTACATACAAGATAAGGACCCTTATGTACAGTATGTTACTGATTTATTTTTGCATCGGATACGGGACCTGTTGGCTAGGAAAAGGTCATCCAGATTAAGCACCTGACACCCATAACGGGTGTACACCAGAAGGGTGAGCATTCCAGATCTGATAAAACACTGCACCTTAGAACAAAGTCATGATTGTACACCTCTAGAATTTTAAACTAATACCACTTTCAAGGATATTATTTAGGAGCAGGTTTACTAAGGTTCGAATTGTAAATGTTGCACGTCAAAAAAATGTTGCAAGTCAAAAAAAAAATTGGATGCTCAAAAGTCAAGGTTATTTTTTACCGAGGAAAACTTGATTAGAATTCAATTTGAATTTGATTCAAGTTTTTGGGTTGGGACCATCCACTCATATTTTAGACAATCAAATATTTTTATAAATAGCATGACATTTGAATTGTGAATAAAGTTTGAAAAATTAAAATTCGACCTTTGAAAATAACCCTTTTAAACTGAAAGTGGTAGTATGAATGTAACACTACTGCCCTCTGTGGGGTATGCACAGAAGTAATTATAATAGATTGACTAAATAGAACAGAACTCATTTAAAAAAAATATAACGGAAGATTAAACAGGAAAACTACATTATTAAAATAACTTAGCAACAGTAATTACTCCTTTAAAATTAAAGGTTTAAACTGTCCGCTACTTAGCAACCATATCTCTGCATGGCTATTGCCAGTTACAGTGAATAATATCTAATTACATTTCAAAATATATTTTTTTTTAAATTAAGGATATTAAATAGGTACCTCAATGGTGCATATTCCAATAATTAAAGTGAATGTCCCATTGGTTATATTTTTGTTGTACTGATCCCCCTTGGGAGACTTAAAGCATTATGGCCAATCACAGTGGATTTTGGATTCAGTACCTAGATTTTTCTTTTAAATCTCAAGAACTGTAACAGGATTACTTTTATGGTAATGGAAAATAGGTTGATTTCAGTGGGACAGTGCCTACATTTTATAGTAGTTTAGCAGTCAGGACCAAAATGCCCCAAACATCACAAATTATCTTCTCACTGGTAAAAATTGTCTTGCTTTGGCGTAAAGTCGCGCCTTTTCACCAGGCAACATTCCCCAGTGAATCTTCGCCAATTTATTGAGAGCACAAGAATGAATTATTACCAACAGAAAGTTTTCCAGGTTCAGATTGTCCAACTGCCATTTAAAAGATAGAGAAGTCACTTTTGTATGTCATTAACCACCTCCTCTATGCCAACTTTTCACATTTGTCATTTTCTTTGTGGTGAAATCAGGGGGTTCAAAAATACTGCAAATACTGCCCATTATGTTCCTGGCTTTACTACTTATTTAGGAGTTTATATTCTATAAAAAAACATGAATGTTAACCGTATATTGTTATATTTGCTCTACAGAAAGTGACTTATAGGGGCACATTTACTTAGCTCAAGTGAAGGATTAGAAGAAAAAATACTTCGAATTTCGAAGTATTTTTTTGGCTACTTCGACCATTGAATTGGCTGTTTCGACCTTCGAATCGAACGATTTGAATGAAAAATCGTTCGAAGTTCTGTCTCTTTAAAAAAAAAACACCTACTTCGCCACCTAAAAACTAACGAGCACCAATGTTAGCCTATGGAGGGTCCTATAGGCTTTCCTAGCTTTTTTTGATAGAAGGAAAATTGTTCAATCGACGGATTATTTTTTCTTCCATCATTCGAACGAAGGAAATGCGGTAAATCCTTCAACTTTATTTGAAGTCGAAGGATTTTACTTTGACGGTCGAATATCAAGGGTTAATTAACCCTTGAAATTCAACCAATAGTAAATGTGCCCCTTAATGTCACAGGAAAAGGTCACATTTATGCTACATAACCCCAAAAATGGTCCAGAATACCATGAGTGTATGTGTGTTGTCAATGCATGTGAATATGAGCATTTGTGTTTTATTGGGTTTTAGGTCTTCAGATTATTGTACATTTTCTGCACCGATCCTGAGAAAAAAGAGCTATAAACCTGCAGTAATGAGCCATCAAGACTGTTTCACCTGCATGCTGAGTGCTAGATATAGTGCCCTGTGGGATGGAACCACCACTATGAGCTGTGTTTTCTAATTGCTTCTATTTCAGCCTAGAAATCACAGCACACTGAGTGAAAGTTGTGTTTGCATCCATTTATATTGATATGATACTTGTAATTTAGCTATAGGTACAACTGCACATGCCTGCTAATGCTAGTTTTATATACATATCAAAGAAATATTTAATGGCTATAGCACACGCCAACTGGTATAACACAAGACATTACAAGGTTTGCCGCTGTACCTTCTTTCTGAGCTATTATTTTGAGACTTATCAGACGCAACTATTCTAGATGTCAAATTTTTCTCTTCATAGGTCTCAAGCCATTTTTAGTATAGAAGCACAGTTAGGGAAGGAGGAAAGTAAAACAGAGGTAATTAGCCATAATTAGCATTGAAGAAGCCTGCATTCTGTCTTCCAGACATTTAATTAGGTGAAGTAAGGGAATACATTGACAGGTTGCAGACGAGTTAAAGGTGTAGAACCCGAAGGGTCTGCTGAGAAAAGGAGACATATTGTCATTTGTCATGTCTGCAAGTCCTTTGACATGTGGAGGAGGATTTGAACGCACAGAAAGCTTCAGGTTTTACAGCAGGAATTTTTATAAGAGAAGGTATTATCTCAAAATGAGTATTAGAATGTGTCCTGTTCTATTTCAGAAAAGATTAGTTCAAAGAAATTAGACAAATTACTGTCAGATATTTTAAGAATTTAAATTTATTGTAAATTTAAAAAAAAAGCAAAGATGATTATTGCTGTATGGATGAAACATCATTTTACAGATGTTTTTCTTACTGAAATAGTGACTTTACAATACTATTGCTTGTGTCCCCTATTGAGTTTCAGGATGCCAGGTAACATTAATAACACACAAAAATTGATTTTTCATGCAGCACCTTCTCCTAACCTGAAAATAAGGTTGAATTCATATATATGCTAATTTCACATCACCCAGCCAAGTCCTAGTTTCTAAGCAGATTTATTTAATACTAGTGCCAATACTCCTCCCTGGTAAAACTTCAAACATGTTGATTAGCAGTTCCTCTTTGATGGCCGTTCACTATATGCAAAACAGTCAATGCTAATTGTGGCAGCATTTTGGAAGTCTGTGTTTCCAATATTAAAGGGCATCCTTATAAAAGTGTGTGTCAAATATCTGACACCCCTAAAAAGTAAGTTTAAAAGTAAAATAAATAGCACATTCATTGTTGTCCGTTGTTGAAATAAGGATTTCATTTTGGCTATACAATGGCATGAAATCATTATACAGATGTATAAATAGGTAAGATCTCACGCTGCCTTCTGTGATATTATATCATTAAATAAGGTCCTAAGAAAAATATTTCTTGCAATCCATCCATTATTTGTCCTTCCAGGTGTTTACTCTAAAATGAATCATTGTTTGTCCCAGTTCAAATACCCATAGCAACCAATTAGATATTTTTGGGTTTATTAACTAAACTCTGTCGGGCTTTTAGGGGAAAAACTTAAAATTTTCAAGATTTATTAAAGCCTGATGCTGCAAAAAGCCAGAATCCACAAATCCTCCATCTAAGACCTGGCGCGGTTGTGCATAAGTCAATGGCAGAGGTCCATATCCTATTTTGAAATTTCTGTGGTCTGCGCTGGAATTAGCCCTAAAATCCAACCTTTTCTGGTTTTTGGGCAAAAATCTGAAAAATTTGGGCTTTTCATGAAAAAGCCCCAAAAAATCAAGCAATTTGGGGGGAAAAACTCTGAAAGATTCTGGTTTTTGCAGGAATTTATTGAGTTTTTACCCAAACTGATTAAATTGAGAATTTTAATAATAAATAAGGTCAAATCATGTATTATTGTTTGGACTGAGTTTTTTTTTAACTTAAACAATTTGATAAATTTGGATTTTAGTAAATAACCTTTTTTCATGTCACAATTCTAACTAAACCAATTGTTATGGACAGCATAGCAAGGGCAAACTCAGCACAGTAAGGTGTTGGCTGAAACTCACAGATGTGTGAAATTGTCTTATAGCCATTACTGATACAAAGTATATTTGACAATGATGGCTGGTATATGTATGTATTTCCCTACATGAGGTACAGTTAAGCAAGAGTGCCTTTAATTATTATCAAGAATAACAGTAAACAGCCCCATTGGGCATAACAGACTCATACCAATTCAATTACAAATGTTACCTGTAAATGGTTTTCTAATGACTGCCCAGGAGCATCACTTTCAATCAGAAGCCACCAGGCATCAAGAAAAGTCACTAACAATATAAAATGTATCAGGCATGCAATGTTTTCCTTGGTCCACCATATGAAGCCTGTAATAAATACTGTAACAAAGGGAAACTCATAAAAATACAAATAATGCTGAGTTTTAAAAAAAAAAAAAAAAGGCTTCACTTCCTGTACAATAGTTGCTGGAAGAATCACAGAGTATGAATTATTCCTCCTGGATTTATTGACACATGGAAAGATTACGAACATTATCTCCATAAATGTAGGACTTTAATAAAGACATTCAAAGTGTAAGAAAATAGGTTTTAATCATTTATAACTTTTATAGGTTCGCTTATACTTTTCAGCAGGTATTTTATCTTTCTGTTCATAAAATGTTATGTCAGCGAAGGGGAATATTGTTCACATTCACAATTCCTTCCTGTACTTGTACTGTAGCTTGAAATGTCATCAGTGTTGCTGAAGATATTTCCATTCAATAAACCCCAAGGCAAATACGCAGAAAATAACATATTTAGCAATTTAAAATACACGCTCTGGGACAGGAAGTAAATAATGTATCATAAAACATATGAGTCAAGCCTATAAGAACTAAATGAAAGAGATCCTTTACCAGTAGAAACTTAAATATATGAAGAAGTTGAATACAGTGTGTTATGCGCATTTTAAAAGACAAAAGGAACTTTTCGTTATATTATATCCTTTCCTAGAGTGATCGAAAATATACATTTTTCTTCTTGAACTGATTATGGATAGATATTTAGAAGCAAATTGGTGACTGTGTAGAACCAGAAGGATATAGGCATTAATGGGGTGGTTCACCTTTAAGTTAACTTTTAATATGTTATAGAATGGCCAATTCTAAGAAACTTTTATTTCTTATAGTTGTTTAATTATTTGCCTTTTTCTTGTGACTCTTTTCAGCTTTCAAATTGCTGAAATTGCAAACTGGAGAGCTGCTGAATAAAAAGCTAAATAACTCAAAAACCTCACATTATAAAGAAAGAAAACCAGTTACAAATTGCCTAAAAATATCACTTTCTACATCATACTAACAAATAGGGGCAGATTTATCAAATTTCGAGGTAATTTTTCGAATGAAAAACATTCAGATTTCGAGCTATTTTTGTGTACTTTTTGTGTGACTAGGGAATAGTCCAAATTTGAATCGAATTTGAAAAAAAAAATTGAATATAGAAATTTATCATGTGCTGTTTCTTTAAAAATTCAACTGTGATCATTCGCCATCTAAAACCTGCTGAATTGCTGTTTTAGCCTATGGGGGACCTCCTAGAATCTGTTTGGAGTCAATTGGTGGACTTTGAAAATTCAAAGGTTTTTTTGGGAAAACTTTGAATCAAATGCACTATTCCTTTAATTCGTACGATTCAAATTTGGCCAAATACAGACCTATTTCATCGAAAACGGACCTATTTGACCAAACAAAATCTTTGAGTTAATTTCAGTTGGTCTTTTTGAATTCAAATTTTGAAGTTTTTTCAATTCGAAATTTGATCCTTGATAAATCTGCCCCTTAATGTAAAGATTTAAGGTGGGGATGGAGTGAATGTAGATAAGATATATCCTATTTATAAGCGGCCTTCATTTTTCAGTAGGTAGGGACATTTATTGCATGTTTATTTACATAAAAATTTGAAAACTCAATTTCTGATTGTTCCTGCACAAGTATTACCTTCTAGCCCCCATATGAAATAAAAGGCTCTAAGTTTACCCAGGATGTGTAACCAATTGAGATTTGCTTTTAAACAGGTGACCAGCAAATGCCCCCTGTTGATTGGTAGCTATTGGTTACTGCTCCTGGGCAAACTTAGTGCCTTTTATTCCATAACCCCTATATGTAATGGTGTAATTTATTGCCAAATTGTTTACTGTAATATGAACACTCTTCCTGGACCACACAGTATCCATTATATATCAGAGAAGATCTTTCAGAATTTGGTGACCTTTTTCAACAAAACATACAAACATTTGTTTGCACTGGTCAACTATAACCACATATTAGTTTTATCTCAGTACATAGGTATCCTGCATTCATGAAATACATTGGGTTCACATGTCTTTTTCTAATTGAGGTACAGGTATGGGATCTGTTATCCAGAATTCTTGGGACTTGGGGTTTTCTGGATAATGCATCTATCTAAAATTTGAATACCTTAAGTTTACTAGAAAACCATGTAAACATTAAATAAACCCAATAGGCTCGTTTTGTCTCCAATAAGGATTAATTATATCTTAGTTGGGATCAAGTACAAGCTACTGTTTTATTATTTTGCAGAAAAAGGAAATCATTTTTAAACATTTGGATTATTTGGAAAAATGGAGTCTATGGCAGATATTCCTTAATTTGGAGCCTTCAGGATAATGGGTTTACAGATTATGGATCCCATACCTGTAAAAGTAAATAACTAGCATTTAGGGATGCACTGAATCCAGGATTCGGTTCGGGATTCGGGCAAGATTCGACTTTTTCAGCAGGACTCTTCTGAATCCTAATTTGCATATGCAAATTTTGGGCAGGGCGGGATTTTATGTGTTTTTTGTTACAAAACAAGGAAACAAACAAATTTTTTCCCACTTTTTCCTTTCCTGCCCCTAATTTGCATATGCAAATTAGGATTTGGTTCGGTATTCGCCGAATCTTCCAAAATGGATTCAGGGATTTGGCCAAATCCAAAATAGTTGATTCGGTGCATCCCTACTAGCATTGTTCTTTATTTAAAGGTATAAGATCTAGAAAATGATTGTATTTTCTGGATACAGGTTTTTTTCTGTAATTTGGATCACTGTATCTTAAGTCTACTAAAAACATATAAACATTAAATGAACCCAATAGTATTGTTTTGCCACTATTATGGAGCCTTGTAACCAAGTTGCCATCAAGTACAAGGTACTGATTTGTTATCACAGAGAAAAAGGAAAATAAATAAAAGTATATTAGGATTATTTGGCTACAATTGACTCTATGTGAGATGACGTTCTTGGAATGCAAAACCTTCTGGAGAATCGGGTTTTGAATAAGAGATTCTTTACCTGAATATAAGATTTAGTAGGATTAGTGGGTTCCTGTTGGTACCGTTGGAAGCCCTGTGCTGTTGTGACTTCTAAAACAGTTGTATTTGAAGGTGGTTGCTGGGTGGTGGAAATATCAGCAGTTCATCACACAAATACCAGCTGAAGCCAAACACCCATGCTACATATTTCTTGAAATAATGATCCAGTGCAGAGGAAGTCATTTAACACAAATAGGATATTATATCTAATACACACGATGCTTAATCTCTTTGAAGCTATAACATTTGTACAGTTTCCATTAACAATTGCTGTTGGCTAGTGTTAAGATGTTCTGGTCATTTGAGTAGAAATCTTATTCCACTAACCTGATATTATCACGAAAAGGTGCTGGGTTTTACGGGGCATTATCTGTCAGTGCTGAAGGGGTAAATACTGTATTTCACAGCGAGAGATTTAATTATGCATTTCTGCAAATCATTTGCACTTTCTTAATGCGAGTGATATTGTGCTGTGGGCCAAAAGAGCTTTTCGCATCTGCTCACCACTTAACATCACCTCCTACATTCAAGAATCATTCTTAATTAAATACAGACTTGCTGTTGTCATTTGCAAAATGGTATTTTATATTGGCCTATCTTCCTGAATATTTCACAGATCAGAAAGTTTGTTTGTGTCACTGGAGTCTGGAGAAAAGCCAACTTGAACATGTTCTTTTCTTCATTGCTTTTAATTAGACCAGTATTTATTAACATATGCCAAAACATGTACATTTGGAAGAACAACATACAACTCTACCTTATTCAAATTTCCTGGGATAAACTGTTGAACCTGTATATAGAATAATATCTGATTAGGGATATAACATACTCAAACAATTAAAAAAAAATGTTTAGAGGCATGCAAATGTTTTAGTAGCTTGTAGGTGATTTGAGAATCTACAGCTGTAGAGTTGCCTGGACATCCTTGTTCAAAATTATATAGATTACTGTCCATCATTCATATGATCTTTTACCCATTTCTTTGCATGGCTCCTCCTAAGAAATCATAAGCAAGTTATCTAGTTATTGTTAAAATGAAGTTTCTCCAACATGATATAAATAAGTGAACTGGTTGAGCAGAAGACAATAACCACGCTGGAGCCATTGAGTGATAAGACAGTTCATACATTACAATACATGTTTTCTAATGTATATAAAACATTTTGAACTCTAGTTTGTCATAGCTATTACAACTAGCAAGTCTCTATCATTTGGTCCTGCAAGTCTACATTAGCTAGGGACCGATTCACTAAATTCGAGTGAAGGATTCAAAGTAAAAAAACTTTGAATTTCGAAGTATTTTTTGAGCTACTTCGACCATCGAATGGGCTACTTCGACCTTCGACTACGACTTCGAATCGAAGGATTCGAACTAAAAATCGTTCGACCATTCGACCATTTGATAGTCAAAGTACCCTAGTTCGGCAGCTAAAAGCTACCGAAGTCAATGTTAGCCTATGGGGAAGGTACCCATAGGCTTTCCTAAGTATTTTTGATCTAAGGATATTCCTTCGATCGTTGGATTAAAATCCTTCGAATCGTTCGATTCGAAGGATTTAATTGTTCGATCGAAGGAATAATCCTTCGATCGTACGATCGCAGTATTTGCGCTAAATCCTTCGACTTCGATATTCGAAGACGAAGGATTTTAATTCCTAGTCGAATATCGAGGGTTAATTAACCCTCGATATTCGACCCTTAGTGAATCAGCCCCTTGCTCTATCTTGCTCAGGGCTGAGAGGGAATCTTACACAGAAAAATAATTTATCTTGGTTTCATGCCATGTTGATTTTCATGTGTTGGCTTTAATTATTACTCATTTTTAACATTATCCTGATGTTTCATTAAAATTAAACTTGTGATTATAAAATTGTTTACTTATTCTGTAAACATTTTTTTTTATTACAAGGCTCATTTTAGCAGAAGAGCTTGGCTCCTATACAGAGTTAATGTATTTCCAAAATACATTCCCTATCACATTTAGCAGAACATGATACTGAGTCAGCATAGAAAATCATCATATTAAGCAGGATTCTTGCTTAGTATGAATTTTATAACAGAGCAAGCAGACCATCCCTTCTAGTCAAAATCCAGATATTTACATAAAGAATGCCTTGTTCCTGATTACAGAGGAACATTAACTATGCAAAGTATCATTATCATGTAGTGAATACATAAATTAAGCAGGTAGTCATGATAAATACACTTATTGTATCAACAAAAATACCTTCCGCAATTTGCTGATTTATAGTAATTTTTATGGAGCTTATGCAGATTTTCCTTCGGAAGTAAATTGCAAATTCAGTCTTGTCTAATGGCATTCTTATTTTAATTTGCTACCTTGCACTGAAAGCAAATTAGAAATGTAAATGAAACCTAAACTGACCATATTTTGTAAAACAAAACTTGCAGCTTTCTCCATTGATATTTTTAAATTCACCAGTGTTTCTTACCCTCAGCCCCTCACTATGCATCTGCTCATAGCTCAACCTCAGCTGAATTTTTATATTTTTGCAGCTGATTGATTTTCAGGATGAAATGTGTAGCCTGCATGTATAAGTATTGGTGGCAAAATAATTTTATTATGACTTTATCTATTCTTTTAGTATAACAGCAAAACACCAGAGGTATATCAAATGCTTTGCTCTCTCTACAACTGTAATGCAGAGATATCTGGATGTTTTCCATTATAGAACTAAGCATTCCTTAGTAACCAACAATTCAAGTTATCTACTTACAGTATGAAAAATGTAAAGTTCGCATATAGTAGCTCCTTTAGGATAGTTAAAAATGGCTGTAGGCCTGGAGATGCTTGCCTGTAACTTGCCTGTCTTTCCTTTATTTCTTAACAAGGATGATGGGTATTTGTAGAATATTTGTAGAATACACCACACCTAGCATTCACTTATACAGTATATATTTTTTTAGCAATCATTAGGACCTCATATCCTAGATGCCGATGATGGATACAAAGTGTCTGGTCTACATAAACATTAGGACCTCATATCCTAGATGCCAATAATGGATACAAAGTGTGTGGTCTAAATAATATCCCATTCATAGGGAAGGCTTATAAAGTAACATTTCAAACTTAAGTATATGCTGATATATTCTAGGTCTACCACCTACCCAATTATACATTTTAGGGTAGGGATCCTGGCACATTTCCATCAATAGTCCATCAATCCCTGACTTTTGGGAAAACGAGAAGAAGGCCACGAGATGCAACTATTTCAGTAGGGCATCATTCTACAAAACAATGTAGGGAATTCATGGGGTTGTCATAAAATCTTTTTGTTATAGTCATTATACAAAACATTTTAGCTTTTATATTTATCCCTTTACCTGTCAGGCAATGTAGCATCTATGGTGCTGACTCAAATGCCCCAGTATGCCAGCACCATAGATCCTAAGTCCCTGGCTGTGTTTTTCATCTATGTTAGAGCAATTTTTATAAAATATATTGAAAAATATTTAGCATTCATATTCAATATTTCCAAAATGTTGCTCCTTAAATAAAGAATTTTACTAAAAGTCCCTTTAAAAAGAGGCACCTCTGCTTTCTGGGAATTCAAACCCTAAGCAATTTTAATTAACGAGGCAAAGCTTTTTAAGCTATTTGTGTATCTGGAATCTGGACGATGGCTGCTTTTTGTAAAAAGGATAGGAAACATCAAACTCACTGATCAAACGAACGTTCACTTGTGATGAAGGTTGATGATGTGTGCATATGCCTACTGAAGTTTGTACTAATGATGATCGATTTGATCTGGCACAAACACCTAAACATAAGGACAGCATATCAGCAAAGCACATGTGTAGGAAAATGACTCAAATTGAGTATATATTGATGGTTTTACTATACGTAACAGTTTTTTACATACTCAAGATTTTTTTTTTTCAAACACTCACATACAGTATGTATATTTTTATAGTGTCACTTGGGTAAAATAAAAGTGCTGTATCATTCCTTCTAGATCACTCTTTTGCCGTCTAGAAAAGTTTTTTTTTTCAATCTAGTAATTTGTGATACCCAGCTTTTTTGGTAAACCTCCTCCTTATTACCTGGTGCATTAAACATTTTTAAAATTCAAGTCAGAATATTCTAACAGTGAATGAAAGAAAGAAGAATGACCGATACAGTTAAGTTCAACAGTAGCAAAGAGTTTGGGCAATTAGCTATAAATCAATTATGGCAAAATATCTGTATTGCACCTAAAATCTGGGTTTGAGTAGTTACATTATATGAGCAGTGTAGAATGAGTAAACACAATGGATTAAATTATATTATTAATGTATCAGAGAGAAAGAGTGTGTTGAATGTCAAACCTGTGTAGCCACCAATGATTTTCACTGAAGAGTTTGTAATGTACCCTGGTGGTGTTGGTACTGCATATTACTATATCTTTAGAGTGATGTGGCATTGCAGCTGCATATGGTAGTAGACCACAGAGATGGTTTATATGAAATAATGCAATATCCCTTTATCCACTAAAAGTTGTATTAAAGGTTTATTGAAAATTGTTGTACAAATACAACATGTGATGTTCATACAGTATGCTTATTACTAAATGTCATCTGATCCTTAGGGTTTTGCTTTAAAGCAGTTGACCTCTTTATTTCAACTTCTAACCTTCCAAACAACTAACCATTTAATAGGGAAGCTATGTTTAAATTCCCAACTGGAGAACTGCAGCATAAACTGAAGCATAAACTTGAATCAAAGTGCAGCAAATAATAAAGAAGTCCATTCGCATAATATCTTATAAAACCACCACCTACACATAAGATAAAAGAAGAGAATGGGGCAATCAACTCTCTTTACAGTGGAGATGAACTGGCATTATTTTCAGAATTGTCCTTTTAATAAGGGCTGAGTTTCATTGCACCTACAGCTGAGATCCATTTAAACCAACATTTGAAACAGAAGTTCCATGTTAATTTAAAACTATCCTAAGCTACAATAAATAAGTGACCTACTTATGTATCTTTTTGCAAGGAAATATCCATTTTAAAATTAGGGCAACCACTGAATAAAGTTCAGTACATCATTAGTTCATTAAGATTTTATTTCTAATTAGCTCTTTCATTTACTTTGACTCTTTCATTTAGTATTGACCAACCATAGTTATATTTATATAAAGTATACTGTATGTTACCATCACGTCAGAAAACTTTAGTTGAAAACAAAGACACAGGTTTGAAAGGATGGAATTTGAGAATTAGGATATGTCATTTCTTCTTGGTAGAGTCCTGCATTTGTTTGTTGTTCTTAATATTAAAGGGCACTAGAGAATTGTATATACAGCTTTCTTCAACATGAGCACAACAAGTAGAATCTGTGTTTAAAATGTATTCTGCCTATTCTTTTGAAATATCCATATTGTCTAATTTTTCCCTATAAATCTGTAAAAAAATATCTGTAACTGCTTTACTATAAAGCAGTAACATATCATTACATTTACTCCATCTTCACAGCTCTCCCCTTGTAAGATAACGCGCTTTGTAAAAACAAACTCCACTCTTTCACTTTCCTTTTTGCTCTCATTCTAGAAATGTTTTTTCTTAAATAATTTAGCGAGCATGGAAAAACTCACATTTTTTGTGATATCTATAGTCTTTGGTAAATCTCCCCCTTGTTGCCTGGTATATTAAAATTTTCCAAATGTGAAAACAAAATTCTGCCTATTTTTTAAAAAAAATTAATTTTCTCACGGATCTGTAAAAAATGATTTGCCTTACTGAAAAGCAGTAACATTTCATAACATTTACTCCATCTCCACAACTCTCACCTTGTGAGATAATGAGCTCTGTAAAATAAACTCCACCCCTCCCCAGGAGAAATCTTTGTCAGTATTTGAGATAATGAGGAGGTCACTGTACTGGTGAGTGGAAGGTGAAACTGCTTTCAGTTTCTGCCTTGTTTTAGTCCAAGAAATAACAGAGCTATTTCATAATTCAATCAATATGTAAAAAGTACAGTATGTACAGCACAAGCGCTACCCATTTAAGTAAAACTGAAAATTGGGTATACTGCCTCCTTGACAAAATTATATGCTGCCAAGCTGTGATATCCATTGGGAATGGTATTCTTCTTTTTGTATGTATTGTATCAATCCTTCACAGTGGTTGATCAGAATTTTAGCAAATGTTTTTTAGTATTCAAAATCCTTATGAAGGTCTGATGATGGTGATGATATTCTAAAGAATTTTGGAACATCATATTTCTAGTTTAAATAATACACAACCCACAAGGTTATTCCCCCAGGTATTGTGCAACTGTTACTGGAATGATTTCCTCTCATATATACATAAATATATGTATATATAAGAGAGCAATAGAAGAGATTGATTAGATAAAACAAATAATAAAAATATAACTATTTGCCTTCTCTCTAAACAAATGCTAATTACTTACTGTTGTGTTGTTTTGTTTTTTAGCACCAAGGGAAAATTGGAGTGAAATTTAATGTGGGAACAGATGACATATCAATTGAAGAAGTTAATGCAATCATAAATGATGGGACATACCATACAGTACGTTTTACGAGAAGTGGGGGTAATGCCACCTTGCACGTAGACAACTGGCCGGTAATAGAACGTTATCCTGCAGGTAAGAAATGTAATTGAAAAAGATACTTGAAGAATAGTAACATTTTTAGTTATCATTTTGCTTGAGATAAAGGAGAACATTTGACTGAAGTAACATAGGTTTCAGTTCTTTAGATTATACATTGTTGGCCAAAAATACTTTGATATAAGTTTGTTGTGCTACAGCTAGATTAATTCCAGTATTCCACATCTTGTTTTATTTACCATAAATGCAAAGGTTTTGACAAAAGTGAAAATGCAAAAAAAAACAAGTAAAATGCACACATTAACAATTAAACTCTACAGTAACTTAAAGCCTTTTTGAGAGTTGGGCAAGTGCACTAGGAACCGGTTCAGCCTGTCTATGGAGATTCTCATTTATCCAGGTCATGACATACAGTACATAGTAGAGTTAAGTCTAGTAGAGTTAAGGCTGAAGAACCCACTAGGATGAGTGGTGAAACTATTCAAGAAAACTCAGAAAGTCCAGTTGCTTTAGACTAAACTCTATTAGCTATTGTTAAGCCTGGTGCCTCAGTCCACTTGCTTGACAAAATGTTATTTTTTACATATTTTCTGTGTAGAGCAATTATAATATCAAATTATAATACAAGTAATGCATAGGTACAGTGCTCCAAAACTATATAGAAGAATACACAATTTCATAAGATTTTTACAGACAGTACTTACTGTAGATACATAAACAGACAGTATTTTCTCATCAATTAGAGTTAAACCTATGTTGGGTGGACTTTGGTAGTCACATGGTGAGACTATCATGTCTAAGTTAATTAACTATGCTAACCTGCCAATGTGTCCAACATTAGTCTTTTAGATAATATCACTCTCTGAGGAAAAAATTACTTGCAAAATAATTATAGGATTTTAGGTAGTGCTTTGTGCAAAATGAACAGCTTGTGGAATACAATGTTCTGTCTACGCAGATGCCCTCAGGTACCGAATCTCATTATATTTGATGTAGTATAACCCCTAGAAATCTTGTCACATTTTCATGTATATTTGGGGAGGAATAACTTGCAGAATTATACAGTTTTCATTAATCAAACCATAAATTAAAAACAACCTTTGTGGATTATAAGCAAGGTTCATGATATATTTTTCAGTTTAGTCGTAACAATGCTAAAAGTACAAATTAAAAATATCAAACTATTAAAACAAGGTTCTTTCCTTTCTTCTTCTCTTTGCATGTTTTAATGCTAAGAGTACCACATGGAGGCCCATTTATTAAAGGTCAAATTTTTGTGGTATTAGAGCTTTTTGAAACCACAATTAAACTTTGTCTTTGAAGGTTTTCGTTCATCCAGGTCACGATATATCTAGTAGAAATAAAGTGTAAACAGCAAGTGTAAATGGACTTGCTGTTTAATCATTGAAGAGGTTTCAAAAGTCAGTTGAACTGAAGAAGCTGCTCGGATGAGTACTGAAATGTCTTCAATAATTAATCAGCAAGTCCAGTTACTCTAGATTTACTTCTACTAGGCACAATTAAAGTTTATTTATCTAAAACCACAAATCCCATGAAAGTTATTAAAAGATCTGAATATAAAAATTATACATGCAAAAAAGTGCTGAACGATCTGAAAACAAATAGGAATATTTCTAAAACATCAAAAAAATAAAGATTTTCTGACAATAACAAGTGGAAAAAATAAGAAAACCTATAAAAGTCTGAATGGTTAAAAAAAAGGTCCAATAGGATCAACTCAGCTCCCATTGACTTCTATGGGATTGCTTTTACTTGGAGGAGTTTTGTTTTAGAGATTTTTGTGGTTTTTAGTGATGGGCAAATTTGCGCCGTTTCGCTTCGCCGAAAAATTCGCGAAATTCGCGTAATGGCGAAAAATTCGCGAAACGGCGCTGGCGAATTTTTGACGCGAATTTTCGCGGGCTTTTCGCAAATGTATTCGCTGGCGGCGAAACGCACAAATTCGCACCTGGCGAATAAATTCGCCCATCACTAGTGGTTTTTACACTTAATAAATCTTGAAGTTTTAGAGTTTTAGAGAAGTTTAAAAAACATGATTTTTTTTAGAGACAAATAGAGACAAATAGGATTTGTTTAAAATTTTTTTTTTGAATATTAGTAAATAGACCGCTTATTGATGGTGTTTTCACTGGAAGTGTACTATATAACAAAAGGATTTATGTAGCACCCAATCTTGCTTAAAAGATAATGCTTTCTACTAGGGTGTTTCCATAGTTAAGTAACTTAAGGACTAGCTGACACTTTTCCTTTAATCCATCATGACAGTGTTCCTGTCCTGCTTCCCATTGAGTTCTGTTATGCCATATATCTGATCAAAATAGACCAAAAAAGGGAAAAGTGTCAGTTCCTTGGCTTATCACAGAAGTACAATGCCTAAATATCTTTATATTAATTCACTCTGATGACCAACATTTTCAAATATTCTAGTTTAGATCAAATCCTAGGATATCAGGCAACCAAACAAATGGCCAGTCAACAGCAGTGCCATGGTAGATTCTAGAGAGGTTGTGGGAGTGGTATAACATATGTATATAAAATACACATTAGTACAATACATGCATGCAAATGATGACTTTGTGCTCGGTTGAGATGAAAATGGAGTACAGATGATACATTAATTAGGATTACGGATACCTGAAGATAAAACATGAATTACCTTGAAGCCTGGGATTACCTGGTGCAGAAAGCCATAACAAACCTTCAACTTTACCCTAGCCTGCCTCCTAAGAATAGATTTCATATAGTTGGCATCAGAAAACATTAAGAAAAGATGGAAACAATACACAAAGTAGCAGTCATATTCTGTCATAGACATGCATTTGATTCAGTGCTGTACTATAACATACAGTTTATACAGTATCAGAGGGTAGTTTACTAAAATCCATTTTTCTGATTATTTAAAGGGAAACTATAGTCTAAAATAGGTCAATGCTAGAAATGCTGTATTTTGTATACTAAACATAAACATGAACTTACTGCACCAGAAGCATAATTAAACAATGATTTGTGCTTTCAAAGTTTGTTAAACCATCTTTGCAAGACCAAACCATGCACATGCTCAGTGTGGTCTGGGCTTATGCTTAGGGATCGTCATAAATGACATAAAAGCACAATAAACAATAAAAAAAAGTCAAACAATATCTGCCATATAATAATAAGAATAAAAGTCAAACAATATGTGCCATATAATCTACAGTCTGGTCATTTCCCTATGGGACCAGACTATAAATTATATCCTTATAAACGGCGCGTTCTGACGTCGTAACGCGCCGATTATAGCTTAATGCATCAGCAGCTATCAGTGCTGCACTCTCCCTACAGCTTTCCTCCTGCTTTGTCTGCCTCACTTCCGCCTTCACGATGCGTGCTCTCTCGCGCCTCCTATTAAGGTCGTGCTGCCTTTCCTACCTCCCCGTTCTCCATTTGTCTCCCACCCTCTGATGCTTGCTCCCTCTGTCTCTCTTCCTCTTCTGTTCCCCCTCCATTACTGATCTTGCTTCGTCTGCCTCGGGCTTCCTCTTCCGCTGCTCCTCCCTCTGCCCCCCCACACCCTGTCACCGTTTGCTCCTGTTTCTTCAGCGCTCCAATCCAGGTAACTTCAATATTTCTCCGTCTGCCTCTCTCTACTGCTCCCCCTCCTTCTTCGTCACACTCCATCTGCCCCTCCCACACCCTGTTACTCTTTGTCTCGATCTGTTTGCTGCTCCCACCCCCCAGCTTCAAACTTTAGTCTCGCTGCGTCTGTCCCTCCCACTCACGTACCTCTTTTGCCATCAATCTCCTCTTTATCTCACTCAGTTCATCTCTGGAGGTGCCCACCCCCCTGCATTTTACACCCTTCGTGCCTTTCCCCTTCTGCCACTTTTTAGCTTAAAGCCAAATGACTGCAACTGCAACCATGTGGTCAGAATGCCACAGAACTTAGTTTAAAGGAGAAGAATCACACAGGGAGACAATAAAAAAAGTAAAAACACTGTAGATTATAATGGATAATGTACCCCCTACAGAAAATTATAAAGATATTAATAGTCACCTCGGAGTTATGTGACCTGTATAAAAGCACTCGGCCTGCGGCCTCGTGCTTTTATATGGTCACATAACTCCTCGGTAACATAATATCTTTATAAATTACAGTAGGGGGTACATTATCCACTATATAATAATCAGAATATACAGACTGCACTTGGTCCCATGTTGTTATGTAATCTAATGTGGATTTTATTGGTTTCATATTATTTAATTCAAACTTTGTCCAACTCTCCAGAACCAGTGGCAGCAGCAAAAAAATACTCCAAATAGAATTTCCGGTTTATCTGTTTAAATCTTGCTCAATAATCTTTGTCCCTGCAGCTGAGTTGGAAACATTAAAGAGGATGTAAAGGCAAAATAAAAAAACAATTTTTATTTTATTAACTGAAAAAGAAACCTATCCCCAATATACTTCAATTAAAAAATATGTAATTTGTTTTTATAAGAAACCTGACTGTATGCAGTGAAATCCCTTAATTTACTTGCTCTTACTGCTGCAGATATGAATCGCTGACTGCTCTACAGGAAACAAAAAAAGCTGCTTGAGTTCTGGAAAGTCCCTCCCCCTTGCCATTTGAAAGTATGATCCTCTCCCTGCAGAGCAGTTAGGGACCATCTAAATTTTCCTATCTGCAGCAGTCAGAGCAAGTAAATTAAGAGATTTCACTGCATACAGTCAGGTTTCTTATAAAAACTGTAGACATTTTTTAATTAAAGTATATTGGAGATAGGTTTCTTTTTCATTAAAGAAAGTAAAAATGGGATTTTATTTTTTTTGTCTTTACATTCTCTTTAAGTAAAAAAAAGCCCTCCAAAGCTAGAATCCACGAATTGACCTTATTATTTAAAAAAAAACGTATAAATTGGTTCAGGAAAATATGATAAAATTGAGCGAAAACCTTAATCATACGATTTTTTCTCTAGGTTTTTACATAATTGCCCTATTTGTCTACCTTTTTCCAGAAAAGCCATAATTATTTGGATTTTTGCCCAAAAAAAGACAGAAAAAGGTTCTATTTTCAGGCTAATTCTAGCTCAGACCACTGAAAACGTCAGAATAGGATAGGGACCTCTATCATTAACTTTTACACAACCTCTGCAGGTCTGAGAGGTCTGCTGCATTAGGCTTTAATAAATCTTGAAAAATTAGAGTTTTAAAAAAGCCATACTAGAGTTTAGTATAAAACCCCCTAAATATCAGCTCTACTGATTTGTATGATTTGAAGGATAACTAATAATTTCTAGCATGAGAGACAGAATATTTATAATGCGTTCTTTAATCAATGATTCAGAACTGTGCTGATTTCAATTGATAATTACTACACAGTCCCTGATCATCAACTTGGAAGTTTCCATTTGGATGTTCTAGTTACATATAATTATCTACCCATTATAAAAAAATTTTTGTGTGTTGTGAGGTTTTATTAAGCACTTAAATCCATGTGGGATTCTAATGCAAACGTCCCTCAGTCCATTAGCCTGCAGCAACCAATCAGCAACTTTGATCACTCTTATTCAAATACGATGAACTGAAATACCTGGTTGGTTGCTATAGGTACCTGGATTCTAGAAAATCTACACCAAGTTAATACATAAGCCCATAATGAGAGTATTCCAAGTTATAAAATAGTTAATTGTTGAAAGATAATGGTACATACACCTCAAAAGTAAACCTATGATTTGATCACATACGAGTTTTTATCTCATGAGCACTAGTTTAGATCAGACTTTGACAGGTTCATATATCAAGGCAATGAAGCATCATAATGATGTGAACACCTTTTAAAGGCTATGCTGCTGGGTTTTCTGTAGGTACCCAGCATGTCATGGATGTAAACTAAAAAGCATAAAAGCTCATCTGGATAGTGCTGAATGTGCACAATACCCTGGCGATATCTTGGCTTGCATTAGTGCAGGTTCTCATGTAATTTGTCTCAGATAAGTGTACTGTAATAGCTTTAAAGATAGAATTGCTTCAAGAAGCACAGTCCAGTAGAGCTCCCATAGACTTATTATATGCACAGAGTGGACCCAACAGATGTCAGATCTATACCAATGGTTGTCCAGGTTAACAAGACATTTGGGTGCAGCCTAAAAGACAATGTTGGTCTTGATGTTCCCTTCCAAATTGGAAATATCTTCCACCATTCCAAGCATGATAATTACTTCCAAAATGAACACGTTAGAATTAAAAGGAAGCCCATTGCTGTTTTGTTCCTGGAAAAAAATAATTTTACCATTTACCAATAAAATCACAAAGGAGATTTATTGCTTCCCTAACGACGATATAAAAGAGAAGATCTCATCGTCTTCACTTTCTGATGTATATATTCTACAGCAGCTTTATGTATTTGAAGTGTTCATGAAATATAAACTAGATAAACACATGTACCATTCACTTTCAACATAAGAGCACATTCATTTAGGCATGAAAACCTCTGCTTTTTGAGTATCCATGGTTACCACCATTTGTTGAGAATTAATCTAAATCTGGGGCCAACAACAAATCTCTAATGTCTTGAACTGAAATACTAAATAATAAATTTTTTTGGAAATTACATACAGTATGCATAGAACTCTAACAGGCTTATAAAATGTTCCAAGTCCACATTATTCATTTTAGGCAACCTGTATATTAACTCAGCTGCAGTGCCATAGATTTCTTTTCATATTCTGTAAAAAATCAAGTATATAGGGATAAACTGGATCAAACTGTACACCAAGCAAGAATGGCACATAATTTAAGTATGTAATAGCATTTAATCCTGGGTACTTGTACTGCTGTTCCTTGCCCGTAGTATCTGGAAACTCAGCATGTCTTGATAGAATTATTTGCTTTTTTAGTCAATGGCAAAGTCTTATAACTAACTGTAAAGAAGTTAAAAAAAAGTACCAGAAGATATATTTTTTTTACATTAACTTGCTTTATTCACACAACCCCTTCATAGTATATGTCCCTAGGCTAGTTTCTCAGAGATGATATGTAGAACCTGCCTCTTAATGAATGTCTCCCTAAAGTAGAGGGGCTGAAAGTAGTGATGGGCAAATCTGTCCCAATTGCGAAACTCCAAAAAAATTTGCAAAACACCAAAAAATTCGCAAAACTCATTTAGGTCAATGGGCATCAAAATAATTTTGATGCGTGACAATTATGATATGAGTGACAATTTTTTTTACGTGCAACTCTTTTGTCCAAATACTGTACATTAAAGTCAAATTTTGACATGCAACAATTTTTGTTTATTGCGGCAAATTTTCCACCGTGAGTTTTGCTGGCAGCGAATCCATGCCTGGCAAATAAATTTGCCCATGACTAGCTGAAAGATTATGGCCCACTACTCACTACTGATGAAGTTAGGAATGGGTACCCTTTGCATTACATTGGGCTAGAACCTTTTGAGATAGAGCATGAGCTAGAACCAATATTAAAGCAATAAATAGGTTAAGTAAGGACAGGAGGAAAACTAGATTGGAGAGTGGGCCTATGGCCAAAGGTTTTCTGGAATCAAAGGTTTCCTGGCATCCTAGACTGGCACTGTCTGAGTTGAAAAATATAATCATAGATTCTTCAGACATCTCTAATTCCAAATCCATTGAATCTACGGAATTAAGTAAACAAGGAGACAGAAGACACACATCATCCTGAGATCTTGGCATTTTATAATACCTATAATACACTGAAGTGGTTTCAATTCTGAATTTATTCTCAAGTAGAAAAGCATTGTAAACAGGTCCCCAAATTGATTATAATTGAGAGGTACAAATTATTAGCATCAATACGTAGCATGCTACAGTAAATACATCTATTCTTCATGCATTAAATATTAATAAATATGTCATTATATGTCTAATACTAGCAATTAGCATGTCCTTATGGAGTCCTATGTTCTGGAAATGAGTATTATGAGTGTGAATGTAATATTCAGCCACAAATTATAAACCTAATGTTTGGACACCAAATATCAGATTTCCTATGGATCATTAACAATGCTCAACATACTGAAACCAACTGTAATATCTGATAGGATAATGGAATTATCTAAATGTCCATGTAGAATATATTTAACATGGCTGACCTTGTTGGTTGTGAGGACCTGCTTTCACCTCATTGTCTCTTAATCCTTAATCTGTGTGCTAAATTGATGAGTCCTCTGATGTTTCATCATGAGTGTAGTGGCCTCAAGCAGTAGGTGGGCAGGGAATTACTAAAGTGTTTTTGCCCAACAAGCAAAGCAGAAAATCAATTGGCCATTTTATCATGATTTTGTTTATTCAGAGTTAACCATAATTAGATCATTTTCTCAGAACAGTAATGTCAAGAGCTTTGACACTGTGGAGAACAACTGTTATTATTTCAGGTTCTAGGATCATTATAAATTTCCGTTCATCAACTGACCCAGATTTAAATGCAGCACCACTAGGCTTTGCCTTATTATCCAGTATAAAATCATTCACAGACTCCGTTTCTTATTCGTGGATGCAATAAAGGTCCTGGTTGCAAGTTTATCCTGATTTCAAGGGTTAATAGTTTCTGTAGCTTTGCATACATTGCCTTTCAGCCGCCGCATAATGATGATAAATATTTGTGATTTAAGTAACACCAAGCCATCTTCCACACCATTTATTCTGATGAATGCACATCATGGGAAAACCTACAGTATGTCATTTTAATTGCCTGTATTAGATGCCAACCTGTACTGTACAATCAGCACTTTTGTACGGAACCATTACTCTTTATCAGTCACCGCTAACATCTGCCTAAAATCACCAACCAGCAATTTAAAAGAAATTATTTTTTAAATCTAGGACACTTCCCTGTCACCTTCCATTTATATCGTTTTATAAGTGTTGTCTATACAAATGTTTCAGTGCTATAAAAAGACATAAGTAAATGTATATATATGTGTCCCAGGTACAAATAGCATTGGGACTCCAGACAACACTAAATCACAAATGATGTGGAATTCGGTGACACAAACACTTTTTTCCGTTGGATTATTTTATTTTGTTCCTTTAATTAAGACTTCACCTATCACCATCTATATCTAAGATAATCAAGTTACTAATATTTCTATGGGTGTATATAGTCTTTGTGACACGTAGGCAACCTTTAGATTTCCAACAGCAAAATTCCCAGCTAACCTGTTAAGAGCTAATAAGAAATTGTACTGATAAATGCTCTGGGGCCACTGTTTTAATAAAAAATATAAGCGTCGTTTATGACTGCAAGTGTAAACTGCAATTTCAGACACTTTTTGATGCATTTTTTACCTACAATTTAGTGGTTCTCCACCCATAATTCTAGCTTAATTAAAGGGCAAAGGGTAGTTGTGCTTGAGTGTTTCCAAATCAGATGCAATTTTGATGAGAAATGAATGACTGTATATGATACTTTGTGAGCAAATATGCTGCACCTATTGATGCTGCCCTAGAGACCTTTGAGCAGGGGTCTTCAACTTTTTTAACTTGGGAGCCACATTCAATTGTTCTTGGGTAGCAAGAAAAGCATAAAAAAAGTTCCAGGTGGATGCCGAATAAGAACTGTGATTGGCAATTTGGTAGCCACTATGTGGACATTCTGTAAGCATACTTTTGCATATATTGACACAGGAGAACCCTGGAGCTACCACCACCTCAAGCTGGTTGTAGACCTAGCTTACTCATGATGGTCAGCATCAGTATGTAAAGCATCATTTTTCAAGGTTTATTAAAGCCCGATGCTGCAAAAAGCCAGAATCCGAATATAATTCAATGGCATATAAATCAATGGCAGAAGTCCCTATCCTATTTGGAAGTTTCTGTGGTCTGCGCTGGAATTAGCCCAACAATCCAACCATTTTGGGCTTTTCGGTAGCGATGGGTGAATTTATTCGCCAGGTGCGAATTCGCGAAACCGCTGCAAAAATTTTCCAACAGAAATTTTCTCTGCTGAATTTGTGCCGGTGTCAAAAAAATTAAACGCCGGCGCCGTTTCGCGAATTTTTCGCCATTTCGCGGGAAATTCGATAGTTTACTAGTGAAGCAAAAAAGCCCCAAATTCTCCCATCACTACTTTTCAGGCAAAATTCTGAAATATTTGGGCTTTTCGGGGAAAAAAATCGAGCAATTCGGGGGAAAAGCCCAAAGAATCTTATTATTCTGGTTTTCGCTTGATTTTATTGGGTTTTTAAATCAAGCTTTTTTATTAATAATATGGGAGTTTGATCATGGTTTTTCATTTAAATAATGAGATAAATTAGGCTTTTAGTAAAATTAGGCTTTTAGTAAATAACCCACAAAATATTGAGTTTGGAGTGTTATGTATATATATATATATATATATAGATATATATATATATATATATAGATATATATATATATATATATATATGAACATACCTATGTTCCATTCACAGGTTTTTCTTAGCTTCTATAAAGATTTACTAGATGTTGTTTTTTCTAAACCCCTGGTGGTCCATATCTAATCTGTTTGTCCTTAAATCATAAAACTATAGTGACAATGTACAAAACAGATGCAAACCCTTGTAGCACTTATCAGCATAGTTTCAATATGGTGAGTGACAGCCCCCTCTGAGTAACCAGCTGCATGGCCGGTGCACCCAGAGTTGACAGGGTGCTAGAAATGACATTTTCCGGCAGATTCCCAACAGAGTGAGAAAGCCTCTACTGTGAAGCTGCAGGGAAGGTCTCTTCTACTTCTGAAGGAACAAACATTTCACCACAGTAAGGAAATGTAGAACAGACACAGCTTCTTGGTACTTTTCATTTGTAGATCCCTTATGACTGTACTTTCAAATAGATGCTTCCCCCTGTGTCCAGCATATGCCCTGATACTCCTGTGCACCATGGGAATGGCTTTATAAGTTCTTATGTTTAGTCTACAATAGTATTGATTTTTTTTTTCTCTTACAATATTACATTTTTTCTTTAATAATAAAGAATCCTGCAGTTATTTCCAAACTTTAAAAGACTCTTTAAAAGATAACCATTCTAAACCTGCCGTAATGTATATCTCATACATTTCCTATTGTGTGTTTTCTGTTGTGATCAATCTGTTTTGCCTTCCCTGAGCTAATTAATTAATTTACACTCACTCCGCAACTCACACTGTGCAGCATGAATGCACATATGATACAGCTGACCTATGGATTTGCTTGACATACTGCAAATAATGAGATCCGTGGTGAAAGCAGAATATTAATATATCGGCGCCACTGTTTTTACATTAGTCCTTAGCAAATGTTAAAAAGGGTTATCCATATTTACTATGCAACATTAATTTCAAGATATAACAAAAAACAAAGTTTGTCACCCAAACTGTAGGACTTAAGTTCAATTTAAACTTCTAGCTATTTTTTAACTTGCCGAAATCTGTGACTTTTCAGCTAACACATCTTTATAACTGTATTGCATATGTATGTTTCTTTAAATCAGAGGAGACAAAATTGTAGCAGAAGCCCTGAAACAACATTGGATAGAGGACAGGGAAGGTGGGTGGGGCAATGGAGTATTTAATGTATCTTTCTAGTAGTACAGCCTTGAGACCAAATACAGTCAGATTTTAAGGGTTATCAAATATTTGTTGTGCTACATATTGTTGGAATTATTCCAGGATTATACAGCAATAGTTCTATATATCTGTGACCTCATTATGACAATAAATAGCGTATACGAGCTTCTTTTTATTTATTTATTTATTTATTTTTTAAAAAAACCAAATCAAGAGTCAAAATTTTACTCTAAACATTTGTGTTTTTTATTTCTCTCAAAAAGGGCAGATTTATCAAGGTTTGAAATGAAAATTTGAATTTTCACGTTTTTTCTGGTCAAAACTGTCAAATTCGACTAGGGAATTGTTAACATTTTGAAAATTTTGAAATTTTGAAACGTTTTTTTAAAAATTCTAATTTGATTTTTGAGATTTATCATACACTGGCCCTTTAAGAACTCAAATTCGACTATTTCCACCTAAAACCTGCCAAATTGCTGTTTTAGTCAATGGTGGATGTCCTGGGATCAATTTTGAGTTGTTTGCAGCCTTCCTGACATTCGAGTTTTTTTCAGAGTTTTTAAAACACAAATCGAATTTGATTAAAATTTAATTTGAGTTTTCAGGTCAATCAGTCCTATTCACCCAAGTTTAGAAAATTACATTTTTTTTAAATAAATTTCGATTGGTCGAATTTCGAGTTCATGGGAGTTTATGGGAGTTTTTAAAAACTCACATGATTTCGAAATTCGACCTTTGATAACTGTGCCTCCCAGTGTAGAATCCATGAAAAACTTTAATACAAAACTCTGCCTATTGGACACTTTTGCTAGCCATTCAGACATTTTTGGATTTTTATCCAGAGGTTTTAGAGGTTTTCATATTTTTATTCGGATCATCCAGCTTTTATTTTATTTAATTTACTTTTTGCATGGAGATATTTCAATACGATATTATGTTGATAAATGGGCCTCCCCATGTGCTCTGACCATAAAGGAAGGACTTGAACCCATGCAGGCTTGAAAACGTTGCTTTGTAAGGGCTCATTTATGAACCACAACCGCAGTTGCAACCCCTACAGTTTAAAAATGTGTTTCAGTGAACCTTAGTGAACCTCAGAATTTTCAGAACAATTCTGTCCAATTTGCATCTGAAATTGTACTTTGAACGTGATTTGCACTTGAAAAATCATTTAAACAAAAAAAATAAACCCATTACAATTGTTTTTGCACCAGTTTGCATTCATGCAGCTTATTTAGGATCAAGTAAATATGATTTATTATTATTATTGCAGAGAAAGAGGAAATAATTTTTTAAAAATGAGAATTATTTGCTGAAAATGTGTTCTACAAGAGATGCTCTTCATTTTGTGCTTTCTGAGTAACAGGTTTCAAGATAAAGGATCCCATACCTGTACCAACATGTTATGTCAGTGTATGGATCTACAAATAGTAAAAGGATTTCAGGATGTTTGTGAGCAATATGTAGTGCAAAACTCATTGGCACATACATTCCAATCTGAGAAAATCAGCAGCTTCCTTGGTTTATAAAAATATCAACATTTAACATGTTTTAATTGTAATTCTACAAATATTTAGCAGGCTGCATGCCCACTAGAAAGGCAAGGTTGGAAATGAATGCATGGGAATGTGTGGGAAAGGATAGCCTTGAATTAGGGCGGTTCTACTTGTTCATCTCAAAGTGATAAATATTTTTAGTAAAGCCTGTGCTGCAGCTGTCATGTTGGTACAGATTACTGACGATGTGGGTGGAGGAGGAGAAGGCTGGGAAAGGTAGGCAGAGAAAGATACGCAAATACAAGAAAAGAACAGCTTGCTGTGTAGATATGGTGATGCCTGTGTAAAAAAAAATGCATATACAGTTGCCCAGTTTTGTTACCTGTCTCTGAAAAGTAATAAATATCATACATATAATAAATGTATTATCACTTTATTAATTGATGAATTTGGGGCTTTTTTTCTCAAACTTTTAAATTCTATTGCAAGATAAATTCGCGACCCTTTAGTTGACCCCATCCTTCACTCCAAGGACTTAGCGTAAATGCTATTTCTTCTAACCCAGTACTAATGTTTTATTAGTTTAAACTACCTAATTAGGATGGAACACACAAAAAAAGCTTTTCATTCAGCGTTCTTAGATCTTTCAAAGGAATAAGAAAGTCCCTGTCTTAAGTAGTAATATTATTCCCTCTTACTTAAGAAATGTATGTGAAGCCTACACTGATAAAGTGAACGATGTTCTATTGGTAGCCTTCTACTGTCTTCTGTTTTATTTGTATTGGTATTAAGTATGGAGCACCACAAATTTTGTAGACACTACAGCATTTGAAATAGATTTCCCTTAAAAAAATGGCATAAGTCAAGCAATAAAGGGGCTCCTACACTTTGCTGATCTATACTGAACCATTAAATCCTACTCTACTGTTTGACATTCATGAAGGAAGATGATCTTGTTGAATAGTGTTTTAGTGATGTATTATAACTTTGTAAAAATCCAACATGAATCACTAGGTGGAGCACTTGGAAGTGTTCTGTGGCTGCAGTGCAAATGTTAGCTTGCTATAGGATATATGGACTATCATTTGCCAAGGCAACTTTTTCTGAAAGGAGGGGATATTTATCACTATTTTTAAGAACATACCAGAATAAAGTTAAAAAAAAGGACATTCAATGTCATAGGCTCATTAAATGGACTGCTCGAAATAGTTCCATAGTACTAAAACTCCCATCTGCTGTAATTTCCCTTAGCATCTGTTTTGTTACTTAGAGTAGCTACATACCTTGCCAAAAGCATTCAAAGACAGTGAGAGCAAAATTTAGCATCCCCATCACAGCTTTACAGTAAAATATCTCTAAGGCATAAATTCTCAAATGAAAACACCACATTCTGAGTCAACAGCAGATCAGACCAAGACCTATTGCTTGTTTCCTGCTGACACCGAGTGTAACCTATTGACTTGCAGCAGATTTGCTTCACTTAAAGGTCATTTTGTATTTGTGCACCTGCATAATTAGATGCATGCTGCGAACTTGCACAGCACAAGACAGATGTTCTTAAGTTGGCTGCATTTTTTAAGGATAAATAGGAAAAACTATTACCCATTGGACACAATATGTTAAACTTCTAAACACAATATGGCAAGTCCAATGTATTTTGAGTTTCATTGGCTCTGGTACATCAATTGACTGGTTTACTTTCCATATTGAAAAGAGACACCCAGAATCCATTGTATAGGGGAAATTGAATGGAAAATGTAAACCTTCAAAACAAAGTAATATAAAGTTCATTAAAGTGCTCTTTTAAGTACATTTTCAATTCACATAAATTATTTTTCCCTAGAATAGCAGTAATTAAAAAGCTTATAAAATTAAATTGAAACAACAACACCATCTACTGGTAATTTCTACTTATTTGACTGACAGTTGGAAAACACATTCAGAAGAAGAAGTAACTTTTCTGACATTGCTATGCTTAGAAAAGACCACAGAAAATCTGATTTTTTTGGTCTTTTCCAAGTAGAGAAGCATTAGAAGAGTTTACTCTTTTTCTCCCAACTGTCAGGCTGTTTGGCAGAAGTGACCAGCAGATGACACTTTTGCTTCAATGTCATTATATTAGCAGTGTAAAAATTGCAAAAATGTTGAAGTATAAAATATATATTAATATAAATTGCAAAAGTGAAAACAGTCATGCATTTTTTTTTGAGAGTTAACATTTCTTTAAATGTCAAGTACAAAATTTGCTTCAGTTCTAGAATCCCATAGCAACAAATCAATGTTAATTGGCCTACTGCAGTTAGAATAATGAAAGCCAGCTTCTCAAAAGTTGTCATTGGTCAACTTTAGTAATGCTATTATATAGGTATGTTATACCATTGCATGTATTTTTGTAAGCTCTCCCTACTCTTTGTGATGGTATATGGTTCTTTAATGACACAATAGGATTCAGAAGACTTTTACAAACAAATCATGAAGGGTCTCTTTTATTCCATTGCGTCCATTATTTCATATGTTGATTGTAAACATTGAATTTGATAAATAATATGGTAAAGTTAGTCTGCAGTTGGGATCTGGTCACCATCTACTTTGGGATGCTGTAAACCTAGTGGGTGGTCTTTGTTTTATAGTGTGTGATACAAAAGAGAAAAAGTCAGAATTGCCACTTGGATTTTTCTGAAAAACTCAAAAATGCCACTTGGATTTTTCCAAGATTTCATTTATTTTGCATATAAATAAAAAGAGGATCTCCTCAAACGATGTGGGCTGCTTGTGGACCCAACACCTGCAGATGTTGTCAAACCTAACACGGCAAAGCTACACCCAGGGTAATATGTAAAAACCTGTAAAATGTTCTTTGTAATGACTTCAAACATAAATGCCTACAGATAAAGCACATTTTATCAAGTAATTTGGCTCACATGGCTCAACATGTTAAAATAGAGCAGAAGAACACTTATTTCCACTGATATAAATGATGCGACCTGTTGTACAATAGTGCACCATATTACTTTATATGTATGTTAATCCTATATAACACCAATAGTGTTTACGTCAACAGTATTGGCTACCTTTTATGCATTTTTAATATTACTTATCATCATATCTTAACTCTAGAGTATATAATTAGGCATGGTCAATTTTTTAAAATGGCATAATAGATTGAATGGAATGGATGTGAATGGTAAGTATAAGCTGGACACAGTATTTCTATTTTCCATTGTTTGTACCTATAATGCAGGTATTATTTCTGTACACTGGTGAATTGTGTGAAAGCTATCTGTCAGTAAGACGAAGATTGCATAGTCTGTTAACTGACTGCAATCCCAAAGCCCAGTTCCTGCTGATTATCAATCCTTTTGTGATTGTTCCCTATACTAAAGATTATACAATGGAAGTAACATTTAAAGACAAGATGGAAATCCCGTCAGGGGAGCATTAGACTTGCCTTTTGAGAAAGTGAAATGGTGTGAATAGGAAGTATTGTAAATTCAGCCTATGTCTAAATTCCTAATGGGATAACAACTTTGCCTTTTCTATTTTGGGGAAATGATATACATCTAAATATATAGATGATGATAGATAGATAGCAGTGCTCGTAGTGGCATCAAAGCAGATGCTTATTTCTGAATTCCAGGCTTGGAGGCAAGTTTTGGTTGAATAAAAATCAGGTGTTCTGCTAAACAGAGTCTCCTGTAGGCTGTCAGTCCACATAGGCCAATCACAGTCCTTATTTAGCACCTCCAGTTACATTTTCATACTTGTTTTACTCCCCAACACTTATTACAGTTGAGTTCGGCTCATTGGTAAAATAGGTTGGGGACCACTGATCTAGAGTATCTTTATAACAGAGCTAATTATAATAGTGACATGCAAGATACCACAACAGGCAGCCCATAGGGAGTCTTCTTATAAACCACTGCCATTTCTTTGCAGCCTTAGCATTCAGTCTCCAAAGAGTGAATGCTAAGGCACATTTTGTTTCCATATTGTTGGTTATGGCATTTATATATTAAGCTATAAAGTAAATGGGCATCTATTTATGTAGATGAATAAGAAAACACAAAAAGGCTCTTTTGGGGCAGATAAAGTTTTGTTTTATAAACATTTTTGTAAATTTTGTTATTAAGGCTATAAGGAAACCCTTTAAAAAACATATTCTTACCAGAGAAGATCTTTTATTTAATATGTGATAGTAGCTTGGTATTTTAAGCTTCCCCTCTGTTGAGCACTTGGATCTGAATTGTGAGGAAGGCTCAAGGAACTGTTGAGTCACTTGCTAGTAAATAAAGACCTTGATGGAATGTTTTTTTATATATAAGGTTTAAAATGTACAGGTATGGGACCTGTTATCCAGAATGCTCAGGACCTGGCGGTTTCCGGATAACGGATATTTCCGTAATTTGGGTCTTCATGCCTTAAGTCTACTAGAAATTAATTTAAACATTAAATAAACCCAATAGACTGGTTTTGCTTCCAATAAGGATTAATTATATCTTAGTTGGGTTCAAGAACAAGCTACTGTTTTATTATTACAGGGAAAAAGGAAATCATTTTTAAAAATTTGGATTATTTGGATAAAATGGAGTCTACGGGAGACAGCCATTCCGTAATTCGGAGCTTTCTGGATATCGGGTTTCCTGATAAGGGATCCTCTACCTGTACCAATAGCAATCAGCAAAATGATTTAAGGCATAAAGAAAGGCTCTTCCTTAGAAGAAAATTTCCAGAAGAAAGTATTCAGAAATTGTTATTAGCTGGCTCATAATATAGTCTTGCTTCTTCCTCACAATTATGTGTTGTTGCTCCTGTCTAGTTACACAAGGAAAATATGCATATGTGTATATTACCCCAGAGGTATGGGTTTTGTTATCTTCCATACTTACAATCTTGGGTTTAAATTAAGGTGCATTCCCTTATGTGGAAACTCCCAAGTTCCAAGCATTCTGGGTAATAGACCCAATGCCTGCAATACATATGTTACATAGGGGGTCTTATTTATCAAAGTCATTTTAATGGAAAAAGTCTGAAAAAGTCAGACCAAACTAGAATCCATTTTTTTTCAAATTATTTCTCAAATTGCAAAAATTTTTAAGATTTTTGCCAGAAAAGTCTGAAATAGTTGGATTCCAGCACAGACCACAGAAACTTCCATATAGTATAGGGACCTCTCCCATTGACTTATATACAACCTTGGTAGGTCCGAAGTGCTGATTTTTAGATTTGGACTTTTTACATCCTCAGGGTATAATAAATTTAAAAAAACTAGAAGTTTTTTTCCACTAGAAAATTTCAGATTTTATAGTAAAAAAAACTTTTTCCAGATTATGCATCTTTCCATAATTTGGATCTTCCTACCTTAAATCTACTAGAAAATAGTGAGAACATTGTGGGGCAAATTCATCAAGGGTCGATTATCGAGCGTTAATTAACCCTCAATATTCGACTGGGAATGAAAATCCTTCGACTTAGAAAATCGAAGTCGAAGGATTTTGAGCAAATACTGCGATCGAACGATCAAAGGAATAATCGTTCGATTTAGCGATTAAATCCTTCGAATTGAACGATTTGAAGGATTTTAATTCAACGATCGAAGGATTATCCTTCGACCAAAAAAACTTAGTCAAGCCTATGGGGACCTTCCCCATAGGCTCACATTGGGTTCGGTAGCTTTTAAGTGGCGAACTAGGGGGTCGAAGTTTTTTCTTAAAGAGGCAGTACTTTGACTATCGAATGGTCGACTAGTCGAACGATTTTTAGTTTGAATCCTTCTATTCGAAGTCGTAGTCGAAGTAGCCCATTCGATGGTCGAAGTAGCCAAAAAAACACTTCGAAATTCGAAGTTTTTTTTTCTTCTATTCCTTCACTCGCAGTTAGTGAATTGGCCCCTAAATAAACCCAGTAAGCTAATTTTGCTTTCAATAAGAATTAATTAAATCTTAGATTGGAACAAGTACAAGCTACTGTTTCATTATTGCAGAGAAAAGGGAAATCATTTGTAGAAATTTGGATTATTTGGATAAAATGGAGTCTATGTGAGATGGCCTTTCCATAATGGGGAGCTTTCTGGATAACAGGTTTCTGTATAATGAATCCCATACCTGTAATACAGATACAACAGTCACAAACTGTATGGGAAGCTTCCTTATTGCAATGCCACTTATTCAACTTACCATGCACTTTTGCATTGATGGGATTCATATAGAAAAACAAGTTCTACTTGAGTTAATATAGCCGGAAGATGTAATAAAGTAGATTGTTTTATGAACTGCATTTATGCTACTTATGATGTGGGCATGTTTTTTCTAAATGTCATATTACACAAAGGTGCTCATTACTCCGGAACAAGAACGAAATCGATCAATGTCATCTCATTTCAAATACCACAAGAATGTGACACCACCAGAATACTTAACTTATGACACTAAACCTTGGCTATGAAGGATATAAATTATTAAGCTTGAAGGCAACACATTTGAATCTTGTAAATCCGAGCCACATTAAAGTGAAAGCCCTATCAGCTATTGTATATATTGAAACTGGTAATTGACATTTATTTAGATCAATACAAGCTAAAATATTGCACTGCTGTCTTTCTGGTTTTTGCGAATTCTCATTGTGAATAAATTTTTTCAAATGGCTTGCAAATGAGACAGGTGTTTTAACTTTAATTCACAATTTGCAAAACTGTTTTGCAAATATTTTCTCCACCACCAAAGTTGTGGTGTAACTCAGATGCATTGTTTGCAATTTGCATTTTTCGCCATATTTAAAAAGCTCTTCTGGACACAGTATGAAAAAAATTCGCAATTCTGTTTGTAAGTACACCACTCATCCTGCTTTATAAAAATAACCATTCGTAGGGCAAATATTTTCAATGTGCGAATCATTCTGCCCTGCGCAAAGTTTATAAACGAGCCCCAAAATGTTTTATCGTGAATGTTATTTTCACCTCACAAATGTTTTGGCTATTTTTATTTTTTTTTCATTTTAATGATTAAGTGCATCTTGACCTTAGGAAGTTGATGCATTTATGTTATAGAAGGCTTAAGTCTAGTAACCCAATGTATCAACAATGTATCATCAAATGTTGGTTGCTGTGGGTTACTAGACCAGTAACAAACGTTATGCCTTTAATACATTACCCCCACTGTTTTAATCAGAACCAAGCTAGCCATTGTACATGACAAAGATAAAGGGAAATGTATGTAGAAGGCATAAAGGCTTATTGAAATCTACCTATTTATACACCAATTGTTTTATATCATAGACTATCATCTTATGTCAGGGCTTGTCATTAGGGATGTAGCGAACGGCGGAAAAAATGTTCGCGAACATGCGTCCAAAAATGCGAACAGTTCGCGAACGTCGCGAACCCCATAGACTTCAATGGGAAGGCGAATTTTAAAAGCTAGAAAAGACATTTCTGGCCAGAAAAATGATTTTAAAGTTGTTTAAAGGGTGCAACGACCTGGACAGTGGCATGCCAGAGGGGGATCAAGGGCAAAAATGTATCTGAAAAATACATTGTTGACACAGCGCTGCGTTTTGTGCTGTAAAGGGCAGAAATCACACTACGTCACTCAGGTGATGTTTCTGGACACGGAATGTGAAAAAGCTCACACAGCTAGGTGGCACTTGGTTAAAGACTGGGCAAACAATGCCTGCAAGGGCAACGTATACAGTAGTGGATACGGAATATATTATTGCTGCTGTAAAAACATCACTCAGGTGATGTTTATGGACACGGAATTATTATTGTTATTTAGACAGAATGTGAAAAAGCTCACACAGCTAGGTGGCACTTGCATACCTCCCAACTGTCCCTCTTTTGACCACTCAACCCCCTGTCCCTCTTTTGTACTGGAAAGTCCCTCTTTTCTCTGCACTGAACAGCCAGAAAAAAACCAGTTTCTAACTTAATTGGCTTTTGGCAGAGAGCTCAGAACAGCTAACAGGTGCAAATAAGATACTTTGTAACAATTTTGACTCTGGTTGGTGCTGGTAGTGGTGAACTACTAGGAGGAGCAGCACACCAGTCCCTCTTTTCTCTGAACTGAACAGCCAGAAAAAAAACAGTTTCTAACTTAATTAGCTTTTGGCAGAGAGCTCAGAACAGCTAACAGGTGCAAATAAGATACTTTGTAACAATTTTGACTCTGGTTGGTGCTGGTAGTGGTGAACTACTAGGAGGAGCAGCACACCAGTCCCTCTTTTCTCTGAACTGAACAGCCAGAAAAAAAACAGTTTCTAACTTAATTAGCTTTTGGCAGAGAGCTCAGAACAGCTAACAGGTGCAAATAAGATACTTTGTAACAATTTTGACTCTGGTTGGTGCTGGTAGTGGTGAACTACTAGGAGGAGCAGCACACCAGTCCCACTCCCCAACACAGCTAGACTAATAGCACTGGGCTCTTATAGTAGCAAAGTAAAAAAACAAAAAAGAAAATAAAAGCAGTCCTTACAAGGACTATTAGGTTACAGGCAGCAGTCAGCAGATGAGAGATCAGAAGCAGTGCCCACAGCAGCTACATACAGAGCACTGCAGTAGAAGGTAGATTACTAGCCAGCAAAGCTACCTAACCTAAAATGTCCCTCAAATCCCTGCAGAGTTCTGTCCCTACAATACAGAGCAGTATCAAGTAGATTACTAGCCAGCAAAGTTACTATCAACTGTCCCTCAAATCACTAACAGCTCTCTCCCTACACTAGCTCTTCCAAGCACACACAGGCAGAATGAAAAAACGCTGCAGGGCTTCAGTTTATATATGGAAGGGGAGTGGTCCAGGGGGTGTGGGGGTGGTCCAGGAGGGAGAGCTTCCTGATTGGCTGCCATGTATCTGCTGGTCTGGGGTGAGAGGGCAAAAATAAGCGCCAGCTAAGGCGAACCCAAATTGGCGAACGTCGCGCGACGTTCGCGCGAATTAGTTCGCGGGCGAACAGTCCGCGACATCCCTACTTGTCATATAACTTCTAAGTAGGGATGCAGTTTGGCTGAACCCCTAAATTCAGGAGTATGGATTCAGTTGAATAGAAAACCTAATTTGAACCCTTCATCAGCTATGGCAAAGCTGGTGCACAGGTGGGAATACTTGATGCATATCTTGTGACGATTTTTTAAAGATAAAAAAGGGTTCAGATTCAGTTCAACCATGATCTTGGAATTTGTTTAGCTTAGAGAGCTTGCATGTCTCCACTCAGGACTTCTCCTTGGAAACAAGCACACTTCAACTCATGTTGGCACCTCAACTAGCTCTTCTCAGCTCCAGTCAGATTCATATTCCAATCGGCAAAACAAAGGGTTGAAAAAGTGTCTTTCAAGTCAAAAGTTAAAAATTAAAAAAATCGTTATTACCAAGTTTTCATCAATAAAAATTAACAGGTATCATTTAGGAGACTTATATCCTGAACTATAGTCAGTCTGATGTATAATGATCTTTCTGGTGCATCATCACTTCTCTGATGTGTTCTGTTACTCTTCTAGTAAATAGAAACCTTGTGAATATTTTGGTAATCCAAACTCAGATCTCCCTAATTCTGCTTTAAACAAGTGCTAAATCAGAACAATAGCCAATGTTCAGGTCAGTTATTATTCATTGTTAGACAAGACAGTTCGATTGGCTGCCCATGTTGTTATGTCCTAAGAAGGTGCTGCCCATTCTCTTGGCTTTTAGAAGAGATTGGGCAGTAGAATTTTGGGATACAACTATAAAACATACATTCACTATAGTGATAGTGGTACAATTTTGTCCTGTTCCATTCTTGGCCAAAATGAATGACTTACTGTAATGCCTACTTATGAATAGGGCTGGAATAATGCCAAAATAAGTCAAATACATTAGGCTTTGGGAATGATTTAGGATCTCCAGGATCATAGACTTTATAGAACTGTTGAACAAAGTCCTCAACATCTTATAATAAAAGGATTTTATATCATGGGGGAGGACATGTATTTATTGGTTGGTTGCTTCTTGATATGTATTGAAGGCTTTCATTTGGTTGTGTCTTTTTATTATTAAGAAATTCACATAATCACCCTGTGCCTCAGACAAAAATTTGTCAGGCAGGGGGGTCAACACATTGCTCTACACTGTGTTGCATAACATTTTAGCATGGCAGCCAATTTTATTATGTCCATGATAAATCTTTAATATGCTAAACCAGAAGTGAAAGTAGACCCTTTTCAAACATAATTCCTAAAAAACGAACTTGTAATTTTTTAGTCTCATTTAAATGTATTCACACATCAGAGATGATTTTTATCTTGGCAACAAAGAGATGTCCCCAAGAAAGCTTTATGCACATCACTTGTTCTCATTCCTATCAGCACTGACACGAATGAATATTGGAAAATACGCAGCACTTAAAACTTTTGCTGAAATGAACATCACACTGGATATTTTATATAGAAAATGAAAGCAAGCAGATAGGTTAATTTGTGCATTGTATTGCCGTTTCACGTTTTTGTGTAGTACATTTATTTGATGGATAACATAATACAGAACAAGATCCCTTTGAAAGATACATTTTATTAGGATTAATGTTGCAAGTAAATCCATGTTAATCCAAGAAGACAAACACAATAAAATATTATCTAAAGCATTCTGTACTCTTAGGAAATCTTTGATTTTTTCCCCCCGAACATTCCTTATAGAATGTATAATGGAGGCAATGATGCATCTTGAATTTCATATTGCTATAAAATAAGAAGGCTACAGGACAACTATGCTTAAGGGTCAGGCAGGACCTAAACCACTGGTTCCTAAAATGTGTGAAGACTGGTTCCGACACCTACCTAAGGATCAGTTTGTGAGAACCATGTTATGATCTATGGGGGAGTCTCACCACAGATTTGACTTCAGTGGCTGGGGCTTCAAGAATAATGTCTTGAGTTTGATGAGCTTTCCTCCATGCAAATTTAAATCAGTATGAAGACTCTTGAAATGATCCAAATTGTCAGGTTGGTTTTACAATTGTGTAGAGAATGTATTTCCCAGTGGCAAAAAATCATATTGCTACAAAATAAGAAAGATATAAGAAAGATACAAACTAACTATGCTTAAGGCACAGGCAGGGCCTAAACCACTGGTTCCTAAAAAAGTGTGAAAAAGAATGGTTCCTACACCTGCCTAAGGACCAGTTTGGGAGAACAATGTTATGAGCTAAGTGGGAGTCTCACCAAAGATTGGACTTCCAGAAAAAGGGTCTAATGCTTCTCACCATGCAAACAGAGATATTGAGATCAGTATAAAAAGTCTTGATATGGTCCAGGTTGGTTTTACAATGGTGCAGAAAATGTCTTTGCCACTGGGTCCCCACATCCAGTTGTTGTTGGACATCAGCTCCTAGAATCCTACAGAAATTGTTCTCCAGACTTATTATTAGACCATACATTGTATGTCAGATATACTGAAGGTCAACAGACTGTTGAAGAGAGAGACCGCATTGCTCCTAGGGACAAGGACTTTAATTATGTTGTTACCCCTTTAACTGCTTTGCAACCAACCTGACAGTATTTGTTCTATAATAATGAGATCCCCATCCTGAAGGGGGGGGGGGGCTGCTGCTTCATATCAGTTGACACATATCTCATTTGAGAGGAGGGCTAAAGGAACATCATTTATTTACACTAAACAGAATGTATTTCATACTTTTAGCACTGAGCAGCTTAGAAGAGTGCTGGCAGTCAGGCAGCACTCTGATGGATGGTGCCACTTTTAATGGCAAAGGAAGAACAAAGGAATAGAAGGCTGCAGCCTTTGTTTATTTGCTTCACTGATTTTTGGCACTTAAAGCTCAGCTAGGTATGGATACCTATTAATAACTGTCTATAAATTCCCAAGCCATTGTTTGGAACATGGAGTAGGAGTTGCATGTTTATTTCATTTCAAAGACTGGCATTGCTGGCACCAAGCTACAAGAACATGCCAAGTATTTCTTTGCAACATGCCAGGCTTTATCTGTGTATAGAATAATTTGATTCTGTGTGTCATATGGCCTGGTAATAATAACACTTTAGCAACAGCAACAACAATATATTATATATAGATAAGATATATAAACACAAACATATTGGCTACTAAAGATGTTATCTCGTGGCATGAAGTCGTCCTTTCTTTACAGTCAAAATGTATGTTCATCTTTCAATTAATTTTTAACCCCACTGGAGCAATGTAATTGCATAAGAGACCTCCGATAATTGGCACAATACCCAAGCTTGCCATTCTGTCACTCCAATCAAATAGGTGCCCCTCTGGAATTAATATGAGGAATAAAGAAATTCCAATACAGTGCCCCCACATACTGATTGCACCATCAATTGTGTTAATTAGGAAGAGGAGTATGCCTAAATAAATTAAAATGTAACCTTTCATTTATATATGTAATAAAAGCCCTTAAATTCTAAATGCATATCCCCATGCAGAAGCTGGCCAATGCAATGCCACTGAGTTGACCAACACCACTGGGGTTCATTTGGATGACTTGGACTTGATGGACTTTGGTCTTTTTTCAGTCCAACTTAAATATTTATTTATACTGTGTATATATATATATATATATATATATATATATATATATATATATATATATATATATATACTGTATATATATATGTGTGTGTGTGCTACAGAGAGTGGGGCTTGGACAATAAGGGCTGGTTCCAAAGCAGGGGAAATATACATAGAATTAATTAATGGGGATCGGCAACTGAGAAAAATGAATAGATGGTGTCCTTTTTGAAAATGCCATGTTAAAATCCAGTTAAAGAAGAGATTACTAGTAACAACTATGTCCTAAGCATTTCAGAGTGCTTCTCAGTGCAATAAGTTAATTAAAAGGGAATACGTTATATGGAAATGTATGTAAGAACAGCTCTGCCCTTCACAACGGACATTACCTCTTTGTCTTTTATGTACTGTGACGGCCTTTTCCACAGTAATAATTTGACTGTGCCTAATCATTCCTGACTTATGTAAAGACCAAAATGAATCTTTCATAATCCTCTGTAATTTTGCTTTTACTTCCCCCAACAATTTTACAAAGTGCATTCTTGATTTTCTATTCTTTCTCATAAGCAAGGAACGGAAAGTGGATAATAAGGAAAGGCATGCAAATGGTATTTTTCCAGTTTATAATGTAATTTATTGATTGCTGAGTCAAAAAACAAAACTTTTGGCTTGAACTTGCAACACTAACATAACAAAGTGGATATAAGGTTGTTATGCATAATAGCAGGGAAGAGGAAAATATTTATATTTAAATAAAAAAAGTCCAACCAAACTAGAATCCACAATTTGACCTTATTAAAAAAAGCTTGATTTAATCGGTTCAGGTAAAAACTCTATAAAATCAAGCAAAAACCCGAATTATATGATTTTTCAGTGTTTTTTCCTGAATCACTTGAATTTTTAGTTTTTTTTCCTGAAAAGCCAGAATTTTTCACCGATTTTTGACCGGAAATGTTGGAAACTTCAAAATAGTATATTAACATCTGCCATTGACTTATACACAACCTCGGCAGGTCTGAGATGGTGGATTTATGGATTCGGGCTGTTTGCTGCATTGGACTAAAAAATTTGAGTTTTAAAAATAAACCTAAAAATTCAAACTCAAAAAGCCCTACTGGGGTTTATTAGCTAGCACCCTACTTGTTACATATTTATACATATATGAACAATGAATCGTGCCTGTGCCCAATTGGTGAAAGGGAGCACCAACATATTTTGTATACATGTATGCACTTGGTCGCATGCAGATTGGTAGAGATTTAATGTATTTTGTGCAGCATTCTCTTCCCTTGTTCATATCTGGGCTTCATGTGATTTGTATCAATGGGCGAAAACTTCCGAAACTGCAAAAATTTGCTGTAATTTATTGGTCTATGGACGACAACATTTTTTTGCGCACGACAAATTGTGCGACAAAGTTTTGACGCACAACAATTTTTTTTCATCCATTTTTCACCCATGCTTGCAAAACAGACTTTGTAACACATATTTTCTACCTGAAACTATACACATCTTAGATTGTGAGGGCTCTCGCACATGAGCACTGAAATGTGCATCCAGTCAAGTGTATGCTGAACAATTTCAAACACGTATATTGAAATTACAGCATATGCATTTTTAACACCAACAAGTGTGTTTTTTATGGATTCAACATGTATTTCTATATTTTTAATGTGGATCAAATGCATATAAATATGTATTTTAAAATTGCAGTGGAATGCAATTGTTCTTAAGAACCCTAATAATCGGGTAATAGGGTTTTCAATTTAGTTGATAGTGAGATATCTTTAAGAGTTAGCTGTATGTTCTTCTGCAATGTGCAGGCCTACATCTACAGTCTAGGCAAAACCCATTAAGCATAATAGCAGTGTATTTCCAAGCACATCCTATACCTGAAATGTAAAGCATAATTAGTACACAGTTCACTGAAATCAGATCAATACCTAATTCCTGCAGGAATAACTTTTGTCAAATCCTTTTTCCATGGTAGATTGTACCAACATACAAAATTAACGCCAATAAAGACATCTATATGCATTTATACCATGTGATTTTTTGAATCTTGTGGATTACTTTTTCTGAGCAGAAATTTACTTTAATTATAACTATATGACATGGATGCATTGATGGTATAATCCAAACAAGTTATTCTGTTCTGTGGCCTTTTTTATTTAATGACTAACCTGAATGAAGAGGTTGGATGTATCCTGGAAACTTAAATATGTTATATCTGAACTTTTTTTAACTAGATAATAACAAATACCAAAAACAGTGACTCTTCATGTAAAGCCATTTATATGATGCTTAAATATGTTTTTGGGTCTGTCGATAACATAATTTTAATAACCTAGCTCAAGTGCAGATTTCTAATTTTCCATTAACGTAGGCATAATTTTGTTTGCTAAAATAAAATAAATGAATGGATGAAAAGTCTGAACCATGATATGTTCTAGCTACAATTTTTTAAAAAAATCCAAATTTCAAAAAGTCATGTGGCAACTGTGTAGCTCAAGCTTTAAGTATTAACTTTTAACCTTTGACCTTACAGATTTTAACCAATGAAATGTCTCTTTAAACTTTAAAGGAAACAATGATAACGAACGCCTGGCGATTGCTAGACAGCGAATTCCATATCGACTTGGTCGAGTAGTTGATGATTGGCTACTCGACAAAGGTAAAAACATTGATTAAAACTTCAAATAAAAATAATTTGAACATAACCAAGTAGTATTTGATTGTAACTCTAATAAACCTAAAACATAAATTTTCAGTAAAACTAAATTAAAAACATTTAAAACAGTAAAAATGTAGACAGTAATATTTGTATACGGTGTTTAATAATTTTGACGCCTTTTTAGAAGCATCTGATGTTTAATAATCGTACCCTGTTAACTTAAGGTTAAAGGGACTGAAAATATAACCTCCCACTAACTCAATTCATGAAGGAACCTATAGATAACTTTAACCAATCATGTTAAATCATTTACAGACTACATTCCTGTTCTAGCATCTAAATTATTAACTAAATATTGTAGTTTTTATGCCGTTTTTATGGTCCAGAAAAAAATCTTGGCTTAAACTAATCCTAAATAGTGGGCAAAATGGATTGCCAATCAAAATGAAGTCCCTTTAACATTAGCATCCTTTTAAGGAGATTTTTATGAGCAAAGCGTAATTTAAAAAAGAAAAAGAGAAATAATTAAAAATTGTGTGCATGCTTTTCATGTGCAGAAAACTGCTTAAAATGTATTTGTGATAGTACTGGTATTTGTTTTTTAAACAAATTTTTTTGTTTAATGCCATTGTGCCATGAACTCACCATTGGTATGTTTATCATTACTGAAGCCACTTAGGTTTAATTGATAGTCTTGCTAAATGCCAATCAGAGAGCTATGTTCTGCAAGTATATATATATATATATATATATATATATATATATATATATATATATATATATATATATATATAAATCATTATATCAACCAACATATTAGGATGGAAAAAAAATATATAATATTGACCTGTTTTATACCCAACTAGCCTTTCCAAAAAAGTTTGAAATTAACACATTTATACCATAAAAACAAATGTATGTAAAACTTTGATTGGCCTTTAAGCAAAAAGTTCATATGCATATCAGTATCTACATATAGCTATTCCATGGTCACTTCACAAATTTCAATGAATTATAAGCCTGATTCCGATCTTATAATTTATTGGCCTCATTAATCACGCCATAAAAATCTGTTTTTCATTTTTATAGAATATAAAGTTCACAATCAACATTTTTGCATGTATGTAATATTATCTTTACAGGGCGCCAGCTCACAATCTTCAATAGCCAAGCAACAATAAAAATCGGTGGGAAGGACCAGGGACAACCATTTCAAGGTCAACTTTCTGGCCTTTACTACAATGGCTTGAAAGTTCTGAATATGGCAGCTGAAAATAATCCTGACATCGTAATAGAGGGAAACGTCAGGCTTGTTGGTGATTTGCCTTCATCTATGACTACAGAATCAACCGCCACTGCTATGCAGTCAGAAATGTCCACATCCATTATGGAAACTACTACAACACTGGCATCTAGCACTAGGAAATCACCTACAAGGGAACCTGTTGGTCAGGTTAGTAGTGCTGTCTAAATCTTAGACTTTCTAATTATATGTAATATTGATTGTATATTTGTACAAATAACTGGTAAAATCAGGGGATAGTATGGGTGAATGTTCTGAAGAATGAGACTGATTGATTACATAGTCAATAGGTAGAGTAACTTTATCTTGGAAGCTCTCTGTTGACTGAAACTATGTGGGCCAGTACTTTAGGCCAATAAAATTGCTTCCACCATTTTTCTGGTTGAATTTAAACTGATAATATGTTGAATGACCCACTATCCTTCACTGCAATCCAGTCACTTGGCTGGTTCCTGAAAGAATGGTTTGATTCTTTTAATGGGCACCTTATCCAGCAAGATGTCTTCTATGAAGGTTTCCAAAGAATCTTTTGAAACTATGCAGGTAGAACATACAAACAGATTTATTCTTGAAATTGGCATTGAGTTCAGCCTTATCCACTCTGTTTCTCAATACAGTAATAATATTAGTGATATTAGAGTTTAAAACATATGCTGGGTGCAGCCCATTTATCTAGTGTCAATGGATTGTATTGTATTTGAGGAAAAACAAGAAATACAAATTCAAGTTATTAATGTTTCCTTTTTTTTGCATATGCTGTTAAGTCTACTTGTCTAGAGTATGAACTTGAAGTGTTGTATACAAATTTCACATATTTAACCTCGGAAATCAGAAAAGTTTTATATTGAATTCCATTACATGTTCCAATTAATAGCTGACCTAGTTTAGAAGCTTGAATGTAAGATATTCAGCTCAATACACAGCAGCTGTCATCTGTTACAAACAGTTTCTATAAATGGTTCTCTACCAAAAATAATTCTGTCATGGTGTTTTGTTTTCCTCAGTCAAATGGAGCTTTCCATGATAACACTGAGCCACTTAAACAGAAATTGCAGCATGCCCCGTGGGGATCGCATGTTTTGGAACAAAAGCAACAGATTTTTGGCCAAGCAGAATTAAATTGGTTCCATTTTAAATGAAGGAACTGAGCATGATGGTGAATCTGGAGGGCAAATTTGTGAGGAAAGATGGATTTGTGTTTATACTGAAGCAATAGCTTTGAAGAAGATCTATCAAAATATTCTCACGGCAGCTTTTGCTTTGTGCCCTGCAACCTAAATAGGATAAAAGCTTAAGATCTCCAAATGCACAATGTTTCTGCATTAATACATACCAAGGTGAAGAATATACATGCATATGATTGAAAGGTGATAGATAGACATTAACAAACTCAACTCATTGGAGGGTGCCAGCCCCCTAACTGCCCTCAATAGTCTGACACATAAGTTAAAGATGGTCTAGACCATTTCTACACCAGATATCGAGAACTTTGTGTAGAGTGCATCATTTCCTTGGGCACAAGTGATTGTTAAGTAAACACAACATGTGCTCTTGCATCCCATAGTGCTCTAGCACTTGGGCCCAGGGGGTCTGTAAATTACCCCTATTAAGTTCTTTAGTTAAGTGTCCAATTGCATGGAATGCATGAAACAGTACTCTATATAAAATGCACTTCATACAGCTTTATCCAGCTTGTTTAGGCAGAACATGTGTTGGAAAATGAGAGTGAGTTTAAATCTTAGAAGAAGCCCTCAAGCAACACACATAATGCTGCACGTGAGTGCTCAGCTGCTTATTAATATGTATAGAATCATGCTTTCCGAGGTCTCATGGTTGCATATTTCTAAACAAATCAATGCATGTCCTTATATCTGAAATTACAAGGTAAAGATAGACATTCTTTTTATGTTAATCTCGGCTTTATCTGCACAAGGGAATCCATTTTACTGTAATGAGTGCTTTTTACATTTTTTAAGCAATTGTATGCTTCTCAATAGTCAATTCTTCGATAACAATATACAGTAAACATTTATGATCTCATTAAGATTTTGCATTTCAATTAAAATAAAGTTGGACCGTGAAAGCTATAGAAACAAAGTCACTGAAAAGGCATCTACGCAAAGCTGCAGTAATATTAACAGCTCGAGTCTTTGCTTCTTGTAAACAGGTTTTCTTTGCTGCAGCCGGATTTTTATTCCATTATAAAAAAGAAGAATATACGTAAGACTCCATATTCTATTTTCCCTCCACTCCTCAATGATGTTACTAACTAGCATTGAGCAGCTTGGCATAGATAACACAGCTTATGCAAGCCATTGAATTTTTAGAAAATATTGACCATAATATCTAGTATAGGTAAAGCCAAAACAACTGGACTCGCTGATTAATCATTGAAGACGAGATTTATTATAAGATTTATTATTCCCTGATGCTGCAAAAAGTATCCAAAAATCTGCCAACTCAAACCTGTCAAAGCACCTATCTCATTTTTCATTTTTTGTGGTCTGCTATGGGTTTAGCTGGAAAATCTGACTTTTTTCGTCGTTTTTGGGCGATTTGGGTTTTTCGCTCCATTTTATCAAGTTTTTCCACGATTAAATTAAATAGAGTTTATTTATTAACAAATAAGCTAAAATCAGACATGGGATTTTGGTCATGGTTTTTTTAAATAAAATATGAGATACATTTATATTTTAGTAGGGATGCACCGAATCCAGGATTCAGTTCGGGATTTGACCAGGATTTGGCCAGGATTAGGCCTTCTTCAGCAGTATTCGGACTTGGCTGAATCCTTCGGCCCTGGCGAACTGAATCTGAATCCTAATTTGCATATGCAAATTAGGGATGGGGAGGGAAATCACTAAAAATGTTTTCCCCTTCCCACCCTTAATTTGCATATGCAAATTAGGATTCGGATTTGGTTTGGTATTTGGCCGAATCTTTTGCAAAGGATTCGGGGGTTTGGCCAAATCCAAAATAGTGGATTTGGTGCATCCCTCGATTTTAGTAAATAACCCCCTAAGAATTCAAGATATATGAAGTTAAAAAACAACAGAAAACTCTAATACAAAACTATGGAAGTTGAAGTGAAAGCAGTTGAGGTCCTGTAGAAATCAAAGGGAGCTGGTCCTATAGCTATTTGGACTATTAGAGGCATTTTAGACATTTTTAGAGGTTTGCATATTTTCAGCAAATTGTTCAGCATTCTTTTTTTTTTTTCCTTTAGTCTTTTTTATATTTGGGTCTTTTAATAAATTACATTGCATTCATGGCTTTAGAGAAAATTTGATTATTCGTGGTTTCAAAAACCTTGAAAACTACTAAAATGAGAATGTTGATATATGGGCCTCCCCATCACACATTGATGGAGGATTCTGAGCAAACAAAACCAGTTACTGATTTACTATTGATATCTAAAATTCATTGCAAACTATATTTTTCTTGTATTAGCACTAATTAAATTACAACAACAAATCCTAATAATAAATTATAAAAATAACACAAATAGCATACACAAATATTTGACTGAATAAATTAAAATCATGTTGTAAACAAAGGAATACAGGGGTAGTGCCACTAACAAATACTTTCTTACTTGGAAATAGATCTTACTGCAGATTAGGGATGAGTGAATTTTTTCAGCTTGTTTCGCCTCAAAAATTACGCCCATAGACTCAAAACAAGACGCGCGTCAAAACAATTTCACAGCGCGACAAAAATTTTTTGACGCCCATAGATTTTAATGGGCGTCTGCGTCATTTTGCAGGCGCCGAATTTTTGGCAAAACGAAATGGGTCAAATTCGCCCATCCCTACTGCAGATCCCATTTTATACCCCACTTAATGGAATTTAGAAAGATGAATTATTACTGTAATAGGTTTATGGGTTCAAGGTGGTGAAACGTGCAGAAATTATTGCATTTCACTTTTCTCTAAAACTGCTCATTAAAAATGACAGTTATGTTACCCAAAGGGGAAGATGTTCATTACATATAAAGATTCAATGCTCAAGATGGTGTTGAGTTGAAGTAGGAATCAAACAAAGGCACTGCACTCTTCAAAGCAGCTGCTTTCTGCCACCATATAATGAGCTTAGCTTGATGGGTCAAAATATAACACCGGGTCAAGACTAGGGATGTAGCGAACCGCCGATAATGTGTTCACGAACGCCGTTCGCGAACACCGGCAAAAAATGCGAACAGTTCGCGAACTTCGAACATCTGAAAATCGTTCGATTCGAACGATCGAAGGATTTTAATCGTTCGATCGAACGATTTTCGTTCGAATCGAACGAAAATCGTTCGATTTTAGCGATCGAATGGTCGAACGATTTTGACGCGAACGTCGCGCGACGTTCGCGAACTTGCGGCGGACGCGAACAGCCGATGTTCGCGCGAACAAGTTCGCCGCCGAACAGTCCGCGACATCCCTAGTCAAGACATGGGTTTTTTTTCTGCTTAATTTATACATTGTTATTGAGCACCAACATAGAGGTAAGAATGCAATGTAGGTACTGTAGAAAGAGGAACAGAGTTTTTTTTAGTGGTCTCCATTAAGTCAATAAAAGTATTAAATAATTAGTGCACTTTTATTCCCACAATTGACCTGTCCATGATTCCTTACGCCTACTCATTAGTGTAGCCACTATCTTTGTTATAGCACAACTACATGATGCATTGAGGAAAAAACATTTTTTAACCAAATACACTGCTGTAGTGATATGTATTTACTGATCTGTTAGTGTTTGCTCACATGCACCAATACACATATACCATTTCCTACAACAGGAATTTGACTTATTCTTTAGAACTCTGAGACCACATTTCATGCTAAACACATTTCCACATTTTGCCCCTAGAAAAGACATCCCCCTCCACATAAATAGACTTGATAAATGATGCTTGAGTTTAAGAATCTGTTTTCTAACTGCCGAATTAGTATCACGATGGATAATATGGCACTTTCTTATTTCAGAGTGGTGTCTAGTAATGACTTGCTTCAAATGAACTTATTGTAGAATCATCAGAGCTTTCTGCCTGGAGCAAGAGCATATTCCATAACAAAGCTTTTAACAATCTCATTTTAACGTTAGAATCTCAGCACATTTGCTGGCATATTCCCATATGCGATATCAATCTGAGCTGTTATGCATATTTTATATATTAATGGATATGGCTTAGTTTAAATTATTCTGATTGTTATATCCAAAGATATGTCAGATTTTTGTCTTGAGCACTGCAACAAATGTTTTTTCATGCATATAAAGAAACTGTACAAAATGCAATTTGCAGACAAGAATCTATATTTTTGAGGAAAGTGCTACTTTATTATCTATTATATGTATAATTATAGTTATAATCTACCTTTGTAACTATATTCAGCATAAACATAGTTCAATCGGGACATTTTAAGCAAAAATCAAGAACAACATAAGGTTTAAATGATATTATGTTATGAGATAGGTCTGTCTCTGTTATTTGTAATCTGTTTTTGTACTATTGGTTCTGATAATTTCATATGCTTTAAAATTTAAGAGCTATAAACAAATCATATTTACCCATTAAACAGAAACCACCATGCAACACATGTTATCACATGATCTGCTCCATTCTTTAGGGCAGGGATCTCCAACTAGTGGCTCACAAGCAACATGTTGCTCTTCATTCCCGTTGACTCCCAGTGGCCTCAAAGTAAATGCTGTTTTTTGAAATTCTGGTTCGGAGACAAGTTGTGGTTGCATAAAAACAGGTGTACTACCAAACGCATAGAGGCTACCAAATTGGCAGTCACATTACTTATTTTGCATCACTCAAGAACATTTTTCATGCTCGTATTGCTCCCCAATAGTGATGGGCGAAAAATTCGCGAAACGGCGCCGGCGTCTCGTTTTTGACGCCGGCGCCCGTTTTTTCGACGCCAGTGCCCGTTTTTGACGCCGGCGCCCGTTTGTGACGCCGGCGTCCGTTTTTCGGAAAAAATTTTTTTGACGCCGGCGAATTTTTTTCGGCGAATTTTCGCGGGCGTTTGGCGAATTTATTCGCTCAACGCGAATCGCGCAAATTCGCCGCGAATTTGCGCCTGGCGAATAAATTCGCCCATCACTACTCCCCAACTGTTTTTACATCTAAATGTTGCTCACGACTAAAAAAAGGTTGGGGACCCCAACTGTAGACCACATCTGTTGCTGTAATGTGCTTCCCATACTATGAAGAGAGGCCATAAATATGTAAGTTGTGATTGCTCCATAGTGATATTGTTTACCAGCTGGCCGCTGCTGCTCCTTGGCAATGTGAGAGCTTTAAGGGAATCTAAAGATGTAAATGTTGTCCCACTGTACCCCCTAGTTCTCTAAGGTAGATGATCAAAAACTAAAAAAAGGTATGTATGAGAATTCACCAGTCAGAAGTCTGCTTAACCTAACCTTGTCAGTCTTCTTGCTGTTACTTGATCCTAGAGATCAAGAGAGTTTATGGGGTTATTTAATAAAATCCGAATTTCTCTCATATATTATTAAAAAACAACCATGACCAAATGCCCATGCTCGATTTGACCTTATTTATTAATAAAATAACCCAAATAAATCAGATCATGCGAAAACCTGAAATTGAGATACTGTAGGTGCCTCTCCCATTGACTTATACAGGTCTGAGATGGTGGATTTTCAGATTTGGGCTTTTTGAAGAATCAGGGAACAGTATAATAAATCTCAAAAAATGTTAGTTTTTTTTCCATAAAAAAATGTTTTTGCCACAAAAAGGCAGTTTTTGTAAATAATCCCTTTAATCAAGCAAAATCACTTTAAGAATAAACCCCTGCTATTATGCTAGCATTTTGTACTCTCTAAGCCTCTGTACTAATGAGTGTACAGTACATATGAAAGTACACTGTATAACACTATTTGTGTATAGAAGAAGCTTGACAGTGCACAAACAGAAATTAAGCAAAATAATATACTGTAGGGCTAATTTATTAATACTCAAGACTTAATCTGGGAAATCTATGTTAAACAAATGCAATTTTTTACATCAATTTCCCCCTCCCATGATCACCAGGTTTAAGGTGGCAAACTTTTATTTTTTTATAAAATGCCATTATGAAAACAAAAAAGATTGAGAAAAAAAAGTTGATGCCAAAAACTGCCATTGAAAGATTTAACTTGCATCAATATAATTTAATAAATAGATCCTTATCTGTTTTAAATCTACTTTTTTATGTCAACATAGAACATATGTTTCCTGACTGTATATTTACTTCCATTTTTGATAAATAGATCCAGCAAATGCTTCCATTAACATATGACAACTAATATGTGCTTCTCCTATTTTTTTCCAGCCTGATTAGCAAGCAGCCAAGAATTTGCCGTAAATTAGCTATAATTATCACCTCTGCACGTATGAACTCTTTATTTTTTTCATCACCATAAGTTGTTTGGAATTAATAATGTACCCATTTGTTTAAAATATTTTTTCAACACATATTATTTTTTACCAAAAACAAACACTTGAAGTGTACTTTCAGTGCTAAAATGCATTAACTTTGCTCACTGACTATATAAATCAGGGGCCCATTCATTGAACCTTGATTTTTTTCTGGTCAAGTTTTTAGGGGAATAATACAATAAAGTCAAGTTTTCACAGCGACAATTTCATAAAATTGAGTTTTCAAAGTGTGAATCGTATGATACAAATCGGCGCAGTGTTTTTTGACTTTTTTTAAGAAAAAGTATTGATAAATGAGTTCAATGTATGAAAGGGAGATTGGTCAATTTTATTTTAAGAAAAAAATAGATTAATTTGAGTTTTAGTGAATAGGCCCCTCAGTGTGTACCGTATATACTCGAGTCAAGCGCAAAAAACGGTCGCCGGCGCTTAGAATATTCGCCAGTGCCTAAGAATATTCGCCGGCGCTTAGAAAAGTAGCCGGCGCCTAAGAATAGTCATCCAAAAACGAGATTGAAACTTACCAGAAGCTGCTGCATTTCTCACCCTCGGCTTATACTCGAGTCAATAAGCTTTCCCAGTTTTTGGAGGTAAAATTAGGTACCTCGGCTTATACTCGGGACGGCTTATACTCGAGTATATACGGTATATTATTGTATAAAATAAGCAGTTTTATGGCATATGAGGTGGAAGTGCAATACTTTTAATTAACATCTCCTGAGTAAAGAGGACTGTATTTCTCTCTTCTTAGATGTTTCTGCCTTGTTTAAGTGTTCTCTGGGTAAACTATAGACAATGGCAACCCACTTTTTAGCTCACAGTGCACAAGAACATAACAAAGTGTGTTGAGCCAAATGCACCATACAAGTCTGTTCCAACTGTTACTGAAACTCCAATGGAAAGTTCTCCAAGTTATATAGCTTTGCAGTCTGATTTTATTTCAGTATACTAGCGTATATCACAATCTGGAATATGAGGCATCCCTCCCAGTGATAATTATTGAGACTGTGAAGCCACTCCAACAACAGGAAGAAAAACATAATTTGTGAATAGTTAATTCCAGTTGAGGCAGCTGACGTCTTTAGCATAACTCATTAACATGCACTTGCTACATCAGTAATCACTTTATTTCCTGAATGTTTTCACACGGGTTGTGTGAAGTATGCATTTCTCTTTTATTTTCTGTAAATATCCTCAGGCAAAAATACTCAAAGTCTGTCTCCAAGCTTCACCACCACCAGTGTACGCTCTAAGCTCATCCTCTCATGGGTGCTGGCAGATCAATCATGTTTGCGGGTGAATATATCTTTCTGACTTACCTGCTGATTAATTCTACTGTGAGATCTACAAAACATTCATTGTTGGGGAAGATCAGAGTATCTGACCTGATTAGGGGGAACCAGCCATCTTGTTGTGTTGAATTTATACATCCTTGAAATCCAGTGAAAGGTTTTTTTTTTTGTTACAGATGCAACTAGTTCTTATGGAAATAGGAACATAAAGGGGCAAATTTACTTAAGGTCGAATATCGAGGGTTAATTAACAGTCAAAGTTAAATCCTTCGACTCTGAATATCGAAGTCAAAGGATTTAGCGCTATTCGTTCGAACAATTAAATCCTTAGAATCGTTCGATTCTAAGGATTTTAATCTATCCATCGAACGATTTTTGTTCAACCAGAAAAAAATTGCTAAGCCTATGGGGACCTTCCCCATAGGCTAACATTGACTTCGGTAGCTTTTAGGTGGCATACTAGGGGGGTCAAAGTTTTTTCTTAAAGAGACAGTATTTCGCCTATCGAATGGTCGAATAGTCGAACGATTTTTAGTTTGAATCGTTCGATTCGAAGTCATAGTTGAAGGTCAAAGTAGCCCATTCGATGGTCGAAGTAGCCAAAAAAAACATTCGAAATTCGAACTTCTATTCCTTCACTCGAGCTAAGTAAATGGGCCCCAAAGTCAGTAGAAAAATGTGATTGGTTTGAGTAAATTTTAATAAAATAAAACATATGTTCTTATTTAGAATTACATTTTCCAGGATTTGAAAACTGTCATATGCATTGCCCTGACAGGTAGAATATAATTGTCATGCAACATTTGTAGAGTTTAAATTGGATGGACTTTTGTCTTTTTCCAATAAAGATAGCTGCTCAGTCCCAAAAGAAAGTGCTTGAGTAAGAAAAGATTGCAAAGTTCTCCCAAAAACTTAAAATACATCTACACTCTCTTAGTTTTCAGAATGACTTGGACACCCAAGTCCTTAGCAAGCAACTGTCATCCCAATACTGATAATCAATATTCTCCTTACAGAAAAAAACAAAAATACTCACTGATATCTCACTTAGATTCATATGTATATATATTTTTTGATCTGCACTGGGTTTCATGCAATACCCAAAAGTTTTCAGAGTTTCGGGTGAAAATTCTGAAAAAATTGTAAAAACCATGAAAATATGATGGAAAAATCTAAAAAAATTGTGGAAATCTGATTTTTCTCGCAAAGCAAATTTTCAGAAAAATTTAATAATAAATAAGCGTATAAAACCCAAGCTGATTTGAACTGAGTTTGTGGCAGAAAATATTGAAATAAATTCGGACTTTGATAAATAAACCCCTTGGAGTCAGCCTAATCTGAATCCTGCTTAAAATGTCCAAATCCTGAACTGAATCCTAGATTTGGTGCATCCCTAGTTTGCACAATGGAGCAACATAGAAGCAGCAGAAAATGTTAAGGCTTTATTTTATGTTACACAAAATTTGACATTCAAAGGGTCATGTGTGTATATAAATAGACCAAGTGGCAGACAGACAAACAAAAAGAACAAATCAATCAGCTTGATTTCTACCAGTAAAATTCCTTGCTTTCAGATTTCGCTGTCAATGTTATATAGGAAAAACCTGAACAACTTGGTTACTATGACAACTGCAACCTCCATAAACACACTGTTCCACATTCTGTAGTCACTATAGCAACAAGAGAGTGATTTCAAATGATAGAAATGGAGATGAAAGTGATAAGAACCCAATGTGACACGTTTATATATCTTTTATATATATATGTTTGTTTGCATATGTATTATTTAAAAAAAAAGTTATAAACAACTATTATTGACAAAAAATAATAAAGCTGACTTTGCAGTTGCAATTTTATGGACAGTTTGACATGTGTAAACCAATATATAAGCTTTGTTTTACCAAGTACAACACTTCCATCACTGGGAAGGACAAGAACAAACACTCTGACAATGATTTAGAAGTTACTCTTTGTATCATAGCCAAGAATATTAACTAGATTGACATTCAAATGTAGATATTTCTCGCAAGGTCTCACAGTAGTGGGTTCAGTTGCTCAACTAAATTTATCCTTGTTCCTTTAGTGAACGTTGGTTAGGAAAGACAAAGGACACATAGTCCCATGTTGCACAACAGCTAATTGTAAAGTGAAGGATCCCGGCACAGAGCTAAGTGTGCGCTTAGAGACTCTGAGACAAAATTAATTAAAAGGCAATTTGACTGTCATACAGACTTGAGTTCCTCTAACTATAACAGACAGCATGGCAACTGCTAATCCTATAGGTCAACAAATAATCATGGAACTTCTGGATGCCCCAATGTTCTTAGCACAGTTTGATGCGGAAACTAAAGTTGCCAGTGGAAGTTGTGACTTGCGCACATATGATAATGCAAAGTTGCTGGGGTTTTTGCCATTTGGGAACATAGTGGTAGAATTAACCCTTTTGTTGCCAGTAATCAGTGTCAATCTGGTTCCCCATCTTGCTCAATATGTTGAAAGTAGTAGGATGGCACACACTTGTAGCAATTGTGCTAAAACATGTGCTGCAATCTTTTGAACTATTGAAAGTTCCCCATCTTGCCTAGTACTATTTTATTTTATATTTTGTCATGCATAATAAAAGCAAATCAGCAGACCAGCAGCTTCAATAGTTTCAAAAAGTTTCAAAGTCAATCCTTACTGCTAAGGGGAGAAACATGTACATTATCCTCTGACCTCCATCAGAAAATAGCTTGCTCTGCATGATAAGCTAAAGTAAATGAAAGGCAGAAAAGATTAATGGTAGAAAGTTAGAAAGTTAGGATTGGAGAGGATAGAGGGTTGATGAATGAAAGAGAAATGACAAAGCCAAAGTAGAAGTGGGATGACCTTGAGCAGGTACATGAGTAAAATAGATGTGTCATAAGAAGAACAATAATGAGCTACATGGAGCTACATGAGAACATGGAATAAAAAAGATTAGTGGGTGGTAGCACAGGACACATTCAGAGAAACATGAGGGATAGCAACTGTTACCATAAGTGGAAGGCTTGAAATAACTTAGAGTGACAATAGAATATTAGGAAGAGGATAAGTTAAGAGGTGGAGGACTTGGAGCAAGTCATGGTTTGGTGTGGTTACTGGAGGTAACAAATGGAGGGTAGAGAGGGAGGATATGAAGCAGAAATAATGTGCACCCAAGAAATGGTGATGTGATGGGAGGTAATGTGAGATATTTTGTATGAGCTTATCAAATCTAACAGTAAGGGGCAGATTTACTTAGGGTCGAAGTGAATTTTCAAAGTTTAAAAGTTTGAATTTCGAACAACTTTTTGGGTACTTCAACCATTGAATAGGCCTAAATTCTACTTTGACTTTGATTCAAAATAAAAGTTCGACTTCAAAAATCAAAGTACTGTCTCTTGATTCGAAGGATTTCATCATACGATCGTACGATTTTCATTCAACCGAAAATGGCCAAATTCGATTAATAAAAACTTCGACTTCAACATTCAAAGTCGAAGTAATCCAATTCGATGGTCGAATTTCAAAGTATTTTCCACTTCGAAATACGACCCTTGATAAATCTGCCCCTTAAATATGAAAGGTTTAGTAGTAGAAGGAGAACTTGAATTGCTACAGTAAATTGTCAATATATAAATTCTTTAACTCCAACTCCTCAGCTTATGTTATCTCCTACTTTAACTATAAACTGAGAATTTGAGTGGAAGGGTTTTCGTACTGACTCCACAGTTTCATAACATAGCAAAGTGACATTATCTCCTTTCGGAATGATATGCCCAAGCTGTTTTTCATGAAGCAAAAGCCCTTGTGAAATCTGATGATGACTACCTTATAATGATTATAGTATGTGGAACATCTTAGCTCCATGTTTCTATTTCTGTATAGGAATTCAGACTGCAGGTCATTAAACAGAAAAAAAACAGAATACAAAATTGGAAAGAGAAGCATGCAGTTGGCAGGCATTTCCACCTGATGCAACAAAATACATTCAGTTCAGTTTGGGTCCAAGTTTAGGTTGACATTTTTAGAGTTGATTGATTCTGTCACTCCCAATGCACAAAATAGAATCTCCCCCAAATGTGCAGCAAAGTCTAATTGAGATGAAAACAGAACAATTTACACTAAGGGGTTTATTTATCAAAGGTCAAATGTTATAGTTTTTTTTATACAGTACCTCGAATGAACTCAAAACTCAATGGTATCTTATTTAAGAAAAAGCTCAAATGGAAAAAACTCAAATCAGCGAGTTCGATTTGCCAAACCCAAAAACTTGAATTAATTGAGTTTTCCAAGGGAAAAAACTTGAATCACTCGAATTGATTGAAGGCTAATAACATCTTCAAATGATTCAATGAACCTTTGCCATTGACTCCTACATGACCTGGGCAGGGTTTAGATGGTGTATTTTCAGATTCAATCAATTTCCAGGGTTGAGGGTATAATACATTTTGAAAAATTCAAGGTTTTTTTTCAACCCAAAAAATTTGAGTTTTGACCAAAAATAATGTAGAAAACTTGACTTTTCATGAGAAACACAACTTTAACCTTAATAAATAACCCCCTAACTCTAGTAATACTCAGCAACCAATCACCATGGGTGCAACTTCTATTATCCTATGAAGTATAATGGAAGAGAACAAACTACATGAGCAGGAGAGAGTACATAGGAGAAAAAAATAAAAGGGTTATAGACTGAAAGAGCAGGAGCAGACTGGGAAAAAGTTAGTAGTAGACCATGGTAAGGCAGAGGAAAATAAACAGAGTTAGAGGTCTGGAAGAGGAAAATTCGAAGACACTGAATACAAACTTTACAAGCACTGTAAATAACAATTAATGTATCAACAATGTAAAAAAATCACAGTAATAAGCACCTTATTGAATACTTCAAAATCATTTTTTACACGGTGAAGCCAACACAATGGGGAGGTTTGAGGTACTATGATTATGGTACATGGCTCAGTAAACAGCTTTTTGTGTTACCTTACCTCTCCCAATTATCTTTCTGTACAAAAAAAGCATGCTGCTATAATATTCTCCCAGCCATCTGTAATTTCCATCTAGTAATTTAGTAACTGGATTCCTTTTAAAACATATCATTTGTATGAGCAAATGGAACGCAGTGGCAATAGTTACATTTTGTCAAAGACAGCAATTTTATTCCCTAGCATTTTTTTTTAACAAAGTAGCCATGGAGGCGTAATCGAAACCTTTTATTTCATGTCTTCAAATTGGCACAAAATGTTTCATAGCTATCTTTCCATATTTCCAACCAGTTGATGGTTTGATTGCCTCAGTCTCCGGCGAGGTTATGAAGTTCACTGCATTAGGGCAGCCACTTACTTTAGTGCTCAACAACTGAATAATAAGAGTTAAAAAACAATTATATACAGTAGCTGATGTACTGCTCCCAGAAAATTGATTCCAAACATAAGGCAAATACTGAAGAACAAAAAATGTGTCTAATGATGGATTTATGCTCAGATCTCAATCCACTTTAAGAACCCATGACTCTATTTAAAGTTCTCAGGCATCATTCGACTAACCACAACAATCTGGAGAAAATCTCCTGAGACCCAAAGACTTAAAGGAACAGTAATGTCAACGTGTTTTGCGTGCATTTAAATATGATACTTTCATATTGCACTGGTAAAAAAATGTGTTTGCTTCAGAAACACTACTATAGTACAATTATGGGACATGTTATCCAGAATGCTCAGCGTTTTATTAAAAAGAGATGTTTCTGTAATTTGGATTATTTATCATAGTCTGATTTTATCTCAATATTTTCTGCTACAAACTCCGATCAAATCCGCTCGGGTTTTTCACGCTTTTTTGTTATTACATTTTCCCAAAAATTTGCTTTGCTGCAAAAAAAATCAGGTTTTCACGATTTTTTTGAGATTTTTCACCCGAAAACTCAGATTTCTTATGCTTTTTTGCACGAAACCCAGCTCACATCAAAAAATCATTGAGACTTCTCCCATTGACTTATATGCAACCTCAACAGGTCTGAGATGCCGAATTTTCTGATTCAGACTTTTTCATCCTCGGGGTTTAATAATTTCCGAAAAATTCATGATTTTTTAAAAGTCAGATTATATAAAAAAAAATCACTGATTTATATTGTAGTTGGGATCAAGTACAAGTATTACCGTGAAAAAGAAGATAGGGCAGACTTATCAAGGGTCAAATTTCGAGTTCATGGGAGTCATTTTAAACTCCCATAAACTCGAAATTCGACCAACTGCAATTTATTTAAAAAAATCTAATTTTTAGTACTCGGGTGACTAGGATCAGCCCGCAGACTTGAATGAATTCAAATCAAAATTCGAATCTAATTCAATTACATTTTTCTCTCAGAAAAACAAACACAATTTTCAGGAAGGAGCAAACAACTCCAAATTGATCCTAGTACATCTCCCATAGGCTAAAACAGCAATTGAACAGGTTTAAGGTGGAGAATAGTCAAATTTGAGTTCTTAAAAGGCCAGTGTATGATACATTTCAAAAATCTAATTAGAATTTTTTATAAAACTCAAATTGAATTCTTACAATTCCCTAGTTGAATTTGACAGTTTTGGCCATAAAAAAAATTAAAAATTCAAATTTGGAAATTCAAATTTTCACTCGGACCCTTGATAATTCTGCTTAATTGAATGCTTCGAGTCTCAAAAGTTTTAAATCTAAATCAATATCACATTTACAAAGATATAGATATATTTATAAAAAAAATATCTATCACTATCACAAGAAACAAAAATATCACAGAGAACAAAAATGTCATTGATTTGTTATTGCATAAAAAAATTGTGAGGAGTCTGGATATTTTAGGAAGGTACGGTATTTTTTTCCCTTGACTATTTTTAGTTGGAGGCTGACCAGGTAGACTGTTTTGTGGGTTTAATTGCCTTCAAGTCACATTTTAAAGATTTAATCACTCATTTTATTAAGAAAATGTAACACATCTGGCTAAGGAAAAATAAATAAATATTAGAAATTGTCAATATACTGTGAATATTTCAGTTTTCTAGTAATGGAAATGCAGAGATTTTAGAAAGCAAATGATGAGCATTGTTGGATTCAAGGGTACATTCTCCTGATGGGATACACAGAGGATTTCTCTTAATGATACCATCAGTAATCTGAAGTTTTTTTCTTTAGACACCTGTTCCATAAGGTTGAGGAATGCAATTCTGCCTTAAACCAGTCAGCAAATGAATTAATATTTATGTGGCATAACCCAATTTTCTGCACAATACTGAAGGGAAAGCAGAGTCGAACAATATTTTAGGAACATTAATGAAGAAGGAAATGTGATGTGACTAGTTACTGATTTATCGCACGTAAATGATTTGGGTGACATTGAGAATCCCTGCTTGGGATACAGTAATGAGGAGGTTTGGTGCCATTGCCCTGGGATTTGAGGAAAGTCAATTTATCTTCCTATTCAGTATGAAAAAAGATGCTAAGTTTGCACTAGATCTAGTAATCCATATCAACCCATCAGACTGTAGCAGTTATGATCATATGAAGGGTTCTCAAATCCCCTATGTATGAATTAAAGACAGAGGAATGGGATTTAAAGGGACTGCAATGGGGAGAAAGAGATATAAGAGCTTTGACATTGTTAGCTTAACTCAAATGTTTCCATACTTTTGGGGAAATAATAATTGTAATAGAGAGGTTTTTCTGATTCAGACCCTATTGTTCAGTTCCTTATGGCTGCAGGTTCAGGTGTCTGTGTCACACCTTGGGATACGATATCAGGAAAGCAAATTGAATCAAGCAGCTCCAGGCAGTATTTTTCAACTGCAATGTGTTTATTTAGCAGTGTAGGCACACTACATGACACTTGATAAAGGGCTACGCCCGAAACATGTAGGGTGCCTACACTGCTAAATAAATACATTGCAGTTTAAAAATACTGCCTGGAGCTGCTTGATTCACTTTGCTTTCCTGAATTAATAATTGTATATGTAATGTCTTGCTGAGTTAAAAACATTCACTTCTGGGTCCCTTTTTATCAACGGTCTTATTTTTTTGGTTGTAGTGGTTTTTGAAACCACAACTAAGTTCACAAACTCTAAAACTACGAATGTTCTGAGATTTATTTAGAAAAACAGTAAGAATGGAAAATTACGCTAAAATATGCTCTAAAAAATATGAATGCCTTGGAAACCTCTAAAAAATTGAGTTGTTCAGACAATTCCTAGTGTCCCAAATGATTTAGAGCTCCCATTGACTTCTACAGGACCTTGACAACTTTTATCCGGCAAAGTTCTGTATTAGTGACACTAATAACTCGTCTGATAGTTCCTTCTCTTGGATAATTTTACTTTTGTATTAGTATTTTTTATGGTTTTGCACTTCATAAATCTTGAGTTTTTGTTTTTAAATTAGGAAACCACACATTTTTTGCGATTCATGGAAAAAATTTGATTCTTAGTAAATGACCCCCATAGTACATTATCGGTATATATATATATATATATATATATATATATATATATATATATATATATATATATATATATATATATATATATATATGTAGAGAGAAAGAGAGAGAGAGAGAGAGAGAGAGAGAGAGAGAGAGAGAGAGAGAGAGAGAGAGAGATTAATTTAGCCTCCACAGAGTAAACCCTATGGCATATTAATGATTTAATTAATGATTTAAACATATTAATAATGCAGTGCATAATATCCTGTATATGCATTCTACAGAAAATGAAAGTATGAAACCCTTTACTTTTTTCGTATATAGGGTATCACCCTTAGATGGAGAGTCCCATAATTAAGAGCTGACCTGACATAGGACTCTTTTATACTGTATACACAATTGTGCCTGAATATTTGTTTTTCCTTGTTCCAGTTTGGCTTCATAGTTTGCAAACCTGAAGAAACAGCTTTTTTTTTTTTCTTGTCAATAAATCATAAAAACCCAATTGATATTCTAAAAATTAAAATAAACGCTAATTTTTTTGAGATTGTTTTTCTGGGGTATTCAGCAGATGTTCTGCATGGCTGGATACAGCTCGACAAGCAGTGCCTATTAGCCAGTCTATAAATCTCTGGCAGCAAACAAATCAAAGTTATTGCTAATTTGTTCTGTAAGTCCATCTGTACTTTGAAGAATGAATATTAATAATCTGTCACTGTGTTATTCTGGAGAAAAAAATAGTGCATCAAAGATAATGGAAACTATCTTCTAACACGAGGCACCTTCATTGCAAATTAATTCATGTCAAATTAGCTCTCTTGTTCCCACCAACCTTCCGCATTAAGCCCTCCACCTACAAGTTAGGGATTTGTTTAAATTATTTTGAACATCTCAATGTATTTTAGTCAGAAAACGCTATTCCAGGAAATTAGCAATCGAGATAGGATTCAGGCTCATAATTTAGTGCTTGCATGATGAATAAAAAAAATGTGTTTTGAAACTGATACATTTTTGCATTTGCTGAATGATTATTTTTCTCAGAAGAGCAAAAGTTGGCACAAAGCAGATGGACCTGTGTCATACAGGTTTATTTATCAAGGGCTGAATATAGAGTTTTCTTATTTAGGGAAACAAAATGTGTCCCTAAAAATGTGATACAAGTCAATAGAGAGCTAGGGAGTTACCTTCTGGTGAACTGTACTGAACTTTATTTTCACACTTTGATAAATACTAGCATATGTGATTAAAATAAAATACCAAAGAAATGCAGTTTCATACACACAAGAGCAGTTATTGGGAGCACAAAAGTGTGCTCTATAATCCCTAAGGGCCTCTTCTTCTAGCTGGGTGTTTCATTTGTTTTATTAATGGAGCACCCAATGCATGAGCTTCGTTATCATGGAGCACACCATAAATGCAGTATTTAAATTCCCTCTTTAATAAGATCGGTCCTTCTTATGAAGCACAGGAGGCAAAGTGCAAAGAAAAATGTAAAAGACAGAGCAGAAATGTGAAAAATAGAGTGTATATGACTGTGTGGCCCCTCATGAGTACAGCAATTCCTACTTTTGGCAGAGCTGTGTTCATGAGGCGCAGAAAAATAGATGTCACCCCCTTCTACCCACTACCTGTTCCCAACCTGTGCATCATTCAGATGTATAAGTTAGGAATTGCCACCTAGTTCAGGCCAACCATGGAGCCCTGTTCTTAGCTCTTGCCCTTAGGCACCAATCCAACTCTATGTGTAACAGCTGAGAATTTTTAAATCAGCACCAGGTGGCCAACGTCAATGACCCTTACAGATTTGGATAAGCCACCATTGGTGCTATATTCTGTAATAAGATCACCTTCCCTGTTTGTTGTATACATAGCATAACTATACTACAGCAACATCAAAAGGTGGTGTAAGAGCCACAATACTTCAGCGTTAGAATTATCTAGTTAATCATTTTATAATTAACCTAAGCTCTTATTTATATCTTTGAACCCACAAGTTGTACCAGTACCACAATTTAGAATCATCTGGTAATGTGTTTATAGAAACTATAGAATGCATACAAGCTATCAAAGCACTCCTCTGCAGGGAATATATAATACAAAGGGGGCTGTTTACTAAAATCCTAATTTATATCATTATTTAAATAAAAAAACACAACCAAACTCCCATACCCGATTTTACCTAATTAATTATTAAAAAAACCTCGATTTAATTGGTTCAGGTAAAAACTAGATGAAATTGAGCGAAACCGAATCATACATTTTTTCCAAGGTTTTTTCCCAAATCAGTAGATTTTATGAATTTATGTGCCCAGATTTTTTTGATTCTTGGGCTAATTCCAGAGCAGACCATATCAATTTTAAATAACATAGGCACCTCTGCCACTGACTTATACACAACCTTGGGAGGTTTGAGATGGAAGATTTTCGGATTCAGGCTTTTTGCAGTTTTGAATTGTGCCCCAAAAAGCCCAACCAGATAAATTCAAAGCTTAGTAAATAACTCCCTAAATTTTACTGCATTTACTGAGACAACCACAAGACATTGCTTAGATAGTGGCATAGATTACAGTTATTTTACAAGGGCAGTATAAAATATAGTTTGTGATTTAAAGGAATGTTATATTGACTCAGTGTGTCACAGCAACATCCACCAGTAATCTCACAATTTAGAAATTACTTAAAAAAAACCATTTATAATAGTCATATAGGTTTATACTATCTACAAGAAACAGTTGTTCCATCACTTGGGATCCATTAAACGTTATGTTAGTCCAGCTAGGGGTTTGCTCTCACTTATGAAGGAAAACATATTTCTGATTTTAACTCATATGTAATATGTGGAGTTTTTGACTTCAATTACCCCCCCCCCCCATTACATTAGCTTCAATATTCTATTTTGTGTAAATAGGTTATGAAGATGTATTCACTTACATGATACATTTGTACGCATATATCTCCTAATGGGAAATACGCTGCACCGGCATGTCGAAAAAAAAAACACCTTCCCATTAAATTCTCTGGCTTCTTTATTCAGCTTTGGCTCAATGGGAAAAAGAATGAGCACAAGGTGATGGGAAAATTGTCACACGTTGCACCGTTATTTCCAAACTGGAGCAGCCTGCCAAGCTCATTCACTGTAACAAATGATAATGAACTTGAATTAAGCACATCAAGTGCAACATGAAATTCAATCTGAAAGTGAACCATTTTTACCTGGTCGTATGCCATATATATATATATATATATAGTAAGGTTGGAAAAAGACACACATCCATCAAGCTCAACCTCTTTTTTTTTTTAAATCTGCCTAACTGCCAGTTGGTCCAGAGGAAGGCAAAAAAAATCCATCTGAAGCCTCTCCAATTTGCCTCAGAGGGGGAAAAAATGTCTTCCTTTTATATATATATATATATATATATATATATATATATATTATATATATATATATATATATATATATATATATATATATATATATATATATATATATATATATATTATAATGCCTGAATGTTCTAGAATATCTATTGATATTAGAGAGGGATTTAGCACGGAGCAGGATCGCAGGATCATCTAAAATCTATTGGACTATGCAGCACATGAAGGTTTGGTAACAGAGCCAACACATTTTGATAATCATTTTAAAATGTCCTGCTGAGTCTTGGATGACTTTTTTTTATTGTATTATTTATTGTATTATTTTCTTGAGTGAAGATATACTCGTCTATTCGGACCTCTACTCTTTAAATGTTTATTGGAAGCCAAAAGGCAAGCTCCCATATGTAATAAAAGGCACTACGATTGCCCAGGACCAGTAACCTATAGCAACCAATAAGATTGCTTTTTAATAGGTGACCAATAAATCTTTCCTGCTGATTGGTTGCTATAGGTTACTGCTCCTGGGCAAACTTGGTGCCTTTTATTACATAACCCACAAGGACTATGCAATTTTTGAGCTCCATCTTGGTGTAAAATAATGTTCAATGGCTTAAGACAAGCACTTTTTATTCTGTAGTTTGGACCCTCCACAGTTCTGGATTCTGTATGAAATATACCTGCAGACCAAAAGGTTCATAAGTATTTTTGTATGATACAATTCGAATCAGACATAGTAGAACGTTTCTAAACTAACAGCCTAAAGGAGCACTACAATTCACTGATGGCATGTCTAATTGGTAAAGCATGTGTTTGGGTAACTCAAATGTATTGCATTGTGCCCACCGCAGTTTGATGTATGGCCTTCAATTACATTTTACAAGGTCCGGCAACTTCGCTATATGTCGCTCACTGGTTGCCACAATTTAGACTTATCTTATAATCATGTTACAAATGAAAAAAAATTAACCTTGAATCTACTGAGACCAAAATAAATAATGGAACTTGTCAGGTCACCATGAGACAGTGAGCACCACTAATAAATCAAGTATTTAAATATAGAGCAATTGTTTTGGTCTAGATTTTGAGAATTACATTTTGATACTGTTGGCATCAAATCAAAATGTTTACATTTGTGATTATTATTATTATTTATGCAGTTTGGCTTATTTATCAACAAGTAAGGGAAATAATTGCTGCTATTGTACATTTCCAATCACTGGCGAACGCTGGCAAAGTTTCCCTAGCGTAAACTGTCAGCGAAAGCATTGCATAGTGAACTTTCGCTAATGTTCGTTTCTGGCTAGCAAACTTTGTTAGGTCAACTTGAATAGGGCGGGTACATATAGGTTGTATAGACATCTTTATTATAGACGTTGGTGCAAATTTTTGAAGTGGCCACTTATTATTACACATATCCAAGGAAGCAAAATAAAGACAAAAAAGATCCTCTAATGTCCTAGACATGAGCCCACCCTAAAACAAATGTGGCACCCCCTCAAATGGTAAACAAAATGTTAAAACAAAAATGTTTAATAGTTACAATTAGTTAAAGATAATCCCACTTTTTTTTATTTTTATGAGACTTTGGCATACAGGATATGATGTCACTGACATAATACTGAGGAGGATGTAGCTTCATCTCTTCAGCATACAGGATATGATGTCACTGACATAATACTGAGGAGGAAGTAGCTTCATCTCTTCAGCATACAGGATATGATGTCACTGCCATAAGACTGAGGAGGATGTAGCTTCATCTTATCAGCATACAGGATATGATGTCACTGACATAAGAGTGAGGAGAATGTAGCTTCATCTCTTCAGCATACAGGATATGATGTCACTGACATAATACTGAGGAGGATGTAGCTTCATCTCTTCAGCATACAGGATATGATGTCACTGACATAACATTAAGGAGGATGTAGCTTCATTTTATCAGTTTGCCAGGTATAACTTGGTAAAGGTAACGTTCTGTAAAATTCACACTTTCGCTCTTTAGTGAATTTGTGGAGTAATGATCGTTTGCCTGAGCGAAAATTTGCCTGGCGATATGGTGCGAAACTTCATTAGCAATGGTTTATTTAACGAATTGTCCTCTATGCCTGTTAGTAAGTTGGCAATGTCCCTGTGGATGGTATTTCTGGCCACTTTAAATCTGCCCTTGTGTTTTTTACTCTCTGAATGTGTAAATAAAACAACTCCATCTGTAAAACTATTGACAAGCCAATTCATAAGAGAACTCTCTCCCATTCATGAAGGGTAGGAGAATAATTTGCTTGTGTATTAAATAGGGGTAACACCCACTTGTGAAACTTTGAAGGGGAATCCCATTTATCCTGTTGTAGTTTGTGGGAGAAAACTAAACAGATTGTAAGCAAAGGACCATAATTCAGCGTAATTGTGTGAGCCCTGAATCGATCAATATTTTTTTTGTCAGGGAATATTAATGTAGTGAATGACTGTTTTCTAATTGCTATACAATGATGTTTAAAAGCTTATACATGCTTCCCATTGATTAAACTGGGACATTGACTTGGCTACAAAGGACTCAGTGATCAACATGCAAATTGCTTGAAGTTTAGCGTTAAAAAGGGCCCATCTGCCTGTTCAACATGTAGAAGGTCATCATTGGATACTGTATGGTGGGGCCTTTAGGGAAATACCCAGTGTAGGGGCCACTTTCCAGTTTATGTTCTATCATTCACTGAGAACCAAAGGGAGCTGTAGTTTAACAGCAGTTAGGGAGTAGAATTGAGCATCTTTACTTTCACGTTGTATGGCAATTTTCCTTTCGTCCATTAGAATGCAACTCCCAGCATCTTCAGCCCACTGGAATGCTGGGAATAATAGTAAAAATAACTGGAGAATGTCTTTTAGGCAGCAGTATGGTTGCCCAACAAAAGGGAACGGCACAAGCAGAGGCTGTGAATTGAAGCGTGCGTCTGTAAGTCAGAAGCTGACTGCTTTATTAAAACACATGACTGTGATCTGCAGCCCTTCTCACCATCTCAGCAAAATGCAGCATCTTGCTCCGCAGCTCCCTGCCAGCCATTGGTTACCCCATGACACGTGGCAGACGGAGGCTTCCCTGTGTGCTCCGACTCCAATCTGTGAGCAGGGCACTGATAGGCCAGGCTGATGCGCAGGCAATTTATCATCCTGATCTCCCACTGAGAAAGGGAGCTCTTCTGTCACCAGTATTGATTTCAGAGGATGGACTAAAATTTCCTAGGATTACCATTAAGAATTAAGAAAAAAACCCTTTAAGCGCGCAGGGTAGCCAGGCAGACATGGATATGAGATGGCACTGTCAATCCTCCCAGGTAGCTTCTTCTATCACAGCCGATACAGAGCACAGAGCGAGCACTGCAGCATGCAGGGATGAGCATGTTTAACAAGACAAAAATAGTCCAACATGGAGACCGGGGAGGGGGTGGCAAGAGACTAGCAAGTGAAAACAAAAATGTTGATTTCTGCTTTTTAATATCCGTAAAACGGAAAACGTACGTGAAGCGATTGCATGTCATTAATATTAAAAAAATCACATTTGTGCATGCAAGGATGGTTTATAGCTTCCAATTGTGCTTCACGGTACTGGGGAACGAGCAGATCCGCTTTTATTGGAGCTTTCAGCAGGAGACATTTGCTCCCTGCTAGAATTCTCTGATTATTATAGAGCATGTCTGCCCCAGCAACGTATAGGCAGCAAAGACTCAAACAGCTTCTGATAGACGGTCTGCATGGCTAATCCTATTATATCTGCAGAAAAGCTTTCATCTCTGACCATTTTCGTTCTTGTCGGAGTCATGCGTAACCTTTTTTTTTTCTTCTCTCGTTACCGTTGGCAGAGATAAAAGTTGTGTATGTCACCTGCTTGCCGTTAGCAATGAAGCATGCCTAAATCAAATGTCTAACAGATATGTGTGTAATGTACAATATACAACCTATTTGTTGGTGGATTCGTAGGAATAGACCGAGTGGATGACTTGGTGACTGCTACGTGTGTTTAAGAGACACTGCCATTATCAGGACTTTGATTTAATGTACAGTGTAGTCTTTGTTTTCTTTTCAAAATGGTGTTGTAAATAGAAAAGATATACCACGGGCACAGAGAGATGTTTAGATCATGAAATCTTATTTTGGCTCTAGTTCATATTGTGTTGGAATGTAGCACAAATGTGCTTTTAGCCATTATTCTTAACAAGGTAGTTAAAGGGGTGGTTCCCCTTTAAGTTAACTTTTAGTATGTTATAGAACGGCAAATTCTAAGCAACTTTTCCTTTGGTCTTCATTTCATAATTTTTTTAATTATTTGCCTTCTTTTTCAGACTCTTTCCATCTTTCAAATGTGGGTCATTAAAAACATCTAAAAAACAAATGCTCTGTAAGGCTACAAATGTATTGTTATTGAAACTTGTATTAATTATATTTCGATTCAGACCTTCCCCTAATTATAGTCCAGTCTCTTATTTAAATCAATGCATGGTTACTAGAGTACTTTGGATTGCTGAAATTTAGTGATGGCCGAATTTATTCGCCAGGCGCAAATTTGCGTGATTCGCCGCCGGCAAATAAATGGATGCCGGCGTCTGTTTTTTTGGACGCCGGCACATTTTCGGCGGCGATTGTGAGCCAGCGTTCAAAAAAACGGACACCAGTGTCCAAAAAATGGACACCGGCGTCAAAAATGGACACTGGCGCAAAAAGTGCAGTAAAAAAAATCCGCAAATTTTGAAAATGAAAACCTATTGCCAATTGTCTCAGAATATCACTCTCTGTATAATACTGAAGTTTAACTCAAAGGCAAACAATCTATTTAATAATAACTATTACATAAATATTACAGTGGTCTTCAACAATTAATGAGTTTTGCTTTCACCATTCATAGCATATTCCTCGGGGCAAGCGTTTTGTCCTGAAGAAGATGTGTTATCTTTATGTTTCTTTATTCACTAACAATCAGATTTCTTTTTTTTTTCATGAATCATATTTTTTTTTCTCTAAATTTTTTTTTACATTTCTGTAAAACTGTAAAAAATTATATTAAGGGGCAGATTTATCAAAGGTTGAGGTGAATTTTCGAATGAGAATTTATATAATTTTGAGCTATTTTTTGTGTACTTCGACTAGGGAATAGTCCAAATTTGATTTGAATTTAAAACCTATAACCTATCTGGAGTCAATTGGTAGACTTTGAAAAATCTAAGTTTTTTTGGGGAAAAACTTCGATTTGAATTCAATCGAATGCGCTATTACTTTGATTTGTACAATTGTAATTTGGCCAAATACAGACCTATTCAATTGAAAACGGACCTATTCGGCCACAAAAACTTTATCTTCATTTCGGTTGGTCTTTTTGAATTCGGATTTCGAAGTTTTTCAAATTCAAAATTCGACCCTGACAAATATGTCCCTAAGTGTAAGATATTAAGATGTATTAAATGTAAGAACCATGAAAAACTCTAATGCAAAATTTTGTCAATGGGAGATGCGCCAATCCTAGAGATGCGCCAATCCTATTGGACATTCAACATTTTTTTTCTAGTAATCTGTAAAACTGTAAAAAATTATATTAAGGGGCAGATTTATCAAAGGTTGAGGTGAATTTTCGAATGAGAATTTATATAATTTTGAGCTATTTTTTGTGTACTTCGACTAGGGAATAGTCCAAATTTGATTTGAATTTAAAAAAATGCAAATATTTGAACATCAAAATGTATCATGTTCTGCCTCTTTAAAAATTCGACGTCCACCATTCACCATCTAAAACCTGCCAAATTGATGTTTTATCCTATGGTGGACCTCCTATAACCTATCTGGAGTCAATTGGTAGACTTTGAAAAATCTAAGTTTTTTTGGGGAAAAACTTCGATTTGAATTCAATCGAATGCGCTATTACTTTGATTTGTACAATTGTAATTTGGCCAAATACAGACCTATTCAATTGAAAACGGACCTATTCGGCCACAAAAACTTTATCTTCATTTCGGTTGGTCTTTTTGAATTCGGATTTCGAAGTTTTTCAAATTCAAAATTCGACCCTGACAAATATGTCCCTAAGTGTAAGATATTAAGATGTATTAAATGTAAGAACCATGAAAAACTCTAATGCAAAATTTTGTCAATGGGAGATGCGCCAATCCTAGAGATGCGCCAATCCTATTGGACATTCAACATTTTTTTTCTAGTAATTTTATGAAAAACTCAAATTTTTAGAGGTTTTCGTGTGTTTTCTTTTAATAAATTAAATGTCATTTGTTATTTTAGAGAAAATGTGTTTAGTAATGCTTTCAAAAGCCTCTAACACTTCTAAAATTTGATAAATAAGACTTCCAAACTTGCTTCATGTTATGGACACTTTATTGATGAATTTCCAACACTTGTTTATGAATTGTATGGCAATTGGAATTTTCAGACATCTTATCTTGGTTTTCATCCACCATCCTGCACAGCATACTGAAAAGTACATGGCAAATCATATACAAAGTAGGCATTTTAAAGAACCACCATGACAACAGTACAAACTCTGGGGTAGAACCTTTTTTTCATTTGAAATCAACACAATTTAGCTCTGTCTGCAGATTTTCAAATTCATAAAATGTCAAAAAAACTGATTTTTAAATTTATTTTTCACCTTCTGGTAAATCTGCCCGAGAGAACAGAGACATGAAATGAATTTGCTTTTTTCAGAAAAATTTATTGGAAATACCACTGATAAAATGCCATGTGCTCTATGTTCCATTTTCCTTAAAGAAGAAGGCAGTTCATTCACAATAGTTTATCCATAATATTGCAAGATAGAGCACTATATTTATTCAGCATAATGCTTTATAAGCTCTCTTTGTTTGTTTAGCTGCCATATTAGCTTGGTGTGACATCTCTTCCTGCCTGAGTCTCTCCCTGCTCACTCATAGATCTGGGCTCAGATTACAGCAGGGAGGGAAGGAGGGATGGGGAGAGGGAGAAAGGAGCAAACTGAGCATGCTCAAGCCCAAGCCCTGGAGGTTTAAGCTGAAGGCAGGAAGTCTGATACAGAACCCATGTGTACACAATAGAAGGAAATAATTGTGGTTTTCTTTTGACAGAGGCCTCTTTGATGGTTTACTAGTGTATTTATATAGCCCTTTCTGATAAAGCTGTAACCTTTCCTTCTCCTTTAAGTCCCCTTCATTTGTATGTATTGTATGGTTTTGCCATGTGGAATGCGCGACCACCTCCCAAGTAATGGAGGCAACTGCTGACTATTCTGAATACAGGTTTGTTTAAAAGAATGATATTCTGCATTGTAAATTCCATAATGAAAGTGTTACTAAACAATACCAGGGATAGGCTTTCTAAGGAGGAAGGGACACTCATAGAGAAAACAGGAGATAGTGGGGGTATAGCACTGAGTAATATGTTCTTTAATGCACCCTCCTGGCCATAATAAAAGCTCTGTCTAGTTCACCTATAAATGAAAACTTTGAGTAGCAGCAGAAACAGTTGTGCAAATGGGCTTTGATGTATAAATCATAACCTGACAAACAGATGTAGATTTTTCGTTGACATGCTTGTAAAAAGCTTATATATGGATTTGAATCTTAACTATATAAATCTCACAGTGACAGCTTATTTACTTGCACAGCAAGAGACACCCAGAAACATTTCCCAGTTGGAAGACAGATTTGAATATTTTTTTCCTGTGGCCATAAAATAGTAGTAGCAGGAATGCCTATTGTTCATGTTGATCTATAAATTGCCAGATAGGGATTCATTATGTGTTAACAGCATACATTAAGATAATGTCTAGTTCTGTACTGTACATGTATAGGTGTTTCTACATGTGCCATTAATCTTTTTGTCACAGTTAGTAGCAAGCGCTAATAGTTTCTTCTCTCTCCTTGTGCTGCCTACAACATACAAATGGAGTAGACTATGAAGCAAAATGAGGGCTCAACATGGTGCCACAAGCTGATCATAGTTCACTATAGTGGAACCAAATGGACTGTGTTGCTTTGTTTGGAGCAAAATGCAACATTAATTTTCCATTATAGGCTACTGGTTGGATGTTTGATATGATGCTAAATTTAGTGATCTTAAATAAATATTTATAAATAAAAGGTAACAGGAGAAGAACTCAACATAAATATAAATACAAGTTCCCCATGTACCTACAATGTCGTTGAATTCAAATAGATGGAGCCAAAACACCTGCCAGTCAAAATTACACCTTTTAGCCAATGAAATGTGGTGGGTGCCTCCTGTGCCTCTATCAATCATATGTAGATGATGGGAATGAGTGCTATTCTATTAATTGTCCCATGGCCATGATCTGAAATTATAATGATTGGTATGTTTCAACCTATGGTGTCTATTGTTTTTTGGCCAAATGAAATTCAGTAAGTCAATTTCATATATATCCCAGGGACAGGCACTTACAAATGCACTTTAAATTTACTTACTGTAACTGTGGGTGCTCCAAAATGGACACAATGGAGAGTACATGCTAACACAATTTATTAATGGCCTTGTGTCCCTTCATGCTGCTGTATTTCCATATACTGTAGGTTCAAATTATGTCCCTCTTGTCTCTTCAATGAATATTAGTATACAATTGAACCAATTGACACTAGAAAACCCTGGAGCCACAACCATTGTGGACCTGGCTGTAGTTCTAAGCTTCCCACTGTGGTTGCATCAATAGACACACCAGACTTGCATCCGGCAAATGCTATTTTTGAACATGTGCTCAAGAAGTAAAGCAACTTGTACTCTTGGAATGCTAAACTCAATTTGCATCCAATTTGCATAAAACACATGCAATGGCCACATCAAGTGCCCCAGATGCAACACTACACCTGACCAAAATTATGCTGCATTGTGGGTAAAATAATATGGTGAATTGCAGTCAAAATTGCACTTGGCATGCTACACTTGTGTTCAAAAAGGTCCCTTAATAAAAACATTGCACTTGATGGAACAAAGTCAATACAATCCATTGAATTCTGAATTTAGAATGCAATGGATTGCCCGCTTGTAAACAGCAATGTATTGTATAAGTAAGCTTGCAGGTACAAAAAAGTTTAAATGTGCAAAATGTTGAACCTAAAGCAATTGTAAACTAGGTTATTGGATATATCTGTGAATCTTTATTCCCAAACATGCAATAGAGGTCATGTATTGTATTACACTACTCAATAACCTTTCTAAGGAACCCCTTTAAGATTTGCACTCTACTCCCTTTAAAGCAATGTCATTAAATAAACCAAAAGTGCCACTGCAAATCTCAGAATATCTAAAGCAAAATCTGAAAAAAATAGATTGGAGGGAAAAAAATCAATATTAAAAATACAGGCTGTTTTGGCAGAAATATTTTTTTTTTTTTTCTTTTCTCGGATGGAGATCTTGTATAAGAGAACCATCCATAATTATGGATTCTGCCCATGGGCCAGCCTTAGGCATGATACTATCAATAGTAAATTTTCTGTATACCTGCAGGAAAAAGAGTAAACCTTTGGGAACGGGAGAGAAAAAGAAAACTGATATCATGGTTTTTACTTTATTTTTACATTGAACTAGAGCGCCAGCATTTCTTAAGTCCGACAGCACAAATGTCATCATTCTATGGCTAAACTATACATTTTTAAGCAACACAAACGATAAAAAGCAGTGTATATGCGTGCGTGTAAATATTAAATGGCAAAAGATAGGAATCACATACACACTAAACCTTGGTTATTTATTAGTAAAGACAAAACCAGGCACCCCAAAATGTTAGTTACATCCTTAAATATATTTTGGATGTATGTTTGCACTACAGTGTAATAAATATACAATTCTGTGTTCAAGAGAATTTATATTTTTATGTGTATCTTCCATTCAATTTATTTTTTGTATCTCTGCTAAAATTCTGCCTTACCCAAGTGTGTCTTCAATATCATCTCCTGAAATACAAAACTCTCCAACCCCTCCCCGACCATAGTATTAAGTGGAAAGGAAGAACCCTCAAACATTAAATCTGTAAGCATGCTGTGGGACAACAATTGAACCCAAAGCTCTGTGTATGTCTTCAACTAACTTGAAAGCCTAAGGGCAAACAACCACAGGCATCAGTGTCTAGTTCCCCGGTGGAAAGTCTGCAAAGTAGGGCAGAATTATGTCTGTCGGAAAGCAAGACATTTTTCTTGGTAGCTCCTCATGAAAGCTGTTTATTTTTCTCTCTGCAATCCGGGCACAAGTAATTGTAAAAACGAAATAAATTTGATCCATGGTCTTCTACCAACTTCCATATTGAAAATGGAAGCCCAACATGACTGTTCTTTTTACTTTAAAACAATATATTTAGGCTGGGACTGTATCTATAAAAATATACAGGTATAGGATCCCTTATCCGGAAACCCAATATCCAGAAAGCTCCGAATTACGGAATGGCTCCATAGACTCCATTTTATCCAAATAATCCAAATTTTTAAAAATCATTTCCTTTTTCTCAGTAATAATAAAAAAGTCGCTTGTACTTGATCCCAACTAAGATATAATTGATCCTTATTGGAAGCAAAACCAGCCTATTGGGTTTATTTCATGTTTATATGAATTTCTAGTAGACTTAAGGCATGAAGACCCAAATTACGGAAAGATCCATTATCCGGAAAACCCCAGGTCCTGAGCATTCTGGATAACAGGTCCCATACCTGTAATAATAAACAATACCTTGTACTTGATCCCAACTAAGATATAATTAATCCTTATTGGAAGCAAAACCAGCCTATTGGGTTTATTTCATGTTTACATGAATTTCTAGTAGACTTAAGGCATGAAGACCCAAACTACGGAAAGATCCATTATCCGGAAAACCCCAGGTCCTGAGCATTCTGGATAACAGGTCCCATACCTGTATGTATATATATATATATAATTACTTTTAAACCAACTTGTCGTTATGATTGCCAGAAGGTAGAGATTTTGTACATTTCTAGTTTTTTTTAATACATCAAATGCAAAAATATTATCTCTAGAGCTTATTTTAGAAATGCCCCTATGACGCATTGGCAACATTTGCTGAACATGTGGTCGAGAGCTTCTCTGATAAAAGGGCTGGTGCTGATGCGGCAGAAGTCTTAATCGTTTTTATCATTGAAACATTTTTAATTAGCTAAGCAAACTTGTTTGATTTCAAAGCTATGCTTTCAACTCCGCACTCCTTAAAATACATGTTGAGCTTTGAAGACTTTTTCTTTTAAATTCCAAACAATCCCACATGTTTTAACACAAAAAAAAAATATGTTTTAAAATGACAGAACTAAAAAAATTGGTCATTGATGCATCTGTTATAGTTCTGCTTTGCTTTAATAAATATGCCCCTATTTTAAATTATTTTGTAAATTGTTAGGAGTTAAATGTATTATGTAAAAGGATATTACTCATTGCGAATATGCATGTCATGTTACAAAATAAAAAATAAACACTTAACTGCTGTACGAAGCAGAGAATACAAATGGGTCTATATGGTATGGGAAAACAACATTTCCCTTAATTTTTCATTTGTATGTTAATACAATAGATTGCAAAATTTAAACTTCAATTATACTAAGGGTATTGAGGAACAGAAACTACAGAGAGTCATTTATTACCCAAGTGAAAGGTGTTTGCAAAGGTATCCAGCTATTCAGTCAACGTTAGCAGTATCCCTTTAATACTCTTTTATAATTAAGTACTTCTCCTGAACTAAAGTATGTCTAGATTGGTCTTGCTAAATCGAAAAGATTTTACTCAGGAACAACACTATAGTCACTTAAAGAAACATTAAATACAGACAACCTGAACTAGGACTCACAGCAAATCTATGCAAAGAGATTAGTGATTTTTGCACTTAAATCAGCAGAGGGCCTTACCTGCTAAATATGTCACTTTCAATATGTCCATACAGAGACACTATGCCTTTTGAGACTCTAACCACTAATCCTGCATCACATCCAATAAAATTTGATTTAGTCAATGGTAGGAGTAAACAATTAACTGTTCATGTAAAGAGATGAATAAGTAAGGAGATGCAAAGCCATAGTTATTGCAATTCTATTCAATTAAGGCACATCTACTGTAACTGATAAAAAAAGGAATTAAATGTCACTTCCATTAGCGACCTGAATCAATACTCTGTGTAAATGCCTACCTTTCTACCTTATAATCTCAGGTGACTAAATCTTTACCTTGAACCGATTATTTTGCACTTCTTTATTTTTATTTGTTTTGTGGGTTTGGGTCTTTGTGGGGGAGCAAAAGGATTAATTGCTTTAGGAGTTTTCAGCCAGTGTTTTGTGTTAAATAAATTCAATTTAATTCCATTAATAGGGAAGAAGTGAAAGGTGGCCATACATGTAACCTAGTTTGGTGACCTCAACTAATGAGCAGATTATTCACTGATATTCCCACCTTGAGGTTGGTAATATTGGGCTGATGCAATCATTTGGCACTCGGGTCAAAAATCTGATCATAATTGCCACCACTGCCGGTTGTTGGAGAGAGGACTTCATCAACACGCCAATGTGGTTCTCACTCTGATGGTAAAATCAAATCTGCTTGACTAATATGTGCCTGATATCCAGAAGGACACAATCTACAGCTTTTATTGGCCCATGTATGGCCATCTTTAGGCTCTATGTATAAAAATATGTACTAACCATTATGGAAGGAATTCTGAGTGAATGATTGTGTTTAGTGTATGTAAGGGACCATCTGGGTATGTAATTTATACAGGAAATGTACAAAAGAATAAAGTGAACTGAATAATGAGAAAGAAAATGTAGTGTATACAGTATGTGATGGCTCAATGTGTCCTTGGCTTCTGGATGGGATGATGTGGCTGGGAGAGCTTAAGTAAGACCTTAAACCTAACCTAATCTCTCAGACATTGCAAAAAAGGGAGGACATGGGAGAGAACTCCTCTAGGTTTCATATAATAATTAACTCTTGACCATGCAGACAGAAAACAGCTTGAATAATTGAGTCGTTATGGTGCAAGGTTATAAAATAAGTAAACTGCACTTATGTTCTTTCTTTTTACACAATATACACAATATACATAAGATAATAAACTTGCAGTGGTTTCTATATGTATGAAAAGGACACATTTTTGTTATCACTGAATGATCCAGAAATGCTGGCAGAAAATAACATGTTTTCTCTTATTATGTAGGCGCCTGATTAAATAGAGCTATTCTTGGCTTATTAGCTGACACACATGATAAATAAATGTTCTCGTGATTATTAAAAACCTGCTTTATGATATAATGAACAGTGCTTGTCAATAAATGGGCCTTGTTGCTGCTATATTTGTTATGTTAATGAATGGAATTGCAGTGGGTAGAGGCTTAAGGAGAAAAGCATAATTTTGTTTCTTCTTAAAGTCCTTTTAATGCCTTACCTTTAGTAAACAATACTGCTATAATATAATAAACAAGATGTTGCTGAGATAATGTGAAAACATACATTTAACTCTAGTTCACCAGGTAGTGTATTCTGGCCTATACAATATATATAGGAGTTACTAATATCCTTGGTGAAAGGTTCCCCTTAGCGACTGCACACCCGGACCATGCTTTTCTACTGGTGATTTGTTTTATCTGAGCTCACATTGTTGCTCCTGGCTTTAGCCTTACAACAAACTTGTTGCTGTTGTAACCCCTATATACTGCCCTTTGTGGCCCACTTGATGGGACCATCCCACCAAATTTGCTACAGTTGGCAAGATGAAATGGAAAAAGTATAGGAAATGACTACTTAATTAATAAGGGTATTTTAGTAAGAGGACATACGATCTAATTTAGATGTACTTTATAGGTGAGGTACCTTTTAAGGGGATCAAAGACCGCTAAGATAGTCGTTGCTGTTGTGAATCTATGGAGGAAGTTTCTCTAAAGTCAAAATCATTTTGTATACATAAAAATCAACAGACAAGAATTTTTTTGTTTTCGTTTAAGAGGTAAAATAATAACATCTACCTGAAAAAAATGCACAAAGGGCATTACTTTTATGGAAAATGTATTTTATCATAGCAGAATAAATTGAATATAAGCAGCTTTATGTTTTATTCATTTACAGTGGAAAATTCTGATTTTATACATAAAATCAATTTAGAAGGATATACAATATATGAATTGTACTTAATTTGTCCATTTCTGTATTATACCTATGGTTCGTATAATGTGCCGACCCCATAGCATGTGTCTATTCAAACCAAACAGAACTGAAGACAGCCATTTTATACTATATTCATAAAAAAAGGATGATGAATATTTTGAGACATTAAGCTTGAAAAGAAAGACACTTTCAGATGATTTTTTCCCAGTTCTGAGTGCCGCTCTTAGAATTTCTATGGGGAATTCACATACTTTATTTCAAACTACTGTTAAAATGTGTTTGTCACTGCTAGCATTAATTAGCCAGAAAGGAATGCTTCCCTTCCATTTTCATTATGAAAGAATAACTCTGCTCATTAGTATTCAGTTGGCAAAGCCCAGTGGATTTCAGAGGATGAAAATGTTCTATATGCGTAAATTCACAACATAAAGTGCCAAGGCAGGAAAACATATCTGCAAAGCTACATCATATTGACACTTCAGCACAAGAGAAACAAGTCTGCCTATGCTATGCAAATAAAAATCAAAATGTAGAGTCAGTCATAAAAGGGAAAACTAGGCAACAGATATCATGATGATAGGACTTGATGTAATATATTGTTTCCTGGTTCTATATGTTCACCCAATATAATCTAGTTGGTTAGAGTCAATCTCTTGAGGATAGAGGAACATCTTGAAGTGTTGCATACAGCTAGGCCACCTAGCAAGGCAACTCTCAAATTAAAGTATGAAAAATTAGGTTCAAATATTCCTTGGGATTCTAGTCAAGCAGCCGATCTTTGATAGCATATTGCCCTGGGAAATAAATGCCATTTTCTATGAATCCCTGCTCCCCAGGCAGATTTCCTCTCTCCATTTTCATAATACTAAGCTCCCTTTAGACTGTAAGTTCCACTGGGGCAAAGAGTTAGGTACATGTGACTATATAAATAAAGAATAATAAGAAACCCCCTTTTCCTCCAATAAAAATGGCTATTTGAGTTGTATGGCTAGAGTGTTCCAGAATCAATATAGTATGGGGAAAATATCATTCTTAACCATCAACTGGGACATTAAATCCTTTAAATATTCTGTAAATTAGCGCTTCTCAAAATAGGAAATTTGCAAATCACTGAGTGTACTTTAAATGCCAACGCATTGTGTTTCTGTAAAATCAATTTGAATATTTATATAATAGTCATTGTTGCCTGGAAACCCAAATATAATTGAAAATGTTGAGACTACGATAAGCAGAATGGATAAACGAAAGGTTGAAAACACTGGTTTCGAGTAAAAATAATACATTTTTAGCCCCTACTATATTTAATTTTAGTTTTACATTGTTATGTTTTTGTTCTTTGGAGAGAAGTTGAATTCATTTTTCCTCTTCACTTCAGAACAGGGAGCTGGCTCTGGTCTCGCATTGTGGATAGTAATAGAACCCAGCAGGATGTTACTGAGATCATAAAACTAACAGAACAGAAAAAAAAGTTCCTTGTCAACTAGTTAAAAAACGGGATTGTTTTTTTTAAAATATCTTACATTTCATAAAATCTATGAAAAGTAAATGTTTATGAATGGAAACGGAGTAATATATTTTACTTTAAGCTAACAAGCAAAAAAGCTTTATCTTAGTACCCTACCATAGTCCAGTTAAACCTCTTACAATATGAGATGCACATTGCAGCAGATATCATTTTTCCTATCTTGCATTCTAGCATTTTTGCCCATTTTTTGTGTTTTCTTCTCTTTCAGAATTTATAAATGAGTGTTTTCATTTTGGTTAATGTATCACAAGGAGCAATGTTTTGCATTACCCTAGTCTAAAGTACCTTTCTGTTATACTTGCTTAAGATTGAAGGCCACCAAGAGTTAAAGACTGAACATGTGTTAGAAACGGATCACAATAAGTTTTAATCACCATGTTCCCTGGCCTTATGATTATTGATTTAAATTAGGCTAGTTAAGCTCTACATCGAACAGGAAGCTCTTGGCTTTATTACATTTTTGATGGTCCTCTTCTACATCTAAAATCTTGTTATCGGAATGACGGTTCAGTCTGTATTGATATTTCAATTGAAGAATGTGTCCCTTGCCTTCCTGATTGAAAAGAAGACAAATAGGGGAAGCCAAGTTACCTTCCTTGTAGCATAATCTTTCTCCTAACTTTAGGAGAAACATAATATGTTATCATTTAGTCTTAAATATCATTAATTAAATGTTTTTTGTTTGTTTTATACTTTCTGTATGGGGCCACTCAAAAAGACATTCTACTGACTTAAAATGTATTTAAAAACCAGGATGTGTATCATTTTTCTCAAGGGAATGTAAGAGCAAGCAAGTCTACCATTTTTATGACAGTTTGACTAGTGATGGGCGAATTTGTGGCATTTCGGCATTTGCGAATTTCCATCGAAATTTGCGAAATGGCGAAAAATTCGCGAAACGGCATCAGCATCTCGTTTTTGGACGCCTCCATCCATTTTTGCCAAAATTGCGCCACCGTCCAAAAAAAACGGACGCCGGCATCCATTTTTTTTACACCGCAAATTTGCACCTGCCGAATAAATTCGCACATCACTAAGTTTGACCACTAGAGGACCATGTTTTTTGTATTAACCTGCTTGTGCACGTATATATGATATGAATTCAGATGTATTGTTAAATAAGGTTCCCGGCACAGAAACACCTATGCCGGTATGTTTTGCTGAACATCTGAAGATATAATGAGGGTTTACTCTATGTATAAATAGGTCTGTTCTAATATTTTTCTTTAATTGCTTTAGAGACAAAGCAGGAGCAGTTGTTAAATAAAAACCAACCACTCTTGCAGCATGACAGATATCTTTGATCTATTTTTATATTAGGAGGAGCAATTTAAAAATATATTACCTGGTCCTCAAACTTGTGTTAATGGATAATATTGAATTTTCTGTAAAGGGCCGTGATGTCTGCAAAGCTTTGCGATTAGATCCAGCTGAAGTCAATACATCTTCATAAACTCTACAGTCATAAGTGTATTTTGCAGAAAATTCTTTACAAACTTTTTCTCAGTTTTAGATAAAATTAAATCTGCATGGTACTTCAATGCTCTGCACAAGCGAAAATGTGCACCCAGCTCAAACTTATCTTATCTTAGCAAATTGCTAAAGTCTACCATTGAGTAAAGTAGATTCAATAAGCACTTCTATATAAACACACTCAGCCAAAAGTGCAGTGGCGTTAATACACTCAAATGTTGTCTTATCGACAGACACACTTATTGCACTTCTGTATTTGTTAGGGCTATTGTTGTAGATTAAATGGACAGGAGCTAATTTGCTGTGTGCAACTAACACTTTTAATAAAAAAAAAACTGGTATAGATCTCTGCAAATGAGTGTAAATAAGGGCATGCATTAAAACAAGTCCTTGAGATGGGCCAAAAGTCAATCAAGAAACAGGCCATGGTCAAACTGAGGAGTCAGAACCAGAGGGAACAAGCAGTGTGTCACATTTGGCACCCTAACTCCAGAACCAATTCTAGGCTCCCTGGTCTTGGCTCTAGCTTCTGCCTTTAACAGCCGCCTTTCACCTCGGGAGGAGCCTTCAGCTAATTGGATGCCACCAGGTTTTACTAAGACAGGAGCAAAGCTAAAGGTTCTGGATGAGCCAAGGGGCTCAATCATTTCACCAAGGATACTGGATGGAAGACAGGCCAGACAGACAAGCGTGGACAGGCAGACCGGGCCAACACAAGCAGATTAAAAGAATAGTCAGACAGGCCGGTTCAGTGCAGGCAGAGTTCAAGGAATGGTCAGAAGGGCTAGGATCAGGATTGGAGAGTGTAGAATTGTCAGCAGGCAGGCAAGGGTCAGATTGGAGAGTTCAGAATAGTCAGCAGGCAGGCAATATAGGGCCATAGAGGAATCACGCGCAGAGGAGGAAAGAGGCACGCAATGGGTATCCCCGACGGCCACTGGACCACCAGTGTATACTATATTCGTTACACAGTAGCATAGCTAGATGTTACTGGGCCCCACAGCAAAATAGTATGAGGAGCCCCCAAACTCTCAGAGATGCCAATATATATTAAAATTATTCATTAATTAGGGTCTCATGGGGCCCCTATACTTCCTGGGCCCCCCTGAATCCACAGGGTCTGTTTGTAGTTACGCCCCTGGGAACAAGGACAGGGCATGGACAAGACAGGAACAGGATCAGAAACAGGATCAGGAACATGGTCACAGAATCAGGAACAAGATATTCAGGAACTCAGGGCTTGGAGTTGGCAGAATGGCCAATGATCTAGCATCGGGGAGTTTGGGAAGGGGGCTTAAATAACCCTTTAATGAGGTATTGCCCACAGGTGGCTAGGGAAAATTGACATGGAGGCAGATAAGATATTCTGTCAGGGTCAGGCTAACACCATACTGACTCCTGTGGCCCAAGCAGAAGAAGCAGTGGCAGAAATATAACAGGTCCCTGGTTCAAACCAGTGTGCCTTTGATACTGTGCCTTTGATACTCACACAACTGGCTGTGTCAACAGATTCGGCAGATTTTATCACATTTAAATGGCGAGTGACTGAAGCGACGCAATCCCAACTCAAATTTTGGCCACAGCTTTTAGTTGTACGTGAACCCTATGATCTTCTGCAATTGAACTACAAAATAAATGATTCACAGCTTTCGGGTTTATTGGAAAGGTGGCACTTGTAGGTCAGCTACTGCTAAGAAGCAGGGCAGCTATTTTAGAAGAAAGGAGTAACCAAAGTGTCCTGCTACTAAAGGTATCCAGAGGACTGAGTGGGTTTCTAAGGTAAGACGAGCTACAATTTAGGGATCCAGAAAATATTTAATAAAATGTAAATACCAATGTGTAGTTTTTAAAGATATTCCCTCTATGTCTCATTCTTTTATACTGATGCTTAGAACATTACTTCCCAGAAACACTTATTTTACCTAGAAACCGTGTTTTCCTGGTGGGCGGTTGTACACATATTTCTGCTTACATTACACTATAAACGAATTGTAAAATATTGAATAGTTCTATTTTGTTTTACTTATTAGTTAAACTATATCTTGTGTCTTGTGTCTCTGTGTATAGTCCCTGGCTCACTTCTCACGCTCCAATTGTTGCTTTGCCCAAAAAAAGAGTGAAAAGTAGTCATTTATAATGAAAGCTCTGTAATAAAGATAAATGATTATCTGTATTATTGCTGCTTACAGTGTAGCACTAGCCTCCAAAGAGCGAGACGGTGAGGGAGATCACAGATACAGTCTCTTCAGTAGCTTAATGAAGAGAAATGTGAAGAAAGTTACAGAACTTTTAGTCCACAATATAGAAATCATAATTGGTCTATTCATCAGTCAAACTGCCTACAGGCTACAACCCTATTAACTGGCACATAAATCCCAAGCAAAATTAACATTTTTTTTATGCATCTCTTATATATGATTAAAACATTTAAGTTTACTGGCATTTAAAGGTTCTGCATGCCAGACAACCCACAGTTATTTCCTTCAAGTAAAGGGGAAGGTAATAGAGACAATGCTCTAGAATTAATCATAGAGCGTTGAGAGTGTGTGCCATAAAATATTAGTCTAGATTATATGTATTAACTCATGTTTGAGTGCAGAATGTATTAAATATAGCACAGTGCCTAAATTTTGTGAGTGTATGTATTCTAGGAGCACTACACTACACTTAGGTTCAGATTTATCAATGGTTGAAGTGAATTTTCGAATGAAAAAAATTTAATTTTGAGCCATTTTTTGTGTACTTCAACTAGGGAATAGTCCAAATTCGATTTGAATTTAAAGAAAAAAACGAAAATTGAATATCGTAATTTATCATGTACTGTCTCTTTAAAAATTTGACTTCAACCATTCGCCATCTAAAACCTGCCAAATTGCTGTTTTAGCTTACGGGGGACCTCCTAGAACCTACTTGGAGTCAATTGGTATTACTTCGAATCATACGATTCTAATTTATAAAGGGTCGAATTTTGAATTGAAAAAATTTCGAAATTCGGATTCAAAAAGACCAACCAAAATTAAGACAAAGGTTTTTTTTGGTTGAATAGGTCCATTTTTATCGATCTAAAAGGTCCATTTTCGGCCGAATTTGGATCGAAGTAATAGCGCATTTGATCATTTCAAAGTCCACCAATTGACTCCGAATAGGTTTTAGAAGGTCTCCCATAGGGTAAAACAGCAATTTGGCTGGTTTTAGATGAATTTTTAAAGAGAAAGTACATGATAAATTTCGATATTCAAATTTTTTTATTTATTTTTTTCTAATCGAATTTGGACTATTCCCTAGTCAAAGTACACCAAAAATAGCTTAAAGAAATACACTGTATATTGATTAACATGTCACAAATCACACAGATGCTGTGCAAGGTATGGCAAAATCAATGTGATAATCTATTCTGGCTTTATTCTGCTACTTTCAATAATTTGCAGTTGGAGTTGTCCAATTTACCTTTGATTAGACACCACCACATACATCTCTGGTTCCCACCAAGAACAATGTCGACAGAGAACATTCCTTTCAAGTGCTATTATGCGTTTAGCGAGAGTGGCAAAAAAGAGGGAACCGTCCACTTGTCCTTTTTATAGAAAACCCCAGTGCAAAGAGAGAGAATCAAAGATTTTGGTCTTCCATAACTGAAACTGTAAAGAACATCAATCATTTTCACACAGATCTGTGTTTTCCAATGAAGCTACTTTGCATCTCAAAGTTAATATGCAGCAAGATCTATGGCTCTGTAGTCAAAATTGGTATGGTTTGACATTGTGTAGAACAGATCCTTGTATATTTTATGAAATTAACAATGCACTCTAATTAGTGAATACGATTATGTTCCTCAAGCGGATTACAGTTATTTCCTTCTTCTATTTCAATTTCAGCATTTTTTATGCTCTATACTGGCTTGAACCTATGTACAAATATGATCCTACAGGCCATGGTTAGTATGTGCTAATCATCAGGTAGAATTCACTGGTCAACTAGCCACATTTTTATGCTGGAAAATAAGTATTTCTTTGAATATCAAAATAGCCAGTTCCGTTGCTGTGCTTTCTGTGCTCTTTAATTCGATGAATTTGACTGTGTTCATTATAAAGGAAAACAATGGTAGGTGAAGTCAGCTGCACCCTAAAATTTAGAGTTCATTGGAAAAAAGGGAATGTTCCATAAACCTTGTTTAATGAAAACATTTTTTACATGACCCTGATACACTGTGCTTTGATTGAACATGTTCAGGGCTGTAAACAATAAATCCTGAGTGCCCTGGAAATGCACTTTCTACACTTTGATATATTGGACCTAGTTACCCTTGTTCTGGAGGAAAAGTAATGTTGAGTGTGATTCCTATAAAGAACGTTTTATACTTAACAATTGATTCTCAAAGTATTGCTAGTTTTTGTTCAATATATTGAAATCATTTTAGATGCTTGGTTTCCCTACAGAGAAAATGACTGATCCACATTATTTTAACATTCCCGTTTGTTATTCTCTTACAGACCACTGATGACATCTTGGTGGCTTCTGCTGAGTGTCCCAGTGATGATGATGAGGACATTGATCCATGTGAGCCGAGCTCAGGTGGGTTAGGTTAGTCATCTTTTTTATTCTTTTTACCTTAAAACTGTTGTACAATAAGCAATGTATGTGTTTCCAAGCAAAAATACCACCCCAAGCTAAAGAACACCAAGAAGGTCCAGCGTACAGCATTGCCAAGATATAAATTTGTCAAATGGAACACAAAAATTGATTGATTGTTATATGTACAGTCAGTTTGTGTCATAACTGCTGGTTTAAGTCAATAAGCAATTGGGGTAGTCATTAAAAATTAGATTTAACCAGTAGCCCAGATCAAGACTTTCAGACCATTGATGACATTACAGAACCTGGCAAATCAACCTTATGACTTTAAGTAAGAGCCAGTCATCAATATGACATGAGTGATGCTCTATCTCTTACACCCAGAACATTAAGAAATGAGGCTTATCATGTTTTTTCGACATTCACTCATCGGTATCCATGAGTGGGTCAGAATTTCCCACTCATGTAATGATTCCTCTACAATTGGGTTTAGTTCTATCTTATTGTCCAATAAAAAAAGCTCGACCAAACTCCCATGTCCAATTTTGCCTTATTTATTAATAAATTAACTCAATTTAATCAGATCTGTAGAAAATCAACCTGAATCGTTTGATTTTTTCTGACTTTTCTCCCAAAAAGCTTGATTTTTTCGAGTTTTCCCCTAAACCTTGACAAAAGTTGGAATTTTTGGGCTAAACCCACTGAAGACCACAATAACTTCAGTTTGGGATAGGTCCTCTCCAGGACCTAGACAGGTCTGAGATGGTGGACTTCCAGATTTGGGCTTTATGAAACATCGGAGTATAATAAATCTCAAAAAATGTTAGTTCTTTTTTTCATCCAAAAATTTGAGTTTTGTCCCAAAATGCCAGACCAGAAAAATTTGAAGTTTAATAAATAACCCCTTGAGTGTCTGTAGGTACCACACACAAAGGGTACTATTTACTTAATGCTTGAACTTAATTTTGCAATGGGCACAATTCTTCTCTAATGTTTGTGTGTTTAAACTATTTATTAACTTAACAGTATACATTTAAATAGATATACATAGTAGAAATTACCAGTGAAGACATACTTCTTTTAAAAACCACATTTACACCTGTGTTATATGTAATGATTACTTTATCTGTATCCATATTTCTGAGCAGTAACATACATTAAAGAAGGCTTAAATATCTCAAGGTGAAGACATTTAAACAATGTCATAGTAAGAAAGAATATCTCCTAATAGATGCAGAAAAAAGCACTTAACAACATTAGATAATAAATGAATCATTTAGTGCCAAGGCCATTTCTTTTAAATTAGATGACCTAGATTAGCTTGGAAGGGGAGGGTGAAAAAAATGTAAAACACAGACTGTAACTTACTATAACTTACACGGAGCATATTTATTATGAAGTAAATTGCCACTTCTGAAATGCTTTGCCTTCTTTCACCCCAGGGACAATATTTCAGGGTTAGGGTAATTACAAACCCTTGAGCAGGAGGCAAATTGGGCAAATGTTAAACAGAAACAATAGTCTCCTTGTCTTTCATTCTGGCAAGTGGTTTTTTTATGACTGAATGAATATTAATCATACACATTTAAATTACCAATTTGAAATTTATATATTGGTTTTATTTTATTTTTTTGCATCTGTTCTTTCATGGTCATTATCCCTATGATGTATATGTTTTCCTACCCTAAAGAGACATATACTAGTGATGGGCGAATCTGTGCCATTTTGCTTCACTGAAAAATCTGTGAATTTACCACAAAATTTGCGTAACAGCCGAAAAATGAGTGAAACACTTTAAAGACAATGGGCGTCCAGGATTTTCGCAGCAGTTTCGAGAATGTATTTGCTGGAGGCGAAATGTGATAATTCACTGAGAATTTGTGCTAGGAGAAGTTATTCGCCCATCACTAAAATATACTATTTTCCTTTACTATTTTATATAATTAACAACATGCCCAGATGCACCTCATAACATATTTTTGATATAAAGATGTTATATAAATGAATGGACTCTATTTTAAACTATTTCTATGCCCTTAAACTTCCCTGCTAAATAGTGTAGGACAGAGGTTCCCAACCTTTTTTACTCATGAGCCACACTCAAGTATAAAATAATGTTGGAGAGCAACACAAGCATGCAAAAAGTTCCCCCGGGATTCCAAATAAGGGCTTTGACTGGGTATTGGTAGCACCTATGTAGACTTTCAGCCAACAGGAGGCTCTGTTTGCCAGTATACATGTTTTTTTATGCAACTAAGCCAGGAATTCAAAAAGAAGCACATGCTTGGAGGTCACTGGGAGCAACATCCAAGGGGTCAAAGAGCAACATGTTGCTCATGAGTTACTGGTTGGGGATCACTGGTGTAGGAGAATATCAGTGCAGGCATAGATGTATGGTATCCTAGAAAAGTGTCTTTTCTGTGCCATTTTCAGCCCAAGTTAACAATATAAAGTGTAACCTGACTGTTTCAGAAACAGCACTGACTTTTTAATTGGCCATATTAAGAAAGCTACTTACTTCCATAAATAAAGCTCATATTAAATGTTAATCATACTTTTCCCTTTAGAACAAATAGACAAATAATATGTGGAGCGATATTCCCAGCTATCCCAGTTTGCCACCATGACGTGGGTTACATAATACCCTCAGTAACAGAACTTGACATACATAATGCAATTGATTAAAATATCAAGCAAAGGAAAATGCTCTCAGATTACAGAATTACAGACACTACATATGAAGACACTACAATGGCAGAGGATATTAAAAAAAAAAAAGATCTTGAAAATCAAGTAAGCCAGGCAGTTTGCAAGTAGAAATCCCATTAAAATAGCTGGACGAAGCAGTAGATTGGATATTGCCTGCAGGATCGTTGTGCTGATCTCTGATCTTGAAAGTGCTTTAGCATCAGCTTCAATTAAATGGTGGATAATCAATTCTAACAATCAAACTTGATTATCAAAATACATTTATTTCAACCATCCCCTCTGGTTGTGAGCAGCAACGGGTTATTAAATATAGCTCTTTTGCAATTATTTCTGGTCATTAAAACATTATTCCACGGCATGACTGATGTGAGCAAAAGTTTAGGGAGGGTTTAATTTTGGTTGGTCGAAAAAGAGTTTTTCCCGCTGTATACTCAAAAGCTGCATAGCGCAGTCTGCAATAAACTGTGCTCCAACTACTTGCTTGTTTAATCCCTTCGGTACCATGGACAGCAACAAGTCTACTTATTTTTCCATAATTTCGCAAATGATTGATTCTCCCCTCAAAATACTATATTTTTATTGTTGATACTTACCTGGATCATAAACATTTCATCATTTCATAATGCTTATTTCAACATACTACATGGCATCATCTTGGATTAGATTATGAACCAGTTCTGTTCTGTTCAACTGCCCAGGACTTTGCAGTCCACCATTGTGGAGCACTAGGCAGTGATGTCACAGCATTTAGTGAGATGAACTAATATTCCTGGATTTATCTTATGGATTCTCTGAAAAACAGTAAAGAGAATTAGAGGATTTATCCCTTATCCCCACTGATGATGTAACATCTGAACTGCAGATATTTCTTAAATTTCCTTTTCCAAGAACAGAAAATAACCATTAAGCCCTAAATAATATCCAAACCATCCATTACTGTGGGACCTAGTGTTACAAATAAATGCTGATTTGTGTGGCGAGTCACACACCCATACAAGAACTGCAAGTTATATGAATATTTATTAAAGAAAGAATGAAAAAATGGACTTGCAGAGAGAAACACAAATCCAAGTTAAGGAAAAGGTCTGGCCGGGCAGCAAACAAAAACAAAGTTTTTATGACAGGCCAAGGTTAAGAGATGGCAGCAAGAATCCTTAAGACAGGCTTAAAATCAAGGGTGGGTGGCAGATGAAAGTTACTCAGAATAAGCCAAAGGTCAGGACAGGCAGAGGACTTGTGGAGTCAAGAAATAGGCTGAGGTCAAAACCAGGACAATGGAGTAGAAGGACAGGAGCAGGACTTACAAGGCAGGAGCAGTGTCACAGAAACAAGAGGAACAGGGTTAGGAACAAGATCAAAGGAACTGAAGAAAATCAAGATCACAAACATGACACAAAGCAAGGATAAGACAGGTTGGTCAATGATCCAGCAATGGGGAGATGGGGAAGGGGAATTAAACAGCTCTTTGTCAAGCTATTGCCCATAGCTGGATAGGGGGGGTGTGACTCAGAGAAGATAGACTTGGAGGAAGTGTCACAGAAGATATTATGTTAGGGTCAGGCGACTGCCACACTGCCTCCTGTGACAGGTATACAACAAGCAGTGGCAGGTATACAACAGGTCCCTGGTTTGAAACCATTGAGTTCCTGACACCTAGGGGCAGAATTATCAAAAGTCGAGGTGAATTTTCAAATGAAAAAAATTTGAATTTCGAGCTATTTTTGTGTACTTCGACTAGAGAATAGTCTGGATTTGAATTTGAAAAAAAATTGAAAATTCGAATATCAAAATTCATCATGTACTGTCTCTTTAAAAATAAGACGTTGACCATTCAATTCGTGGTCTTTGAAAAAAGTTTTTTTTTTGGGAAAAACTTTGAATCAAATTCGATCTAATGCGCTATTCCTTCGATTTGAATGATTCAAATTTGGCTGAATACGGACATATTTGATTGAAAATGGATCTATTCGACCAAAAAAAACTTTAACTTTATTTTGGTGGTCTTTTTGAATTTGAATTTCGAAGTTTTTTCAATTCAAAATTCGACCCTTAGTAAATATGCGCCCGAGAGAGAGAGAGAGAGAGAGAGAGAATCTAGTCTTGAGACAGCTGTTCTTTCAGTTATGTCCAAGTTATACCCATAAAGAGGCACTTATATTCCATATGTCCTATTCCACTGTTCTGCACACAGTGTGTGAACAAAAAGGTTTTGAATATAAATTCAGAAAATAATATAATGCACAGTATGTACAGTAGGTCCTCTGAATCTAAATAGGCAATACCATCTATGCTTATAGCAGGGAAAGAGAAATAAAGAAATCTGTCTGGAAACTGTTGCGATGGCTCATTATATCATTCTCTTAAACTCCAACAGAATCACACCCTTCAAAATGCTATTTTATTCATTGGCACTGTCATTAAGTTTGTGTCATTTCTTATATGTGGCAGTGAACTTATGAGTACAATCCAGTGCTCACTTGAATAATTTGACTCTAAAAGCTTCTATGCTCTTTTGTGCTCCCTTTAATACAAATTCTAAGTGAGGAAATATTCGGAAGCCCTCACTTCCTATTCTGGGGTTTGAAAGAAAACTTTAAATGCCCACAGTTGTTTAAAGAAATCAAAGAGACGCTTTACTTTTCCATTCTCTTGTCAGTATAAAACCCCATTGTTGATTTTTTTTTTTTTCGTTGAAAGATTCTTCAACTTGGTGCTGAATGTCAGATTTAAAAGCTGTAATTCTGTAACTGACTGCAACAAATTCAATACAAAGCTACACACACAATGCCCACACATAAACCTAGCATTCTTCTAAGTTCTTCTCTGAAGGTCACCAGAAAGAGGTGAATTTGGAGAAGTAAACCAATTTTTAAGGCTGCTTCTTCTTGTATAAGAAATGTCATTGCATCGTTGGAAGTGCAAAGCAAAATTATTGGAGCTGTTTCTTTAGTTAGCTGCATGAGGTGCTGTATTGTAACTGTGGCCAATGGAACAGTAAAGAAGAGTCAAAGAACTCAAATCACGGATGAAAGAGTTTTCAGCATTCATGGACCAGCATAAGTGATTTGTTCTCACCTTATTTACAAAGCACAAAACATCAAAGCTTTTCAATCCCCATTGGCATCAATCCTATGGGAATCCAAACGTGTCAATATTTTGCGCAATGTAAATCAAGTGAGAAAATATCACTGGTTTGTGCTTTCTGCTTACAATATGTATGGGCATTGTTCAGTGAACCCAGAGAATGATAGACACTTGCTGAATGCCTATATTGGGATGTGTTTTTTTGCAAAAGTACATTTTTACTTGTATTTAATATATTACATATATTAAAAAGCAACTAATTGGGTTCTATTTAAGACCTTCACCGTAATCCAAAATTCACATTTACAATATGAGTTGTTGTCCATTTGTTGTCTGGTCAATGGTAGAACTAGTGTAGCATTACAAAGAAAAGCAAATCAGCAATTCCACTCGGGAAAAATATTATCTATTCTCAAGCGTGGCCTAGTAACAGGGCCGATTCTGCAATCTCTGCACTAGAAGAGATTCTGATTTAAAAATTGGAATTTCAGCTCTTTAAAGGAGAAGGAAAGGTTAAAGCTAAGTAAGCCTTTTTAGAAAGGTCCATCTAAATATACCAGTAAACCCCCAAAGTAATGTTGCTCTGAGTCCCCTGTCAAAAGAAACACTGCAATTCTTTCCTTCTATTGTGTACTCATGGGCTTCTGTATCAGACTTCCTGCCTTCAGCTTAAACCTCATTGCCCTGGGCTTGAGCATGCTCAGTTTGCTTCTCTTCTCCCCCCTCCCTTCTCTACTGTAATCTGAGCCCAGAGCAGGGAGAGACTCAGGCAGGAAGTGATGTCACACCACGTTAATACTGCAGCTCCTATCCTAAACAAATAGAGAGTTTCTAGAGCTTTTTACTCAGGTATGGTAAAACATTCTACAGAATAAATATAGCATTCTAGCTTGCACTATTGCAGCTAATCTATTGGCAATAAAATGCCTCTGTAGCTTTCCTTCTCCTTTAAGTAACCAGGTGTGGCTTTTTGCCACCCTTGGCATCTAGTGGTCTTTTGTTTCTCAATCCACTTCATGGCAGCAGCACCCCTACCTAGTAGGACCCTGGACAGTGACCATATTTATATGCAAACAAGAGGTTTCATCCCCTTTCAGGACTGGCTCAAAGTTGAAAAGAGATTAGAGTAAATTGAAGTCAATTTTATAGGAGAAAACCTGCGCCAATATTACTTTAATCACTTCAAATTATCCTTTTTGTATATACAACTTGGTAAAACATAAAAATGGCAACTGAGATTGCACAGTAGTTAAGGCGACAATGTGCATTAAAAAAGCAGATCCATATTGTGTCATCACCACATCTGACAAAAGGATGAATGAATCACCTTCATTCTGTAAATTATTTCTTTGTTATATGTCCTTTGAACAAAGCTGCTAAAATAAAATCAGATGATTCACAGCCATTTGATTTCCCTAGGATACGAATTTCCGAAATAATTCAGTTGTATATTCACCTAGGCCTTTGGGGGGGGTTACATTACATTTTCCAGTGATATCACTATATATTGAGATGTAAAACATTTATGAAAATGTGAAAATATCAAGTGCACAGCACTTTTTCTTCCCCCATATACGCCATTACACTAATTAGTATGAACTAAATTATTATTACTATTATTCTTTTTAATATGTATTTGAGATGTATTTATAAATAACCAACATATTCATCATCACGGTATAACAGAAGGGTGCATTACATTTATATACCAATGCAGCAGTTAAAGAGGGCCTTCCTCAGTAGAACTTAAAATGTGAAAGGAGACGGAGGTATGAGACAAATGTTTGACTCAGCTTTTATAGAGTAATACACATAAAATATTATATATTACCTTAAAAAAGAAATGTGGAAAAAAGACTTTCACTTTTTTGCTTCAATACAAATAAATAAATAGGAATATAAAATAAAATCATAAAAACACTCACGCAGACCTTTGGTTATAAAATGGGGGCCATAAAAATGAAATGGGAGCTGAAACAGGGATTTTTCAGTAGGCGGAAGAACCGATAAGCAAGACCACAGTGACACATTTTTATGCTTCATTTAAAATACAGGCAAACAATAATAAAACAGAAGATAAAAGAATTGTAACTCACTTATAGCACATGAAACTGAAAACTTTGATCCATAAAAAGATAGAATTGTTATTCTCTGAGAAACAGTTACACGTCCAACACAAAGCTTGTCAATTATTGAATAAAGCATAGGAATCCTTTTAATGGATTTCTTCACTAAAATAGCTGAAAGCCAGGGCCTTGTCACTCACAACCAACAAAGGATGATCTTTCCTAAAACTTTTATCTATATAGATTACTAACCTTGCATTTGTGTGCTGCCCCTTTGCCCGTTTAGTGTGAAGATCTTTCCCCATTCCATCACATGCTCTTATTTTTCCAGCAAAAGAAAAAGCCTCAAAAAATAGAAATTTAAAAAAAAACCTACTTGTGGGTTGGTGTCTTGCCTCATCCTGCAGCTCCTCAACCATTACAGCCACTAGGTTTTATAGAAATTATTTTTAGATAAGCGTGATAAAACCTGATTCTGCATTTAACTCGTTTCACACTGCTCATTTGACTCCAATGGAAATGGCACACTCCGTGGTTTCAGGAGCATTTACCTGCTGTTTTTACATTTTCATTGGCATTGTAACTAATTTTTGTAGTGGTAGAGTTTTATGAAACTACTATTTAAAATTAGACCCTACATCCAATGTGAATTGATACTTGGTAAAATGAAAATAGCCCTACACAATGTTTTTTTCAAATTCTTATTCTGCAGATGTGTGCTTTCAAGGTAATGTTCATGTCATTAAAATAGGTTGAAATAGGGTGAAATTTGTTGTACAATTTGTTGTGGGTGAACTGTTTGGAACTGATCTACGTGCAATTGCGTTAAGGGTTCATCAGGAAAAATCAAGCAAATATTGGACTAAATTTGCAAATTCAAAAAATAATTTTGTATCTGTCTTCTTACATAAACAACTATGGAAAACACAATGCTAAAAAAAACCCTTTAAATCACTATTTAATTACAAAAATATTTCCTTTTGCATGCTCCTAAAGAGAAAAATTGAGTAAAGATTTTTTATATGTACTCATCAGGAAAAATCAATTGACTCTAGAGGACTCTCTTAATTCTATGGAAAAATCAATTGACTCTGGAGGACTCTCTTAATTCTATGGAAACTTAAGAAGCAAATATTGGACTAAATTTGCAAATTCAAAAAATAATTTTGTATCTGTTTTCTTACATAAACAACTAAGGAAAATACAATGCAAAAAAAACCTTTAAATCACTATTTAATTACAAAAATATTTCCTATTGCATGCTCCTAAAGAGAAAAATCTCGTAAAGATTTTTTATATGTACTGTAAATCATTATAAATGCAAGTCCTACCACTTCTAACTTATTTGAAAGTGCAAATGAAGACGTTTAAATTGCTAAACATGGGTAGATTCACTGATTTGTAAAGTTTACCAACTAATTGGACCTTTATTCACAGAAATATTAGCCAGAATTGAGCTGATCTGATAGGCTGAGCTCTAAGCCAAAGATCATATAAAACAAGGCCTTCTGAATATCCATTGGTAGAAGATGCACCTATATGGTTCTTGACCAATGGAATTCGCCAGCCTTCCAGGCCCCAGCCAAACATTTGGGAGGCAATCCCTTTTGCCTCAATCATGACTTATAAGCTGCAAATATAGTCAAGTTGACAGTCAATGTGAGGGAATTGTTTAACTGCTTTACTGATATATTAAATACATACTGATATATCAAATCTTCTTAAATTCAGGAAGGGTTTTTCAAGGCTGGAGAAGCCTAGGAATTAAGTGAGCCTTTCATGGAAATATATAGACACTCCTTTTTGAACTAAAATATCTATATTTCATCATGTAGGGTTCTAGTTTTGCTGATATTTTACCTGTTAAAACTGAGATAATATAACTGACATATAGACATTTAAATGTACAATACTCATCATTCTAGTCATTTTTTAAAATCTGAATAATGGAAAGCTCAAGGAGAATGATCTTATGGATCAGTTTTTTGGCTAATTCTGTGCTAGGATTAGTGATTATTCACTAGCTCTAGCTGCCAGATTTTAGCACCACTGGGCTCACTGTATGTATACAAGTGGTCATATCAGAATTATATAAAGAAAAATGATGTACCAAAAGATTCTAATTTACTAGAACTTTCTGTTTGAAGGTTATTATACTAATACATCCGTCAGTAAGTAATGAGCTATGTAGATGATTACATTCAGTTGCTGACAATGATGCATTATTGCTTAAAACATTCTCCTTCATAGTAATCAGACAAATATTCTGTTCAATCTCTTTTACACAATCCCAGTATGAGCACAGTAAGAAAAATGATTCCTTCATTTAAAATAATGCTATTACACTAATTTCAATTCACCAACTCTGCAGGAGCCTGAATATGCAATGTTCTTTCTTCAATATTAATGAAAAGTGCATGTGGAAGTGGCCAATGCTTATTCCTGAAACCAAGTCCAATTTCAAGAACAGCCAGGTATTATAATAACTTTGAAAGGCTTAGTGGCATGCAATAAAGATCAATAGATCATTTGCATACAAAAAACATGGTGTTTAATTAAAAAGAACTATGAATTCAGCTTATCTCTAAAATATATTTAATTATAAAAGCTATGCATGGGGATTTTCATGTTCATGTTATTGGCTACATTCCTAAATGTCAGATCCAGCTACAATTTTTTCAGGAAGAATAGAATAGAATACCTTAATTTTCGAGAAGGTATGGAGCATACCCTTTGTATTAATGTGTAGCTATTACCATCACTGGATATTTTATCTATGTAAGATCTATTGATATGCATATTCTGTAAGTCACTGGTCCTCAAAAAGCAGATCTTGATCTGGTAACCAGGAGACCACAAATTAAAGTATTGCCCGTAAACAATTCCTTTAGATTACAAAATTGTCAGCTATACAAAATAGTGTCTTTTGCATGGGTGGTTTCATTATTAAATATTAATCATTTTAAAAATGTTGAACATATGTGCAATATTGTCTTTCTTCTGTGTATTAAAAAGCTGGATGATTCTGACCAGGTTTGCCATGTAGACCTCTTTGAAAATAAACAAATCAGCATAATAATTAGTCATTTGCACCTGGTGCTTGCAGAACACTATTCATTTCTGTAGATGACAGAGAAATATACATAGGCAATATGCAAAGGGACTAAGGGGCAGATTTATCAAAATGTGAAATTAGAGCTCCCCGCAGAAAACTCATGTACTTTCTATTCATTCCTATGCAATTTTCTGATGTGGATTTATCAATGGTTAAAAGTTCACCACTTGATAAATTTGCTTCTCAAAATCCCATAAGAAAAAAAAAAAAAGTGGGCAAGTTTTTTCTGTGGTGAGCTCTAATTTCACACTTTGATAAATCTGCCCCCAAGTCTTACAGTAGGTGCAGTGTATTATTGAGAAATGACAGTGAGTAAAGGGCTGTGAGTCCACATTCATAATCTTTGAGAGTATATAAATCTGAGTTGGAGTTTCTTTCCATGGTACTCATGATGGTGTGCCAAGTACGTTAATTGTTCATTCAATTGTTTTGACAAATGTTATCAATCCTGCAAACAACCAGAAATAGTAATGGGACTTTTCATTACACATCAAAGTTGGAAAAAATGGTAGAAGACTTTTCCAACTTGTCTATTTTTATTTTTGTTAATAAGAGGGTGAGATTATCATACATACAGGCTACATACACGTACTGACTGATACAGGAGGGAAAGAGTTTATTACTGTTAATTACTAGTGATGAGCGGATCTGTCCCTCTTTGCTTTGCCGAAAAATTTGTGAAACTGCTGATAAAGTTACGAAACTGCAAAAAATTAGCAAAATGCATTAAAGCCAATAGGGAACACATTTTTTTTGCCAATTCTTTCAAACACCATTTCCATTAACATGTTCATATCGCCCCCTCCCTTACAAGAAGCTTATTCAAACATTATAAATAGGCAAAAACAACTTCAAATGAAGACATCAGTTTTATAGTGATGTAGTTGCTGCTTTATAAATAGAGCTCTGCATGTTGTTACTTTTTTTACACCCAAGTGGAGGTCCATTGAGTTCATAACTTGAAGTATAATTTACTTTAAAGGCCAAAAAACAAGTTTACATAATTAATTCAGGCCATTTCAATGCCACTTTTAAAAGGCAGTAGGTAACATCAATCAAATCATTGTTTCCATAAGAGGACTGAAGAGGTAAGTGAGATAATTGTGGAAATGTGCCTACTTTGAGAGACGTTCCAGCAGGTGAAACATTGATTTAGCTTGCATTTAAATGCATTTCCTTGTTCCTATTATAAATCTGAATTGTTAATAGAAACTTGCCTTTTTCAAATCAAGCTGAGATGTCACAAAGTGAACATTAATTGACGTTTCTTTCCTGGAGGATGTTAAAAAAAGGAAGAATGGTTTTAATGCAATGCTTGTTTATAAAATGTAATAAAAACCAGAATGTGTTATTTAATAGAATCTCTTGAATAAGGCCAAGCTGGGAAAAACTGTTCTAATTTTTGCTGCATTAAATTTGTTTGATATCTTAAAGGGAAACTGTCACATGACCAGGGGCAGCTGGGAAATTGACAAAATGTCTAGCCCCATGTCAGATTTCAAAATTGAATATAAAAAAATCTGTTTGCTCTTTTGAGAAATGGGTTTCAGTGCAGAATTCTGCTGGAGCAGCACTATTAACTGATTCATTTTGAAGAAAATGCTGTTTAATAGATACATTTTAAATTGCCAAAAGTTATGTTTCCTTTTGTTTCTGTTGTAAGATTGTTTTAGAGACAATGCCATCAATAAGTCTTGGTCATAATTATACGTTTGGGCGTATGACTAAGTTGATTACATTTCAAGGGGGTTACATATTAGAACAGTTTAACATCAATCCAGCCATACAAACAAACCAGCAACTATGGAAGTGAGAACATTTAACAAACATTAGTTGGTATGTCTTACTGAAATGGGCAAAGTATTTTTTGAATTAATTAATTAAATATAAAATGATATATTGTGGTCATGGCACAGACATACATTATAGCATTTTAGAAAAGTTTTACTAAACGTTTGCTATTGAGTATGATCATTAGGGATGTAGCGAACTGCCGATTTGGTGTTCGCGAATAGGGATGTAGCGAACTGTTCGCCGGCGAACTAGTTCGCGCGAACTTCGACTGTTCGCGTCCGCCGAATGTTCGCGAACGTCGCGCGACGTTCGCCAATATGTGTTCGCGTTCGATTCGAACAAAAATCGTTTGACCATTCGACCATTCGATTCCTTCGACCGCTAAAATCGAAGGATTTTCGTTCGAATCGAACGATCAAAGCCATTCGATTGAATGAAATCATTCGATCGAATGGTTTCGATCGTTCGATTCGAACGAAAATCCTTCGATCGAACGATTAAAATCCTTCGATCGTTCGAATCGAACGATTTTGCGGATGTTCGAAGTTCGCGAACTGTTCGCGAACTGTTCGCATTTTTGCCGGTGTTCGCGAACGGCGTTCGCGAACACATAAACGGCAGTTCGCTACATCCCTATTCGCGAACGCCGTTCGCGAACAACGGCAAAAAATGCGAACGTTCGCGAACAGTTTGCGAACTTCGAACACCGCTAAAATCGTTCGATTCGAATGAAAATCCTTCGATCGAATGATTAAAATCCTTCGATCGAAGGATTTTCATTCGAATCGAACGATCGAAGCCATTGGATCGAATGCTTTTCATTGGATCGAATGCTTACAATCGTTCGAACGAATGGAAATCGTTCGATTTTTAGCGGTCGAAGGAATTCGAATGGTCGAATGGTCGAACGATCGAACGCGAACTCAAACTGCGAACGTTCCCAAACGTTCGCGAACATTCGGCGGACGCGAACGGTCGAAGTTCGCGCAAACTAGTTCGCGGGCGAACAGTTCGCTACATCCCTAATGATCATGCTGAAGTTATGTTTTCTGAAGGTTTGAGAGGTATCAAGCCAAGCTACACCAAAGCAAGGCACGTATTTACTGGCTGACATGGACCCTGCTATTGTAACATTACAAAAAATCTTTCTGAGGTCTCAATTGTCTACATGGCACACATGAGAAGACCTCTGCCACCCAATAGAGATACTTTTAACAACTGTAATTACTACAGTATATATAATATAAGTCTAGATATGCGAAATGAAAAACATATTTCATTTACTTCAAATACTGTTTTGGCCTTTAACAAGTTCCTGAAAAAAACATTTATATTAAAGCAGCAGAAAAAACGAAAAATGAGCAAAGGGAGTGAATTGATATGATAGTAAAAAATTAATAGCTTGGAAATGTTAACATGTTTGGCATTAAAAAGGCATGTTTTGAATCTATAAAGAGAAATAAGTCCATTCTTCAATGCAAACATTAGATTAGATATAACTATGTTTACTCCATTCATTGTACTAATATGTTAACTAAATTAACATCAAAAGGACAGCTAAGCAGAATATATAAATCCAAATCATTTAAGTGGCTAGAAAAGCAAGAGTGGGGGGAGGGAAACTATGAGCAATGCGGCAGAGAAAGACTGATAAGCCCAATGGAGTAAATAGGAAGCTGGCGGCATTACAATATTAAAAACAGAAGTTTAGAATCTTTCAGAACTTAAAGCTGTATCTGGTTTTCAATTTATTATCATAGCTAAGAATAAATAATTAAAATATCCCAAAATTTATCTTAACAGAGATTAGAAATTGGCACTTCCTATACACAAAAACATCATAGGAAGTCATTGTGTTTGATGCTTGGGCCACCCCAACCACAAATCAGTTGTCTATCAGTAGTAAATACTGCTTTTGTTTTATTTGGTTTCCATAACTATACATTAAAATTTTGTTTTACCATTAAATTTGTCTTTTTGAAATTTTACCAAATTGTAAAAGTTCTCTTTTTTTTTTACTTTTTCAGCAAATCCTACTAAAGCCAATGGAATTCCAGGCCCATCTGAAGTCATTCGAGAATCCAGCAGTACAACAGGCATGGTAGTTGGCATTGTGGCAGCAGCTGCGTTGTGCATCCTCATCCTCCTCTACGCCATGTACAAATACCGAAACAGGGATGAAGGCTCGTATCATGTGGATGAGAGTCGAAACTACATCAGTAACTCAGCGCAGTCCAATGGGGCTGTGATTAAGGAAAAACAACCCAGTAGTGCTAAAAGCTCTAACAAAAACAAGAAAAACAAGGACAAAGAATATTATGTCTGATCCCAGCCACTTAATGGACAAATGTATAGAAATAGTCTTCATTTTATCTGAGACATAAAATTAACAAACTTATTTACTTTACTTTTTACGAAGCACATTGAAAAAGAGACGGGGGTGAAATTAGTAAAGAGAGACTGTTTTAAAAAACAAACAAAAAAAAAAGAAGATATCATGGTCTAGGTTGCCAGAAACAGGAGCCAAACAAAAATTCCGAATATCCACAGTGTTCATTTACTCTGCCTGTCATTTAATGTCGCAGGAATGCTTTGGAAAGACACTTGCGGCTCCAAACATTCTTCAAGTTTGGAGTTATTTCCAGCATTGAGGCACAATTTAAGAAAACAAAAACAAACAAACAAAAAAAGCTACCTATGATTCTGGATTCAGCCAAAGTGCTAGTGCTTTTTCCAAACGTAAGTTTATTCTGGTGCCAGCGAAGAATCGCCTGAGCCTGCCAACGTCAGTGGTTTGCTGTACTGTGCAATGAAACAATGATTGAAATGTATTAAGTAAAAAAAAACGTGCTGGCTTTTCGGAAGACTTAAATACTTTCACAAAGCCCCTTTCTGGTTGCTAAGGGATGTGTTATGGAGGCCTTATTTTCCGAAATATGAAATATAAGGCACTTTTTCAAAATAAACAAGAAGGATAGATGCAATCATTTGGGAGATTTTCATGCACGCTTAATATGTTATTACATATGTTTATATAAAACACATCTATATGTGCTTTCTGAACTGTGATAAGTGATGTTTTATAGCCTGTTGTATAGACAATGCAAAATATATCTGCTCTTCAGCCATTTTTGGTAAGTAAATGTTCTGTGTTGCTAGGTATAGAAAGTTTTCTGATGTCTGATGCAACAGACACATTTTTCTTTTCTTTTTGCAGTCATCCAAAACAGATAATCTCTTTCTCTTTATTTTTTAATTTGAATTCTAGTATGCAGCGGAATAAGTATGAATGTATATAATAATGTAAATCTACAGCACAATAGCCTAATTTTCACTGCAGCCAAGTTACAGTGTGTTTTGGGTGAGGACGTATAAAGGGGTCTTTAGTCTCCTGTAAAAATGACCAAATTTAAGTAAAATTTACAGATCTATACCTTTGCAAGTAAGTTTAACTTCCCCCCATTTTTTTAAATGAAAATACCCTTTTAAACATTCCTAAAATGGTTATATCCTTTAGTTACACAAATCTAAACATTTTTTGTATGACAGACATTAGAGGAGGGACAAATAAACTCTTTGAAAAAAGAAAAATATTTTTTGTTTACAAAAATTTTTTGTTGTGTTTATCAATGATATTAAAACAACTAACACAATTTAGATTTTTTAGATTAGTTTTATTTCTTTGAGGAACAAATAAAAAGGTAACTTTTCAATATTTAGCCTTGTTATTTATATATTAACCCAACAGTGATTATTATAATTTAACCTTAGATAGTAAATAAAGCTCCTCTGGCAGCACCAGAGATGTTCACATATTATAAATGGGGGAAACAAGAATAAATCAGCCAAAATGAATAAAATGACTTTTAATAACCAGGCAAACAAAACAATGATTAAAATTGTATCAAAAGTTATGGTTATTATTATACTTTATTTATATCAAACTGAAATGTTCTACAGTAATGTACAAAGCTTGTTCTTCATTCACATCAGCCCCTGCCTTAATAAAGTCTGAAGTCCCGATCACATTTACACAACACATACACTGGAACCATTTCATGAGGAGTCCATAAATTGCCTGTATGTTTTAGGAGTATGAGGGGAAACAAGAGTACTTGAAGGAAAACCACAGACATGAGGAGACCATGGAAACTCCTTGCAGACAGTGGTCAGGTCAAAATGTCTCAGAACCTTCAGCACCCAGATCTACAAGGCAATCATGCTAATCACTAAGCCAACATACCAACTGTTGACCAAAATACTACCAATCCTTCATTGTTAGGGGTTGCTAAATATGTTAGATACTTCAGAACACTATATAAAAGGGCTTTTTGTTCAATTCCTAAACCTAATAGCCTGTATTCATGGAAAGTATATTGGAGAGAACACCGTATGTTCGCACTTGCTCTGTGTAGAATTTCTAACTGGACACCAGCTGTACTCAGGGAAAGACAGTTATTTTATAGGTAGGAAAAAGTGTTAGGTCTTAGCAAAGGTGAAAGGTTATGTAATTACAAATGCCCTTAACTAGTCTTGCCAAAACTATACCTTAAATTTATCATAGAAAAAAAAAATATATTAAAAATGTATCAAATGTGGAGTATTTTAATGCTACTACAAAAAAAAGTCACTTTTATCAAGATATTTTATGTGTATATAAACATATATATATAAATTCATTTTTTTATTTTCTTCTAAATTAATTTTGGGGAAAGAACACCATAACAGACTGTATTAACATTTTAAAAGATGATGCTTTAATATGTGTTGGAAATACTATATCACTGTATGTTTGAATCTTTTTATCAGATTTCATGGTACAGGTACTATCTCGAGTTATCCATCTGCTTGCCTGGTGTAGTGCACATCTTTGATATAATGCGTTACAGTACTTCTGGTAATACAAGGGTAATTAATGACCTTCTATACCCTGCAAATGTTTCATTGCCCAATTATATGCTGTCATTTGTCTGGATGAGGTGGCTGCTTCCCAATTTTGTAATGTGTTGCCTTTATAACAAAATACAAAAGTGTAAACTGATCCATTCGCAAAAAAATGAAAAATCAAGAGGCCCAATGCCCCTTTAATGTGTTCTGTGTGATAGATATTTACATTTATTTTTGTTTATCTTTTTTTCCTTCTTTTTTTTTTATTTGCAAGGCCAATCTATCCATTACTGGAAATGCTAAGCAAGTGGAATTTATTGTTTTGTTAATAAAATGTTTCTTAATACAATATTTGCTGTTTTTATTTAACTCCATTTTATTTGGGACATAAATCATTGCATTATTCTAATTTAGTGAGTACTTAAAGAAATCTCATAAAGAAGTGCACAGAATCAGCTACATAAATGGTCAGTGCATAGTACATTCACAAAAAGATGGAAACACTTTTAAAAGGGAATATTTACATTGACTTTTGATAAGTCTGTCAAAGAACCATGCTGCCAAAAATAACAGATACAAATACAGATTTAAGCTTCCATTCCCTCAACAAGTTGTCAGATTATTGTATTTGTATTTGGCCATAATGATGACCTCCCAGGTCAATATATGATTAGGGCTCTTTAAGAAATCTGTAAAATGTTTTCAAAGTCTGCACCTGCCTAGGGGCAACACTCATGGATCAGCCCAACCTAGCAAAATACCTAGATAGATAATTCAGGCATGCATTGTCTCATTTAATGACCTTAGCAAGCCAGTTAATTTACCAAGTCAAAAATAAAAGAGCCATAAGGTTTTCTATTTCCCTAGACCTTTGCCTAGCTATATTACAATGAATTTGAACCACAGACTGGCATCTGGTTTATTGCATTAAATCATTTTGACATTTTATGTTCTAAAATATTCTTGAATATTCTTCAGAACATCAAATAATCAGGATTTATTAAAGAAAAAAAATGAAAATTTGCATGAAAAAACCCTGCAAGTAAAAGCAAGGTTCTATAGAAGTCATAATAAATTACTTTAATTAGAAAATAATTTACATTATGTTTTCAAAATGATTGACGAGAAGACCTAATTTTTAAATGACAGATCTCAGAGAATCTTAATGCTAGTTTGGGAGGCATATTCAGAGAAAAGATCTTCAGAGGAAGTCCTATTGCCCCCTTAATGGGGTCCCTTAATGAGAAACTTGGGGAGTATGTAGAAAAATTACTCAAACCTATATATGAAATTTCCCTCATTTGTCAAAGACAGTGGGGATATAATTAACAAGTTACAGAATCTGATGTGGGGAGATCACTGTCACGGTCGGCACCCTAAATTCAGAACCAATGCTAAGCACCCTGTTATCGGCTCTTGCTTCCGCCTTTAACAGCTGCCTTTCACCTCGGGAGGAGCCCTCGGCTAATCGGATGCCGCCAGGTCTTATTAAGAGAGGTGCCAAGCGAGGGGTCCTGAACGATCAAAGGGGCACACCGGTAGTGCATAGTCTTTTGGGCAGAAGGTCACGGTACAAGGCATAGACAGAAAGCATAGTCAGATCAGGCCAGGTCGGTGCAGGCAGAGTACAAGCGGAGTTAGGCAGGCAAGGGTCAAACCAGGAGATCAATCAAGAAGAGTCAAGACAGGCACGGGTCGGATTACAGAGAGTAGAATAGTCGGTTTACCAGGCAAGGGGTCAGAATCACAGAAGACAGCAGTATCAAGTCAGGCAGGGGTCAACACACAAATCAGATCACAAAACAGGATACAGATTAGCTCCCAGGAACCCTCAATGACCCCCACCAGGGTAAGTTATTACAATTACCTTCTTTGGGTGACACTGGACATCTCTGCATTATATTCATCTATTGAACATTTAAGATTACAAGCAATGAGAATTTGGTTTCAAGATACCAACTTATACTCTAGAACAGAATGAATTTATTTTAGAGTCTATACAATTTCACAACTATTTTATGTTCGGAGGGCATTTCCATCACCAAAGGTGTGGCAGAGCAACGGAGGCATGGTTTGCACTCTCATATACCAACCTCTTCATGAGGTGGGTAGAGAGGTGCCACATCTTTGGAGACGGATCAACCCTGAAGGGATGTATAGCTATGTACTATTGGTTTATTGATTACTATTTGAAAAGGGAGTACAGAGCAGGTACAACATTTTGTGACAAATTGTAATAATAATGAATATGGTATTAAATTTACATATATAAAGGAATTCCCTGTTTCTGTGAACTAGCTGTCACCCTGAGCCTCTTCTGTAGGGCATCTGGATTGGACAGTTTCTCAAGCTGAGTTGAGTGTGTTCCACTTGCAATCCCTTTCAGAGGGGGCATATGTATATATGGGATAGGCTAGTAGAGAGGGGAGATAGTGTGCCAACTCTGAAAAAAGCATATGAACATGCAGTACTGACCAGGGAGTTTTATTGAAACAGGTAGTAATAGAGAGTAGAAAAAGAAAAAAAGAAAAAAAGAACAGGAGCTATAATATTGTTAAGAAAAGAGAGAGGAGTAAGGTTTATTATATGATTAAAGCAGTGAAGTATCTGATATTAAGAGAATAATTATGAAACATTGAGATTTGATACTTTCAGACCCATTAATGGAAGTTGAAAAGCCATGGTTCACTGTATTGGAAAAATACTGATAATAAAAACTGCTAGATATCTATCTGTTAGTATGCTCCCAGAAAGATACAATCCATTGAATTTTTTAAGGTATAAACATGGATATGTAAGGCATGGGGTTACATCAATGTTTCCAGTATGTTTAAGAGTATGGTCATAGGAAAAGAATATGAATGTAGGTTTTATATGAACTGCTGTACAAAGAATATGATCTATCTGGCTACAAGTGAGGATGTCCGTACTTTGGAAGAAGTACATAGAGGATAAAAGATAGAATTGTAGAACACAGCTTAAATATATATAGCAGAACACATTTTAAATGTACATAATGGTAATGAAACATATATTTCCTTTCAAGGTGTAGAACATGTGAAATTAGGGAAAAGGAAGGGAGATATAGAGAAGCTACTCAATAGATGAGAGCTGTGGTGAATGTTCACCAACATAGAAACAGCAGGTCTTAATAAAGATTGGGAAATAAAATATTATAAAGATTGAGAGAGGTGCAAAATAGAAGAGGGTATGGCAGAGTGAGATAAAATAAAATGAGAATGGAACTATGTGCTATCTAAGCATTACGTATTTCATATATCAATACAATGAAATCAATGAAATCAAGACACATATTTCAACCAGCTTTGTAGGTATGGTTTGGAACAGTTTTTACATTTTTAATGGTAAAATAAAAAATATTAAATACAGTTAAGTGGTAATACAACTTAAATGAATTCATTTAAGTGATGATGCCTTTAAGATTTTGTTTAAAGTTAGGGATAAAGTTGTAAATTGTGAATATTATGTCATACTCTGAGGAAGTGCCAGAAAATGGGGCACAAAACGTGTCAGTAATTGTTTATTGCACTCAGACAATGCTGACAACTTTTAATATATTTATATAAATAAAGAAAGCAAAGATTTTAACATGATCCTGAAGAAAACATGTTTCAATTGGAGTCTCTATTTGTAAGAGTGTACAAGTAACCACTAGTGATGGGCGAAACAGCAAAAATTCTAAAAAATTCATTTTTTATTTTTGACGCGAGCAACATTTTTATATGCACGATTTTTTTGTCCAGATGCATCAAAGTCAATGTTCGTCCGAATAATTTTGACGTGCGTCAATTTTTATGCGCAGTTTCATGAAGACGGGCAGTGAAATGCAGAGATTCATTTCATATTCACCCATCACCCATCACTAGTAACCATTTCCAGGAGTTGGGACTAGTAAACATGCAGATTTCACATGTATAAGTATTGAAGATAGTTGTTATTTACAATAGCAATAAAACATAGAAACGGAAAATCTAGCACCTTGCATTGCACTATTATTATTACCTGCATCAATAAAGAAGGTCAGTAATGATTTTATATTGTAAAAGGGAAAAAACTAAATAGGGAAAATGTGTTGCGTTAAAAATTAAGTCTCAGAGAAAGAGAAGATTCAGTATGTGAGTGTCTTTGGGGCAAATTCACTAAGCCGCGAAGCGCCGAACGCTAGCGTTACTTCGCTATCGTTTGGCATTTTCGCTACTGCGCAAATTCACTAACGAACGAACCTTACGCCAGCGAATTTTCGCTAGCGACGAAACTACGCAAAGTCACTAACTTGCGCAGTGTACTGAACGCTACCTTTTACGCTAGACTTCCTTCGCCACCTCAGACCTGGCGAAGCGCAATAGAGTAGATAGGGATTGTTTAAAAAAAAAGTCCCAAAAAACGCTGGCGTATTTTCTACATGATGGCTGATAGGCTGAAAAAGATCGAAAATATTTTGGGGCTCCCCTTCCTCCCCCCTACATTTCCTGACTCATGGCAACTTACCTAGACAGTGGGCACATGTGTAGGGCAAAATAAAATTTTTATTTGCTGATTTGAAGGTTTTCTAGGCATTTGTAGTGCTGATACGTGTTCCTCCATTGAAATTTGAATTTCGTATGCAAATTAGCCTTAGCTAGCGTAACTTCGCTTTATATAGCGAATCAACGCTAGCGCAACTTCGCAACCTTACGCTACCCCTGTGCGCAACTTCGGATTTTAGTGAATTTGCGGAGCCCTGGCGAAACTACACCTGGCGAAGTGCGGCAAAGTGCTGCGAAGTTGCGCCTGGCGCAACTTCGCATCTTAGTAAATTTGCCCCTTTGTGTTTATACTATTGCATATTATTTGCACCCCTTTAAGTACATTTCATATAATCATATTTAGCAGCACCAACATGGGGCCTTTATCAAGGTAATAAAACACAACATTTAAAAGTATTTCTTCCTCATCAAAGCAGGGAAGGAGTCTTGGAAATCTAGTCCCAGTTAAAGTTTTTATTTAACTAGAGTCGACTAGTTTACCCTTTGCACTAATTGCTCCAGAACAGGTGATCACTAGAACTTCCTAATCCTGATTCATGAATGTTTTATACAAATACAAGTTGCCTGAACATATGAAAGTAAACAATGGTATTAAATATAAAACAGGCTCTAGCACAAAGTCTAAGACAGGCAGGAAGAATCACTATAATAATAAACCACTGAAGAGCCCTTTTCTGCTATGGATAAGCAGCCATGTATATCAGGTGCCTCTACTGTATTAAAATTCAGGGGCAACAGGACACTCTATTCTATAATTAGCCAAGCTGGGACCTGTCTGAAGTAATAGACACAACTCAATAAATACAATAAAAATATATTATTATTGTGACATAGTGGCTGGGAAAACACTAGAGGGAAGGTACATACAGTATCTCCCAGAATGAGAGACCCATCTTATGGGAAGAATACCAGAGGCTGTCTGTAAATCAACTAGCACAGGTGCTGTACACTAAGTAATGACCCACCAACTGGGGGAGCTCTCTGACCAGGGGAATCAGAAAGGAGGAGTCTGGGAGGTACAGGCTAAGTGAGTAGTCAAAAAAAAAAATCTGGAGAAAACCAAGGATTTTTGAAACAGATATATGGACTAATTACCCTAAGTCTGGCTAAAATGTTGCTACACAATATTACAAGTTACTCTCATTCAAAATCTATATTGTGAATGTAACAGATGGATTTATGTTCAAAGTTACCTGAATATCGCTGCCTTTCTACTTGCTAAGGCTAACACTTAGGGGCAGATTTATCAAGAGTCAAAGTGAATTCGAGGGAATTTTCGAAGTAAAAAAATTCGAAATTCGAAGTAATTTTTTGAATACTTCGACCATTGAATAGGATACTACGACTTCGAATTTACTTCGACTTCGATTCAAAGTAAAAATCGTTCAACTATTTGACTACTTTGACTTCAATACTTCGCCAACTTAAACCTGCCGAAGTGCTATGTTAGCCTATGGGGACCTTCCAGAACAATTTTTGTATTCAAAGGAATAAAATCCTCTGACTTCGAATTTGAATGTCGGAGGATTCGATGGTCGAATTTCCACTTCGAAATTTGACCCTTGATAAATCTGCCCCTAAGTTCTGATCTATGTATGAATACATGAATACAATGAAGTTACCCACATCTAGCTGCAGCTCCCTCTTTTAAAATAATACACCTGCAAAGTAGAGATATAATGTACAATCATACTTCGAGGAAATGTACTCATCATTAATGCTTACAGAAATAATTATATGTGTATAGTAACTAATTCAGTAATCTATAATTGCAGCAGGTTTTTACTGGTCTAGTCCATTTAAAATAATGAAATCCACTTTATAAGTTGCTATAACTGGAAATAGGAAAACTTTTTTCTTATCACCATCTTACATTCCCAAAATGAATGTTCTTTTCATTTCATGACATGTTTTTACCAGTTAACAATGTTTGTCATATTACTGAAGATTTACCCTTGTTAAAATTAATTCCTGTTTTTTCACTATTAAATATTCAGAAGTCATCTTGCTTGTTTTATACATTTAGATTTCCAAGTTCTTCTAGTGAGACTGACCTCACAGTTTAAAAGGTACAATATTTGAAGAAAAGCTCTACAAGATTTAAAATACAGGAAAACGAAGCAAAATGACACTCTAAAATGAAAGGTCCTAGCCTGATGGATATTTTGATATGCCAAGGACACCTTAATTTCTAAAACACACACTTGGGTATATGGATAGTGGATATAAGGATAGTGCACACTTTACTCATTTCTTTGTAAATGAGTTATAACATTCACACACTCTACCCTACACTTTACCCACTAAAATTTAGTTTAATAACATTCCCAAAAATTGCATCAAAAAGTTGACATACACTATAATTAAAAATATCCAGACATTTTTATGTTTAACATATTACGGCAAAATATGAAGTTGAACCTCCCTTAACTGCTATTACAGTCTCTACTCTTTTGGAAAGATGTTTCACTATATGCTGAATTATTGCCTTCGTTTTGGGTTCAAGTCAGGGCTCGGTGTGGAATAGTCAAGTCTTCCGATTGCATCTATGCAAATTGGTATGGACCTCATTTTGTGCATTTGGGCTTTATCTTCAATAATGTCATTGAACACTTTGGTGTTGAGGTTTGCTTTCAATGGAACTAGATCCATGAAAAATAACCAATTATTCCACCTTCATTTTCCTTTTCCACAAAGCTTTCCAGGGGGCACTGTATATACTATACTAAAACCAGGAGATCAATTATGCAGAAAAGAAAAGGGAATTGACTTGCTCAGGAATCTAAGGAATTCTGGAACCAAGGAACTCAAAAAGTTCAGGAATTCAGGAGAAAAGTACAACATCAGGGAAATGACTCAGTGATCAAGCAATGGGGAGTAGGAAAAGTCTGGTTTAAAAGACAATTGGCCTTAATGAAGCAGGAGGTGGAGACAGAGGAGGTAGCATAAGTCTGTCAGGATAGACAGCAGAATTGAACTCCAAAAGCCTCCACTGCCTCCACCGGGAAATGCACATGTTAGACAATACACAAACCAATGTTTGAATCCTAGCCAGTCTGGACACTACGGGGCAGATTTATCAAGGGTCGAATTTCGAGGGTTAATAAACCCTCAAATTCGACCCTGGAAATAAAATCCTTTGAATTCGAATATCGAATTCGAAAGATTTACTTTGCTTCGTTCGAATTAAACGATTTTAAGCGATCGATCAAAGGATTTTTTATTCGATCAAAAAAGGCTTAGAAAAGTGCTGGGTGAGGTCCCCAAAGGCTAACATTGCAGCTCGGTAGCTTTAAAGTGGCGAAGTATGAAGTCGAAGTATTTTTTTAAAGAGACAGTACTTCGACTATCGAATGGTCGAATCGTTCCAATCATTCGATTCGATTAAATTCCATCTAATTTGACCCATTCGATGGTCGAAGTACCCAAAAAAATACTTTGAAATTCGAATTCTTCACTCGAGCTTAGTAAATCTGCCCCTACATAATATGCCTACAATTTCTCTTCTTGTACGTGTACAGCTCTATGTGTGAGGGAAAAATTTTGTTTTCTAATAAATCAAATACAAAAAAAGTCTACTCAATTTTCGAATTACTGCATATTTTCTGGAATCTTTGAATTGTAAAGTTGAATACAAATGCGAGTGCTATGCTATGTTTTGACCTTCGCAGCTCACAAGGTGCAGTCTATGTTGTGTGTACTGATGACAACTGTACACCAGAGAAAATATTTGATATATATGCTGATCGTGTGGGTACATATATTGACTGCATGTTTTGAATGTGCCCTTTAATAAATATCGGCCTGTCAGTTTAAGATAGGTTAAAAGACATTATCAATTATAATGAGCCCTCGTGTAGTGTAATGAACAATGTTTGAAGCAAAACTGTACAGAATGACCTTAAACTAAATTCCAGAATTACACTGGTGCACTAGAGCTTTCAGTGTTAAATACACTATAAGTAAATTCAAGAAAAGAAGGAAAAAAAGTGGGAAAGAGGAAGCTATAAGGGGTTAAATAGATTTAGATATGAATGTGGGATCTCTAAAATAGATGCAATAGAGGCCTATATTGGTACTTGTGTCTGAACATCTTCCTGCACTTCCACATACTTATATAGTTACATAGTTAATCGGGTTGAAAAAAGACAAAATCCATCAAGTTCAACCCCTCCAAATAAAAATGTAGCATTCAAAAACATACCCCTCCCTACTCTCACATAAATTCTATATACCCATATCTATACTAACTATAGAGTTTAGTATCACAATAGCCTTTGATATTATGTCTGTCCAAGAAATCATCCAAGTCCCTCTTATAGTCATTAACTCAATCAGCATCACAACATCGACCGGCAGTGCATTCCCCAACCTCACTGTCCTCACTGTGATGAACCCCCTACTCTGTTCCTTTAAATGAAACTTCTTTTCCTCTAGTCTAAAGAGGAGGCCTCTGGTACGGTGATTCTCTTTATGGGTAAAAAGGTCCCCTGCTATTTGTCTATAATGTCCTCTAATGTACTTGTAAAGTCTAATCATGTCCCCTCGCAAGCGCATTTTTTCCAGAGAAAACAACCCCAACCTTGTCAGTCTCCCCTCATAATTTAACTCTTCCCTCCCTCTAACCAGTTTAGTTGCACTTAGTCTCTGCACTCTCTCCAGCTCATTTATATCCCTCTTAAGGACTGGAGTCCAAAACTGCCCCCATACTCCAGATGAGGCCTCACCAGGGACCTAAGAGACATAATTATGTTTTCATCCCTTGAGTTAAAGCCCTTTTTTATACAAGAACTTTATTTGCTTTAGTAGCCACAGAATGACACTGCCCAGAATTAGTCAACTTGTTATCTGCAAAAACCCTTAGATCCTTCTCATTTAAGGAAACTCCCAACACACTGCCATTTAGTGTATAAGTTGCATTTATATTATTTTTGCCAAAGTGCATAACCTGCATTTATCAACATTGAACCTCATTTTCCAGTTTGCTGCCCAGTTTCCCAACTTAGACAAATCACTGTGCAAAGTGGCAGCATCCTGCATGGAACCTATAGTTCTGCACAATTTAGTCTCATCTGCAAAAATAGAAACAGTACTTTCAATGGCCACCTCCAGGTCATTAATAAACAAGTTGAAAAGCAAGGGACCTAGTACAGAGCCCTGCGGTACTCCACTAACAACACTGGTCCAATTAGAAAATGTTCCATTTACCACCACTCTTTGTAGTCTATCTTTTAGCCAGTTCTCTATCCAGGTACAAATACTATGTTCCAGGCCAACATTCCTTCATTTAACCAGTAACCTTCTGTGTGGCACTGTAACGAATGATTTAGCAAACTAGTAAAGTAAATCACATCCACTGCCATCCCAGAATCGAGGTCTCTGCTCACCTTCTCATAAAAAAGAAATTAAGTAAGTCTGGCAAGATCTATTATGCATAAAACCATGCTGGCAGAGACTCCTAGTATTATGATTTGCTATAAAGTCCAGTATCTTATCCGTTATTAAGCAAATAGTTTGCCAACTAGTGATGGATGAAACTTTAGCAGGTTTCACCGCAAAAAAAAATCCACTGACTACAATGTATTGAAAAAAAAAAGTCACGTGGCTTGAAAAAAGTTACTGGAAAAAAACAGCAAATTACTTTAATGCGTTTTGCAAATTTTCACTCTTTCCCAAATTTTTTGGAGAGGTGAAATGGGACAGATTTATGCGTCATTATGACGAACACATTATTCCTGCATCTTTTGATGAATAATGACTGCACTTTTTGATGTTGGGGAACCTTGGAGTTACCACAACCCTGGACCTGGCTGTAGATCCTTGGTTCCAACATTGAGTTCCATCTGGGTGCACCAGACTTGGAAAAGAGTTTGTATGTTCTCCCACACTCCAAAAAACCCATACAGGCAGGGTTATTGTGTGAATGTGATAGGAACATTAGATTGTAAGCTCCACTGGGATAGGGGGATGTGAATGGTCAGTACTATATAAATATCACAGCAATAAAATTATATTTATAACTGGCCAATTTTTTTATTTTGATTAAACGGAAATCATGCCTGGCTCTGCCTGTCCCACACAGGTCCAATGTATGTGTAATTCTATAGAAGACTACAGCAGCCCCTGTAACACAATTGCAGCCAAACAAAGAAGAGCTTTACCAGCAGGGTGGTCTTGTATAAGTATTTGATGTAATTTATATGTTTGATGTACACATCCTTCTCTAGCACAGTACTACTGAATATATTTTCTGTGAATAAGAAAAATAATTGCTCACAAAATGTGATAAAACTTTTACGTTTATAAATAAGCAGTAGAACAAATGCATGTCTGTATTGTATGTATTCAGGCTGGTTGGTTGGTTAAACACCACAAAGGTTAGAAACCCTTTAAATAAAATGCAAGTCTTCTCCTATAGCACATGCAAGTCTAGAAATTTTTCAACTTTTCAGATTAAGAACAATTATAGAGGAATGTTTTCCAAATGGTGGAAAAAAGTAAATCGGAGACATACAACATGAGTGTTGTTTGGAAAAATCTGTTAAATTGAGATATTCACAAATAAAATATAAAACATTTAAGAGGCAGTAAGAAAACGAATTGTAATTAAAGTAGTCCTAGCAAAATTTCTTGCCAGAACTACTTTTTTGCATGATAGAGATTCATCTATGAGTTTAGCTGTGGCTTTTGAAAAAAATTAAGGGGTTTTTCTTGCATGGGAAAACTGTGAGAAAAACTGATCATTGGGGTGGGGTCATTGAAATAAAAACAAGGGTGTTCTAATAAAAAATAATACATATCAACTAAAAAATTAACTAAATTGTAGAGAATGTTCAATAAATGTGTTTCAAAAATAGGTAAAAAACTGATAGGCATTGACCATTAGAGTTGGGTTATTTTTTTTTTTTTAAGTGTGTATGTTCTTAATCACATTTGTGTTCTTTATAATCGTTGCTATTTTTTAGTTTTTTCTAAAAACAATCAAAATAAAAATTTCACCAGGTTTTAGATGGTGAGCTCATTATTTTTTTTAAAGAAAAAAATCTCAATTTGTAAAAAAAGGGTGTTAGAACATATTCTAAAAAAAATTAATCCAATCCCGACAGGTGATTAAAAATAAATCCACATTGTAGTGACAGCTAAAATGCCAGAGTAACTTTTTTAAACATTAAACATTTTCAACAATGTAGTTGATGTTATATTGTATTAGCACATCTCTGTTGAAGGGTAAAATATTATTCACTTCATCTGTTCATGTTAAAAATAGAACAATAAAAAGTACAATGAAGAAGTCTTAGAATATATATTGTCACCAGTTCGGTGTTACAAATCATACAAGGCAAGGAGTGGGTACATAAGAGCATACAAAGACAAGAACATAGTGAGACTGGTTAAATTGTCATAAATATAACTCTTATGGAGGCTTTGAACTCCTAGGTAATAAATCCTCTGTGAGCACAAAATGCAATTGTTTTGCAGAATTTAAAAACTTGAAAGAAAAACAGATCAGTAGTAAAGACTGTGTGAAGATATGGCACTATATGATCAGGAAGAACCTCTAGGTGTATATTCTACATGGCTCCCTCAAGGGCTGTATGAATAAACATAAACGTCTGTTAAAGATTGTATATTGCTTCTTATGAAAATATATAATTTCCCCCAAAACAGATACTGCCTGTTGTAAAAATGCTTAAAGCTGAATTCTATTACAGGGAAATGGTTTATCCAAAACTTACAATGGTTGAAAGATAATGCTAATAATTGTGTCCTGAGACTTTCCTTCTTGTCTGGGAGGCAACTGTTTTCCACAGACCACAAGAGGGCAGCACCATTAGATATAAATTGAGCTTTGGGGCAAAACAATTGATAATGATAAAAATTTCATATTTTAATCAAGGGTTGGCAACTAACTCATGCTACAGAAATAGCCAAAGAGAACATAAAGCAGAGCTGATTCTTGCCCTGCAAGCTTTTTTGTTTCAATCCATTAAGCCTTTGAAGGACTCAAAATCCATGTTAACATCATATATTATGTTTTGCTGGAGAGATTTGGTAAAAAAAATATAACATATACAACTGGAACAGTGAGTTCATCAGGATTTTTAGTTTGTTAATCTTGGGGCACAAAATGGGGCAAATTTTTTTATAGCAGTTGTCATATTTTTGCAGTTCAAGGCTCACTTGAAGTTCCAAGCGTTGGTCAGCTGAAAGGTTCAGCCTATAATCAGGAGTTCCCTTATATTATGAACTGAATTGAGTACTGATGTATCATCCCAAATCTCACCCTAACTAACTGTAACAACATCTAGGCTAGGATAGACTTTGCCCAGCTAGGAAACAGACAAAGCACCGGTTACATTTGACCCTCTTTACACAGGATGAGCCTTTGCTACATGGCAGGGCGAAGGACATGGTATTGTGCAACTACACCTCACTTGTGCTGCATGAAAAAATAAAAGAATTGGACACCAGAAGGTTTTTGAACAAAACACAGGATTATTCTCTTTAAGCGCAAATCAGGGTTTTGATACTCACAATCCTCTAAGGTATTTACATTACATGTCAGGTAACCTACCTAGCATTTCAGAGCCAGCACCTCTAACTTCAGAAACTAGGTAGATCATGCAAGAAAAGCGGTAACAGTATTGATGCAGAGGTTATCAACACACTTAAAGTGGACCGGTCACCCAGACACAAAAATCTGCATAAGAAAAGTCCTTTTCAAATTAAACATGAAATCCAATTTCTATTTTTTATTAAAGCATTCATAGCTGTTGTAAGCTCATTTAAAAATCTCAGCTGTCAATCAAATATTGTCTGCCACTCCTCTATGCCATGGGCATAGAGGCGGGCAGACAATTACTTCCACTTTCCATTCAGCACTTCCTACATGTCACTGCTCTCCCCACATTCCCCCCAATCTCTTCACCATTTAATTGTGTAACCAGGACATGGGGATGGACATCAGGTCCCCCATTCTGGTGCACAAACAAGATTCTGAGATGATACAAGACTTGTCTTAATAACAGTGTCCCACAAAATGGCTCCTGCCTGCTTGTTATAATTATGAATTCCCAGACTGAAGGCAGCAAGATTCGAATAATTTATATAGTGTAATTAAAGTTAATTTTGCTTGACTGATGTAATAAAACAGGATTTTGAATAAGTTTTTTTGGGTGACGGGTCCCCTTTAAACACAACCCTCTCAATATTCTTTTCATTCCCTGATAAGTAATAATACCATCCATGATTTTAACTCATTTATCAGTAATTTTTCTCGAAGAAAATCAAATTTTCAACAGAGTTTTTTAATACCTGTATATGCTCTCTTTGTTATGTTAAAGAAAAATGATAGTTTCCTATTAAATTTGTTTGAATCCTAAAACATTGTCAGCTTTTGTCATAAAATTTGTCATAACACTTTCTAAAGTCCCAATAATAAAAAAGTTGCTCATATAGTAATTTTTTGTAAACTGATATATAAACATGTAGCAAGGCTTACAGAATCCATGTTCCGGTAACTGATTAGGCTCAAGTGTTATGGAGTGGGATTTTTTTTCTATCCCTGCATTCTTCTACAAGAAAAGGAGATAACATAACAACATGAGTGTTTGGAATTGCTAGATGGGTCACAGTGGACACTGTTGTCTAAAATTATATAATTATATAACAATATAACAATGTTAGAAGGATAAAGCTAAATTACCGATTTATCAAAATCAGCAAAAGTTACTTGTTTTCTCTTGTTTCGCCTCATGAGCGAGAAATCACAACATATTTCTTGAACCAATTATCCTAAATCCAAAAATACTTGAGAATTTTTTTCTCAGGTTGCATCATTTTTTAACTTTTTACTTGATAATTCTATCTTTTAGCAAATCTACTGGATTATTTAATTTAAGAACTGCTGGGGTGTCCAATTGGATAGAATTGTGCATGGCACTTCTAAACTCCCAAATTGTATAGGTTAGAAAATACTGGGGGGGGGATTAAGTACAAGAACAATTTAATTAAGTAAATATGGCTTTATGTGGAAGTAATACTATTATGTATGTTCTATGAAGCAGTTATTTAAAGTTTCAAATACTGACACATGTATAATACAGAACAGAGTCCCAGAATTCCAATGATTTGCTTTGGGTGCAAACATCATTGTGGATTTGTGCTAAATCTGACACATTCCTGGTCATATGAATCAGGCACTGAGTTAATAGCTGTCAGTCCATCAGGGATAATTGCATTTTAATGAAACGAAGGATACATAGCTTACTAGGGCACGTCTTCTTGATTTGCTGAATTGTTTTGTTGATTATGGGGCTGCTAACCTTTATCCTGGTGTCATCAAAGATGACTGATGGAGTGATACCTTTAATTAATAACAAGTCAGGCTATTAGCTGGCTAGCAGTAAGCATACACAAGCTGCAACCCAAAAAAAAACCGATATGGTAATATAATATTAAAGTATTTTTATTCTTATGAAGGAAGTGTGTGCTACAAATAAAGTAATTGCTACAAATTGTGTTTGTGTGGGGAGGCACAATTAATTGAAGTTGTATAATTAATCAAATCAGCACTAAACTTCCATTATATTTAATTTAGATTTAGAAGGAAATGCATTACTGTCCGTTTCCCTGCTTGCTTAAATTAAGGTATTCTCATATTTGTGACATTATGATTGCAATTTTCACAGTTCCTAAAAATGTTCTTGCTGTATTTTGCTTATTATAGGGGAATATGTATATATGCAAGAATAGCTATAAAGGTATGGGATCCATTATCTGGAAACCTGTTATCCAGAAGGCTGCAAATGGAATGACCACCTTCCATAGACTGCATTTTATCTAAATAATCCACATTTTTTAAAATGATTTCCATTTTCTCTGTAATAATAAAACAATAGCTTGTACTTGATTCCAACTAAGATATCATTAATCTGTCACGGTCGGCACGCTGAATTCAGAACCAATGCTAAGCACCCTGTTCTCGGCTCTTGCTTCCACCTTTAACAGCCGCCTTTAACCTCGGGAGGAGCCCTCGGCTAATCAGATGCCGCCAGGTCTTATTAAGAGAGGTGCCAAGCGAGGGGTTCTGAATGAGCAATGGGGCATGACTGTAAAGCAAAGTCTTTTTGGGCAGACGGTCACGGTACAAGGCGTAGACAGAAAGTGTAGTCAGATCAGGTTGGGTCGGGGTAGGCAGAATACAAATGGAGTCAGGCAGGCAAGGGTCAAATCAGGAGATCAATCAGAAAGGGATACAGATATAGCAGAGTCGGTTACCAGACAGGGTCAGGATTACAGAGATCGGAATCGTCAGTAGCAGGCAGGGGTCACAACAGGATATCAGATCACAGAAAAACCAGACAGGTAGCACACCCAGGAACTTAGAATAAGAAACCTATAATGGGCAGTGAAAAACTGGCACTTTAAATACTTAAAACTTTCACGCCATTGCGCGCTAGCGTCAACACGCCAGCGCACATGCGCTAATAAATACAGGAGATGCGCGCCATGTGAGCCCTAGTTACCAGTGCATCCAGGGGAAGCAAGAAGGCGTGGCAGGCGTCCCCACCGCACCACTGGACCACCAGGTCCCCATTTCTCCAGTCCAGATGATGAAAATATGCACAAATAAAGGGGAGGGGACAGGGGTGACAAACGGAAGTGGGCCTAGGGGCGCCCACTATGTAAATCCAGCCCTGACTACAGTTCTAACCCTGGGTGTTGATGATCATGTTAATGATTCTGTGATGCTTTTGGTATGATTAATTAGCAATAGAGGAGCTGAAAGAAACTGTATTTTTCATTGAATTATTAATAATATATATATTTTTTCTTTATAATATTGCATAGTCTGCTAAAGAGTTACTGCAAGATTTCAACACCCCATCCAGTATAACGCAGTGCTTTAGCTTTTGTTTCCATGGAAACTAGAGTGCAGGACTCCTAAAATGCTCATTTTACATGAAGACAATAGATTTTACCTACATGTTTTGTTTTCTAATACCGTGATCAATCCGACCATTCTTTTCTTGATTCTGTCTTTTATTCCGATTACTGTGCCCTCATATGCATATACAAATCATTTTACTCGCTATTAAGACAAAGTATGAAGAAGAACAATACTTCATAAATAATACAACTATCTGTTTATTTCACTTTCCAATCTAGATTTACAGTAACTATTCATGGTGTTTGCTTTAACGCAGGGCTAAATTAAAGTCTCACATCCATGTCATGTGCTGACTATATGCACTATAATATAATACATTTTTAGTCCAGATTATTACTTTTTTAATAAAAACAGAAGGAATATATTATGTAAAGCTTTATTAAAAGCTGTATCTTCTACCTGGTACTACTGTTCAACCCCTGTAAAGCTGTAATGACATCTGCACAAAATATTTGAAATGTATTATAAAATTTAATTTACTGGGGGTGCAAGCTGCCAAATCACTGGGGGCGCAAACGAAATTATTATCTTAGTGACTTAAATTGCTAAAGAATCATTTAAAACCACAAGCCAAGATCAAGTTTGGGCCTAGAACAATTGAATCTGATGTGTTAAAACACAGACAATTGTGTACAAGTGTTTTCATGAATTGGACACAAGTTACTGTGAAAGTTGTCAGATAAAGAATATGTATAAAAAAGTGCCCAACATACATTTTGCTCTAAAGAGCTTTATCAAGGTCCCCAAATGCACCTTTCTCTCTAATGAGCTTTATAAAAAAATATTTGGCTCCATTCTATAGATGTCGTGTAAACTAGGCAGTTTTGTGCTCAACCAGAAAGATTTAGTATATTATTTCAAGGTGACATTCACAAGGCTGCAGGGACTTAATATTTAATTATGAATAATAATCCTAATAATAATAATAATACTGAGGGTTTACATACTTGTTAGCCCTGTGCATACAGTCATGGTACAGGACTCAACAGGCACGATGGAGGGGAGAGGACTCCTTGCTCTACAGGATTTAGAGGACATATCTGATATTCATTTGGACTCATGTAAAGTGGTAACATTATCTTCTTGTATGAATTGGTATTCATATATAAAGATAATTGTGTCCTAAATATTTTCTAAATCCTGTCACCCCTTTAGAGATTCTTGAAGTTTTGAGAAAGCTTTTTAAGAAGCTCTTGTGATAACCTGCTTGGAGTTGAACCAGGGACCATGGTGTTCCTGTGTTTTCTGCATTACCACTGCTGTATATGCAAGCAGACAGCTATGCCCCTGGTTCACTCATATGGTTATACTTGGTAATTGCTAGTAAGCATGGCTTGTTTCACCTGTTGCCAATCTGGCCACAAGTGATTTGTGTAAGCAATTTGACTGGCTAGGGATGGGCAAATTTTTTCTCCTTGTTTCGCCGAGGAAATGACGCCCATAGACTTGTATGGCGTTGTGCATCAAAAAAAAAAAAATACGCGTGTCAAAATAATTTTGCTGCAGGACAAATTTTTTTTGAAGCCCATAGACTTTAATGGCCATCTGCGATATTTCACCGGCGGCTATAAAACCATTTACTCTGCTGTAACTCATTTCCCAGTATAGGTCTATGTTCCATAGTTCCTAGGTGCGTTATATCATATGATCCTGTTTATTTACCACTGCCTGACCTTGACCTTGCCAATCTACTACCTGAACTGACCCCTGTCTGCGTTTGACTATTCTTCTGATTCTGATTCTATACTGCGCTTCTGATCTGTGTATGACCCTGGCCTGTGACCTTGGCTACGCTTCTGCTTCCTGTATTGGTACCTTACAGTCTGTCCCCGGACCTCACTCCTTGTTCTCTGTTGTACGTTGCGGTTCCTTTGCCCACCCAGAGCTTTCCCTTTGGTCCTCTCGAGTTAAATCCTGGTAGCAAAGGGCCACTCCTCCCGAAGCCAAAGATGGGTGCTATCGGCAGAAGTGCGAGCCATGACCAGGACCTTTGGGTTTACTCTGGGTTTTGGAATACCATATGTTACAGCTTTATTACCAGTGTTTATAAGTGCCAACCTTCCTGTTATTTCCTCTGATGCGTGTAGTCACATATGGGAGAAGATCCTTCTGTGGGGTTCTATCATTATTATTACTCTTGGGATTGCATGGTGATGCTTTCATGTTACTCAGTATTCTGTGTGATTTCCTATATGATCTTGTATGATTAGAAGGTACACACGGGGGCCTTACTTATCAATGTCCGAATTTATTGGACTTTTTCAATTGGAAAAAGTCAGACCAAACTAGAATAAACGATTGGACCTAATGTATTATGAAAAAAAAAATTATTGGATCGGGGACAAACAAAAAAAATTAGCAAAAATCCGAATCATGCGATTTTTAGATTTTTTTCCCCGAATCGATTGAATTTTTAGGATGTTTTCCAAACTTTTCTGAATTTCTAATTTCTAAGATCACAGAAACTTCCAAATAGGATAGGGGTCTCTCTCATTGACTTATATACAACCTCAGCAGGTCTGAGATGCCGGATTTTAAGATTCAGACTTTTTCCACCCTCTGGGTTTAATAAATCTCAAAAGATTTAAGTTTTTTTTTTTTGGGCATTCAGACTTTAATAAATAACCCCATAAGTATTACACTAGGGGAAAATTTCATTCTTTTTTGTGCAATTCAACTGCTGGGGACACAGCAAAAGAAAGAGTGCACCAGAGAATAATTGAGGGTATTGGCAAAGTCTAAGTTCCAAATATTTTTGAGCGTTTCATGCATTCGTACAGAGCCACATGCAAAAAAAAAAGTGCAATGTATTATCATTCCGATGTTTTAATAGTCTGAAATGTACTCAGTAAGAATTCTGATGCATCTCCCACCGGCATTTCTTTAGATGTTGTTTTGGTTTTCACACAATCCTTCAGGGAAAAAAACAAACAAAAGGATGAGGTAATATCTCTCTCTTATTTTAGTTATACGTTTAGGAGAGCCTGTCGGGGCAGAAAGTTCATTAGTTTTAATTGTTTAATAACTGGTAAAATTGCTTTTCTAGGGAATGTAGAAGTTTAAAGCAGGGCTGTCTCAGGGAGTCAATAAAAGATTTGATTGTCATGTTGAAGTTACAGTATACATGCTTTTTTGAAATGTTATTAAGTTTGGAGCAAATTTGAATAAAATCCCTTTTGAGTTGTTGTTGATTGTATTTATCTTGCATTAATGTAAAAAATATGTATAATACTTTTTTTAAATAGTTTTTCTAAATTATAATGTATTTTCGGCAAGACTAAATACCAAAATACTGGCTTTTTGTCTTGGGATGCCATAAAATGCAGCAAGTCAAAAATTAAATCACATTCCAAAATTCTGAAGATGAATGTAATTGTTGAACATCAAGTTAACGAACCAGAGAGAAGACAATAATTGGTTCATCAATAACAGCATTTATTCAAATAGTTGCACTTCAAAACAATATATCAAGTCAGAGATCCCAGTGGATCATAGGGTGCACTGAGGTGGTTAATTATTTAATCAGAAGCGCAGAAAACCTATGAAGGTCCAAGTATTTTGTCTTGAACAATTGAAATCCAACCTTCATTTGATTAGTTAAATGAACTTTAGGTAAATTTATTATCATAAAATCAACTTATCAACGAATCTAAAAACAGTCCTTACTTCCAGGGTGTGAAGATGTATTATGGATCAGAATCATGGACATAAAACATGAGTATCATATAGTATTATAATCTGTTCTCACAGTTCTTAAAGGGGACCCATCACCCAAAATATTTCAAATCCTATTTTATTATGTTAGTCAAGCTATTTCACTGTAAAAAGTACTTGAATGTTGTTTCCTTCCATCTGGGAATTCATAATTATCATATAAATTTCAGCAGTGTTCAAATGACATCTGCGTGTTATTCTTTAGGCACAAATCTGCTGTGCCTATTGACGCAGCCTGTGCCAACAGGTGCACTTGCTCAGAATTCATTAAAATAGACTGGTTATATGCAATGACACTTGACACAAATATAGGAATCATGTTGAGTTGCAAGTAACTTCAATGAATAGTGTCAATATGTGCACAAGTTGTGTTGATTTTACCATGAGTGCAATAGAGGCTGCAATTGTTAACAAGCCGATAGGGCTCATTCATTTTTAAGGATCAGACCACAGACAACCCAAATGTGGATGCAATGAAACTTGAATTGTGGAGAAAAGACTTGATTATGGATAAGAAAATGGAGAATTTCAACATAAATCGCACTTCACACACTGCTCTTGAGATTGTGAAGGAGTACTAGTTTGATCGCAAGAGTTGGTCAATATTGATTGGATTATTGATAAAATAATGGCTTATTCTTATTGCACCCACAATTGAACTTTACACATTGCTCTTGTGATTATAAAGGAGTTCCATCTATATTTCAAGAAGTCAGTATAGACCAACTTTTGCAACAATATAAACCAACTGTTTGGGTGAAGCCTGTGCCTAGGGTGGCAGCTTTAGGGGTGGCCATCAGGTGCCTATATAATAGATTACATTTTTTTGTACTAAAAAATGTAGATGAAAGTGATATCACAAATAACCGGAAGTGACGTGTTGAGACATGTGTGTGAAGCCGCAATCTGGGCACGCTTAGATCTGGTGCCTGGATTGCTCTCATGCATATGAACTGGACACAGTTGTGCTCAGAAGTGTTGTGGTGGGCATTGCATCAATTTCAGCAACCTTTGCCTATTTGCTCAGAATTCATCAAAATTGACTGGTTATATGCAATGACACTTGACACAAATACAGGAATCATGTTGAGGTGCAAGTAACTTCAATGAATAGTGTCAATATGTGCACAAGTTGTGTTGATTTTACCATGAGTGCAATAGAGGCTGCAATTGTTAACAAGCCAATAGGGCCCCTTCATTTTTAAGGATCAGACTAGTGATGGGCGAATTTATTCAGCAGGCGCGAATTCGCAGCGAATTTGCGCGATTTGCCGCCATCGAATAAATTCGCAAAACGCCCGCGAAAATTCGTGGAAAAAAATCGCCGGAGTCAAAAAAAATTTCCGAAAAAACAGACGCCGGCGTCAAAAGTGGGCGCCGGCGTCAAAAACGGGCACCGGCATCAAAAACGAGACGCCGGCGTAGTTTCGCGAATTTTTCACCGTTTCGCGAATTTCGCGCGAAATTCGGACATTTTTCGGTGAAACGGCGCAAATTCGTCCATCACTAGATCAGACCACAGACAACCCATATTCGGATGCAATGAAACTTGAATTGTGGGGAAAAGACTTGATTATGGAAAAGAAAATGGCTTATTGCACCCAAAATTGCACTTTACACGCTGCTCTTGTAAATGAGTCCTAAATAACCGGAAGTGACGTGTTGAGCCATGTGCATGAAGCCACTTCCGTACAATGGAGGCACGCTTAGATCTGGTGCCTAGGATGCCAGAGGACCTAAATACAGCATTTACCTTAATGCTATGTCAACTAAAGACTGGAAGAAATTGCACAATGCTGTCATTAAAAAGGCCGTTCTATGATGTAATGATGCAAATCAATACTGGTTTTGTATAGCATAAAGGTAATTTTGAGATGCTGCAAAAATTTAGAATTTTAGAATTCATTGATGTCTTTGTTATTCTATATATGTTATTCATTAGTTATTGCCTTCTCCTACCTGGAGGAAAACATTATTTACTATTTTAGGAAATCATTGTTCATATCTGTATAAATATTCAACATCATTGTAATGTGATTTCAGATATTATTGGTTATTTATTAGCTTGTTGTTCTCTTTATTATCCTTTCTTCCGCTGATGATGTGTCTGGTTATTTATGGGTGCAAAGAATATCATTTTGGAACAGAGGCAACTGAAGGTGAAAAAAAACCAGATGTCATTTAATTAATATACTGATTCCATGAAAAGATGGTTAAACTTCTCTGCAGCTGGACCCGTAAATAATAGCAGCGATTTCTAAAGCTTCTGGGAAGTGGAAGTTGCCATTGTCAAATTATGGTGATGACGACCATGAACCCCTGTGACCTGAGAAGGATGTAAAGTAATAATTTTGCAGCATTAATGGAAATTATGTTGAATAACTGCCAGTTCATCCACAAGTTTATCACTTCTAGAGGGCACTCCATTTAGATAAGGGGAAATGAGAGTCAAGTATATTTTTATTCATAGATGTATTATGTGGGAAGTGTTATTGGACTTAATTGCTAGTTCCCATGTTTTGTCTTGCTATTTAAAACAGGTGTTTGTGGGCAGTGTGGGACACACATTGTGCTGGAAATTAAGTCGATCAGAGATGTTGACTCAGCAGCCTCTCCAGTTGTTTTTCAACTACTGTACCATTCTCAGCAACCCTGGTAGGATGTTGGGAGTTGCTGTTCAGAAACAGCTAGAGGTCTGGAGCATATGATTTACTGTTTGCACATTTTTCAATGTTATTTTCTTTAATGGGCCCACATTATATGGGGAGGGCATAGGTATCATGGTTCTTTACTTTTATTCATTGTACAGGTATGGGATCTGTCATCTAGAAACCCATTATCCAGAAAGTTCTGAATTACAGAAAGGCCATCTTTCATAGACCCCATTGTATCCATATAATTCAAATGTTTAGAAATGATTTGCTGTTTTCTGTAATAATAAAACAGTAGCTTGTATTTGATCCAAACTAAGATAAAATGAATCATTATTAGAAGCAAAACCAGTCTTTTGGATTTATTTAGGGGTTATTTGTCAAAGGTTGAATTTTAGAGTTTTTTTAGACCTTGAATAAACTTGAATGAACTCACAACTGGCATGGTTTCTCATTGAAGAAATAACTTTAGTGGAAAAAACTCATGTTTGAGGTTAACAACCTGAAAACTCAAATTAATAGAGGTTTTGGCGGAAAAAAATAACTCAAATTGCTCAAGTTTTTAAGCAAAGCCCTCCGAAAAAAACTCAAACATCATGAAGACTATTAACATTTTCCAATGGTTCAAGGGACCTCTGCCATTGACTCCTACATGACCTTGAAAGGTTTTAGATGGTGTATTTTCAGATTCAAGCTATTTCCAGGGTTGGGGTATAATAAATCTTGAAAAATTTGGGTTTTTTAACCTGAAAATTTCATTTTTGATCAAAAAAATAACCATGAAAATTTGAATTTCATGGAAAACACAAATTGATCCTTAATAAATCTGCCCCTAAATGTTTACATGATTTTCTAGTAGACTTAAGGTATGAAGAATAAGATCCAATTTACATAACGATCCATTATCTGTTAAACCCCGGGTCCCAAACATTCTGGATAACAGGTCCCATACTTGTATTTGCAAATTGCCAGTGGGAATGTTTAAAGCTTCAGAGTGGGGACAAGGGCTGTACCTGCCTGTGCCCCCACCACTGTTGTGCCCTGGGCAGTGCCTCTTCTGCCTACCCCTAGTTCCAGCCCTGCTGTAGACAGTTGTTGAAAATGTCCATCAGATCACACTGTTAATAACAATTCAGTGTATTAGAAATTTAAAAACTGCTAATATTTTCAAAAGTATGAAAAAAATGAATTAATGTGTGAACATTAGCTTCTGATTGTACCTGAACTTGATATGATGGTTTTTATTTTTACATTTATTTTCTTTCCAAATTTGTATTTCTTTAAGAAAAGACAGAAAGAAGGATTTTTTTCCAAAATGTTCATTCCCTTGATGATAAATTATTTCAATTTGAACCATTATTTCTCTTGTTGCAGTGATTTAACCTGAAGCCTGTGCTGAATCTTTAGCTCAGCAAATAATCCCAACAAATCAAGAGTCTAAAAAAGTCTTTCAAAAAAGAAGCAATGACCTTTCTGTTGAAGTTATAGTGGCAAAAAAATTAAGCATCAAAAATCCAAATGAATAGAAGTGATTCTTCTACTTAAGGAACAATCTTCACATGTAATGCTGGCCACACTCAGGCTGGGTAGCCAAGCAACTATCAATTAAGATAAGTGTCCAGATATTAGCGTCATACATAGGGATGGTCAAATTGGTTTGTTCAGCTTTTCATTTTATTCATTAAATTTTAGTGCAATTGCACCTGAGGTTGGCTGGGGATAACAAACATAATGAATCTTACAGATCTTTTAGAGACTGACTAAAATGTAACAGACACTGGCAAATCTTTGTGTAATCAGATTAGTGATGCCAACTCCATTCTGGAGAGCCAAAACTAAAATTACCATACTGTCATAATTTTTTTCTTATATCAGTGCACTTTGTTGGAGCAGAATTTTCCCCAGTTGAAGCATTCTCTAAAGAAAATTATAATCTAATTTGCTTTTTCACAGGATGACCTGTCTATAGACAATAGTGGTCATTTATAAACAGCTGGACAGAGAACAAAAACAAAAATACTGCATTAACAAGGAGCAAGCTGGGGTAGGAACATAGGCATCCCATATCCCACCCAATAGATTCCCACTAAATTGTGCATCTTGGTGCAATGTCAATCTGTCCTTACCAGGGTTGCCACCTTTTCTCACTAGACTTTGGGTTGAGGGGCGGCTTGGGGGTGGGGTAATGATGTTACAGGGTGTGGAAATTGAGGGGCTAGGCAGGGAAAAAGGGTGGATGTGGCTGGGAAATGGGTGTGGTGGGTGGGGAAATGGGAGGATAGAGACTTCTTCTTTATAAGGTGTAATCGGCAGCAGAGACAGTCAGTGTAGGGAGGGATTTATAGGGTTTTTAAATTTTTAAATTTAAATACCAACCAGGCCCTAGCTGGATTTTTGCTGACTAGGCTGGTCAAATACAAGCTGGGTGGGAACCCTATCTATGTCAGTTTATAAGTACAATACTGTATTGTACCCACAGTGTACACAATTTTAGCCCCGGACACACATGCATTTTTTCGGCACAGTCTGCAATGTGTTTTTTTAAAAAGCTGACTACTCCATAAATACTGTACGATAGAGTAATGTGCCATTGCGTAGGCTTGTAACCGCGGTGGTCAGCTTTTTTAAAAACCATGGAGCGGACCGCGCCGAAAATACGCCAAAAAACTGCTTGGGTGTCCAGGTCCTTAGTGCTATAGCTCTTGAGGCAGGGGATTAAGTAAATGAACTCTCTTGTCTCAGCCAATATCAATGGCAGCACCCACACATATATTATTTATGACAATAATCAAAGCCCTTATATTTTTTTTTTCTTTAAGATAATGCTGAACATACTTTATTTATAAACAAGTCACATGCACAAAAAATGTGAAAATCAGTTTCCCAACTGTCTCATATTAAGTAAATGGTTGTGAGTAATTTTGCATTGAACGCTCCCAAGGTTAGGCACAATATTTTTCTCCAACAGCATCCAGCCTTTCATGGCAGGACCACATTCCACTCTGAAACCATATTTTTTGAAGAAGATGTTTTTCCATTGGCACCAGGTAACTCCCTAGTCAGCAGTGCAGATTCTACATCATTGGCAGGTGAAAGGGTGAAAGGCAGTACCAAAGAACAAGGCACACTAGCTGAGTCTAATAGCTTACCGTATATCAGACATACAGAGTTCTGTGCAATGATGAGTAAATACATTTCAAGCTCATTGTAGGGCAATCTTTTTATTCCAAATAAATGACTTATTAATCACACCAAGATACATAGGGGCAAATTCACTAAGATCCGAAGTTGCGCCGGCGACAGCTTCGCCACACTCCGCCGCACTTTGCCAGGCGTAGTTTCGCCAGCGCTACGCAAATTCACTAAAATTCACTAAAATGTGAAGTTGTGCTCAGGGAGGCGAATGGTAGCGAAGTTGCGCTAGCGTTAATTCATCAAGCAAAGCGATGCCTAATTTGCATACGGTGCCAAGTTAAAGTACAATGGACGTATATGAAGCAGCAAATACATTACACTACACAAGCCTGGGAAAGCTTCATAAAATTAAATAGAGTTGTTATTTTGCCCTATACATGTGCCTACTGTATAGTTTAGGTGCCATATGTTAGGAAATGTAGGGGGGAAGGAGGGTACCCCAAAAAAAATGTACGATCTTTTTCAGCCTATCACCCTTAATAAAGCGTTTTTTGGGACTTTTTTGGTCTCAGTTGGCGAAGGCAAGTCTGGCGCAAGAGTTAACGTTCATGAAAATCCGCAAGTTAGTGAATTAGCATAGTTACGTCCCTTCGCCATAGCGCAACTTCGCCTGGCGTAAGGGTTCGAACTAGCGCTAGAGTAGGTCCACTTCGCTAGCAAATTTACGCTAGCGTTAGCCACTTCACGCTTTAGTGAATTTGCCCCATAGAGGGGGTTATTTACTAAACCTCAAACTTATCTGGTCAGGCTTTTTGGGGCAAGAACTCAACTTTTTTTGTGGAAAAAAAACCTCAAATTTTTTGAGATTTATTATATCCCGAAGCTGCAAAAGGCCCAAAATTCCACCATCTCAGACCTGTCGAGGTCCTGTATAAGTCAATGGGAGAGGCACCTATCCCAATTTGAAGATATCATGATTTGCACTGGGTTTAGCACGATAATCCTAGAAATTCAGGGGTTTTCAGGCAAAACCCCAAAAAAATAGAGTGATTCTGAAAAAAAAGCATTTTTTGCTTGCTTTTATCTGTTTTTTCCCCAATCCAATTAATTTGAGTTTTTTTTTATTAATCAAATAAGGCAAGAGCGTTTGGTCATGGTTTTTTTAATAAAATAATGAGATAAGTTCAGAGTTTAGTAAATAACCCCTTGAATGCTATTTAAGTTATCTACCTACACATAAGCTGGTAAATATTTCATGCAATTTTTCAGCTGCTAAAGCTTCTCCTTGTTACAGAAATACGAGAGTCCTTTAGAAAATTATTTTGACATGACCTTTTGTGTTCTTGCAATTTCCTTAATAATATGTATTAAAAACCTCATGTTCTGCGCTGGCTCCATCTCTAAAGAACTCTTACTTAGACCCTCTAAATTTATGTTTACTGGAAAAGATGTTATGAAAGGTATTGAACAAGCATCCCATAAACATCTTCACTTGTCTGAGTAACTTAATCCTCAGTTTATTGTTCTTAATACAAAGTTGTTTAGAAGAAGTCAACATGTCATTCACTTAGAAAGAGGGTAAGGAGCATATTAAGTAAATTGATATTTTTAGCGTTGATCTCTGATTCTAGCATGTCTCTTGATTTATCCATTATCATCCAGACACAATTGATACATTTTCCCAGAATGTACATCTGACAAAAATCCATAGAAGTCTTTAGCCTATGCCGGGGTATAGATGTTCAAACCTGCAATGTTATCAGTAGCATTAAAATAAAGAAACCAATATGTTCAGTATATGGGCAGAGAAAAAGAGTCACCTGGTCCATCTATCCTGATCAGATATCCAGATGTATTTAGTTTGGCTTTCCTTAAAATTGTCTTTTTTCTTTAAATAATGAAATGCTGTATTCTATAAAAATTGTATAATTTTTGTTTAATGGATTTATTTTGTGATGGTGCGAAAGAGTTTCTAAAAGTACTTTGTTCTCTGCTGAGTAATAGTCACTTGACATTTATGCTATTCCCATTGATATCACACAGCTTTATTTTTATCTCAAAATTATCTGTATTACCGTGAGATACTTTTTTTTCTTGTAGATGGTCAGTACCCATGTGTATCAATTTTATTGTAAGGTCACCTATTCATGGGACTGTGGCCACAAATTTCCAGATTTGGTTAGGTAGTTTGTTTATACTCATCAACCTTTTACTATTGCACCACTACAGACTTTTGTAGACCTAAGTCAACTGATGAATGACTCACTTTAGTTGAATGGGAAACTGAACCTGGTTAGAGGGAGAAGGGCTCAAAGGAGCCAAAAAGCCCTTCACTAGCAATTTATATGCAATGTGAAGCCTTCTGAAATCAGAAGCTATTTACTTGTCTCATACCATACACACAGCATTGCCTAGATACCAAAATAAGAGTTTTGATTCTCCCATAAGGCATCATGGGGCGAAAAATGTTATTAAGATATGGAACCTTAACATCTTTGCCCTATTTATCAAAGTCCAAATTTTTCTGATTATTGTGATCTAAAAAGTCAGACCAAACTAGAATCCATGATTAGACCTTATTTTTAATTTTAAAAAAAATCACAGATTTAATCGAATCGGGGAAAACCCAAAAAAAAAAACAAGTGAATATTCGAATCGTAGAGTTTTTCCCAGAGAAGCCAGAATTTTTGGATTTTTGCTGATCCCATTGCAGACCACAGAAACTTTCAAATAGGAAGGGATCTCTCCCATTGACTTATATACAATCTCGGTAGGTCTGAGATTTTTTTATAGTCAAAAATACTCAAATTTTTCGAGTTTTTAGCATTTGAATTTTGATAATTAACCCCCCTAATGTCACCGTCACAGAAAATAACCCAGAAATTATAAAGCTTGTGGAAAAATACAACACAAAATACAATAATTGTAATTTTGTATTACAGTGACCCTTAAATAGGTGAATCCCCAGACCTATTATAGGGCTCTGCTTCTCCTTTTTAATCAGTTATTGTTGCTGTTATAACATGATTTTATTTGTTGGTATTCCTGCCCAACAGCAGCAGAAGACATCAGTTTATCAGCGTTAGTGTATCGACACCATGGCCCCAGTTAATCCTCTCATTGTGAGAACATTTTTATCTTACACTATTTACTTTATTATAAGAGATTTCAAAATGTGATTAGAGCCCAGGGCCACGAGCCAATGCAGTATCTCTAAAGAATGCGAAATGAACAGTGGTTGGTTTGAAATGCAATTACATTGCAAATGTATTTATTTTATTGGCCGTGTTTCAGGTGAGCTTCATGAGATAACTCTATGTAACAGCTTTATTCATTTACAATATGCTTTTGTATCGGCGCTGAAAAGTTCATTGAAAAAATAAACATGTGGTTATTTCCCATTTAAAATATAAAGCATAACTATGTAGAAGGAAAAAAAAAAAAAAGATTACATATCTGTCACTTATTGACTGCGTATAAAGAAAACTGCCACTAAGCACTGCATTAGCTTTGTTTCCTGGAGTAATGATATGGAATGTGTACCTGGCCTTCTAATTAAAACCTATGGTCATTCATCAATCTAATTGCTACATTGCCCTCCAGGAAAATTCCATCCCAGTTGTACAATTCTTTTGCCTGAGCAAGTTACACTACAGTACTTTGAAAGAGCGTGGCTACCAGCCAAGTTCTGAAGTGAAAAATATACTGGCGCTGATATCGCACCACAAGCATCATTACTGGGTAAAGCCAGAAAAAAAGAACATTATTTTGTCCAAGTACAAAAGCTGAATTCATTTGTTTAGTATTCTGTACAATCTAATCTTTTGCAAATGCACGTATTAATAACAGAATAGGATAAATTAATCAGAATAATAAAAAATTCTAAAAAGACTATAACAATGTCTTTAACATTTTCTAGAGACCCCTTTATGCAGCAATACCAAGTTTAGAGTCTTTTGTGGTATGTTTGTGCCAGGTTTGCACACTGTTTGCAACCCATTTCCCAGTTATATTTATTAAACTTGTGCAGCTGAACATAGAAATAGCGCCACAGATTTTCAGTTAGGGGCAGATTTATCAAAGGTTGAATTTCGAAGTGAAATATACTTCGAAATTCAACCATCAAATGGCTATACTTCGACTTCAAATATCGAAGTCAAAGTTTTTTTTACCGAATTTGACTGTTTTGTGGTCAAAGTAAAATCATTTGATCGAACAATGAAATCGTTCATATCGAACTATTCGAACGATTTCAGCGATTGATTGACTATAAATCGATCGACTACAAAAAACTTTGCATTAGAAGGTCCCCATAGGCTAACATAGCACTTCGGCAGGTTTAATTTGGAAGTCAAAGTTTTTTTTAAAGAGACAGTACTTTGATTATCGAATATTCGAAGTCATAGTATCCTATTCGATGGTCGAAGTATCCAAAAAATTACTTTGAATTTCGAATTTTTTAACTCTCGAATTCACTTCTACCCTTGATGAATCTGCCCCTTAAAGTCAAGGCTTTGACTGGATTATTGTAGAACATTCTTGTGTTGTTGTTGACCGCAAAATTGATTTGACCTTGTGTTTGGAATGCATGCTCATTTGAGAAATTTGGGGGGCACGCCAGGTTCCATGGGTACTCAACAGGTATGTCAGGCATATAGTGACTGGGTTCCTTGGGTTGTCTGCTTTTGTGTTCAGATAGTCTCCAGTAGTGTTGTAGCACAGGCATGCACTCAGCATGAATTCATAAATAGTTGTGTAACCACACTCACCCCTTGTGTCCAAACTTCCTTCATTTTGGTGCAGGTCATTCAGGCCACAGGACCAGGTTCACCATACATCAAGTAGTATCTATAAAGTAGAAGGCAACACTGCAAAAGAAGTTGCAAAGGCAGTCTGTCTGTGTTTAAGAGTGTGAGTGAGTGTGTGAGTCCCTTGTTGCCTCTCAATAGACACACGCAGACTGCCTTTGTATCTTCCTTTGCAGTGTTTCCCTTATACTGCCTCTGCTTGAGTATTCACCACCATCATGCAAGTATAGGCATCATCATATTGTACTTTGTGGCACACACATGGCATATGCACAACTTCATTAGGTATTTAAGGACGGCCTTTACAACTTTGAGGCTCCCTGGTCTTCACTCTTGGCCAGTTCATCTTCTATATTCTTAATTCTCATTGGAATGGAAACCCCTGGCTTTCTTACTGGGAGGTGGTGGTATTTAACACTGCTCATGCTCAGCAATCTTAATCATTTTAAATGATCAGGCTTTTTTAACGAAGAAAAACTTCAGCGGCTTTTAGGTGCTGACGTTGAGAGGCCATGCTGAGATATTTTGGCATGAAATCCAGCA